>NC_134081.1:29770965-30970965 GCF_000715075.1 Nicotiana tabacum | reverse complement strand
GCCTCCGATCGACTTGAATCTAACCAAAGTAACTTAATATCATCAATAAAAGCCATATATAACAACCCCAAACCATAAATCTAAGATCTTGATTCAAATATGCAAAGTCAACCCTGAGCCCGCACCCCGGGACCCATCAAAACTCCCAAATCCTGAACACCCATTCCGATACGAGTCTAAATATATGTGTTTAACCGAAATCAACCCTGAAATCACCAATTTTTACTCGCCAGTACTATAGTAAAATATCCCCAAATTTCATTTTTAATTTACATAAACTAGGTGTAATAATTCATGGGTAGTCAATATCTAAAATCAAAATTAAGTAAACTTTAATTAACTCTTAAATTGTAGTGAAAAGTCTTCCAAATATCACCTCTAACCGAGCTCCGCAACTCTAAATAATGAAAAATGACCAAACCCTTGAAATATTATAAACTGCCCAGTGAAACCGCATTCGTGGTCTAAATTACCACATCTGTGGATCCACATTTGTGGTGAAAAAACTCACATCTGCGAGTTCCATTTTAAGTCCCGACCTCCCGCTTTTTCGGTCAACTCCCATGCATCTGCACATCCGCACTTGTGGTCAGCCCCCACGCACCTGCGCACCCGCTTCTGTGGTCCTCTATCGCAGGTGCAGCCACGCTTCTGCCTTAAGGTTTCTGCATCTGTGGCCCCTTGCTCCTCCATCCCAGTTTCTCTTTTGCGACTCCTGGTCTGCATCTGCGGACTTGCACCTGCGACCCATCTATCGCAGGTGCGAAAGCATCAGACTCGGCAAAACCTCAGCATTGTAACACAATCCAAAATAAGCCGAAACAAATCTGAAACACACCCGAAGTCCCCGGGACCCCGTCCAATCACATCAACCAATCCCAAAACATAAGACGGACCTGATCGAGGCTTCAAATTACATAAATAACATCAAAACCACGAATCACACATCGGTTCAAGCCTAAGGAACTAATAAACTTTTCACTTCCAAGACTCATACCGAACCATATCAAATCAACTCAGAATGATCTCAAATTTTGAATACAAATCCTAAATGACATAAAGGACCTATTCCAACTCCTGGAGAAACAATACGAACCCGATATCATCCAAATTAATTCCCGGTCAAACCTATGAATCTTCTAACCCTCCAACTTTCCAACTTTCACTAAAAAGCACCAAATCAACCTACTGACCTCCAAATCCAAATCCGGACATGCCGCCTAAGCCCAAAATTATCATATGAACCTATTGGAACCATCAAAATATCATTCTGGGGTCTTCTTTACGAAATTCAAACTTCGATCAACTCTTTCAACTTAAGCACCCAACCTTGAGACTAAGTGTCCCAATTCAATCCAAAACTCCACGAAACCAAACTAAATACATATATGTAAGGCATCAAGTTGGGGAAATGGGGCTAAAATACACAGAATTACGGGCGAGATTATTACAACATAAGTAAAATCCATCTTGACAATCAAATCGTCAAATAATAAAAGAGGCATATGATAGCATGTTAGATGCAACATGAAAACATGTAAAATGCATGAAAAATATAAATAATTAATGTGAATTATCAAGAATGTCACCCTTATACTGTCACATGAACATCAACAGTGAAATACCATCTTTATACTCCACACAACACCATCAATAGTGAAATGCCACCCTTATATTTCGCACAATATCAACATTGAAATGCCACCCTTATACTCCAAACAATCTCAACGGTAAAATGCCACCCTTATACTCCACACAAAAATAATAGTAAAATGCCACCCTTATACTCCGCATAACATAATCAGTCACAACAATCATGGTACCACAATTCGCGTTTACGCCATCAAGAGAGAAATATGATAGGGCAATCCTGGGGGATCGATTCACATTCATACGCTGCACGGTATAAAGCCTCGTGCATAACAATATGCATACGGAAAAAACCTCGTGCCACAACAATATACACACAACAAAGACCTTGTTCCCTAACAATAACAATATCTTAATATCCGTATTGCAAAAATCTCATTCCATCACCTCAGTTCATATCCAAAAATCACATACAGTGATTGATGGTAGACTATAATCTCGTATTTTAGTTGCTTATTTTCTTCTAATTGATTGCACTTTACTTGTGTTTGAGCTTTAATTGATAGTGTTTTGCACTTATTGTGTGTTTTATACCTTGAAGGAGTTAGAAGAACATGTTTTGGTTATTTTGTGGACTTGTCCGAATTTAGCTTTGAAGTCCAAGTTAAAATGAAAGAGATTAAGCCGAGATCGTGTTCGGGGGTCGAGGACCAAGTCTGGACGTCAAAACGCAAAATTTGAGCCGTACTCTGAGAAATTTGCACTAGTGCGACGCAGGGTGCGAGGTATAGTGTGACGCAATAGTTTATTTTTGCTGCCTGTTGAATTGTTGAGCTCTTTGGATTTCACCACTAATGTCGTGCATGGCGCGTCACCCCATGCAGAGCGCCTATGCAATGTTTACAGAGTTAATGTCTTATTTCGGCTAGGAAAATGTGATTTCTTTTGGGTCCGACCCTACTTGGTATAAATACATGAAAAAATATTATTTCCAGGACTTTTGACACATATTCGACCTAAGGAGTCTAAGGAGGAGTTGGAAGAGCAAAAGCACAAAGATTTCATCATTCCTTCCTCACTCAAGACCCGAGTTTGGATTGAATTTATGTTTTCCTCTACTTTAACTTTATTTGTGATGAATTTCTCTATATCTATGGAGTAGCTCTCTTTAGGGTTTGATAGATTTGGTGTATTGATGATTGTTTGTGGATTATAACTCTAGTTTATGTGTTGAAGCATTTTTGGATGATTTAATTATTGCATCTATATTTACTAGTTCATGTAATCGAGAGAGGCATAACTTGTAATATCTTTGCATTATATTGTTGGTTGAGTTCATTAATTCTTCTTAGTAATCAAAAGAGGCTAGTTGAATTGTTGATTAAACGTAGTTAGGAGGATAATCGAGAGAGGTTCTCCTAAAGACCAATCCAATACGCATTCTTGCATATCTTCACGTGCTTAAATTGGTACATCTTGTGAGGTTGAGACTTAATCGAGAGAGGAGTTTCTACTAAACGTTTGAGCTAATAATTGAGTGAATTTGAGAGACTCACTTAAATAGTAGAAGTGAATTATCTAGAGTTAGATCCCAAATAATTATGTTTCACCTTTCCTAACAACCCCTATTTTCTCCCACTGATAACTTTCTTGCTTACCTTTGTTGCGATAGTCATTAGTCAGTAGCTTTAGATTCTTGGTTAATTTTTGTTATTAATCATATAAATCTTAAGTGTTGATTCTCCTGACTAGCAATCAAGCTAGAAACTACGAAAATACTGTTTAACTCCAATCCTTGTGGATACGATATTATACTATACTATCTTTGACTAGCGAGCATAATTAAAGTGGTATTTTACGCTTGTCAAATTTTGGCTCCGTTGGCGGGGATTGGCAATTAATAGTGTTTAAAATAGTTTGTAGTGCTAATTGAGGAATTTTTATTTTATTTTCTTTTTCCCTTTTTACATTTGGTGTTCTTTAACTGTGCGTAGGTTACAGGTTATATTGGTGCATGACTCGAGCTTCTGCTAAAGAAGTGCTACCATACGAACCAGAGATAGAAAACCAACAGCGACGGCTGAGGAAGGAAAGAAACATCACCGAGACATCAGAAAAGGTTGGGCAATCCTCAACCAAAGATATGGCTAGAATCGGTGATGATAATGAAGATTTGGAAGCTAGAGAGGCAGCCCAACGATGAGTACAAGCTGCACGGGATGCTGAGAAAGCAGCTATTAGAGATGCACAGATTATCTATGAAGAAGAGAGGGGTCATAGAATTGCTCAAAATTAACCTTTGGGTGCAGACCAGTTCGGAAATATAGCTCTCGTGCCTGGGATACCACTTGGAAATTATGCTAGATCGATCTACAATCAAGGATTATCCAATGTTCGACCACCTCCAATTGTAGAAAACAATTTCGAGTTAAAGCAAGGGTTGCTTCAAACCCTTCAAAATTGTTGTGTTTTCAGAGATAAGCCAAACAAAGATCTAAACACATATCTAATAGACTTCCAGGAAATTATGAACACTTTTCAATACAATGGTGTGTCACAAGATGCAATATACTTAAGGGCATTCCCCTTCACACTCAAAGATGATGCAAAGCAGTGGCTTCTAAGCTTACCTAATGGATCGATTCAAACATGGGATGAGATGACTATAAAATTTCTTGATAAATATTTTTCATCAACTAAGACAGGTAAGTTTAGAAGAGAAATCCATAACTTCTGCTAGAAAGATACTGAGAATGTGTTTGAGGCTTGGGAGAGGTTTAAGGAAATAGTCCGAATGTGTCAACATAGCGGAATTGAACTGTGGATGCAACTCCAAGACTTTTGGGATGGATTGACACCGGCCTCACATAGAGTATTAAGCAATGCAGTTGGAGTTCCGTTGATGAAGAAGACTCCAGAGGAGATAGTCACAATTCTTGACGCGTTATCTGAAGATGCAAATAAGTGGCCCTCTGAGAGTGCTGAAGGAAGAAGACCAACTAGTGTTCACCAAGTCGATGCTATGACATCTGTGCAGGTACAACTTGATGCTATGGCCAAAGAGATAAAGAAGCTGACCTTAGCCTCGATACAAAGTGAGCCTCACGTAGCTTGTGATATATATGGAAGAGGACACACTACTCATAAGTGTCAAGCCTCAACTGAGGAAGTAAATGTTGTGTGAAATTATAATGTGACGGGTCAGTGGCACCCTGATTTTTCATGGAGTTCACCTGGAGCTACTGCGAATGCTTGGCAACAAAATAACTCTAGACCGTAGGGACAAGGAGTTCCAGCATACCAAAATCAGCAGAGGCCGCAATTTCAGCCTCAACAGCCCATTCAGCCCGGTCTAGAGTATCTAATGAAGTCTTTCATTATCAAGACTGATGAGAGGCTTGAAAGTCATAGCACAACTATACGGGAACATGGAGCGGTTATCAAAGAAATAGGTACCGATTTTCGAAACTTGGAAAGACAGGTTGGGCAGCTAACCACTCTATTGTCTAAGAGGATTCCAGGAACTCTCCCCGCTAATACTGAGAGAAATCCCAAAGAAATTGTAAATGCTATGACCTTGAGAAGCGGGCATATATTGAAAGATACCATTCCAATCCAAAAAAAAGGTGGTACTTGAAAAGGAAAAGGGGGAGCAGCTGAAGAATGATATTGATAAGAAGGAGAAAGGCAAGAAGGGAGCTGACAAAAAGTGAAAGGAAAAAGCTTCGAGAAGGGATGAATCTAATAAGAGCGAGCATATGCCTGCTCTACCTTTCCCTCAAAACCTATATAGAGAAAAGCTGGATGAGCAATTTGACAGATTTCTGGATATACTGAAACAGGTTAATATAAATGTGCCATTCACAGAAGTGCTCTCCCAAATGCCAGCTTCTGCTAAATTCTTGAAGGAGATACTGACAAAGAAGAGGAATATAAAGGAGACCTCAGTGGTGAAGATCACAGAGAATTGTAAATATTGCAAAACAAACTCCCATAAAAGTGTGGAGATCCAGGGAGTTTTACTATACCTTGCTCTTTATGTTCTATTAATTTTGATAAATCTTTATGTGATTCTAGTGCCTCATTTAACTTAATGCCTCTATCTATTTACAGGAAACTTGAGAAGGAGATTGGAGAGATAAGGTCAGTGACAATATCTTTGCAGCTGGCAGACCAAACGACTCTGATACCCGAGGGGATAGTGGAAGATGTCTTAGTTCGGGTAGATAAGTTTGTATTTCTTGTAGATTTTATAGTAGTGAATATGGAAGAGAACAAGGGGGTCCCCCTCATCTTAGGAAGATCATTCTTAACAATTGATAGAGCAAGATTACATATACACGAGATAAAGCTCATGCTTAGAGTGGGTGAGGAGACTCTAACTTTAGAGATGAATGTAGAAACAGGGGTGAAAAAAGAGAAGCCAGCTGCAAGGGTTGAGTGAAAGTGAAGAGCTCGTCAAAAGAAAAGGCTGCGGCGAGTGAGAGAGATAAGTGTGGGGTGCACCCCAAGAAGGCTGGGAAGAAGCTGTCGGCATGGATCTGCGCATTAGTTCGAAGGCGAGGAATGAATCCCGGCTTCGACTCAGACCCCGACTAGATGTTTAGGGAAGTTTTCTTTACCTTATGCTTTTTAATTGTATGTCATCGGGATATGCCACAACTTAAAGTGTGGGGTGGGGGATATTTTGTATGTCTTATGTATATGTGTTAGTGTAGTTTTTGTTTAGTAGTTAGATATAGAAAACAAAATTGGAAAAAAATCATAAAATGTTTAAAATTTTCGATTTTTCCTGACGATGGATATCATTCGACGGGTTTCTTGAGGGAGTAAAGTCGAAAGAAAATAACAAAAAAAAATTCATTTTGCAGGTAGTGTAATAATTCCACCTTGACTTTTCTTTGTGCCGCGGTTATTTTCCAAGGCTTTTGTTTAAACCGGGTGTAGTTAGTTTTTATTTTTGTTAAGAGTAGGAAACCTTGTGCTATGGTTTAGATGGAAGGCAATATGTCTCGACTCTATTATACCTTGAGAATGGTAAGTTCTTGAGTTGTGATGCTTAGTCTCCGTTTTTTACTCTTGTATAAGTACCTTAAATTGTTTGATTTTAACTGTTTTGACTAAAGTGTCTTGATAGTCTGATCTTGATTGAGTTATGTGCCATGTGTGTGAGATTTTTTGTATTCTGTCCATTGCATTTGATGTCTAGAACTTGCCATGTGTGTTTACAAAGCGAAATAGTAGTTTTATTCAGCCTTGGAAGTGAAATAGATATTTCTTTGTTGAGTTAGTTATATGCTATTACCCACCTAATTGTTATATATCTTAGTTAACTCTTTTGAGCCTGTAATCCCATTTCTTTGGCAACCACATTACAAGCCTTACCCATTTGTTCGAATTGCCCATCTATTTTAACCTTTTACCTCTCGTGAGCGATTGAAATTATTATGAACTTTGTAAAAGTTGAAGTGTGGGGTGGTTGGTTTGGCTTTTGAGTGGAACTAATGAAATAAGGATAAAGGTGCGCAAGTTTGAAAAAGTAAGAGCCACTTGAATTGAAAAAAAAAAGAAAAATAATAAGTGTATAATTGTGAAAAATATTCCATGATAGTGGTAACTCTTGATGTAATTGTGCTTAAAAAAGTAGGGAGTTAATGTATATTGATGTGAAGGTGGAGTTATGGTTTGACATAAGTGTGGGGTTTTGAACAATGAATTGTATGTATTAAAGTGCTTAGGGAGGTGTAGTCACTCTTATATCCAAAGGTATCCTACCCATCGCGCAGCCTACTTTACAACCAATTAAAGTCATATTTGATCCTTGACTGAATGAGCTCAATTAGTAGAGCAGTACACTACAGGTAAGCCTATGGTACGTCTTTTGTGGCATATGAATATTGTTTCTCAGAGTGAGTGAATTCTTTCTATCTTTAGTTCCTAATTGTTCTTAAATTTCATTATGTGTGGAACTACTCTTTATTGTTGTGGGAGGGCACCTCATTCATGAAGAAAATGTAATGCTTGACCTTTGTGTTAGAGTAAGTGAGCAGATTATAAAAAATGCATGGTGCTTTTGAGTCAAATCATGAGGCAAGGATGTTATGTTAGAGTGCTTAATCTGTTTAATTATTCTTTATGTGATGAGTTATGAGAGTTGTTGAAAAATGTCGCGTCTATGTGAAGTGTAGTCTGATTTCTCGAGGAATAGCAATGGTTTAAGTGTGGAGTGTTTATGGTAGGCTATAATGTCGTATTTTAGTCGCTTATTGCACTCTAATTAATTGTAATTTACTTGTGTTTGAGCTTTAATTGATATTATTTTGCACTTATTGTGTGTTTTACACCTTGTAGGCGTGATTCCGATCTATGTAGATGTTATGGAATGAATTCGAGTGATTTGGAGCTTTGAAGTATGAGTAAAAGCCCAAGGAATTAAGCCGAGATCGTGTTTAGGGGTCGAGGACCAAGTCTGGACGCCAAAACCCAAGATTTGAGTCGTTCTGTTTGAAATTTGCACAAGTACGACGCAGGGTGCGAGGCATAGTGCGATGCAACAATGTATTTTTTTTGCCTGTTGAATTGCTGAGCTCTCTGAATTTCCCCACTAATACCCTGCATGGCGCGTCGCCCCATGCGGCGCGCCTGTGCAATATTTACAGAGTTAATGTCCAATTTTGGCTAGGAAAAGATGATTTCGTTTGGGCCCGACCCTACTTGGTATAAATATATGGAAAAACGTTATTTCCTGGACTTTTGAAACATATTCGACCTAAGGAGGCTATGGAGGAGTTGGAAGAGCAAAAGCACAAGGATTTCATCATTCCTTCCTCACTCAAGGCCCGAGTTTGGATTGAATTTATGTTTTCCTCTACTTTAACTTTATTTATGATGAATTTTTCCATATCTATGGAGTAGTTCTCTTTAGGGTTTGATGGATTTGGTGTATTGATGATTGTTTGTGGATTATAACTCTAGTTTATGTGTTGAAGCATTTTTGGATGATTTAATTATTGCATCTATATTTACTAGTTCATGTAATCGAGAGAGGCATAACTTGTAATATCTTTGCATTATATTGTTGGTTGAGTTCATTAATTCTTCTTAGTAATCAAAAGAGGCTAGTTGAATTGTTGATTAAACGTAGTTAGGAGGATAATCGAAAGAGGTTTTCCTAAAGACCAATCCATTACGCATTCTTGCATATCTTCACGTGCTTAAATTGGTTCATCTTGTGAGGTTGAGACTTAATCGAGAGAGGAGTTTCTACTAAACGTTTGAACTAATAATTGAGTGAATTCGAGAGACATTAGAAGTGAATCATCTAGAGTTAGATCCCAAATAATTATCTTGCACCTATCCTATCAATTCCTATTTTCTCCCACTGATAACTTCTTTGCTTACCTTTGTTGCAATAGTCATTAGTCAATAGGTTTAGATTCTTAGTTAACTTTAGTTATTAATCATATAAATCTCAAGTGTTGATTCTCCTAAATAGCAATCAAGCTAGAAACTATGAATATATTGTTTAACATCAATCCCTGTGGATACGATATTATACTATACTATCTTTGACGAGCGATCATAATTAAAGTAGTGTTTTGCGCTCGTCAAAGTTTGGCGTCATTGCCGGGGATTGGCAATCAATAGTGTTTGAAATAGTTTGTAGTGCTAATTTAGAAATTTTTATTTTATTTTATTTTTTTCTTTTTATGTTTGGTGTTCTTTGATTATGCGTATGTTACAGGTTAGATTAGTGCATGACTCGAGCTTCTGCTAAGGAAGTGCTACCATACGAACCATAGATAGAAAAACAACTGCGACAGCTGAAGAAGGAAAGAAATCTCACTGAGACATCAGAAAAGGTTGGGCATTCCTCAACCAAAGATATGGTTGGATTTGGTGATGATAATGTAGATTTGGCTGCGAGAGAGGCAGCCCAACGACAAGAACAAGCTGCACGGGATGCTGAGGAAGCAACTATTAGAGATGCACAGATTATCTACGAAGAAGAGAGGGATCGTAGAATTGCTCAAAATCAACCTTTGGGTGTAGACCAAATCGGAAATATAGCTCCCATGCTTGGGAGAACACTTGGCGATTATGCTAGACCGGTATACAATTAAGGATTATCCAGTGTTTGACCACCTCCAAATGCAGCAAACAATTTCGAGTTAAAGTAAGGGTTGCCTCAAACCCATTAGAATTGTTGTGTTTTTAGAGGAAACAAAACGAAGATCCAAACACACATCTAATGGACTTCGAGGAAATTATGAACACCTTTCAATACAATGGTGTGTCACAAGATGCAGTTTACTTAAGGGCATTCCCCTTCACACTCAAAGATGATGCAAAGCAGTGGCTTCGAAGCATACCTAATGGATCGATTCGAACCTGGGATGAGATGACCAAAATATTTCTTGATAAATATTTCTCATCAGCTAAGACGGAAAAGTTTAGATGAGAAATCCATAACTACTTCCAGAAAGATACTGATACTATGTTTGAGGCTTGGGAGAGGTTTAAGGAAATAGTCAAAAAGTGTCAACATAGCGGAATTGAACTCTGGATGCAACTTCAGGACTTTTGGGATGGATTGACATCAGCCTCACATAGAGTATTGAGCAATACAGATGATGGTCCGTTGATGAAGAAAAATCTCGAGGAGATAGTCACAATTCTTGATGAGTTATCTAAAGATGCAAATCAGTTGCCCTCTGAGAGCGCTGAAAGAAGAAGGCCAACTGGTGTTCACCATGTTGATGCTACGACATTTGTGCAGGTACAGCTTGATGTTATGGCCAAAGAGATAAGGAATCTAACCTTAGACTTGATACAAATTGAGCCTCACGCAGCTTGTGATATATGTGGAAGAGGACATCCTACTCATGAGTGTCAAGCCTCAACTGAGGAAGTAAATGTTCTGTGAAATTATAATGCGATGGGTCAGAAGCACCCTAGTTTTTCATGGAGTTCACATTGAGGTACTGCGAATGCTTGGTAACAAAATAACTCTAGACCACTGCGACAAGGAGCTCCAGCATACCAAAATCAGAAGAGGCAGCAATTTCAGCCTCAACAGCCCATTCAGCCGGGTCTAGAGGATCTAATGAAGGCTTTCATTATCAATACTGATGAGAGGCTTGAAACTCATAGCGCAGCTATACGGAAACATGGAGCGGCTATCAAAGCAATAGGTACTGGTTTTTGAAACTTGGAAAGATAGGTTAGGCAGCTAGCCACTCTATTGTCTGAGAGGATTCCAGGAACTCTCCCTGCTGATACTAAGAGAAATCCCAAAGAAATAGTAATTATTGTGACCTTGAGAAGCGGGCAAGTGTTGAAAAATACCACTCCAATCCAAAATGAAGTGGTACTTGAAAAGGAAAAAAGGGAGCAGTTGAAGATTGATATTGATAAAAACAAGAAAGGAAAGAAGGGAGCTGACAAAATGAGAAAGTGGGAAACTTCGAGAAAGAATGAATCTAATGAGAGCGAGCATATGCCTGCTCTACTTTTCCCTTAAAAGCTATATAGAGAAAAGCTGGACAAGCAATTTGAGAGATTTCTGGATATGCTGAAATAGGTTAATGTAAATGTTCCATTCACAGAAGTTCTCTCCCAAATGCCAGCTTATGCTAAATTATTGAAGGAGATCCTGACAAAGAAGAGGAAGATGAAGGAGACCTCAGTGGTAAAGCTCACAGAGCATTGCAGTGCTATATTGCAAAACAAGCTCCCACAAAAGTGTGGAGATCCAGGGAGTTTTACTATACCTTGATCTTCAGGCTCTATTAGTTTTGATAAATCTTTATGTGATTCTGGTGCCTTAATTAACTTAATGCCTCTATCTATTTACAGGAAACTGAAGAAGAAGATTGGAGAGATAAGGTCAATGCCAATATCTTTGCAGTTGGCAGACCAAACGACTCTAATACCCGAGGGGATAGTGGAAGATGTCTTAGTTCGAGTAGAAAAGTTTGTATTTCATGTAGATTTTATAGTAGTGAATATGGAGGAGAACAAGGAGGTCCCCCTCATCTTAGGAAGACCATTCGTAGCAACGAGTAGAGCAATATTAAATATACACGAGAAAAGGTTCATGCTTAGAGTGGGTGAGGAGACTGTAACTTTTGAGATGAATATAGAAACGGGAGTGAAAAAGGAGAAGCTAGTTGTAAGTGTTGAGTGGAAAGTGAAGAGTTCGTCAAAAGAAAAGGCGGGGGTGCACCCCAAGAAGGCTAAGAAGAAGTTGTCGGCATGGATGTGAGCATTAGTTTGAAGGCGAGGAATGGATCCCGACTTTGACTCAGACCCCGACTAGATGTTCAGGGAAGTTTTCTTTACCTTATGCTTTTTAAATATTTATCATGGGGACATGCCACAACTTAAAGTGTGGGGTGAGGTATATGTTGTATGTTGTATGTATATGCATTAGTGTAGTTTTTGTTTAGTAGTTAGAGATAGAAACAAAATTGGAAAATATCATATTATTTTTTAAATTTTTGATTTTTCTCGATGATAGATATCATTCGACGGGTTTCTTGAGGGAGTAAATTTGAAAGAAAAAGACAAAAAGATTTTCGTTTTATAGGTAGTGTAATAATTTCCCCTTGGCTTTTCTTTGTGCCGCGGTTCATTTTCAAGGATTTTGTTTGAACCGGGTATAGTTAGTTCTTATTTTTATTAAGAGTATGAAACTTTGTGCTATGGTTTAGATGGAAGGCAATATCTCTTGACTCTATTATACCTTGAGAACGGTAAGTGCTTTAGTTGTGATGCTTAGGCTCCGTTTTTTACTCTTGTATAAGTACCTTAAATTGTTTGATTTTAACTTTGCTTAACTGATTTGACTAGAGTGTCTTGATAGTCCGATCTTGAGTGAGTTATGTGCCATGTGTGTGAGAGGTTTTTTGTATTCTGTCCATTACATTTGATGTCTAGAACTTGCCCTGTGTGTTTAGAAAGCGAAATAGTAGTTTTATTCAGTCTTGGAAATGATATAGGCATTTCTTTGTTGAGCCAGTTATATGCTTTTACCCATCTAATTGTTATGTATCTTAGTTAACCCCTTTGAGCATGTAATCCCGTTTCTTCGGCAACTACATTACAAGCCTTACTCATTTGTTCGAATTTCCTATCTATTTGAACCTTTTACCTCTCGTGAGCACTTGAAATTATTATGAACTTTGTAAAAGTGGAAGTGGGGTGGTTGGTTTGGTTTTTGAGTAGAACTAATGAAATAAGGAGAAAGGTGCACTAGTTTGAAAAAGTAAGAGGCACTTGAATTGAAAAAGAAAGAAAGAAAATAAGTGTATAATTGTGAAAAATATTCCATGATAGTGGTAACTCTTGATGTAATTGTGCTTAAAAAAGTATGAGTTAATGTATATTGATGTGAAGGTGGAGTTATGGTTTGATATAAGTGTGGGGTTTTGAACAATAAATTGTATGTATTAAAGTGCTTAGGGAGGTGTAGTCACTCTTATATCCAAAAGTATCATATTCATCCCGCAACCTACATTACAACCAATTAAAGTCCTATTTTATTCTTGACTGGATGAGATCAATTAGTAGAGTAGTACACTACGGACAAGCCTATGGTACGTCTTTTGTGCCATATGAATGTTGTTTCTGAGAGTGAGTGAATTCTTTATATCTTGAGTTCCTAATTGTTCTTAAATTTCATTGTGTGTGGAACTACTCTTTATTGTTGTGAAATTTATACATGGAACTAATAAATTGTGTGTGGACAAGCCTATGTATAATACATGAAAAATATTATTTCCTGGACTTTTGACACATATTCGACCTAAGGAGGTTAAGGAGGAGTTGGAAGAGCAAAAGCACAAGGATTTCATCATTCCTTCCTCACTCAAGACCCGAGTTTGGATTGAATTTATGTTTTCCTCTACTTTAACTTTATTTGTGATGAATTTCTCCATATCTATGGAGTAGTTCTCTTTAGGGTTTGATGGATTTGGTGTATTAATGATTGTTTGTGGATTATAACTCTAGTTTATGTGTTGAAGCATTTTTGGATGATTTAATTATTGCATCTATATTTACTAGTTCATGTAATCGAGAGAGGCATAACTTGTAATATCTTTGCATTATATTGTTGGTTGAGTTCATTAATTCTTCTTAGTAATCAAAAGAGGCTAGTTGAATTGTTGATTAAACGTAGTTAGGAGGATAATCGAAAGAGGTTTTCCTAAAGACCAATCCATTACGCATTCTTGCATATCTTCACGTGCTTAAATTGGTTCATCTTGTGAGGTTGAGACTTAATCGAGAGAGGAGTTTCTACTAAACGTTTGAACTAATAATTGAGTGAATTCGAGAGACTTACTTAAATATTAGAAGTGAATTATCTAGAGTTAGATCCCAAATAATTATCTTGCACATATCCTATCAACCCCTATTTTTCCCCACCGATAACTTCCTTGCTTACCTTTGTTGTGATAGTCATTAGTCAATAGGTTTAGATTCTTAATTAATTTTAGTTATTAATCATATAAATCTCTAAGTGTTGATTCTCCTGAATAGTAATCAAGCTAGAAACTACGAAAATATTGTTTAACTCCAATCCACGTGGATACGATATTATACTATACTATCTTTGACTAGCGAGCATAATTAAAGTGGTGTTTTGCGCTCCTCAAATTTTGCCGGCAATGGCGCCAAAATTTACCGAGCTCGAAACACACACTTAACAAATCATCCCTTCAAACATATGTCGAATGCGTCTCAATCACACTTAAATATTCCGGATAACAACCAAACTTTGCACACAAGTTTCAATCAACAAAACAAATTTATACAAGGTCTCAAAACCACAATAGGAGCCCGATAATACCGAAGTCAACTCTCGGCCAAACCTATGAACTCTCCAATTATTCGAATTGCCAACTTTTTACAAATAGAGCCAAAACCTTCTAGGAGCATCCAAATTCAGATCCGAACATACCCCCAAATCCAAAATTACCATACGAGCATATTAGAATCATCAAATCACCAATCCGAGGTCGGTTACTCAAAAGTCAAACCTTGGTCAATTCTTACAACTTAAGACTTCCAAATTGGAAAACGCTCTATCAAATCCATCCAGAACCACCCGAAAATCAAAACCAACAATGTACGCAAGTCATAATACACCGTATAAAACCCCTCGAAGTCTCAAATTACCGAACGAAATGCTAAAACTCAAATAATTGCTCGGGTCATTACAAGAGTAGAGGTGAATGATAAAGAGTGAATGATTAAATCAGGATTGGTTTCAACTCTATCCTACATCCCAATCAGAGGTCGACCTACCCTTAGGCTAGGAGGGTCACTGACCCTTGATAATTTTGGAAAAAATGCATGTATAAATGTTTATATATCTGAAATAATATGTATATATTTTGATTGGCACTTTAAGATTCAAACTTAGACAACTGCATTGATCGATTTGGGCACGACTTGATTTTTAGTGTGCTATGTGGGTTAAGTCATACACATAATCAAGGTAATTAAAGTAATTTGAGGAACTATATATGTTACACCACGCCACCTCAATTTGCACCTTAAATTAGATTATATGATACAAGGTGATAAAAAAAAGTAGTACCTCTGTAACCAAGCTAGTGGTTTGAATACAGGAAAAATGAACATACACTACGCATCTTCTTCTTCTTCTTCACTTTGTTGACCAAAATTGCTGAATATCTGAGGCGCATAGTCATTATCCGGCAACGTATCTTCTTCGTCAGATTGTTGATTGAAGTTGCTTAATATCTGAGGCACATAGTCGTTCTCAGGCAACGGTCTAGTCGCATAATCGCTCTCCGGCAAACGTCTGCTCGGACCTTCGTCTGGCAATGGCAATGGCAATGTCACCTCCGCTTGCTCAATAGCTGCCCCTGCCCCCAATAAGGGCTCAAATATTATTGCTGCTGAATCTTCAAAAACTACTCTTCTTTCCACTAATATAAACTTCTGGGCAACAATATATAATATTCCCAAGAAAGCAAAACCTACAAATCCCAATGAAATAGTCCACACTGTAGAGCTAAGTTGATTATTATTTCCATCAGCAGAAGGGGAAGGACTAGGAGCAATTTTCAACTCAGCAACTATGCCGAAATGGCCTTGTTTTCTAGTTGAACATTCATTTCCATTTGTCACATTGCCAAATTCGACCGAATTATTCGAGTAAAAACGAACACACTTGATCAAAGACCCCTCTGGTGCAGGCTGCACATTACTAAACTTAATATTAATAGGAAATTCCAAAGCATGAACCTGCAATTCTGGTTTATTTTTGGCACACATATCCATTGCATCATAAGCTAAAATACCCAAAACTGGTGTTAGATAAGTGTAACCATGCAAAGGATAATAGAATGAGGACCAATTACCAAGATTCTGGTAAACCAGAACAATTCTTGTTACATGAGGCTCCTCAGTGATCCCAGTTGGGATAATAAATTCATTAAAGTAACCATAACCTCTCCACTTTAAGCTATCTCTTCTAAGCATCAAAGCTGAAATTCTAATCCCAGCCAAATTGGAAGGAACAGATCCATTGTAAGCAGTACCAGTTTTGGTTTTTGGCCATGACAATGCCTTGAAAGCATATTCTTGAAGTAAAGAATCAATTGAGCTTTTTGCTGGCGAGTCTAAAGTACTAATTGATTCAGATCCAATGACAACAACAACAACAAGAAGCCAGATAATTATGTATAGATAACCAACTGAATGCATCATATTTTGCCTAAATTTTGTTTGAATTATGGAAACTAGAGAAGAGGGACTAAAAGAGATTAAAATTGGAATGAGATTTCAGAAGGTGGAATACATTTGTGATGAGCTGGAGAAAGAATAAGTGGGGAACGACCAATTAAGGCAACAGCTGTTCAAAATTAAGTCAGCTCTTAACCATTCTACGGTGTTGGATTCCCTTATTTGTTTATTCTATCAAGTTGCTGTTTGGTTACCAAATGTTCCATCTGTGCAGATTTCTAGCACTATAAAAAGCAAAATACAAATAAGAGTTATGGTATTTAATTTCATATAATTTTCATGGTAGTTTTTTTATCTAAGGTCAGCTCTGAATAGTGATATCGTGTGATCCCTTATTCATTTATTATTTATTCTTTATTACTGCTCTTACTATTATTTATTTCGGTCTTGCTTTTTGGTTTAAGAAACAGACAATTCTCCATTCTAATATGTTTAGAAAAATGTTTTCCTGTAGTATATTGATAAGTGAAAATTATTTCCTTATAGAAAAATATTTATTAACTTTTCTAATGTTTAGTCTCACATGTCCACCCCGACCTAGCCCAATGAGGCCAGCAGGCTAACATGGATTAGGCTGGACAACCTTATTTTAAATAGAGCTCATCTAGACTCGAAGACATTAGTCAAAAATATCAAGGATATATATGTGCAACATTAAATATCCCTTAGAAATCCCAATAAAATAGTCCACATTTTTTTAGTGTTGGGATAAAAAATAACAAAGCATAATGTGAAAGTAAACTTTGGCGACGGTAAATCAGATAACAAAAAGAAAAATGTCAAATAAGACATTATAATTTATTATGATTTGATCAATTGACCTACATATGATTTATCACTAAGATAATCACTAAGATAAAACAAAAAGAAAACTATTGAGAGAACAGTCTTCCCCTAAATAAAACTCTCTTAAAAATTACATTGTATCGTGTATGAAGGAGGTATCCTTAATTTATACACGTCCACAATCTTTTTCTCCAAGAAAGGGATCTGTCAAATATGGAAGAGATCTATACTTTTCTTTTATGATAGTGACGAGCTGAAACAAAGGTCAGCATACAATACCAATAGCCAGCAACAGTTCATAACAATATAATGAAAGTAACACCAATAATAACTCAACAATAAAATGCTCAACTCATATACAATTTCAGAAAAAAAAAATTAAGTATTTTCTTTTTAAGTATAACAGTAAAACTCAAATTTTTTACCGAAAATCACCGAAAATATGAGTAAGTCTGAAATCTGTGATTTTTCTCAAAAACTTTAATGACAGATAAAAAATTTTATTATCAGATGGCATGACGAAAAATACTTCTCTATGCCTACATATCAATTATGTATGTCTAATGCAATGCATCACAGTGATGAACTCATGTACTTACACTCTCAGAGTACTCAATCTCATTGTCTCGCATTTTCACTCATCACACTCAATATTCAACACACTCAGTAACTCAGCACTGTACAGGCAGATTCAGCCCAAATATAAATGACAACTTGCACACAGTCACTCAGTACTGTATATGGATAAGCAACCCAAGGAAGATCCATCCCAAATATATATACATAATAGCTAACATTCAGTCACTCAGTACTGTACAGGGCCAATCCAGTCCAGGGAACTCCATTCCAAATATAAATAAATAAATAAATAAATAAGGCAACTCCATGCCCTAGGAAGTCTATCCCAAACATAAATAAATAAGGCAACTCCATGCTCTAGGAAATCCATCCCAAACATAATGTCATATGCGCTCACTGTGGGGGGTGCAGACCCCGGAGGGACTCCTTCAGCCCAAGCGCTATAATAAGCCAATCTGGCCTGCCGCGGCGTGCAGCCCGATCCTATAATAATAAAGCCTATAAGGCCTGCTGCGACGTGCATCCCGATCCATATAATAATAAAGCCTATAAGGACAGCTGCGGGATGCAGCGCGATCCGTATAATAATAAAGTATATAAATCCAATATGGCTTGCTGCTGCGTGCAGCCCGATCCCATATTCCTCACAATCAGGCCCTCGGCCTCACTCAGTCATCAATCGCTCCAGTCTCTCGGGCTCACAATGTCATAAAACTGGCCCAAAATAATGATATGATATATCAATAAATAACAACATAGACTGATATATGATATGAATGTATATGACTGAGTATGAAATTACAATTTAAACAAATAATTCAACAGCAACATGACCTTTGTGGGTCCCAATAATATTGGCATATAGCCTCAACATGATTCTTAGATCGATTTCCATAACACATGAAAGTACATGGACAATGCCAAGATTATTTGGCTACACAATTTCACGGAATCAATTACGTCACAGTTTCTATGGTACACGCTCACACGCCCGTCACCTAGCATGTGCGTCACCCCCAAACAAATCATATAACACGTATTTTCGGGGTTTATTCCCTCACCTACAAGTTTAGAAATGCTACTTACCTCGAACAAGCCGAGTCCAATATCGAGCAAGCTAAACAATGCTCCAGAAAGTCCATTATGCGAGTACCAACCTCGGAACGGCTCAAATCGCTATGATTTTCTTGAAAATCCCTCGAAAATAAGATCCTCACAAATCGAGCTTTCTTAATTCATCTCTTTAGTGATATTAAAACCTCCCACTACTTTTACAACTTCAATCTATATCAACATAATTCAATTGGACCAATATTAGTAAACACATTTCTAGATATTTGGTCATTAGTCAATTTATCAAACACCTAGAGTATATAGCATTTTACTACCTCTAGTAATGGTATTTCTTCATCTAACAATCCCTCATTCCTACCAACAAGAGATACTAAATCATCCTTTGTCTACAAACAACCTTCTTTAGCAACATTAAAATCATTACCGAATTCACATCCACCCAATTGTTACTAATTAATTTATTACAGAATCTCTACAACACCCAATAATCTAGTTTAAGTATTTTTGGCTTCCAAGCACCATCCAATAAGTGCTAATACTTATTTCTTTCTCACATACTCATAATAAATCCATGCATATATGTCTAAGGGTATAGGATTACCTTTTGAAAAAAAATCTTGCCAAAAACTCTCTTTTGAGTTGTTGAAGAAATTTTTTGAAGATCTAAGGATTTTATGGTGGATTGAGTGAGTTTTAGGGTAAAATTGATGGGATGAAACACCAAATTAGTACGAATTACTCACCTTGAAGATGGGAGGAGTTGGAGGTCTTGAGAGAGTGGAGGAAAATCCCAAATTTCGGCCAAGAGAAATGGGGAAAATGAACCCCGGAAGTGAGTAAATAACATTTCGAGCGCCACAGGTAGCGTGCGGAGCTACCTGTGGCCTTGTTTCCAGAACGTAAAAAATCCCAGCGCCAGGGCTAGCGTCCCACGCTACCCTGGGCGCTGGTGATGGGAAATCTTTTCTATTTCTCCCGAAAATGGGCGTAACTCTCTCATACGATGTCTGAATTCAACGATTATTTTTCCTATGGCTCCGTAATTTCAATACGGATCTAATGCTTCAATCAACACTGAATTTGGAACTCATTTGCTTAATGTGATACCACTTAAGCTTGAAGAAACGGCATCGAAACATTCTAGAAATATCTAAATTAAATTCTGGGCATACGCCCGAGTCCAAAATCACCATCTTGACCTAACAGAATCATCAAAACTCCATTCTGGAGTCGTTTTCACAAAAGTCAAACTCCAGTCAACCCTTCTTTTCTTTTTTTATTTCATCTTCTAAAATAATAAGTGTTCTTTCTCGATTTAATTTCAAATCATCCGAAAAACTAAACTCGACCACACATGCAAGTCATAATACATATTACGAAGCTGCTCGAGACCTTAAGCCACCGGACGGGACGCTAATTCTCAAAATGACAAGTCGGGTCATTAAATTCTCCCCTTCTTAAACATACATTGGTCCTCGAGCGTGCCAAGAGTTATTCCTAAACCTTCAAATTATTGTCCCACCTTACCACGCATATACCCGGGGGTGATACCACGCCACCCTATTCCATATAGGCCTGACAACACCATGATTGAAGATCATTACTTAAATCTTAGTCCGTAAACCTTGAAATTCAATTTCCTACATTCAAAAATTCTTTTCAAGACCCGAATCTCATATCTACACACTGTATAAGTCTGAATAAGCTGTATCAAGCCATAACTATAACCCCACTCATATAACATACTACACAACTCGCATTCTCGCAGCACCATTTTCGATCACTATAACTACTCCAAACCAACCAAGTACTAGTATTAAACCCCACATTCCACAGAATCTCATTCCAAAACCTTCGTAGACTGACGATAATGAAAGAAATATACAGGAACTCACAACCACTCACCAGATCAACAGGTCACAGAGCTTTTCCTCATTCAACATGTACCATAGCCAATTGTTTGAGCCGAATTCTAAATTATTCTTCCAACACGCTGTAATCAAACCTGGTAGTACCCATTCTAGGTCCAATGACCTTATATTATCAAACAAAACTATTGCACAGATACACCACACCAATATAACTCAAGCCACAACTGCACAATCCGTGCACCCAAAAATAGGAAATATCTCAAAGAAGAGAGTCGTTTCGCAAGTTCAACAAGCACCACTACAACCGCAATGCTATGAGCTCATCATATATAGAAGAACTAAGACACACGAATCTACTAACGGTAACCAGCTCTTTTAGAGCTCACATTAGCATCACCCGCACGGACAACTCACGTGCTATAGTATCAATATCTAGACCCGCACGGATAACTTACGTGCCAATAACATAATCCGCCTGGCATGGTCACATGCCTCCAGTCCGAGCATATTATACAAGAGCAATCAAATAAGTACACATGTATATGATAAATGAAATAATACTTTTATGCTCTTGGACTGATATAAATAACACGCCATAGAGTAGGCATGTGCAAAGTGAGCTATCACAACTAAATTCGGCAAGTTAACATAGAAATAGCAACTACCAAGGTTATTCAAGGAATTAGCCTCTTTGTAGCCTCTTTGTAACCACAAGTATAGCCCAGGTAATTCTCAAAAAAGGTACGGATACAAGAAATGCTATAACTTTATGCTTAACAGTCAATTTTAGGCATATCATAGCCTAAGCACTCTTCCATGTATGAATACTTGCCCCGATACCCGCACATGGGCTCAAACCTCACATATATATGCGCACTCGTAGCACGTAGCTATCACAAATAATTAACGCAACTAGTGCCTCCACTGAGTTTAAATAAAATGCTCACCTCAAATAGACCGCAACCCTGAAACAATATGCTTCTGAGAACTCCCAGTCTCCAAATTCATAGAACACATGAATCACCGTAACTTATCTCAACTCCAGCACTAGAATGACTAACATATCTTTCATGCACGATCATCCCACAAGGAATACTTCTATAATTATCTCGTGCCACATAGCAAAAATATCAGCAGTCGATCAACCAAGCGAATACCGCAATACCAACAAAACATTTGTAAGTCAAAACACAGTGTGCCTTCTGAAATGCGCACCCTTCTCAGGGATTACCGAGCAGTTATAACATTCATCTAAATATCTGAAACTGACCATTCTGTCCAAAATTTGTGACCTTCCCTTCAAAATTGAACTGTCATCTTGTACATGTAAATCTTAATCCCGCACAACACACCACATCTATCATGCCATCATGTGACAAGCACAAGAATCTCATTATTAACTCTGGGTCACCAGCAAATTACATACCCGATCAGTTAGATTCCTTCCTCTTGCTTCCTTCCAGGAGAAAATCACAATACACAACATGTTCCGCATACCGGTAGAAAATATATATTTCAAACCATGGTAGAAACCATCAAGAACACTTTAAAATCTATTTGCACATTAAAATCCATTTGAATTCCTCTAACTCGACCAAGCCACACAAGTTACCAAATCCAAGAATATTTCCACTAAAATATTTGTAGAGCCTCACCACATCATAGGTACCCAAAGAACCGATCATACCATACTGGTCCAGCCTACTACTCAGTCGTCCTATTTTCTCCGAGTTTCTTCTGAATTACCCTAAAGTTGGCACTTCTCCTTGTCAGAACTCCACGATCCTTACCCAAAGCTCACTACAAGACATCCTAACATAAAACCACACATCCCTAAGGCCCATAAGCCGTTGTATTCTTCTTAAGCACCCCCATAAATACCACAACTGAGACACCCACTCTGAAAGACCTTATGTGAAATTAAAATTGTTCCTCTTTCCTTTCTTATACTGAAATGTAGAATCCATAGTCATATAGAATTAACGCAAGCCCCGACACCCTCCAATGTAACTAATTGATTCTAGCGATATACAAATCTGAAAAATTCTCAATTGCTTACATATAAATCTTTAACTCTTTAGAACCTTCTTGAGAGTCATCCACTCTGCTCAAATCTAAATTGCTCCACCCAAATGGGCCAAAAGAACCTAGGAGTATTTGTTATATTTTTAATAAATAAATTAAGGTTAATATGATCAATTTGATTGTTATTTAACGCCAAAAGTTGAATTCATAATATGTGTGAAAACAACCAAAAAAATCAATTAAAGTGGACCGAAAGGAGTAGTCTCTTAAGGAACATATAAAAGAGAAACATGACAACTAAAATAGACGGAGGGGAATATAAAAAGAAATGATTTCTGATAAAACAAAAAATTCACCATGGTTACTTCAATAGAAAATATAAAACAAACTTGAATACACGTTATCTCATACTTAATCAAGGATCAACTGAATGACAAAGAACTACTAAACTTAGTGCACCTCTGTTGAGCTGCCACCTTTTCCGTTGGAGCCTGCTGTCCTACACCTTGATTTACTAGAACAATTTCCTGTCCAGTAGCACCTTGTGTTGCATTATGGGTTGTAATATTTTTAACCCTATTGTTTCTTACTTCTTTCCATTGTTCCCCAACATTACCAGCAATTTTACCACTCTATAAAATCATGAGTGGTTGATTAGAATTCTGCCTATTTTGATCAATACCTTGCCCACCTTGAACATCCTGTACATCTTAGTGCACCTCTAATAACACCTAAGTCCTGCTAAACTTGGTGCACCTCTAATAACATATTTGTTGTTCTAATAGCAATAGTCTTCCATATTTGCCCCTAGCAAAGAACATATAGAAATCACTAGAAATAACGTCATTCATCTTTAAAAAATTCTTGAACGAGATCAAAGATATTTTTGCTTTTGATGGAAACTAGACTCTCCTTATAACTTAAAGCCCATGTGCGATCATACACTATTTTAGAATCAAGTAGATGTGTAATTTCATGGGTTTTTGAGTCATAGATTACAAGAACTTCGTCTTTTGATAATAAAATAATCTTATCATGACCCCACAAACCAATAGGACAAGATTTAGGTATTGTAGGTACCACATTCAGAACTTTAGTCCACAACCTTTCGTCGCTCATTAGCCATACATCAATCTGATATGCAAAAATAAAGTCATTGATATCCTTGCGCACTAGCAGGGCAATGGACTCCTTAAAGAGAGTAATTAAAGCATCAATGACACCTGATATATTAGGCCCTGGAATCTCACCAAACACTTCATTTTGCACCACTGCTTAATGTACTCCAATAATAAACTCCATTAACAGTTTAACACAGGTTGAGCACAAGGAGAGTTTTCCATGTATTGTCAAAGCTGCATGAATGCTAGATTTCTCCAACAGTCTTTGCCTAAAGAGTAAACGGCAGCAAACACACGATCAATGTTCCATTCTTCTAGATTACATTCCAAAAATTCATAACGTAGATCACTTTGTAATCTTGACTTAATGGATCAAACCCAAAGCCAAATATATCTCTAAAATGACCGCGAGGCATGCTGATTTTGATGTTATTTGGTGGAAGTGGCCTAAACTCTCTTAGAGTTGGGTTCCACAGAGCCAAACGATTATCAGAAGTCAACGTTTTGTACAAGAAATATATACCATTGACGGGACCAAAGATCTCAGTCAATTGAGTAGGGAAATCACACCGGGCAATATTTTATTTTCTCAGGCCGCAGAACAGAGTTGCTTGATTGTGAGGGAATGTCGCAAAAGTGTAATCAAAGACGGGTTGGGTTTTTTTCCAAGTGATTGAGGTGTTCTCGAACAAAAGAAGAACTTGTAATACCAATTCTTGCGCACACAGTTGAATCGTGATAGAGATTCCACAGGTAGCCTCACTAGAATCTTTGTTACCAAAGCTTCTGGCAAAGAGCGGTAATTCTCCATTCTGCTTGTTTAATCAAATTTTGATGCAAAAATTAGCTGCAAGATGAAACGATAAATTTAGGGGGATAGAATATCCCCAAAAATGAAGCTATCTATTAACAAATTAACTACAAAATGTTGATTATTTATCCACAAATTGCCGAAGGACTCACAAAGACAAAAATTAACAAAATTAACTACTCCCTCCGTTTCAATTTATGTGAATCTGTTTGTGGCAATAAGTTTAAGAAAAAATAAAGATTTTTGGAATTTATGGTCCTAAACAATTCAGAAAGGTACCAAGAGTATTTGTGGGGTTATAAAAGCTTCTCATTAAGGGTAGAATTGTAAGTTTAAACAAAACTATTTCCAAATTTAGAAAGAGGTCATTCTTTTTGGAACGAACCAAAAAGGAAATAGGTTCACGTAAACTGGAACGGAGGTAGTAGTACATAGATATGATACAAGAAGATGTTGGAAGAAACCCCATCCTAATTCTAAGATTCATGGAGATGTGCTTAGAGATAGAGAAGAAGGGTGAAGAAGAAGAAGACCTAGAAGTCGTGACTGTTCCGACCAAATGCTGAGTTCGATATAACCCAAGTTATACTCAGCTCAATGTTTGGGACACGTGGACAACTCACATCCCTTGGATGCGTTTATGATAGATCAATTATACACCATCTCATAAAATTGATACTAAAAGCTTCCTTCCCTCACGTGACTAAAATGTGAGGGAATATAATTTGTTATAGGAATAGAATATTTTTGTTATTGGTGGACAAATCAGAGTAGGAAAATTGTACATAGCCTCTTTCTTTTGCTATTCTTTAGTATAGTGTAGTCTCTTTTTTTTTTTGCTATTCTTTATTTTCAGCTGCAAGTATATATACATACATACATGTACAAAGCAATGAATACACACAGAAAATTTTTTCAGTCAGGTTTCTTCTTCAATTTTGTACATGGTATCAGAGCAATAAGCTCGATCCAACAGTCCAACCATCAAATTCATTTACATCAGATTCATTATCAAAATCAGTAACCTAAAATTCCTGAGACAATCATCACATCTACTGGTGGTGCGAACAATGTTGCAAAATCAATCAGCTATGATGTCAACCACCCCAGTCATCTCAACAACTCCGATTCACCTAGAATGACGCTAGTCAACACTATGTTTAATGGAAGAGTATACACAAGATGGAGGAGATATATTCTCCTGTCTTTGTCAGCCAAGAAGAAACTTGGTTTCATCAATGGAGCCTGTCAATCTCTAGATCTGAAATCTCCAGAGCATGAACAATGGAGTTGTGTGAATGACATGGTCATCTCTTGGATCCTAAATGCTCTCTCAAGGGATATTGCAGATAGTGTGATATACTCCAAAACTGTAAAAGAGTTTTGGGACATCCTGGAGCAGAGATTTGGGAGATCAAATGAAGCCAAGTTTTATCATCTGCAAAAGGAGTTAGCAGGATTAGTATAGGGAAACAGTGACATTGCAGGATACTTCACTAAGCTCAAATGACTGTGGGATGAATTAGATACCTTAAATGTTATCATATGTTGTTCATGTGTTTGTGTTTGTGAAGGAAAGGCAAAGTTGACTAAGTCCCTTGAGGATCATAGATTGATCCAATTCCTAATGGGATTAAATGACATCTGTGCACAAGCAAGAGGAAATATACTCATGATGAACTCTTTGCCTAGCATGGATGTTGCTTATTCACTTCTCTTGCAAGATGAAAATCAAAGAGAAGTTTATGCAAATGCACATTTTAATTCTGAATCAGTATCATTCATGGCAGTTGGAGAAGCTTAATTCTGAATCAGTATCATTCATGGCAGTTGGAGAAGCCAAGCAGCCTAATGCACAACTTCTAGCTGAATTTGCAGTTTTTATGATTACAGGACATGTGAAGAATTATTAGAAACTTAGAAACCAAACACAAAGAGGAGCAGCCATAGCACCCAAATATAAAAACTCAGGACAAAAGTTTGTCAAACCTCAGCAAAGGTTTAAAGGGAAAAAGAAGTACAATCCAAATGTGTCTTGTACTTACTGTGGAACAACAGGACATACACAAGAAGACTGCTATAGAATTATTGGATTTTCAAAAGATTTTGAGTTCACCAATCACAAAGGTTATCAGAATCAAATTAAGGGAAATGCAGTCCTAACACATCAGGAACATGAGAATTCAACATGACAAAGCACTGAACTCAACAATAGTAATTCAGCAAGGAACAAATTGCAGAAATGATGCACATGTATAAGCAGGCAAAGTTAGCACAGTCAGAAAATACAGGAATCAATGCTAATGAAGTTGCTAGTACTATTCTAAAATACTTAGGTTTAGTGTTTACTAGTCTAAAATCAGACACCTGGATCATTAGTTTAGGTGCCTTAGAGCATATGTGTTTTGATCCTAATTCTTTCATGTTTCTAACTCCACTTCTTGTACCTTTAAATAACAGTTTACCTAACTCTTTCAAGGTGATTGTTACTCATATAGGTAGTATTTCTATTCTGAGAGGTCATATCTTGAACAATGTGTTACATGTTCCAGAATTCAAATATAACTTATTATCAGTTCATAGGTTTTGTGTTCAGTTCAAGTATGATGTCCTATTCACATCTATTGTGTGTGTATTGCAGGGCCTTTTAATGAAGAGTCCACAAGCTTTTGGTGAAGTTAGATAGGGACTCTACTTATTGGAGCCAAGAAGGTTTAAGTCTAAGGGTCTATGTAGTAGCAATGTACTTTCAATTTCACAAGGAAGAAATTCCATTTCAGAGTCTGTTTCTAGTCCAGTTCAAGCTAATGCTACTTCTGATGTTAAACTTTGGCATGTAAGATTGGGACACCTCCCATTTTCAGCAATGAAATATTCAGATTTCCTTCATTTTAAGTCAAATTCGGAGTTTATATGTGATGTTTGTCTTAAGGCTAAGCAAACCAGGAATCCTTTTCCAGTCAGTAGCATAAAATCCAAGCATATTTTTGAACTTATACATGTAGACACATGTGGACCTTATAAGTCAAATACTTACAATGGATTCAGATATTTTCTTACTATAGTAGATGACTATAGTAGAAGAACATGGACATTTATATTAATTGCAAAAAGTAATGCTTTTCCTATGCTTAAGTCTTTTCTGTCTATGGTTGAAAGGCAATTTAATGTGAAAGTCAGAATGATAAGATTTGACAATGCATTAGAATTGGGTAAAGGCACACAAAAGGGAGCTTTCCAAGCTTCAAAAGGAATTCTGTACCAACTGTCTTGTGTAGCAACTCCTCAATAGAATGGGATTGTTAAAAGGAAGCATAGACACCTCTTAGAGATTGCAAGATGGTTAATGTTCCAATCCAAGCTACTTATGTCATATTGGGGTGAATCTATCTTAACTGCCACACATCTTATTAATAGGATGCCTTCTAGTGTTCTTAAAGGAAAGACACCTTATGAGGTTTTATTTCAAGAGAAGCCCAAGTATGGTCATTTAAGGAATTTTGGATGCCTCTGTTATGCTTCTACATTATCCCAAGGAAGAGGCAAGTTTGATGAAAGGGCAACAAGTTGTATTTTGCTTGGTTATCCCCTTCATCAGAAGGGATATAAGCTATTAGAGTTGTCCACGGGAAGAGTATTTGTGTTAAGGGATGTGAAATTTCATAAATCACATTTCCCTATTGTTGAAACCAACACATCACACCATCATATATTTCCAAGCTCAATATTTACTACAGAACCTACCTATTCACCTTCATCACATGATCAATCCTTACCCATTTTTTTAGAACCTGAAGTTTCTAATATTTTCTCCTCACCATCACCAAGATTTTCATACACCCCTCCTCATCACCAATTGTCTCCTAGCCCATTTCCTTTTCAACTTATTCTAGATACACCACACACTAGCTCAACTGTTTCTATACCTAAGCAACCTACACTACTGAGAAAGTTAGGAAGAGTTTCCAATTAACCAACCTACTTGAAAGATTATGTATGCAGTAATATCATGTTCACAGATGTAGTAGCATCTTGTTTTACTCAACCAAGTAAGCCTAGGGAATATTGTTTCTCTTCTCTATCACCCAACAATAAACATGTGTTGCAATCCCTCTCTACTCTCACAGACCCTAACAATTTTGAACACACTTGTCAACATCCAAGTTGGATAGAAGCTATGAATTTAGAGATTAAAGCTCTAGAAGATAACCACACATGGGATGTGGTTGAATTACCTAAAGAAAAAATAGCTCTACCTTGCAAATGGGTGTACAAGGTAAAGCACATGTCAGGTGTAAGAATTTAAAGGTTGAAGGCAAGGCTAGTGGTCAGGGGGGATATACAAAGAGAAGGAATAGTGTAATGACCCGAACGATCGTTTTGAGCTCTAGCGCGTCGTTTGGCGTTTTGAGGAATTGAGTAGCTTCACTCCAGGTATTATGACTTCTACATGTGGTCGGAATTGAATTTCTAGAAGTTCGGAATGGATTTGGAAAGAAAATTTCTAATTTCGGAAGCTCTAAGTTAGAAGAATTGGCTAATATTGGACGTTTGAGTAAACGACCTCGGAATCGGGATTTAAAGGTTTTAATAGGTTTGTATGATGATTTTAGACTTGGGCGTATGTTCGAGTCGAGTATCGGGTGGCCGGGGAGTATTCCGGTGCTTATTACGGAAGGTTGGCATTTTGAAGGTTTAAGAATTTTCTAAGATTGGGTTGGAGTGGATTTTGAGGTTATCGATGTTCGATTGGGATTTAGAGCCTGGAAATAGTTCCATATGGTGAATTTGGTCCAAGGAGCATGTCCGGAGATTGATTTGGAGGTACGTAAGTCATCCCGGCATCAATTGGCGAAAATTGGAAATTTGATGATTTTCAGGTTGTTTGACCGGGAGTAGACTTTTTGATATCAGGGTCAGATTCTGATTTAGGAAGTGGGAGTAGGTCCATAATATCAATTATGACTTGTGTGCAAAATTTGAGGTCAATCGGACTTGATTTGATACGATTTGGAAATTTATAAGTTTTATTTGAAGCGCGATTCATGATTTTGATGTTGTTTGACGTGGTTTAGGGCTTAGACTAAGTTCGTATCATATTTTATGATGTGTTTATATGTTTTTACGGGTCCCGGGTTCCCCAGGTGCGAATCGGATTGAAACAGATCGAGTTTGGACCTGGGAGGAAATGCTGAGGCAGCTGGTGTCTAGTGCAATCGCACCTGCGTGAAAAGGGCCGCAGGTGCGAGCCCATAAAAGTGGCCTTGGGGTCATAGAAGCGGAGGTGCTCTGGGACTGGTCGATCACAAGTGTAGGTGATGTAGCACACCGGCGGAGCCGCAGGTGCGATCACGGGCACGCAGGTGCGGAACGATACTCAAGCTGGGGAGACCGCAGGTGCAGAAGTTTTTCCGCAGAAGCGAAAAATGCTAGCCTTGGGGGAGTCGCATCTGTGAGGAAGCTTCCGTAGAAGCGGTCAAATGACCGCAGATGCGAAAAGTCGTTTGGGCAGTGAAGTTTTTATAAAAACGGAATTTGGCCCATTTTGTTTCATTTTCACTTAGTTGGGGCGATTTTTGGAGAGCTTCAAGGGGAGATTTTCATCAAGCAACACAAGGTAAGTGGCTCCCACCTGTTACAAGTTAAATACATGATTTGTATAAGGATTTAAACATGGAAATTAATAAAAATTATGGGGTTTTTGTGGAAAACTTAGAATTTGGTAATTTTGGATTTTGACCACGAAATTCGATATGGAATTAAGAATAAATTATATATTTGAGTTCGTGGTATTATGGGTAGAGTTTATCTTCGAAAATTTTTAGAATCCGGGCACATGGGCCCGAGGGTTGATTTTATCAACTTTTCGTGCAGAGTTGGGAATTGTTTAAATTGATTAATTATGAATATTAGAATATATTTTGATTGGTTTGCATATTATTTGACTAGTTTTGGACCGACGGGCATTTGGTTTGAGGTGCTGAGAGGCCTTGGAGCCGGTTATGGAAATTCAGAGCAAGGTAAGTCTCATGTCTAACCTTGTGAGGGGGAAACTACCCCCTTGGTGATATTTATTGTTATGTGCTACTAGTTGTGGGTATTACGTACGCATGAGGTGACGAGAGTCTGTACGTAGCTAAAGCATATTTATGTCCGGATAGACTTAGGACTTTATCATGTGTTAATTGAATTATTTGAACTCGTTTTGTTGGCTTAATTAATTAGAGTTATAATTGAAATTGATTTAGGAATATATATATATATATATATATATATATATATATATATGCATACATAAGCTCGAGCTTTATCACCTAGAGTTGTTGCCAAAGATATTTGATAAAAATAAAAGAGTATAATTATTATTGTGGCCAAGTACTGTATTATAAGCACATGCCTCGTATGTGGTAATTTTTACTTCCTTTCTTGTGGAGAGGGCCGAATGCCTCGGCAGTATATAGATGCATCTATGGATCATGTCATACGTCCCTTGGCAGTGTACACGTTATTCTGGATCGAGCCGAACGACCTCGGCAGAATCGTGCATTATATCGCTAGTAGTTCAAATTTCACGAGCTAACCTTTCCACTGATACCTAGCATTTTAATATGATATCCCTTATTTATTTGATATTGGCACTTGACATTTCTGAGTTGTTAAGGTAGAATTCAAGATTTAGAAATTCGTGCTTTAAAAAGAAATATTTGGAAGATTATGTAACTTACATAATTACCCCATCACTGTCGTATGCTTAATATCTGCTCATGTTTTATTATACTGTTTTATTGGACCTTTAGTAAGCGTCAATGTCTATCTCTCGTTACTACTTCTCCGAGGTTAGGCTAGATACTTACTGGGTACGGGTTGATTTACGTACTCATGCTGCACTTCCGCACTAAATGTGCAGGATCTGACAGGTTCATTTGATGATCACCTTGGCACGCAGGCGCACCTGTTGAGGAGACTTTATGTTAGTTGCATTTTCAGGCTACACATCGCAGTCCTCCGAGTCTCCATTGTACTGCTTGTTTTATTATGTCCTATTACGTTTGGGACAGATGTTATGTTATTATTCTACTCCTTAGAAAATGCTCATGCACTTATGACACCAGGTTTTGGGAATTTCTGTTGGTTGTTCGTTATTGCAGTTCATGTAGTCATTATCATTTTTCCTTGCAATTCTATTTCTACTATTTAATTAACAAAAAATTATGATTTCAAAATGCTAAAAATGAGAAATGTAATTGATTAATCACGATTGGCTTGCCTAACGGCGGCGTAAGGCGCCAACACGACCTATAGTGGATTTTGGGTCGTGATAACTTGGTATCAGAGCGTTAGGTCCATTTAGGTCTCACGAGTCATGAGCAAGTCCGGTAGAATCTTGCGGATCGGTACATAGACATTTGTAATTATCTTTGAGATGCTACAGGGCTGTAAGGAGCAATTCCCTTCTTGATTCCTCATTGTGCGATTTGATTCCATTGAGGATTGTGCATTTAGTTACTTCCTACTCAATCTTATGCGACACGAAGCACTGTTATCAATTGGGCATCGAGGAGTTGTAGTGATACTACAGACATGGTGCAGGATGTTTTCCCTGCATGTTTGGGCAAGCTATTGTCGTCGCCTTGCGGAAGGATGTTCTTTGTTCCAGCTCAGTATCTGTATTTCCTATGGTTTCGAGACTGTTCATGAATTGCTACGATGTCTATGCATTGTTATTACTCAATGTTGGTGTAATGGTAAGGTGTTTGGTTATGTGTCAAGGCAGTGAATGACTCGAAAGGAGGGTTTCTTAGTGCATGATTTAGAGGTTCAGTATTTAATTCTAGCAAAGGAAAGGAAATCGGACTATGGATGTTCAGGCTTTGGTTGATGGAGTAACAAAACTTGATATTTTCAAGCGTGGTGGAATTCTGATTTGTGGTGTGGCGTCGTCGTCCTTGTTGGAACACATTAAGGTCTGCCAGTGTTATAGTCTTCTTTGATTTTTGCCTTCGGGGTAGGGTGTTGCGAAATGGTGCCTAAGATACGGTTATCAGAGATAGCGGTGTGTCGTGTCTCCGAATTGAATTGGTGATTATAATATTGATGGCTCGAGAAAGATGATCTTCTAGGAGGTTTAGAGTGGGTAGCAATTCATTCGTTCAGGTGCTACAAATAGGGATTTGATTTGAGGCAACAGCTGGGCAGCAAAGTATGAGGGAAGACATGGTAGAAAGTGTTTCGTGATGATTGAAGTACTAGCAGGTCAAGTATGAAAAGCAGAGGTTGAGAAGTTGCTTAAAGGAGATGATTCAACCGAAGTAAGAGTGGCATATTAGCATATGGATTCTATGGTAGGATAATCGCGTGCCTTGAGAAAGTGTAGAACAGTTTGGGAATCGTGGTGCAGGGTGATTTGGTCTACGGATTTCATTTGGAATGATGGTTACTATACGAAGAAAGATTGAATATGGCAAAAAGGAGTTTGCTTGAAATGAAGAGGGGCGTGAAGATTGATTTATCATTTCAGATGCAAGATGACTTGAGTTTGGAAGGCATTGTTGAACTTTCAGTTGATGTCAATAGGGAAGGAATAGACTTATACAATTGGTGTGCGAGCATGGGCTCAAAAGAATTTCACTGATTTCGTGGCAGTTGAAACCAGTGCAGCGCCGTTGGAAGATGTCTGCATGGAATTCCACAGGTGGGTTATCTCCTGCGAGCAGGTTAGTGGTTGCATGATGTTGATGGAGCTTCTGTGAAGAATACTATTTACTACCTAGTAAGAGGTTGAATATATGATTGTGACTAATGATTCAGAATGTTCATGAAAATCTTAACAAAAGACTTCGAGAAATTTGGCGGGTTAACAGTGCGAGATCATAGTAAATATGATGGAGGAATCATTGTGGGCTCTATATTATGTGATGGTAGCTTAAACCTAAGTGGTGGAGCCCTATCGTCTACGATTGGATCGCGTGGTTGTCAGCTTGTGCAGCTTCTGGTTATCGGTGCATTGGTGGATTATTTGTGACTAAGAAAAGGAAACATCATGGGTAATTCGAGCAGAGAAATTGATAAATGTGTGCTATATTCCGCCTTATAGATTGAGGTGCAGGATTTGGGAAGACTCCGAGTTTATGCTTCTTGTAGATGTAATGTACAAGGAAACGGATTCAGCTGGTTACTTCTTTGAAATTATGTTCATGTGCTAGCAGAGTGTTGAAGTTGGTGATATTCAGGATTAGGTCAGAGTGGGTAACTTTCAACAACGGTTCTAATGGGTTCAAGAATTAAGGTGTAGTGCCTAAGGAGTTCGGGTCCGTTGTAAGGTTAAGGATCGAGTTTTTGCAGTGAATTACAAACGGGATATGGAATTTTCTATGTTAACATCGAGTATGTGGTGCAGTATTGGAATAAAGGAAGAAATATCTTTGGATTCACATGAGGTCTTGAATCAGTTGGAGATGTTATGGTGCGCTTGAGAAGGGAATGAGATGGTTCATGGGCATTGAAACGATGTGGTCTCACGGTTCGAGCCACTCGGGATGAGTGCGAATGGAGTTTGTTAAGTTGTGAATGGAACTATTATGTCAAGAGTACATTGAAAGCAGTTGGGTCGGTTAGTAATGGTTGAGTCGAAATGATTGTGGCATTGATCAGTTCCTTTGGCGTGTGAAGTCATACATGTGGGTTGTGGTTGTACGTGCGGGCTCGGCAGCCACCATAAATTGATTGATTTGGGAAGTATTTGATTCAAAGGGATTTGTGGTGTAAATGGATTTCCGGAAGAGACATGGAAATATAGATCACGAATTGAGGTTTGTATTTTCTACGGTTTGGGAATTCAGTTGCGTGTTGCATTGGTTCTTCTGAAATGAGCTAAGTGAAAGGTTTTCTAGTCAATGAAGTGTTCATTCTACTAGTAGTTCGAGATTTATGATGAATTCCTATTTTCTCGCGTAGCGGCATGATAGGTGTAGTGAGCGGCATGAGAAATTGAAAGTTGAGGATCAAGGTTGTTGTTCGGTGTTGACAGGAATATCACGAGCTCGGATGAGCAGGGGTGAATTCAGGTGTTCAGAATAATCTGGCCTTTTCTCTAGTGTCACCTGAGAACGACATTCTGTGTAAGAGGCTTTATATATTGATTTGTAGGTTCTTGAATTGCTTTACAGATTAGTATGGTTGGTAGTATAGAGGTGCAGACCTTTCTACCTGGTGCAGAAGGTCGTGGGAGCATACCCCACGGGGAGAATTGTATAGGTGTGACATGTTAGTCACTTGATGAAAGTGAGTATGGAGATTTTGGTAATATCGCAAATTCTAGAGTTTATGCCTGAGAGGCATTCTATTCCTTGGGTTGTGGACTGTGTGAGTTTGTGCCTAATTTGGAGGTTGTTCTTGTGTGTTATGGATAAAGGTTATTATGGATCCTTGAAAGGTTATTAGCCCAATACAGTAGGATCAGAATCGGCTTGAGTTTCGTTGATGGATCTAATGTGAATGTGTGCTTTACATCAAGCTAGATGTGTTCGTTCAGCATAGCATTGCTTATGGAGGAGTCTTCGGACATTGGATGTTATTCCCATTATCAGTATTCCATGTAATACTCTATTGTGCCATGTGGGTTCTGAGACAGCTTGATTATTCGCACATGTGTTGTGATCCTGAGTAACTGGTGGTATTATATGAGCAGGATGGCTCTCAAGATATGGGTCATTTATTGTACCTTAGATGTGCTTACGTTTTGTAGCGTATGGCATTATCCGTCTCCCCAGGATTCGTATTATGCACTTGGCGTGCTTGTGGTCAATATTCGGAAATTTCGTAAGTATAAGCATTACGGTTTGATGCGTATGTTTTCTTCTGGATGTTATGTGCGGATCGGGTGGCACATCGCCACGGGTATATTGTCTGGATCGGGTGGCACACCGCCATGGGCATGTTATGTGGATCGGGTTGCACGCCGCAACAATGAGGTATTGAGCATAGCATCTTATATTTATTTTGTGTGCCTTGTTTTCATCCCTGAGGTAGGTTCACAACATCTATTCGGCCATTCTATTTGTTACGCGGGCTGAGTAGTCCTTCTCCTGAGTTCGTTCTTCCTTATATATCCCATTCGAGTTGTAGCTTGTTGGCACATTGTGACCGTCATATAAGGTTTTTGGCAGTGTCTGAGATGGTTTATTGCCTAAGCATCTTGTACTGGGTGAGACAAGATATTTGGACCTGAAATTAGTGCAATCAGATTTGTATAAGGTATATTAAAGAGAAAATATCGTTATTCAGTTCAGAATAAGGTAATGGTTCTTGTCAGGAGGAGAGACTCCATGAATTATTGATTCGGCTGGTGGTTATGAGTTTCTACACGTCTCTTTTGTCGTGGCAGTATTGGGAGAGTTGGAACAGGATTTATATGCGCCATGAGATGTTTTGCGGGCATCAGATTCGTGAAATTTTAGCTATTGTGCTCGGAGGATGCTATTATGGGCAACCGACTTATGTGGTGCATGGTGTGATTTCAGCATAGGTGCATGATCATGTTTTGATACAGTGCGTGGTGATTGGTACGGTGTTCGTATGTTAGAATCAGGCCTTGTAAAGAAAATCGAAAGTTGAAATTTGGTTCTAAGGCGTATTGACTAATAAAAGGGAGAAGCTTCAGTTTGGCTCGAGCTAACAGGTTCACCTGGGTTTTAGGGGTACGAGTAGGTGCACGAGGTGTTAAACAGTGATTTTGGACAACTCCAGAGCAGTTAATGGCACGTTCAAGGACAAACGTACATTTACGTGGGGGAGAATTTAACTACCCGACCAGTCGTTTTGAGCTCTAGCACGTCGTTCGACGGTTTGAGACTTTGAGTAGCTTCACTCCAGATATTATGACTTGTACATGTGGTCGAAATTGAATTTCGGGAAGTTCAGAATGGATTAGGAAAAAACAATCTAATTTCGGAAGCTCTAAGTTGGAAGAATTTGCTAAGATTGGACTTTTGAGTAAACAACCTCAGAATCGGGATTTGAAGGTTCCAATAGATTCATATGATAATTTTGGACTTGGGCGTATATTCGGGTCGAGTATCAGGTGTTTCGGGAGTATTCCGGTGCTTATTACGGAAGGTTGGCATTTTGAAGGTTTAAGAATTTCTTAAGCTTGGGTTGGAGTGGATTTTGAGGTTATCGATGTCCGATTAGAATTCTGAGTCTGGGAATAGTTCTGTATGGTGAATTTGGTCTTAGGAGCGTGTCCGAATGTTGATTTGGAGGTCCATAGGTCATCCCGGCATCAATTGGCGAAAATTGGAAATTGCATGATTTTCGGGAAGTTTGACCAGAAGTGGACTTTTTGATATCGGGGTCAGATTTCGATTCCGGAAGTGGGAGTAGGTCCGTAATATCAATTATGACTTGTGTAAAAAATTTGAGGTCATTCGAAATTGATTTGATATATTTCGGCACAAGATATAAAATTTGAAAATTTGTAAATTTATAAATTTGATTTGAGGCGCGATTCATGATTTTGATGTTGTTTGACATGGTTTAAGGCTTCGACTAAGTTCAGATCGTACTTTGGGATGTGTTGGTATATTTTGATGGGGTCCCGGGGGCCCCGGTGCGAATCAGATTGAAATGGATCGAGTTTGGACTTTTACTCTATTGCTCATATCCAAATATTATTTTTCTTATTATATTTTAAAAAATAAATATCTCATCTTAAATTCAAATAAGTCTTATCCTTTTATTTTTAAATTGGGACCCATTTTTAAGAACAAATCATCCTATGCTTTCGAACTTAAATTAATCGCTCTCAATTAAGATATTAATCATAAAAAATATTTTTTTAACATCACGTGGTTAGTGAATCACTATTAAAATAAGAATCTTATTGTTTGAAAGCTTAAAACCCCCAATTTACTATAAAAATGTGAAATAGAAGAAAACGAATCACGTGGTTACTGAATAACTATTAAAATAAGAATCTTATTTTATGAAAGCTTATTAAAACTATTTACTATAAAAATAGGAGTCAATCATAATTGATTTTCACCATAAATTAAATTTGATCAAATCTTATTTTCTTAATTCTTATTAGATTTGTCTAAGTTTTCTTAGATTTTATTCTAAAAGTGCCAAGTGATTGTTTTCTCATTACGTCACTTGGCTTAATATCAAGTCTTACTACTCTCATTTTAATATAATACAAATATAAATATAGATTTTTACTGTATTATTTTTAGTATTAGGTACCTTCAATCATTAAAAAGAGGGTCAATTGCCTCAATCTTAGGAGTAGGCAACTGATTACATAACCTCCTAAGCTTATAAAACTTCTCACATCGATTCATTAAAACGAATAGAGCATCAATTCAGATTATAAAAATTAATTTACCTTTTTTAATTAAAGAAACATGTACATTAGTTACATGTTTCTTGAACAAAATATTTATCTTCCTATTTTAATTTTAAAAAATAGGAATTCTTTTTTATTTCTACAATCACTCGAACCTCACGGTTTCAATACTTTTTTTAAAAAATCTCTCTCTCTCTCTCTCTCTCTCTCTCTCTCTCTCTCTCTCTCTCTATATATATATATATATATATATATATATATATATATATATATATATATATATATATATATATATATCAATTAATATTAGATTTTATCCTTATTTTTCTTAGATTTTGTCTAAATCTTATTAGATTTTCTCCTTAAAATGTCAAGTGGCTTGTTCTTAATATGCCACTTCTTCAATATTATGCTTCACTATCCTCCTTTTAATCTATCTATCTATATCCATATGATATTAAAAGCATAAAAACTCTTAGCGAAATGTCATTCGCCTTTTTTGCCCTTTAAAAAATAAATTTCATAATAAAATCATAATTTTATTATTTTCTATTATTTATGACTTAGAAATCACCTAAAATTTCAGTAATTAAATTTTTCCTTATGTGAACTATGTATAAACTTCTAATATTGAGGAATTTAAAATAAAATATATTTTTACTTGTATAAATCCTTCTTATCATGTAAAGTTATTAAATAAATGATTTTCTTATTTGATATATATATTTTCCTATATAAAATTTTTAACTTTATTCTAAAGGGCAAAACCATGCTACTTTCACTTCTCAAATTTACATCAAAAAAGATTTAAAGACAAAACTAACGGTTCTTCATCAATATACATTCCAAAACTATATTAATTCTTCAAAAACATCAAGTTGAATAAAGTTGTAATATTTAGAACTTTACCTAGTATTTAAAAATTTGAAGTTATCTTGTAATAAAATTTATTAAATTTGTAAGTCAATTTAAATTCTTACTTTTGGGTTTCTCAACTGATATCGTATTCTAAGTGATAGGTTCTATGCACAATATTATTAGAGTCTAAATCATACTCTGATTAAAATAAAACTAAAAATAGAGTTCTTGATCTTTCATTTAGGTGTTACTACTCTTTTGAACATTCTTTACCTCTCTTATAAACATCCAAAATATATACAAAGAGTGCTAGCATCCAAACTTTACTATTTCCTTTCTTTTATCCTTCAGAATTCAATAATGGGATTACTATAGAAATATCTACGTAGATAAAGTGATTCTAAGTGATCTGTATATTATATTCATGATCAACTCGTACTTACATAGTGCAACAATCTATAGTAATTAGTCTCATTTTATTCAGAAGTAGCTTCATTTTGCTAATAAATTATATATATAAATATTTAATAAAAAAACAAATTATTATATTTTATTATAATATTTTACTCATTGACATAAAATAAATGTGTAATGCACTTTAAAATTTATTTTCTTATTTGATATATATATTTTCCTATATAAAATTTTTAACTTTATTCTAAAGGGCAAAACCATGCTACTTTCACTTCTCAAATTTACATCAAAAAAGATTTAAGGACAAAACTAACGGTTCTTCATCAATATACATTCCAAAACTATATTAATTCTTCAAAAACATCAAGTTGAATAAAGTTGTAATATTTGGAACTTTACCTAGTATTTAAAAATTTGAAGTTATCTTGTAATAAAATTTATTAAGTTTGTAAGTCAATCTAAATTCTTACTTTTGGGTTTTTCAACTGATATCGTATTCTGAGTGATAGGTTCTATGCACAATATTATTAGAGTCTAAATCATACTCTGATTAAAATAAAACTAAAAATAGAGTTCTTGATCTTTCATTTAGGTGTTACTACTCTTTTGAATATTCTTTACCTCTCTTATAAACATCCAAAATATATACAAAGAGTGCTAGCATCCAAACTTTACTATTTCCTTTCTTTTATCCTTTAGAATTCAATAATGGGATTACTATAGAAATATCTACGTAGACAAAGTGATTCTAAGTGATCTGTGTATTATATTCATGATCAACTCGTACTTACATAGTGCAACAATCTATAGTAATTAGTCTCATTTTATTCAGAAGTAGCTTCATTTTGCTTATAAATTATATATATAAATATTTAATAAAAAAACAAATTAATATATTTTATTATAATATTTTACTCATTGACATAAAATAAATGTGTAATGCACTTTAAAATTTATTTTCTTATTTGATATATATATTTTCCTATATAAAATTTTTAACTTTATTCTAAAGGGCAAAACCATGCTACTTTCACTTCTCAAATTTACATCAAAAAAGATTTAAAGACAAAACTAACGGTTCTTCATCAATATACATTCCAAAACTATATTAATTCTTCAAAAACATCAAGTTGAATAAAGTTGTAATATTTAGAACTTTACCTAGTATTTAAAAATTTGAAGTTATCTTGTAATAAAATTTATTAAATTTGTAAGTCAATTTAAATTCTTACTTTTGGGTTTCTCAACTGATATCGTATTCTCAGTGATAGGTTCTATGCACAATATTATTAGAGTTTAAATCATACTCTGATTAAAATAAAACTAAAAATAGAGTTCTTGATCTTTCATTTAGGTGTTACTACTCTTTTGAATATTCTTTACCTCTCTTATAAACATCCAAAATATATACAAAGAGTGCTAGTATCCAAACTTTACTATTTCCTTTCTTTTATCCTTCAGAATTCAATAATGAGATTACTATAGAAATATCTAACGTAGACAAAGTGATTCTAAGTGATCTGTATATTATATTCATGATCAACTCGTACTTACATAGTGCAACAATCTATAGTAATTAGTCTCATTTTATTCAGAAGTAGCTTCATTTTGCTTATAAATTATATATATAAATATTTAATAAAAAAAAAATTATTATATTTTATTATAATATTTTACTCATTGACATAAAATAAATGTGTAATGCACTTTAAAATTTATTTTCTTATTTGATATATATATTTTCCTATATAAAATTTTTAACTTTATTCTAAAGGGCAAAACCATGCTACTTTCATTGTATTTTTTTCTTTAGCCTGTGGTACCTTCAACCATTGAAAAGAGGGCAAATTGTCTCAGTCATATGTGTAAAAATATGTATTATATTGTTAGGTGATTAACTTTCGAATAGCATTTGGAATACATTAAATTATGAAATGCATCACTAAATATTATGCTTATTGTATCATTTCTTTTTAGTGAAATGCATCACTAAAAAGCTCAACGACTGTTAAAGGTTTAAAGAAATAATTCAATACGACAAAATCCTTCCGGTTAAGAAATGCAGATTTTTACATAGTAAAAATAGCTACAGAAAATATGTATACCTATATTCTATTTCTCCATAATAAATTGTTATATATATTTTCCGTATTTCATCAGTTTTGGCCAACCTAATTTATGTAATATTTATGTAACTATTTAGTAAAAATGTGTAAAAAGATGTATAAATATGTAAAAATATATATTATATTTTAAATTAATAAGTATTTAGTTAATAGTCATATTTATAAGGTATACCTAGGTTTGTCTAAGTATTAGGGTTACAAATTGACCAATGAAAACTTAAGAAAATAAAAATGAATATATACAAGATAATCATATGTATTATACTATGTGTATAATATAACATGTATACAACAAAAGGAGGAAAGAATATCAATATTGTTATAAATATATTATACTATAGATGTTCATTTAGTACTCCGTTGTTAATAAGCTTCCTGAAGAAGCTTATCTATATGAGACTTCGCCGTAAATATGTTTATCTATTTAGTTCTCTATTGAAAATAAGTCTCCTGAAGAAGCTTATCCTTTCGGTACCCCATTATGGATAAATATCACCCCCGGTAGAAGATTATCTATATCTTGTACAATGAGCTTATCCTTTCAGTACCCCGTTATGGATAAACATCACACCCGATAGAAGATTATCTATATCTGGTACAACGAGCTTATCCTTTCGGTACCCCGCTATGGATAAACATTACCCCCCGTAGAAGATTTTCTATATCTGGTATAATGAGCTTATCCTTTTGGTACCCCGCTATGGATAAACATTACCTTCGTTAGAAGATTATCTATATCTGGTATAATGAGCTTATCCTTTCGGTACTCCGTTATGGATAAATATTACCTCCGGTAGAAGATTATCTATATCTGGTATAATGAGCTTATCCTTTCGTTACTCCTTTATGGATAAACATTACCTCCGGTAGAAGATTATCTATATCTGGTACAGTAGCAGAAACAGCTTACACAACAACTTGCAGAAGCAGCTTACACAGCAACTTGCTTTCTTCTATAAATAGAGGAGATTTCAGTTCATTATGTACATATGTTTGAAGTTTGAATAATATATCAATTTCTCTCTATACTTGTCTTTACTTTACAATCTTTATTTTATAGCACGTTATCAGCACGAGACTCTGCCATCTCGAGCAAATACTTTGAAAGTATTAGAGGTACGAACTTTCTTTTTCTAAATAATGTCAAATCTTTCTAAACTTGAATTTATAGTCCTGGATATATCGGGCAAAAGCTACATGTCTTGGGTGCTTGATGCTGAAATTCATCTTGATGCGATGGGTCTGGCAGACACCATCAATGACAAAAATCAAGCATCAAACCAAGACCGCGCCAAAGTAATGATATTCCTACGCCATCACCTTGATGAAGGCTTGAAAGTGGAATATCTCACTATTAAAGATCCAGTCATATTGTAAAATAATTTGAAAGATAGATATGACCACCTGAAGATGGTCGTTCTTCCACATGCACGTTATGATTAGACTCATCTAAGGCTACAAGATTTTAAATCTATCAGTAAGTATAATTCTGCTATGTTCAGAATTATTTCTCAATTGAAATTATGTGGTGATAATATTATTAATCATGATATGTTGGAGAAAACTTCCACCACTTTTCATGCCTCGAATATGCTCCTGCAGCAATAATATCGAGATATGTGATTCAAAAAGTATTCTGAACTTATCTCACATCTTCTTGTAGCCGAGCAACATAATGGGCTATTAATGAAAAACTATGAAAGCCGACCAACTGGTTCTTGTCTATTCCCTGAAGTGAATGACACGAACTTCCACCAAGCTAAGCGTGGAAGAGGATGTGGCCCCACTCGTGGTCATGGCCGTGGTCGAGGAAGAAACTCTAATCATGGTAATAATAATGCACCAAAGAATCCTCCTCACCACCAGCTGTGTAAAAGGAAGGAACAAAAGCATGAAGCGGTGTAACCAGCAAAGGCAGAAAATGCATGTTACAGATGTGGAGGAAAAGGGCACTGGTCATGTACATGTCATACGCCAAAGCACCTGGTTGAGCTGTATCAAGCCTCCCTGAAGAAGATAGAGAAAAATGCTGAAGCAAATTTTATTTCTGGAGATAATTTAGACTTCATACATTTGGATGTAGCTGATTACTTTACACTCCTGGAAGGAGAAACAAGTCATGTGATCGGCGATGAATATGTAGAAATATAAATATTTTAATTTTTTTTGTTTATAATAGATAGTATGGTTATGTAATTGTTGTACATAAATAAAAGTTATGCTTTGATTATGATGTTTACTATCATATTTATTTTGTTTATATCATTTTGAAGAAATTTTCTCTCATGATACCAGAAGTGTGTGAGGAATATTTGATAGTACAAAATGTATCAACAACTCCTGAAGAGCTAGCTGTTTGTCTAGAAGACACATGATACCGGTAGTGTCAGATAAATATTAGGTTGTGGATAATAAACGAAGACTCTCGAAGAGCTTATATACAAATATGTTATTCATATTATGTGATTATGGTCAAAACATATGTTCTAGTAAACCTGAAGTTGGCTATTATATTGAGACTACAAATAATTGAAAGATTAAAAATCTCTATGTTTCCACAATCATAGGGGGTAAAATAATATGTATGTGAGAAGTTACCCACCTTATTCTTCAATTTGTATTATATCATGTATCACAGTAAACCAGAAGTTTACTAATGCAAAATCAGTCACAGTAAATCAGAAGTTTTACCAGGCAAAAGTAGCTACAGTAAAGCAGAAATTCACTAATACAAAAATAGCCACAATAAATCAGAAGTTTATTAATGCAAACGTTTATGCCATAGTAAACCAGAAGCTTACTAAGTGTAACGACCCGACCGGTCATTTTGAGAATTTAAGTCCACTTCAGCGGCATAAGGTCTTGAGCAGCTCCTTATTATATGTATTGACTTGTGTGCGTGGTCGAGTTCAGTTACCGGATGATTCAGAGTCAAATCGAAAGAAGGATTCTAGTTTTGGAAGCTTAAGCGGTAAGAGTTGACCGAAAATTTGACTTTTGTGCAAACGACTCTGGAATGGATTTTGGATGATTTCAATAGCTTCGCATGGTAATTTTGGACTTAGGCGTACGTCCGAATTTGGATTTGGAGGTCCTTAGGGTGATTTGAAGCATTTCAGCGAACGTTGGAAAGGTTGAAGTTTGGAAGGTGGAGAGGTTTCACCAATAGTTGAATTTGGTCATATCGAGGTTGGAATGCGATTCTGAGAGTTGGAATAGCTCTGTTATGTCATTTCAGACTTGCCTGCAAAATTTAACGTCATTCTGGGTTAATTTGATAAGTTTCGGCATGAGTTTTAGAAGTTGGAAGATTTGAAAGTTCATAACTACGATTCATGGTGTGATTCATAGTTTCGACATTGTTTGATATGATTTGAGACCTCGAGTGAGTTCGTGTTAGGTTATGAAACCTGTTGGTATGTTTAGACGGGGTCCCAGGGGCATCGGGTGAGTTTTGAATGGGCTACGGGCCATTTTCTTCTATTTTGGACTGTTGTTTTCTGTCATCTGGTTTACTTAATCTCGTTCGCGTAGTGTAATTTTGGAGGATGAATTATTTGTTCTCCGCATTCGCATAACTTCTTCTGCGATCGTGGAAGCCTGCCTTCCCCTTCTTCGCGTTCACATCTGCTCCATCGCGTTCGCGTAGTAGAAACTAGAAGTTGGAAGCTGGTGACCATTTCCTCTATGTGTTCGCGCTGTTCTATCCGCGAACGCGTAAGTGTGCTTTCCCCTCCTTCGCACTCGCGTGCCGCTTCACGCGTTCGCGTAGCCAAGTTCCTGGGCCATTATTTTCCTTCTTCGCGATCGCACATACTTGTTCGCGATCGCGCAACACCAATTCCGGGCAGTAGCCATTTCCTCTTTGCGATCGCAACTCCTCTTCCGCGATTGCGATGTACAAACACCTGAGCAGCAGAATATGTTTTCCAAATCGAGGGTTAGGCCATTTTTATCATATCTTGACTTGTAGAGCTCGGTTTTGAGCGATTCTTTGTGGGGTTTTCAAGCAAATCTATTGGGTAAGTGTTCTTCACCTAAAATTTATTATATTCCATGATCTTATCTTTATTTTTATCATTTAATTAGTGTTTTTGAGTGAGGAAAATGGAGGTTTTTGAAGAAAATTTTCAAAATGAAAAATCATGATTTGAGGGACGAATTGGTATTGGAATTTGATAATTTTAGTATGCTTGAACTCGTAACGGAATGGGTGTTCGGGTTTTGTAAAATTTTGTCGGGTTCCAAGGTGCGGGCCCGGCGGTCGACTTTTGGGTCGATTTTTTGATTTTGATAAAGATTGAGGCTTTATGATCCAGAATAGTTTTTTATGAGTTTTATTTGTGCTTCGAAGTTATTTTGATTAGATTTGAGCCATCCGGAGGCCATTTCACCGAGAAGTTCATTTTTGAGTATCGGTCTGTCTTCTTTGAGGTAAGTATCTTGCCTAACTTCGTATGGGGGAACTACCCCTTATGATTTTAGTCTTCTATGCTAATTGTAGTCCGTGTACGTGAGGTGACGAGTACGTGCTCGGACTTATTTGTAGAAAATTGGCCTTTTAGGGTTCTTAGGTCCTTGTATTCATTGAATATGCAGTTGTTCTCGTTATCATTACATTTCTTAATTTCTAGTTTTACCTCTGCCTGCTTTAATTAGAACTTAATTGCTTCATGATCCACTCTTGTTGCTTATTTGATTCATCAGCGCCTTGACTGAAATTGTTATCTCTTCTATTGCCATGTTATCCTTTTCTAACTGCTTATCTTTATTTGAAGTTATAATTATCTCTTCTATGATTGTTCATCCTTAATTGGGGCTATGATTACCTTTATACTTCTCATCCTTAATTGAAGTTGTTAGGTCTCTTTCGTAATTGCCAAACTTTAAAAAAGTTAGATATCTTATATTTTGGTTAACTTGTCCTTATTTGGAATTATTCGACTTGTGTTAGCTCCCTCGTTGTCGAACTGTATATTGTGGACCGTTGTTATATAATATTTCCTTTCTTGTGGAGATGTTCTTATTATGACTAGCATTCCCGATTGTGGCTACTCCTTGTGAATTAGTTCCTCTGTTTCTTTAAGTTCTGGAATCTCTGAGTTGACTTGTTTATTGTACCCTTGTATTATTATCATTGTTGTTGTTGTTGTACTTGTTATTGTGATGCACGAGGTTTCTGCCGTGCGGTTGTAATTATTGTGATGCATGAGGTTTCTGCCGTGCGAGTGTTATTGGGTTGCACGAGGTTTCTGCGTGCTATTGTTAAATATTAATATTTGCACATGCGGCGTGACAAGGCGGGCTATATATATATGGGTTGCGCATGTGGCGAGACAACATGGGAACATTATTATGCACGTGTGGCGAGACAAGGCGGGTATTCACTTTACTATTGCACACGTGGCGAGACAAGGTAGGCTATGTCAGGGATTGATTTGTGATGACTTGTGATGTCCTGGGGTCATTTTGTTGTTGATATTTGTATAGTGGTACACTTACCTGTGTGAGCTTTATCTTGTGAAAAGTTGTGAGAAAGCATTCTACGTGCTGTCCATTTCTTTTCCTATATTTACTAGCTGGCATGAACCATGTTAGGTCACTTGCACAAACATACACATTGTTGAACACTCTTATCAGTTAAGAGGTTTTCTTGATATTGCTAAGTATAGATGCACACCCTTGTTACTTGCCTGGTTTTTGAGAATGTCTCTATTTGGCACGTGAGTCGTCAGTGCGGTTATGAAGTGTAATGAGGGCACAGGATGCCAAGTGTTAGGGTTCATGTATTGGGACCCGTGAGTTGTGAATAGTATGAGGTTAGGTACCTCGTGGAGTTTATTGACAAAAAAACTTGGTGTGAAAGTGGTTGGTTTTCATCTAATTGCTACCTGCCGTTCTTTTAGTTGTCTTCATCGGATTTATGCTGTGTTTCCGTTCGTTTTTCTATGTCATTATTATGGTGTTCTGCTGATAGTTTTTGTATCCCTTTCTTACCGAAATTTACCGTATTAATTGCCATTTCGCGTAGTCTTTATGTAGATATCATACTCTGTTATTCTTATACTTATACTTGATCAGGTTATTTAGTCCAGTAGGTGTCTTGACTGTACCTTGTCACTACTCCACTGAGGTTAGTGTTTGATACATGTTGGGTGCCACCGTGGTGTACTCATACTACACTTCTACACATTTTTTTGCAGATCCAGGTATTTTCTAAGTCAGTTGATCATTAGCTAGCTGTGCGGATTGTTGCTGTGGAAACTCAAGATAAACCTGTTACTGCGTTCGCAGGCTTCGGAGTCACCTTCTGATTTGTATTCACATTGTTTACTTTATTTCAAACAGTTGTATTTAGAAAATTGTAACAAACTCTGTAGAGCTTATGACTTGTACTACCGGTTTTGAGAATTGTAAATTTTTAGAGATTTCTATTTCAAAAATTATTAGATGTTATTTAATTATTGTTGTTATTAAGTAAATGTTAGGCTTAACTAGTCCCTAAGACTAGGTGCCATCACGATTCCCAACAGAGGGAAATTAGGGCGTGATAAGTTGTTATCAGTGCTCTAGGTTCATAGGTGCTACAAGTCATAAGCGAGTTTAGTAGAATCTTGCAGATTGATATGGAGACGTCTGTACTTATCTTCGAGAGGCTACATAACTATGAGGAAAGTTTCACTTCCTTCATTCCTATCGTGCGAGTTTATTGATCTCGAAGTTTGAAGATTTTATCATTCCATTCTCTCACAGATGGTGAGGACACGAGCTGTAGTTACTGATGACACTGCCCCCGGAGCAGATGTTGCTAGTGGCAGAGGCAGAGGCCGAAGAGGAGCATGTGCCACAGCTAGAGCATCCACCAGTGCAGCAGTTGCGGAGCCGCTAGTAGCTCCGGTTAGGGGACATGTACCGGAGGCACCTGCTGTTACCCCCGGACTTCAGGAGATCTTAGCACAATTCCTGAGCATATTTGGTACATTGGCTCAGGCGGGGTTGATTCTGGTTGCACCAGCTACTTCACAGACCGGGGGAGGGGATCAGACTCCCGCCGCCCACACTCTAGAGAGGCGAGTTCATGTTGGTCAGGTTCCGGGTGTCATGGCGACACAGCCCGTGGTCCCAGTTCAGCCCGTGGTTAGGGCAACAACATCTGAGGAAGAACAACTTAGACTTGAGAGGTACAAGAAGTACCACCCTCCTACCTTCAGTGGATTGGCGACAGACGATGCCCAGGGTTTTCTGGAGGTGTGTCACCACATTCTTCATACTATAGGTATTGTGGAGACTAGCGGGGTTGCTTTTGTTACGTTCCAGCTTAGAAGAGCGACTTATCAGTAGTGGCAGGAGTATGAGTTGGGTAGCTCGGCTGAGTCAACTTCACTTACAAGGGTTCAGTTTTCAGAGATGCTCCTGAGAGAGTTTGTACCTCAGTTCCTTCGAGATGCATGGCACGCGGAGTTTGAGCAGCTGCGCCAGGGCACTATGCCAGTGTCATAGTATGTCGTTAGATTCAGTGATTTGGCCAGACATGCACCTTCTTTGGTCGCTACAGTTAGAGAGTGTGTCCGTAGATTCATTGAGGGGCTCAGGCATGATATTAGGTTTAGCATGGCTCGGGAGTTATAATCGGATATTTCGTTTTAATAGGTGGTAGGGATCGCTCGCCGAGTGGAGGGCATGTGGGATCAGGAGAGAGAGGTCAGGCGGGGCCATGAGAGAGAGGACATGCGAGATCAGGAGAGAGAGGATAGGGAGGCTAGGAGGCCTCGTAGACTGGAGAGATCTACTAGTCCTTATTTTAGAGGCAGGGTACGTCATGGTAGAGGTTTTGTGGGTCAGCCAATTCACTTTGCACTTCAGGCTTCGCACGGTGTTTCAGGTACTCAAGGGTCTCAAAGTACCCGTACCGTACAGATTTTGCATCCACGTCAGTAGAGGGGTGGCTTTGAGTGTGGAGATACCAACCATATGGTGAGAGATAGTCCTAGACTCCGGACAGATGTGTCACAGCGGGGTATTCAGGCAAGTATAGGGCACCTAAGAGGGGGAGACCCGACCCGTTGATGTATTTCATATAGTAGGATTGAGGCCGCTGTGCCAGATGATGTCATACAGGTATGCTTTTGATTTGTTATAGAGGGACACCATTCGTATTTTGTCTCGGTTATGCTTATCGGGGTGAGTTCCCTTATTTGTTGCTTCCTTTATGGGTGAGTTTCATGATTAGTACTCTGCTTATGTGTTTATCCCTGTTTGGAGACTCTATGAGTGGTAGCCCGTGTCTATCATTTGTTTTTATTTATTATTGAGAGTTACGAGGCTAGAAGAGAATTTTTGTTGTCCATTATGGTAGGTTTAATGTGATTCCTGAGTAATTTGGTTACGATTTGTGGTTTGATACTCTACTGGGGTGAGAATTTAGTAAGTGTTGTGATTTTATTAGCAGAATTGAGTTAGTGAAATATTTCCATTGGTATGAAGTGTATTCAACTTGTAATTCAGAGTTGAGGGTGAGACCCTCGCGATTCTATGTGATTTGATATGTTTGAGCCGGGCTGCGTGCCAAGGTGGAAGTTATATCAGGATGAGATCCTTGTGATTTATTCATATACTTTAATTTTTACTTTAAATTGATTTGTAGGATGGTACTCATAGAGAGTTGTGCCTATCGGGCTTGTTTGATATTTCTCTTATGTGTTTCTCTTTACATATTCAGTCATTTTTCGTTATGTGCTTCTTGAGTTTTAGCTTGCGGGGTGTGTTCCCGATGGTGTTAATTATGACTTGTTGATTTGGGTGTATATTTAAGAGGTATTCATGTTTCTTGCATCGTTGTTAGTGTTGTGGAGGTTTGAAATAGGGTTCAAACAGTTATGAGGCTAATTGCCGGTGTTGGTTTTGATTACGGGCTGCTATTATGATCAGAAATGTTATTATGGGCCTATGTGTGGTGTGTCTTCTTGTGCGGTCATACCTTGTGGGTGTAGGCATGAGTTGTTACAGCTGGTTGAGACTGATATCGGGTATGGATTTAGAATCGGGTCTTTTGGAGATAAACGGAAGGTGAGAATTTTGACTTTAAGGCTTATCGGTGTTGGTAGAAAGGATAAATTATAGTTGAGATGGTATCATCACGCTTATGTGGATTGGGGTGACGCGGGGTCACCCGTGGGTGTATGTTAGATATGTGTATTAGGTGATTTGAAAACTTTGAGGCAGTTCTTGGCACATTCGAGGACGAACGCTTGTTTAAGAGGGGGAGGAAGTAACGACTCGACCGGTCGTTTTGAGAATTTAAGTCTCATTCGGAGGCATAAGGTCTTAAGCAGCTCCGTATTATGGGTATTGACTTGCGTGCGTGGTCGAGTTTAGTTACCGGATGATTCGGAGTCAAATCGGAAGAAGGATACTAGTTTTGGAAGCTTAAGCGATAAGAGTTGATCAAAAATTTGACTTTTGTGTAAACAACTCCGGAATGGGTTTTGGATGATTTTAACAGCTTCGTATGGTGATTTTGGACTTAGGTGTGCGTCCGTATGTGAATTTGGAGGTCCGTAGGGTGATTTGAAGCATTTCGACGAAATTTGGAAAGGTTAAAGTTTGGAAGGTGGAGAGGTTTCACCAATAGTTGACTTTGATGATATCGGGTCGGAATGCGATTTCTAGAGTTGAAAAAGCTCTGTTATATCATTTGGGACTTGCCTGCAAAATTTGACGACATTCCGAGTTGATTTGATAGGTTTCGGCGCGAGTTTTAGAAGTTGGAAGATTTGAAAGTTCATAAGTTCGATTCATAGTGTGATTCGTAGTTTATACATTGTTTGATGTGATTTGAGACCTCGAGGGAGTTCGTGTTAGGTTATGGAACCTGTTAGTATGTTTAGACAGGGTCCCAGGGGCCTCGGGTGAGTTTCGGATGGGCTACGGTCCATTTTCTTCTATTTTTGGACTGTTGTTATCTGTCATCTGGTTTCCTTAATCGCGTTCGCATAGTGTAATTTTGGAGGATGAATTATTTGTTCTCCGCGATCGTGGAAGCCCGTCTTCCCCTTCTTCGCGTTCGCATCCGCTCCATCGTGTTCGCGTAATAGAAACTAGGAGCTGGGAGCTGGTGACCACTTCCTCTACGCATTCGCACTGTTCTATCCGCGAACGCGTAAGTGTGCTTTCCCCTCCTTCGCGTTCGTGTGCCGCTTCACGCGCTCACGTAGCCAAGTTCCTGGGCCATTATTCTCCTTCTTCGCGATCGCACATGCTTGTTCGCGATCGCACAGCACCAATTCCGGGCAGTAGCCATTTCCTCTTTGCGATCGCAACTCCTCTTCCGCGATTGCGATGTACAAATACCTGAGCAGTAGAATATATTCTCCAAATCGAGGGTTAGGCCATTTTTATCATATCTTGACTTGTAGAGCTCGGTTTTTAGCGATTCTTTGTGGGGTTTTCAAGAAAATCTATTGGGTAAGTGTTCTTCACCTAGAATTTATTATATTCCATGTTCTTATCTTTATTTTTATCATTTAATTAGTGTTTTTGAGTGAGGAAAATGGAGGTTTTTGAAGAAAATTTTCAAAATGAAAAATCATGATTTGAGGGACGAATTGGTATTAAAATTTGATAATTTTAGTATGCTTGAACTCGTAACGGAATGGATTTTCGGGTTTTGTAAAATTTTGTCGGGTTCCAAGGTGCGGGCCCGGCGGTCGACTTTTGGGTCGATTTTTAGATTTTGATAAAGATTGAGGCTTTATGATCCATAATAGTTTCTTATGAGTTTTATTTGTGCTTTGAAGTTATTTTGATTAGATTTGAGCCATCCGGAGGCCATTTCACCGAGAAGTTCATTTTTGAGTATCGGTCTGTCTTCTTTGAGGTAAGTATCTTGCCTAACTTCGTGGGGGGGGAGGGGGGACTACCCCTTAGGATCTTAGTCTTCTATGCTAATTGTAGTCCGTGTACGCGAGGTGACGAGTACGTGCTCAGACTTATTTTTGGAAAATTGGCCTTTTAGGGTTCTTAGGTCCTTGTATGCACTGAATATGCAGTTGTTCTCGTTATCCTTACATTTATTAATTTCTAGTTTCACCTCTACCTGCTTTAATTAGAACTTAATTGCTTCATGATCTACTCTTGTTGCTTATTTGATTCATCAGCTCCTTGACTGAAATTGTTATCTCTTCTATTGCCATGTTATCCTTTCCTAACTGCTTATCTTTATTTGAAGTTATAATTATCTCTTCTGTGATTGTTCATCCTTAATTGAAGCTATGATTACCTATATACTGCTTATCCTTAATTGAAGTTCTTCTGTCTCTTTTGTAATTGCCCAACTTTAAAGAAGTTAGATATCCTATATTTTGGTTGACTTGTCCTTATTTGGAATTATTTGACTTGTGTTAGCTCCATCGTTATCGAACTATATAATGTGGACCGTTGTTACCTAGTATTTCCTTTCTTGTGGAGATGTTCTTATTATGACTAGCATTCCCGATTGTGCTACTCCTTGTGAATTAGTTCCTCCGTTTCTTTAAATTCTGGAATCTCTGAGTTGACTTGTTTATCGTACCCTTGTATTATTGTCATTGTTGCTGTTGTACTTGTTATTGTGATGTACGAGGTTTCTGCCGTGTGGTTGTTATTACTGTGATGCACGAGGTTTCTGCCGTGCGAGTGTTATTGGGTTGCACGAGGTTTCTGCCGTGCTATTGTTAAATATTGATATTTGCACATGCGGCATGCCAAGGCAGTCTATATATATATATGGGTTGCACATATGGCGAGACAAGGTGGGAACATTATTATGCATGTGTGGCGAGACAAGGCGGGCATTTACTTTACTATTGCACACATAGCGAGACAAGTTGGGCTATGTCAGGGATTGATTTGTGATGGCCTGGGGGAATTTTGTTGTTGATATTTGTGTAGTGGTACACTTACCTGAGTGAGCTTTATCTTGTGGAAAGTTGTGAGAAAACATTCTACGTGCTGACCATTTCTTTTCCTATACTTACTAGCTGGCATGAACCATGTTAGGACACTTGCACAAGCATACACATAGTTGAGCACTCTTATCAGTGAAGAGGTTTTCTTGATATTGCTAAGTATAGATGCACACCCTTATTACTTGCCTTGTTTGTGAGAATGGCTCTATTTGTCACGTGAGTCGTCAGTGCGGTTATGAAGTGTAATGAGGGCACAAGATGCCAAGTATTAAGGTTCAGGTATTGGGACCCGTGAGTTGTGAATAGTATGAGGTTCGGTATCTCGTGGAGTTTATTGACAAAAAAACTTGGTGTGAAAGTGGTTGTTTTTCATCTAGTTGCTACCTGCCCTTATTTTAGTTGTATTCATCGGATTTAGGCTGTGTTTCTGTTCGTTTTTCTATGTCATTATTATGGTGTTCCGCTGATAGTTTTTGTATCCCTTTCTTACCGAAATTTACCGTATTAATTGCCACTTTGCGTAGTCTTTATGTAGATATCATACTCTGTTGTTCCTATACCTATACGTGATCAGGTTATTTAGTCCAGTAGGTGTCTTGACTGTACCTCGTCACTACTCCACTGAGGTTAGTATTGATACTTGCTGGCTACCTCCGTAGTGTACTTATACTACACTTCTGCACATTTTTGTGCAGATCCAGGTATTTTCGAAGTTAGTTGATCATTAGCTAGCTGTACGGATTGTTGTTATGGAGACTCAAGGTAAACTTGTTGCTGCGTTCGCATGCTTCGGAGTCACCTTCTGATTTGTATTCACATTGTTTACTTTATTTTAAACAGTTGTATTTAGAAAATTGTAACAAACTCTGTAGAGCTTATGACTTGTACTACTGGTTTTGGGAATTGTAAATTTTTAGAGATTTCTATTTCAAAAATTGTTAGATGTTATTTAATTATTATTGTTATTAAGTAAATGTTATGCTTACCTAGTTCCTAAGACTTGGTGCTATTAGGATACCCAACAGAGGGAAATTGGGGCGTGACACTAAGAGATAGCATATGCCATGATAAACTTGAAGTTTTCGTTTGCCATTTTTAAATGTGCTATTTGAGAATTCAGACAAGCATATACTGAAGAACTAGAAGATTCTTCAAAAATTCTCTTGTGTTTCTTGTTCTTATAATAAATTGGTTATACCAGCTAAAGTTGGGACTAAGACCCCTGAATTCTGAAACATATAAAATATGAATATTGGCTCATTCAACTATCATGTAAATCACATATTGATGCATATATGAGATGGTTACATGTGTATTTATTGTAAACCTGCAGTTTGGCATTTGAAATTACTTTTGTCAATAAGGGCATAATTTTCAGATTATGAAATCAAGATAGTTAATCTTGATGATGGTGGTTTATATCCAAGCTAGTTTATAATTGAATACCTCCTATTAATGATTAAACTATTGCTTATGAGAACAAAACCTCATGTGTTGGTCTAAAATTTTCTAAATTGCATATAACAACACTTGTATGCATCAGACCAACAAAATGTGATAAGTCATCCCCTCACAATTGGTTTAGGATCATAAACTAAATATTTTTACCATCTAATAACTTTTGATATGTGGTATATGATTAATTTCTCTACCACAATGCACAAAGATAGGTTTTCCAAAGAAGATTGGGGATATGTGTTAGTTTTTCTAACATTTGGGGGATGGAATAAACAGCTAAAAAATATGCTATATGAATCAAATTATCATTAATATGATCCTCGTTTAGAAGATAATTCAAGTCAAATTCCAGAAGCATTTGCTGATCCAAAATTAAATATCATATTTCAGCTGCAAATGCTCCTATTAAAATTAAAGTCCCTGAAGGATAAAGTTTACTACACGCATGAAGCGTAATAAACCGATCGGTTCCAAAGGTAACAATCCTTGAAAAATGATAGGAGCAAATGATCAAAATGATCATAATGAGGAGGAAATGAGCTCTAGAAGAGCCCACGACATAACACATCATGAAACTCCATAAGAAGTTCAGGTACCTGAAAATAAAGAAAGTGATGAGATCACAACAAGTTATGTCGCTTAGGAACCGATACAAAATGATCGCCGACGATATATTTGATACAATATAGTTCACAATATTATAAAAGATTACGAGGATCAGACTTGTAGTCCAAACACCTCAAGATGTCATGTCATCTAAATGCAAGTTATAACCTATATGACTCATTTGATTAAGTCTATATGAAGATCCCTAAATAATTTAAAATGCCTGAAGCAAATAGTTTAAAGTATCGTGAAATGTACTCAATCAGATTACAAATATTTTTGTATGATTTAAATCAATCTGGGCCTATGTGATATAATCGCCTTAGTTCATATTTGATGAAAGAAGGTTACATAAATGATGTTATTTGTCCATGTACTTTTATAAAGAAAATGGCATCAGAATTTGTTATACTTGCTATTTATGTTGATGACATAAATCTTGTTGGAACTCGAGAAGAGCTCCAAAAGGCAATTGAATATCTTAAGAAAGAATTTGAGATGAAAGATCTTGGAAAGACAAAATTTTGTCTTGGTCTGCAAATTGAACATTTAGCAGACGGGATCTTTATCCACCAATCTGGCTATACAGAAAGGGTCTAAAAATGCTTTTACATGGACAAAGCGCACCCATTGAGTACATCAATAGTTGTTCGATCACTTGAAGTAAAAATTATTTGTTCCGACCTTCAGAAGAGGATGAGGAACTCCTTGGTCCCGAAATACCTTATCTTCATGCAATTAGTACACTTATGTATCTTGCTAATGCTACAAAGTCTAACATAGTATTTTTTGTTAATTTACTAGCAAACATATCATTGCGCTCCACAAAGCAATCTACTGTCATAATAACTATTCATGAAGCAAGTAGGGAATGCGTATGGTTGAGATCAGTGATTAATTTTATTCAAGAAAAATATAGTTTGGAATGTGATAAAAGATCCACAATTTTATACGAAGACAATACTGCATGCATAGCCCAATTAAAAGGGAGATTTATAAAAGGAGATAGAACGAAGCATATTTCACAAAAATTATTCTACACACATGATCTTCAGAAAAATGATGACATTGATGTGCAACAAATCCGTTCAAGTGACAATTCGGCAGATTTATTCACTAAATCTTTGTCAACTTCAACTTTTGAGAAGATGGTATACAAGATTGGAATGCGAAGACTCAAATATGTGAAACAAGGTTTTTATCAGGGCGAGTAAAACACGCGCTATACTCTTGTTTCCTTACTAAGGGTTTTCCCACAGGGTTTTCCTTATAAGGTTTTTAATAAAACAACTAGTTATGCGTATTACTAAATATGTGTACTCTTTTTCCTTCACTAGAATTTTTTTCCACGGGATTTTTTCTAGTAAGATTTTAATGAGGCACATTATTTTTTAATGAACATCCAAAGGGGAGTGTTATAAATATATTATATTATGGATGCTTATTTAGTACTCCGTTGTAAATAAGCTTCCTGAAAAAGCTTATCTATATGAGATTCCGCCGTAAATATGTTTATCTATTTAGTTCTTTATTGGAAATAAGTCTCCTGAAGAAGTTTATCCTTTCGGTACCCCGTTATGGATAAACATCACCTCCGGTAGAAGATTATCTATATTTGGTACAATGAGCTTATCCTTTCAGTATCCCGTTATGGATAAACATCACACCTAGTAGAAGATTATCTATATCTGGTATAATGAGCTTATCCTTTCGGTACCCTACTATGGATAAATATTACACCCGATAGAAAATTATGTATATTTGGTACAATGAGCTTATCCCGGTACCCCACTATGGATAAACATTACCCCCGGTAGAAGACTATCTATATCTGGTATAATGAGCTTATCATTTCGGTACTCCGTTATGGATAAACATTACCTCCGGTAGAAGATTATCTATATTTGGTACAGTAGCAGAAGCAGCTTACACAATAACTTGCAGAAGCAGCTTACACAACAACTTGCTTTCTTCTATAAATAGAGGAGATTTCAGTTCATTATGTACATAAGTTTGAAGTTTGAATAATATATCAGTTTTTCTCTATACTTGTCTTTACTTTACCGTCTTTATTTTATAACAAATATTAATTGTTTATGAGAAATGATGGATGTGTACATCTTTTTCGATTCTTCATGTATTGGGAAAAAACAAAAATTGAATTTATGAGAGATTTCATGCAAATTTTGAATTTAGATGAACTTTGGGAGAGAAGGGTAAAAATGGCATTGAGTTCGTATAAATGACCCAGATACCCGTGAATTTACTGTGCTAACCCCATTTGGGCTCTTCCAAGTGATATTGCATGAAATGGAATTCATTTTTCCTTCAAAATATTTTCAAACGAGTGATCTGAATATTTTCCAACTAAAATTATTCTGGAGCCAAAAAATTCAACTTGAAAGTTACTTTATGTCACGATCCGAAATTTTCACCTTCGGTCGTGATGAAACCTAAAATTTCACTTGCTAGGCAAGTCAACGGTAGAATAATATTTGCCATATATAAATAATTTTAAATTAATTAATAATAAAAAAATAAATACGAAAATAAAGTCTGAAATAAAGTGAATAATCCATCATAATAGCGATGTTTAAATACCATCCTAGAACTGGTGTCACAAGTGCACGAGCTACTAGAATAATACAAATAAAGGTCTGAATGAAAATAAAGTTGTCTGAAAGAAATACACAGCTATGATAAAGTGGAAGGGGACTTCAAAAATACGAACGCCATGCAACTATACCTTAAGTCTCCTGCGAATAGCTAAATCTGAGCAAGTCTACTATGCGCCACTAGGATCAACTCCGGTATCTGCACAAGGAGTACAGAGTGTAGTATGAGTACAACCGACCCCATGTACTCTGTAAGTGCCGAGCCTAACCTCGACGAAGTAGTGATGAGGCTAAGGAAGGTCGCTTACATTAACCTAACCTCGACGAAGTAGTGATGAGGCTAAGGAAGGTCGCTTACATTAACCTAACCAATAATAATAATAATAATAATAATAATAATAATAATAATAATAATGATAATGATAATAATAATAATAATAATAATAATAATAATAATAATAATAATAATAATAATAATGATGATGATAATAATAATAATAATAATAATAATAATAATAATAATAATAATAATAATAATAATAATAATAATAATAATAATAATAATAGAAGTAAGACAGGTAAGTCATATAAAAAATTGAAGTCAATTCAGCAGTCATAATCCCTCAATTTATTTCCGTTGCGGCGTGCAACCCGCTCCAACAATATAAACTTAAAATAAAATCTGTTGCGGCGTGCAACCCGATCCAACAATATAATCTTTCAATTAAATTTCGTTGTGGCGTGCAACCCTCTCCAACAATATAAACTTAAAATAAAATTCGTTGCGGTGTGCAACCCGCTCCAACAATATAATTTAATAACTCTTAAATGTAAAAATACTCCAATAAATACCACATTTAATAAGAAATTATTATGCAACAAAGCAAATAATTATTATGATTTATTTAGGAAACAAGTAATGATAAGTAGTAATTAATTGTGAAAATTAAGGATGAAATAGGCATTTTACTAATTAGTATGCTAAATGTCAAGTAGCAATTATAGCATGGATTCAAGGCATAATAATGAGCAAGGAATATGAAAGAAACAATTAATATAATAAGTAATTCATGATTTAAAACGATTTATGATTTTTCAAGTAATTATGCAAACAATTAATTTGACAACGTATAGGCACTCGTCACCTCGCCTATACGTCATTACTGTTACGCGGCGCCTTCCTGAAGTTCCTTGGAAGGGCGATGTAAGGCTAAGCAACCGATGTCAATGCGGTTGTTGTCCGCCAATTGAGGTCCCCTCTGTACGCTAGACTAGATTGTCAGTGTCGTACGAAAAAATCAATGTCGTGAGCAATTGAGTAGCGGAAATGAGCAATTGATGATGAAAGCTGATTATATTGATGATGATGAAAGCTATTACAAACTGTTATGCGGTGTCGGGGGGAGAGACACTAGTATAGAGAAATGATTGATTGCTTGAATGTTTGAATGCTTTTGTCCCCCTTAATAATGCTTAAAACAAATAAACTAAAGTTACATGAGTTGACCTATGAAAGCTGTAGAAGCACACTGAAAATGAATGAAGTAAAACTACTCTATACTTACAATGAAAAGGACTTAGTCTTCAACAAGGGAGAAGCAAGTCCGATGGCAGCAACTTTGTCTTGAGCAACAGGGTCTGCGCGCGCATTACAGTCGGCGCGCGCGACACTATTTAGATCTGCCAGTGGTTGGGCGCGGGCGCTTGGCATTGGATCTGCGCGCGCGACACTGTCTATGCATGCGGCACTGTTGGCAGGATGATGGCTTGTGCGTGCGGCATTGTCTATATGCGCGGCACTGTTTGCATTCGCTAGCCACTGGATGGTGGCACTGATTATCGGTGGGGCGATAGAGGCACATGCACGCTTGTCACTTGGCACTGCCGAGACCATGGGGCCGACCATGGCGCTAGGCATTAGGAGGCTTGCCAGGACGCCAAGGGGCGCGTCCAAGGGGTCATGGGTCGATGATGGAAAGCAACCCATGACATTCTCCCCAACCTGAGTTGGCGACGTCCTTGGAGCCTTACCTGCAGGATGATGATCGGTCAGGCTCTTGTTGGCTGGGAGGTCTGTTCCCCTCGGTCTTGTGAGGTGGCTTTCTGAGTGACGTTCCATGTATTTCTGAAATGCTCTAAGGCGACTGACATGGAAGACTGGATGGATTCTCCACCAGGCTAGTGTGTTCAGCTGGTATGTGGATTTTCCAATGCGTCTTTCAATGGAAAAGGGTCCAATGTATGTTTGCAATAGGCGAGGGTCATGGGTCCTCTCTGCAAACAAGTTCCGCCTCGGGGTTCTTACCATCACTTTATCTCCTGCTTGATGTTGGGCAAAGCGAAGGTTTTGTTCGGCATACCTCGTTGCCCTCTCTTGGGCTTTGACAAGATAGCTCCGCACTATCTCTAAAGTTTGTTCCCATTCTTTTGAGAAACTGGCAACTCGAGGCGATGTTGGCATGTTTGACGCATTCCCAGTCTGTGGAAGTAGCGATTACTGTCCGGTAATAATTTCAAAAGCACTTTTGTTTGTAGGGGCACACATTTGTGAATTGAAACACAGTTGAGTAGCATCCAGAAGCTTCACCCAATTCGTTTGTGATCCGGTTGCAAATTGGCGGAGATATTCCTCCAGCATGTCTTTGAACCGGTTTGTCTGGCCATCTGCTTGTTGATGGAAGTTTGAGTTATGACTCAATTTGGATCTGAGGCACTTGAAGAGATGGGTCCAAAATTTGCTAATGAAGCGTGAGTCGCAGTCACTAATGATATCTTTGGGCATGCCCCAACATTTAACAATATGAGAGAAGAAGAGTCGAGTTATATCTTCTGCCGATATGTTCTGTGGGGCTGCTATGAAGGTAGCATACTTGAAAAACCAGTCTACGACCATCAAGATGGTTGCAAAATTTCCGACCTTGGGTAATCCTGTGATGAAATTCAGGAAAATGCTTTCCCAAGGTCTCTGTGGGACAGGTAGCGGCTCCAAGAGTCCCGCTTGTGCTGAGCGATCCGACTTGTCCTTTTGACATGCTTGACAAGTCTTCACACACTGAGGGGCGCCATTAGTTGTTGGACGCCGAGGATATGATGTTTGATTGATGATGTTGAGGGCAGCCGGAACCATAGGTTCAGGTCTTTTGATTCCCTTATTTGACTACATGGCTGAGATATTTTCAGTGGCCATCCTTATGGGCATGCACGGTATGGTGTGGGGTTTGGCCCCGTTGTCTCCCATCATTAGGAGCATGTCGGCATATGGTACCGGGATGGAGTTGGATTGCCTGAGAAATTCCAATCCCACTATCAGTTCGAAGTCATCGATGATAGCTATGCGTAGGTTGAATATTCCCTTGTATGGGCCAAGATTCATTATCACTTCTTTGGCTATTCCACTCACTGGATGGGATGGAGAGTTGATCGCCTTGACACGACCCCTACTTTTTTGGATCGCTAGACTGAGGCGCTGCACCTGAGTTGAGGCCAAGTAGTTGTGGGTAGCACCCGTGTCTATCAATGACCGAATAGGTTTGCCGTTTACTTTTATGTCGACGAACATTAAGGTCCTCTTTTGTGTGGTAGGAGGCCTCATATCTGCCTTTTCTTTCCCTTTCTTGGTGATTGGGCATGCGTTCTTCTTGGGGTTACCAGCACTGGTTCCCGCCAAGGTATTAGGAATGGATCCAATAAAGGTGTTGAAGGCACCCACTTGCTCTGTGTCGTCTGGGTCGTCATGATCTGACCCATCTTCAATAGTCTGATGTGCATTGAACTATATATTTTGGCATTCATTGTTCCAATGTTCCCCACCGCAATGACAACATTCTGAAGGGGGTTCTCTCCCCTAATTGTTGTTGACTGATGCAGTACTATTGCTTTTTGAGGAAGGAGTCTTAGATTTGGATGGACCTCGAGTTCCTCCGTTTCTGTTGGGGCCATCGTTGCTAGGCTGGCTCCCGTTGTATCCCCCACTGATAGGTTATTGGAGCCTATCCTTCTGAGTTTCCATATGATAGTCCCCAAGGCATTCTGCAACTTAAATGGCCTTGGGCAGGGTATCTACCCTTTGTCTTTGCAGCTCCATACGAGCCTGAGGTTTCAAACCTTCTATGAATGCGAATAGTTTGTCTTTGTCCCCCATATCCTGTATGTTTAGCATGAGTGCGGAGAATTCTCGCACGTAATCTCGCACTGACCTAGTGTGGCGGAGTTCACGCAGCTTTCTCCGTGCATTGTATTCCACATTTTTAGGAAGAACTGCAGGCATATGGCTGCCTTCAGTTCTACCCATGTCTGGAGAGTATCTTCATCAGCCCTGATGGCTTCGTATTTCACTCGCCACCAGAGTTTTGCATCGCCTTGAAGATACATGGCAGCAGTTGCTACCTTTTTGGCTTCCTCCAACTGTCCTATGGCATCGAAGTATCGTTCGATGTCGAAGATGAAATTTTCCACTTCTTTAGCATCCCGAGCTCCGTTGTATGGCTTTGGCTCCAGAATTTTCAGCTTTCGTGGCATAGGGGCAATGTTCATGGCACCCCTGATTTGGTTTTCGCCTCCTTTGAGAAGGCTTTGAAGGGCAGCATTGACAATATTGAGCTGGCCTGTCAAGTTGTCTATGGTTTGCTGCATGGCAGTCAGTCTATTTGCCTCTAGATTCCGATGGGCTAAATCCTCGGCACGCTCATGTTGGAGGTCCTCGAATTCGCCATGAATTTCGGCTGCCTCGACGGCTACCGTTTTCCGGTCTTCCTCAGAGTCGCGACTGATGTTTGCTATGTCAACTTCGGCCTGCTGCATTCTGCGGTCCAGGTCATCCAACCTTTGCATTAGGCTGGTTTTTAGATCAGGCACCGTATCCACGATAGGCCGTAATATATCAACCGTCTCTTGAAGGGTCGCGATGTGATCCCCATAATTCATATATGGTCAGAAATGGTGGTGATGGCAATATGTTCCCTCGTCCGATGTCGAGCCTAGGCTCTGATACCAATTGTTATGCGGCGCCTTCCTGAAGTTCCTTGGAAGGGCGACATAAGGCAAAGCAATCGATGTCAGTGCGGTTGCTTTCTGCCAACTGAGGCCCCTACCGTACGCTAGGCTAGATTGTCAGTATCGTACGGGAAAACTAATGTCGTGAGCAATTGAGCAGCGAAAATAAGCAATTGATGATGAAAGCTGATTGTATTGATGATGAAGTAAGCTATTACAAAATGCTATGCAGTGTCGGGAGGAGAGACACCAGTATAGAAAAATGATTGATTGCTTGAATGTTTGAATGCTTTGGTCCCCCTTAATAATGCTTAAAAAAAATAAACTAAAGTTACATGAGTTGACCTATGAAAGTTGTAGAAGCACACTGAAAATGAATAAAGTAAAACTACTCTATAATTACAACGAAAATGACTTAATCTTCTACAAGGGAGAAGCAAGTCCGATGACAGCAACTTTGTCTTGAGCATCAGAGTCTGCGCGTGTTGCTATCGGCGCGCGCGACACTATTTGGATCTACCTGCAACTGGGCGCGGGCATTTGGCATTGGATTTGTGCGCGCGACACTGTCTGTGCGCGCGATGCTGTTGGCAGCATGATGGTTTGTGCGCGCGACATTGTCTGTGTGCGCGACACTGTTTGCATTCGCCAGCCGCTGGGCGCTGGCACTGATTATCGGTGGGGCGACAAAGGCACTTGCGCGCTTGTCACTTGGTGCTGCCGAGACCACGGGGCCGACCATAGCTAGGCATTGGGAGGCTTGCCAGGATGCCACGGGGCGCATCCAAGGGGTCATGGGTCGATGATGGAAAGCAGCCCATGACAAGTAACAATTATAGCATAGATTCAAGGAATGATATTGAGCAAGGAATATGAAAGAAATAATTAATATAATAATTAATTCATGATTTAAAACAATTTATGATTTTTCAAGTAATTATGCAAATAATTAATTTGACTACGTATAGGCATTCGTCACCTCGCCTATACGTCATTACACATGAAATTCTCTTAACAAATAATTTAAGGGTGTTATTCCCTCAAGTCAAGGTTAACCACGACACTTACCTCACTTCGCAACTAATTTCAAGATTCCAATACACCTTTGCCTCATGAATTCGTATCTGAAAGCTTCAAATCTAATCAGAAACAATTCAACATACTCAATACGAATCGTAAGAATTGATTCCATATGAAATTACAAATTTTCCGGATTAAAATTCAAAATTTATTTTAAAATTTGACAATGGTACCCACATCTTGAATCCCAAGAAAACTCACAAAATTTGAACACCCATTATGATACGAGTTCAACCATACAAAAATTATCGAATTCCGACATCGGATTGCCTTTCAAATCCTCAATTAAAGTCTTTAAAGATTTCTACCATTTTCAATCCAATCTCTACCCATTTAAACTCAACAATCTTCCCACAACTTTATTGGTACAAGCATGTATAACTAATACTCTCACATGCAAGAGTCATACTCGCAATCACCCATCTTTACCCAAACTCGAAATTGAAGATTATGAGTTAGAACCTTACCTCTTGGGTGAAGATCTGGTGATATTTCCTTGTTAGATTTCAAATCTTGAACAAGATTTTTGATGAATAAAGCACTGGAGCTTCTTCCTCTCTCTAGAACACTCTCACTTCTCTCTAAAATTATTGGATAATGAGTCCTAAAGCATATTTATCAAAATGGGGTCGGGTTATGAAAATAGAAAAATGGACCCTCCGAACTCAGGGATGCGGTCGCACAATGGACCACACAATAGGTATGCGGGTCGCACAATGGACCACAAAATCGATGCCAAAAACTGGGCTGCACTAGGCAGGTCTGCGACCATTTTTGCGGTCGCACAATGGGTTTTCGATCGCATAATGATTCTGTGGTCGCACATCTAACCGCAGAATCATATTTTTACAGCCTTTGATAATTTGGTCATAACTTCTTATAGGAGGGTCAAAATGACGAACGATTTGAAGCGTTAGAAACTGGACTCGAAGACTTTCATTTGATAGGTTGATCATCACATAAATTCTTATATATATTTATATATGCTTGTCCAAAGTTGGGTCTTGTGCGCACTCATTTGGAACTTTAGTCTATTATGAAATTTTTCAACTTGACTTAGACTTAGGCCTCTCCTTAGACCCCACATCACTTATAATATACCTCGTACATTTATTACTATATCCAATTGATTTCCATAATATTAATAGTTCTAAAATAAGAAGTAGAGTACGCCCCCAAATACATAACATAACTTATCTCTTCTCTCACCCATTTCAATTTTCCAAATTTTTACTAACTCCCAAAATTTCCAAAAGTTTCACCAGAGTTTCCTTTGCAACTAGGCATATCTACCTGCCAGATAATCCCAGAAATCAATCCTAACAACACATACATAATCCAATCAATGTAACACAACATGAAAACAATACTAACAGTGGCATCATAAGCAATATATTATTAAAAAAGAAATGCCATTAACATCAACTATTCAGGTGATACGTAACTCATAGCAGGTAAGCTCTCAACATATTCATAGAACACATAAATGAACGTTTAAATTAAAGATGACATTTCTTCTCTTCTAATGCATAGACCACTGATCCATCTTTCCCTTTCAATCTCGATCTTTCGAGGAGTGCTTAATATCTCTCTCCGTTTTCTAGAGACAATGTTTTTCGGTTTACATAGTTAGTAAGGTACTTTCTCTTTTAATAAAGTAAAAGGGATTTCATTAAGGTACTTCCTCTTTTTCTTTTTGGGTTAAAATTTGAATTTTTGATCAAATTTTGTTAATGAATCTTTCATACTAATAATTGATGCGTGTATGAATTGTTGGGTGAATGTTTAGGTTATGGAGATCACAATATTTGGTGGGTATTAGTTACTTAATTTCCTCTTCTTTTGAATAATTTCTTGCTAAAACTTTTACACGCATGCCATAAAAAATTTATACTCCCCTAGTTTTCACATGCACTTTGTATTTCCAATAAATTTTATCTTTTCTGCGCACATATGCTCACTTATTCTACTGAACAACAAAAAAAATATCTTTCTGAAGTGGAAGATAGGACTTCGAAAACAAACTTGAACTAGAGCCTCCACGGCAGAAATTCATGGAATAGACGCATCAATATTTTTTAACTATTTATATAACTAAGGACAATCAGATTATATTAAAGGTGCTAATCGTCCCTATATTTTGACAAGAAAAACAAATAATTTTCTAGTGTCCCTGTGGTATTTGATTATATGTCTGACTCATGATATTTGGAGCTAACTTATGGTGCTATCAATAGTGTCAGTTTTAATACTTTTATGTAGTTGTGCGCTTATTGATAAGAATGACGCGGGTTACAAAGGCATCTTGTAGTGGTGGTGATCAATCAATAAAAACTTTTGGTTATGCGACCTTTTCCCATTGGTGTCACATGAAATCCATTACTGATTTTGTAACGTTTTTTTGTTACGACCCATATTTTCGTACGTAAAAGTACATCGTAAGTCAGTTAATGCAAGCTCAAAAATGAGATCATCTTTAAAAGTACATAAAGTAAGTTAATCATGTTAACTTGGAGGTAACAAATATTAAATATCATGAACTACAAGTTCCAAGAGGGTTGGAAGGTTTAGAAGCGAAACGAATCGAAGAAAATAAGTTTCGTTGAAAGTCGGCAAGTTGAGAATATTATAACCCATACTTTTGGGGTGATACTAGGGTGCATGACATGATAAAGAGGTGATGTTATGAGGTATTTTAGTCATACTATAGTCGTGTGTTATGTTTTGAAGTCAAACGAGTAGTGAAACAAAAGTCGACAAAAGTTGCCGCAAGTTACGTTCATAATTTTACTTAAATTTTGGATATAATGTTACTGAACTTTTCTCTCAATGTACTTAGAATTAAGTGATTATCCACCCACCAGATTGAAGATCTACGAGTCTAATTTTCAACGCGTTAAACTGTTTGTCAATATGTTATTGGAGTAAAGAGATATTCGCATTTTTGCGAAACTGCGCAAGTAGCTCCCTTTGGGACCCACAAGGTCGGTCAAAAATTATCTTGCTATTTAAAGTTGTGGACTTCGTTTCTAAGTCTTATTTCGACCCAGATCATACTGCAGAACTCTTTCTAGACATCTTATACACATCCCTAGGGTTTTGAAGTAATTCCGTGATCCACAACTCAAAATCAAGAGGCGAACACATCAATGCGATCCTTACGATATAGGTAAGACTTTGTCGTCCTTCTTTATCCTTATATCTCTAGGTTTGGAAAGAGATTCATGGCTAAGGAAGCTTTTCACCTCTGTAGTTTAGTTATACAAGCATAAGTAAGGGTGTGGATCAAAAGGAACAAGGTTTGGAAGCAAGAACACAAGAGGTATGTAGGGTTTTCGTTTCGTTTTCGACATGATTTTGTTTAGCTATATTCTATCCTTTCTTCTTGATCTTTTAAGAGTTGTTCAAGGAAACTTTCAGCATGTATTGTATTCTTGTATAGTATTCAATTCCATATGTGAAGTATGGCAAACACTAGTTTAGGTTAGAACTTAAAAACACAACAAAAACAAAAAGGGCAAATTGTCCATTTCGCCTATGCCATCAGGACTTCCGTTTGTTCTGTTCCATTGATGTTTTTATGTGTACCTAACCCCTATACTATCCTAATAGATTCATTTAAGATTATACAAGCTTAATTATCATGTGTTGATGCTTAGATTATTCCTAAATCATATTTAGACTTTCATGTCACAAGTTAGCCACTATGACTCGATATTACATTCATAATACCGTTTTGTCGATCGTTTGACACTATTGTGGATAACTGGATCTCCTATAGTTGATGTTATCATCTTGGCCGGATATCCATTCCCGTGTATATTATGCTGCTTGTTGTTGTTTTTGGGAATCATTAAGTTCTAGGAAAAACTCTGCCTAAAAATTTAGAAATCACCATACGGAGCTATCGGAAACATCAAAACTCTATTCGAGAGTGATTTACACATAAGTCAACATCCGGTCAACTCTTTTACCTTAGGCTTCCAACCTTGGGACTAAGTGTCCCAATTCATTTCGAAATATATCCGGAACCAAGACAACCACCCCGGCAAGTCAGATAGCAACAAACAAACATAAGATAGGCAATAAATGGGAGAATAGGGCTACAATACTCAAAATAACCGGCTGGATCATTATATTCTCCACCTCTTAAACAAACGTTCGTCCTCGAACGGGTCTAGAATCATACCTGGAGCCTAAAATAGGTGTGGATAGCTACTCTGCATCTCCCGCTCGGTCTCCCAAGTAGCCTCCTTCACCGGCTGACCTCTCCACTGTACTTTCACAGAAGCTATATTCTTTGATCTCAACTTTCGAACCTGCCGATCTAAAATGGCCACTGGCTCCATATCATAAGTCAAATCCCCATATAACTGAACGCTGTTGAAGTCCAAAATATGAGACGGATCACCGAAATACATCCGGAGCATGGAAACATGAAACACTGGGTGAACACTCGATAGACTAGGTAGCAATGCAAGCTTGTAAGCCCCCTCTCTAATCTTCTCAAGCACCTCAAAAGGGCCAATATACCGAGGGATCAACTTGCCCTTCTTTCCGAACCTCATATCACCCTTCATGGGTAAAACGCTAAGCAATACCTTCTCTCTCACCATGAAGGCAACATCACGAACCTTTCGATCGGCGTAAATCTTCTGTCTAGACTATGCCGTGCGAAGCCGATCCTGAATCAACTTAACCTTTTTCAAAGCATCCTGAACCAAGTCAGTACCCAATAGCCTAGCCTCACCCGACTCAAACCAACCAACCGGATACCAACACCGCCTCCCATACAAGGCCTCATATAGATCCATCTGAATACTCGATTAGTAGTTATTGTTGTAGACAAACTCTGCAAGTGGTAGAAATTGATCCCAAAAACCCCCCAAAACCCATGACACAAGTGCGTAGCATATCCTCAAATATCTGAATGGTGTGCTTGGTCCGTCCGTCTGAGGGTGGAATGTTGTACTCAACTCAACCCGTGTGCCTAACACTCGTTGTACGGCTCTCCAAAACTGTGATGTGAACTGCGTGCCCCAATCTGAAATAATAGACACTGGCACACCGTGAAGGCGAACAATCTCGCGGGTATCGATCTCAGCCAACTGCTCCGAAGAATAGGTAGTCCTAACCGGAAAGAAGTGTGCAGACTTAGTCAACCGATCCACAATCACCCAAATAGCATCAAATTTCTTCAAATTCCGTGTGAGCCCAACTATGAAGTCTATGGTGATACGCTCCTATTTTCACTTAGGAATCTCAAGCCTCTGAAGCAAACCGCCCGGCCTCTGAAGCTCGTACTTCACCTACTGACAATTCAAGCACCGAGATACAAACTCCACTATATCTTTCTTCATTCTCCTCCACCAATAGTGCTGCCTCAAGTCCTGATACATCTTCGCGGTACCCGTATGAATGGAATACCGCGAACTGTGGGCCTCCTCAAGAATCAACTCACGTAACCCATCCACATTGGGCACACAAATCCGACTCTGCATCTGCAACACCCCATCATCTCCAATAGAAAACTTCTTGGTATTATCATGTTAAACCGTGTCCTTAAGAACAAGCAAAATGGGGGTCGTCATACTGACGCTCTCTGATGCGATCATATAAAGAAGACCGAGAAACCACGCAAGCTAGAACCCGACTAGGCTCCGAAACATTAATCTCATGAACTGATTGGCCAAGGCCTGAACAGCTGATGCAAGCGGTCTCTCACCAACATGAATACATGCAACCATACTCATCGCCTTTCTACTCAAGGCATCGGCCACTACATTGGCTTTCCCGGGATTATACAAAATGGTAATATCATAGTATTTTAATAGCTCCAACCATCTCCGCTTCATCAAAGTTAGATCATTTTACTTGAATAAGTGCTGAAGATTTTGATAATCTGTGTCTCACAAGACACGCCATAGAGATAATGCCTCCAAATCTTCAATGCATGAATGATGGCTGCCAATCATGAATAGGGTAGTTCTTTTCATGAGGCTTCAACTGGCATGAAGCATAAGCAATCACTCTACCCTCCTGCATTAAGACACAACCAATACCAATCCGAGAAGCATCATAATACACTGTATAAGAACCCGATGCTGAAGGCAAAACTAGAACTGAAGTTGTGGTCAAGGTAGTCTTGAGCTTTTGAAAGCTCTCCTCACACTCCTTAGATCACCTGAATGGGGCACCCTTCTGGCTCAACCTGGTCAAAGACACTGCAATGGACGAAAAAACCTCCATGAAGAGGCGATAATATTAGGCCAAGCCAAGAAAACTTCGAATCTCATTAGCTAAAGTCGGTTTGGGCCAACTCTGAACCGCCTCAATCTTCTTTGGATCCACCTTGATCCCCTCAGTGGGCACCACGTGCCCCAAGAACGCCACCGAATTGAGCTAAAACTCACACTTGATGAATTTAGCATAAAGTTTCTCCTCCTTCAACATTTGTAGTACGATCCTTAGATGTTGTGCATGCTCTTCCTGGCTACGTGAGTACACTAGGATATCATCAATAAATAGTATGACAAATGAATCAAGATATGGTTGGAATACACTATTCATCAGATGCATCAATGCTGCTATGGCATTGGTCAGCCCAAAAGACATCACAAGGAAGTCGTAGTGACCATAGCGGGTCCTGAATGCTGTCTTCAGAATATTAGAGTCCCGAATCTTCAACTAGTAATACCCAGACCTCAAATCAATCTTAGAGAACACTCTAGCTTCCTTAAGTTGATCAAATAAGTCATTAATGTGTGGCAAAAGATTCTTGTTCTTAATTGTAACTTTGTTCAACTATCTATAGTCAATGCACATCCGCATAGTACCATCATTCTTCTTCACAAACAGAAGCTCCTGAAGCTGCTCTTTCAATTCCTTCAACTCTGATGGTGCCATACAATACGGAGGAATAGAAATGGGCTGAGTGCCCGACACCAAGTCAATACCAAAATCAATGTTCTTTTCGGGCGACATGCCCGGCAAGTCTGCAGGAAACACATCCGGAAAGTCTCGCACTATCAGAACAGAATCAATGGTAGGAGTAACAACATCAACATCCCTTACAAAAGACAAATATGACAAACACCCCTTCCCAACCATCTGTTAGTCCAGAGAACCTCTCCACTTGATCCTAGGTGACCCAGGCATTGCCAATGTCACGGTCTTAGCGTGACAATCCATAATAGCATGACATGGGGACATCCAATCCATGTCCAGAATCTCATCAAAATCAACCAAACTAATCAATAAGAGATCAACTCTCGTCTCTAATCCCCCAACGGTCACCACATATGGCCAATACATATGGTCCACAATAATAGAATCGCCCACCGGCGTAGATACATGAATAGGCGAAACTAAGGACCCACGGGGAATATCCAAATAACGAGTAAAATATGATGATAGATATGAATAAGTGGAACCAGGGTCAAATAATATGGAAGCATCCCTTTGGCACACTGAAACACGGTCTTTGGCCTTGAAGGGAAAGCATAGCATCAAGCCTGACCGCTACCTGATCGGCCTCCCCCTCTAGGGAGACCACTAGCTGCCTGAGCCTCGCCCCTGGCTAGCTGAGCAGGTGGTGAAGTAACTGGTGCGGAAGTCATAACCTGACCCCTCTACTGAGATGGACCTCCAAAACAACGGGGGCACTGCCTCCACACATGTCTAAATGCCCCGCACTTGAAGCAACTTCGATCCGCCAATGGTGATAGAGACTGAATCGGACCCCGAGAACCAGAATAACTAATAGAAGGACTTGGTACCGATGAACCTTGAACTGATGGAGCACGAGATAAACTCTAAGATGGGAAGGCACTGAGAGATGACTTACCCGGATGAGCATTATATGAACCATGGCTAGCTGATGCACCATGATGAACCGGACGAGCCATCCAGAAGAAACACCGCTAAAGGGCGAACCACAAGGCCCTATAAGGGCGACCCCTACTATAGTGGGACTGTCCTCCAGAAGAAACACCGCTAAAACCACCCGAACCACAAGGCCCCTTGGCCTCTCTCTCCTCGCGCTCATGGCTGCGAACCTGCTCTAGACGCCTAGCAATATCAACCACCTCGTCGAACCTAGCACCTGATGCAATCTCCCAAGTCATGACGAAGCGTAGTCCATAGTTGAGGCCATCAATGAACCTCATAATCTTCTCCTTCTTTGTGGAAACCAACCAAATCGCATGACGAGCCAAATCTAAAAATCTTATACTGGGTCACTGACATACCCTCCTGGCGTAGCTGCTCAAACTACCTACGCAACTCCTCCCTGTGGTTTTGTGGAACAAACTTCTCTAAGAAGAGAACTGAGAACTCATGCCACGTAAGTGGTGCAGTGCCGGCTAGCCTGCTCAACTCATAGGCCTCCCACCATCTGAAGTTTGTCCCTAATAGTTGAAAAGTAGTAAATGAGACTCCACTAGTCTCCAGAATACCCGCCGTGCGAAGGATATGCTGGCACCTATCTAAGAAATCCTGAGCATCCTTTCACTCAGCCCCACTGAATGCTGGAGGCCTTAGCATCCCAAACTGCTCTAGCCTCTTCTGCTCCTCATCACTCATAGTTGGACTCACCTGGGCCTGAGCAACTACAACCGACTGGGCTGGTAGTCCCCCCGGTGTCTGAAGTCCCTGAACCACCTGCTTTGGAGTACGGGCGGCAGGAGTCTGAGCACCTCCCCAGCATAAGAAGTAGCTGGTGCATCCTGAATTTAAACTGCCTGAGAAAGGCTAGTGCATACAGTCAATATCTGGGCCAAAGCCTCTTGAAGGCCTGGAATCACAATGGGCACAACTGGTGCTTGAGTTGGTCCCACCGGCCTCTATCGTGGCCCCGACCTCTCGCGGCCGTAGTTGGTGGTACTGGTGGTCGTCCGGCCGATTCGGTAGTTCGTATCCTCACCATCTGTTAGAGAATAGAATAATAGAAGTTTTGTTTTTCAAAATCAACAAATACTTATGGTAGAATACAAAAAATCTGAAGTTTTCTGGATTCAACAAACATGCTCATGACTCGTGAGACCTAAGTAACCTAGGCTCTGATACCAACTTGTCACGACCCAAATCTCAACATGTCGTGATGACGCTTATCACATTATTAGGCAAGCTGATAAATACAAAATAGCTACGCATTTTAAATTAAAAACATGATGTAATAAGTTCAACAGTGAAAATTATCATAAACAACCGATAAGAACAACTGCGACTCAACTACAAAATCAGCAAAATCTGGGTGTCACCAAGTATATGAGCTACTAAGTGTCAATATAGTCTAAATCTCTTATACAATTGTCTGAAAGATAGAACAGTACATAATAAAACTAAAAAAAAGGAGAGTCGAGGTCTGCGAGCATCAAAGTAGCTACCTCAATAGTCTCCTAGCAGATACTACTCCGAGTCTAGCAACCACCGGGTCCAGAGATCTGCACAAGAAGTGCAGAGTGTAGTATGAGTACAACTGACCCAATGTACTCAATAAGTAACAGTACTAACCTCGTGCTGAAAGTAGTGACGAGCTCAGAAAGGCATAGTCCAAATCCAGATAATAACAGTACATATATAATTAGGGAAATGACAGTAATAACTCAGAGAAATCTTATGATCAATTCGTACACAGTATAGAAATGTAGACATGCTCTCAAGTTCAACAATTTAAGCTCAATATTGATAAAATATGCCAAGTATAGCCAGCATGAGGAATGTTATTGGGTACTGATTTGGTTCAGGATGCTTTGGAGAAGGTTAAATTGATTCAGGAGCAGCTTCGCATGACGCAGTCTAGACAGAAGAGTTATGCCGACCGGAAGGTCTGTGATGTTGCTTACATGGTTGGGGAGAAGGTTCTTCTCAAGATTTCACCCATGAAAGGTGTGTTGAGGTTCAGGAAGAAGGGCAAGTTGAGCCCTCGGTATATTGGGCCTTTTGAAATACTTAAGAAGATTGGAGAGGTAGCTTATGAACTTGTGTTGCCGCCTAGTCTATCGGGTGTTCATCCAGTATTTCATGTATCGATGCTCTGAAAGTATGTGGTGGATCCGTCTCATGTTTTGGATTTCAGCACAGTGCAATTGGATGGTAATTTGACTTATGATATAGAGCAGGTGGCCATTTTAGACCGACATGTTCGAAAGTTAAGATCAAAGAACATAGCTTTAGTGAAAGTGCAATGGAGAGGTCAGCCAGCTAGAGAAGCTACTTGGGAGACTAAGCGGGAGAAGCGGAGCAAATATCCACACCAATTTGAGACTCCAGGTATAACTGTAAACCCGTTCGAGGACGAACGTTTGTTTAAGAAGGGAAAAATGTAACGTCTCGGCCGGTCGTTTTGAGTATTACAACACCGTTCCTCTATTGACTACTCAACTTATGCTTTACAGTTGTTATGTGACTTGCCGGAGTGATTTGTTCGGGTCCGGTGAGGTATTGGAATGAATTGGAACACTTAGTTTCAAGGTTTAAAGCTTAAGTTAAAATAGTTATCGGATGTCGACTTATGTGTAAATGACCCGATAATAGAGTTTTGATGATTCCAATAGCTCCATATAGTGATTTTGGACTTAGGAGTGTGTCCGAAAAATTATTTGGAAGCTCGTAGCAAAATTTGGCTTACAATGGTGAAAATAGAAATTTAAGTTTGGAAGTTTGACCGGGGAGTTGATTTTTTGATATCAAAGCCGGAATTTGATTCTGGAAATTGGAATAGGTCCGTCATGTCATTTATGACTTGTGTGCAAAATTTGAGGTCAATCGGACTTGATTTGATAGATTTCGGCATAGAATGTAGAAGTTGAAAATTCTTAGTTTCATTAAGTTTGAATTGGGGTATGATTCGTGGTTTTAACATTGTTTGATCTAATTTGAGGATTTGACTAAGTTCGTATGATGTTTTATCACTTGTTGGTGTATTTGGTTGAGCTTCTAGGGGCCTCGGGTGAGTTTCGGATAGTTAACAGATAAATATTTTGAATTGGAGTGTTGCTGGAAATTGTCTGATATCTGTATCTGGTTTCCTTCTATGTGATCGCGTGAGAAGGTCTGCAATCGCATAGGCTTAGCTGGGGCAGTGGAGAAATTGTTCTTCACGATCACATGAAGAGGAATGCAATCACATGTATCTGAGATTTTGTGATTCACGAACGCTTGGCTAGAGTCGCATTTGCATAGAGGAAATGGAGCAAAAGTGGAGGTCACGCGTTTGTGCTTCACGATCGCGTGGACAAGTCCATGATTGTACAGGTCTGTGAAGTTGAGCTTCGCGATCGCATGGACAGGTCCGCGATCGCGTAAGGTTAAAATTGGTCAGGGGCAAACTGTGCTTCGCGATCGCGTGAGATTGTCCGCGATCGCGTAGAGCAATTGTGTGGGCAGAGAGCCATTTTTGATGAATTGGAGCTCGGAAAGAGGCGATTTACGGGAGATTTTCAAGGAAAACAACAGAGCAAGTGTTCTTAACTCAATATCGGTCAAATTACCCGAATCCATGGTTGTCTTTAGCATTTAATCGATGATTTAAGTTGGAAAATTGTGAAAACCCTCTTGGTTTAATTTGAAGATTTGAGGGTCGAGTTGATGTCAGAATTGAGTAAAATTTTTATGATTGGACTCGTGGTTGAACGGGCGTTCATATTTTGTAACTTTTTTCGGGTTCCGAGATATGTGCCCCACGGGCAATTTTTGGGTGCAATTTCGGATTTTGTTGGAAAATTTTATATTTTCATATGGAATTAATTCCTATAATTTGTATTGACTGAATCGAATTATTTGTGAGTAGATTCGAGGCCTTTGGAGACCGATTCGTTAGGCAAAGGCATAACAGAATAAATAATTTCGCGGTTTGAAGTAAGTAACAGTTCTAAATCTGGTTCTAAGGGTATGAAACCCCGGATTTTGTGTTATGTGTTCGGTTTTGAGGTGACGCACATGCTAGGTGACGAGCGTGTAGGCGTGTGGGCGTGCACCGTAGAAATTATAACTTGGTCAAATTCCATGGAACTATGTAGTTGAATATTCTGTGGTTATCTATACATTCTCCATGTAGTAGAGAAATTGAACCACAAACCATGTTTAGATTATGTGTTGACACTGTAGGGACCCACAGAGGTCGTGTACATGTTGAATTATCTGCTAAATTATTTTTTTGTACTCAGTCACAGTTTACTTGTTTATTTTATCTCAGTCTCGATTGTTCATTATTGATGCATCATATCATTGTTGTTTGGGCTGATTATCATGATTATTGAGAGCCCGAGAGACTGGAGAGATTTATGACTGAGTGAGGCCGAGGGCACGATTGTGAGATATTATACTATAGCACGTGAGTTATCCGTGCAGTACGTCAGTTTTTTGTGCGGATCCAGATATTATACTATAGCACGTGAGTTGTCCGTGCGGTTCCAGATATTGATACTATAGCACATGAGTTGTCCGTGCAGCACGTGAGTTTTTCGTGCTTTCATATACTATACTATAGCACGTGAGTTGTTCGTGTAGCACGTGATTTGTCCGTGCGAATTATAGCGCTTGGGCTGAAGGAGCCCCTTCGGAGTCTGTACACACCCCTAGTGAGCACAGGTACCTACTGAGTGCGAGTGCTGAGTGCTGAGTGAATGGAATGACTGAGTGACTTTGGTCCTGAGAGGATGCATTTGATTTCATTATTGTTGCACTTCAGCTTTCATATATCACTATTTTGGAAATTTTGGAGAGATATTATCTTATGTTTCAGTTGAACTTGACATGAAATTACTGTTTTGGCCTTAAATGTTAAACTTGAAAGCATGCCTCCCTTATTATGTTGGAAATTAATGTAATTGCACTCAGCTATGATGCTCGTCACTACTTTTAGTTCTTTATTTAGTATTGTTACTTGCTGAGTTTGTTGTACTCATACTACACCCTGCACTTCGTATGCAGATCCAGGTATTCCCGGACACAGTGGGTGTTGATTTCTTCGCACAGTTGATTATCCGGAGATTCCGAGGTAGCTGCCGGTGTTTCGCAGACCTTGTCTCTCCTTCCTTATCTTCTTGATTACTATATTTGGTCTCGGACTATTATAGACCGTGTTTTCCAGACTTGTGAGATATAGATGCTCATGTACTCTGTGACACCCCGATAGTTGGGAATTTCGCATTATGTTTTTGGTTTTCTATCCCGGTTATTAGAACTTTCACTATTAAAACTGCTTTAAATTCATTCTTGTTAAAAGTGTTGGAAATATTTGTGAGAAATCGGCTTGCCTAGTACAATGTTAAGCGCAATCACGACAGGTTAGGATTTTGGGTCGTGACCAGTTGGTATCAGAGCCTAGGTTACATAGGTCTCATGAGTCATGAGCAGGTTTAGTAGTCTTGCGGATCGGTACGGAGACACCTGTACTTATCTTTGAGAGGCTGCCGAACCCTTAGGAAAATTTCACTTTCTTGCATTCTGTCATGCAAAATTGTTGATTCTGGAAACTAAATTTATGTTATTCTATTCTCTCACAGATGGTGAGGACACATACTACAGGATCGGACGGTCAGCCACCAGTGCTACTAGTTAGGGTCGCGGGAGGTCGGGGCCGTGGTATAGGCCGAGGTGTAGCTCATACAGCAGTTGGAGCAGCGCCTGTAGCACCACCAGTTGCTTCAACTCAGGAACAGATTCCAGATATAGTTGAGCTGGCGGGACCAACTCAGGCACCAACTGTGCCCATTGTGATTCCAGGCTTTCATGAGTCTTTGGCTCAGATATTGACAGTTTGCACTGCCTTGCTCAGGTGGTTTTAGCTCAGGCCGTACCCGCCACTTCTCAGGCCAGGGGTGGTACTCATATCCCTATTGCCCGTACTCCAGAGCAAGTAGTGCAGGGACTTTAGATACCGGGGGCACTACCAGCCCAGCCGGCAGGAGCTGCTTAGGCCCCGGTAGTCCTCGTTATGGCAGATGATGAGCAGAGGAGACTTGAGAGATTTGGGAGGCTTCGACCTCCATCATTTAGCGGTGCTGAGTGAGAGGATGCTCAGGGTTTTTTGGATAAGTGCCAGCGGATGCTTCGGACAGCGGGTATTCTGGAGACCAGTGGGATCTCGTTCATTACTTTTCAATTTTCTGGGGCTGCCTTCAAATGGTGGGAGGCTTATGAAAGGCGCATGCCTTTCGGTGTAGTAACACTTACATGGCAGGAGTTCTTTGTTCTCTTTTTGGAGAAGTTCATGTCGCAGTCTCGTAGGGAGGAGCTACGCAGACAGTTTGAGCAACTTCGATAGGATGGCATGTTTGTGACCTAGTATGAGATGAGGTTTTCTGAGTTGGCTCGTCAGGCAGATTGGTTGGTTCCCACTGATAGGGAGAGGATTAGGAGGTCCATTGATGGCTTCATGTGTCAGCTGCGGTTGCTTATGACTAGGGAGAGGGTATCTGATGCCACTTTTGACGAGGTGGTTGACATTGCTCGGCAGATAGATGTGGTCCATAGCCAGGAGTGTGGTGAGAGGGAGGCCGAGAGGCCTCGAGGTTCGGGCGGTTTTGGTGGGGTACCTTCTGGGGGGCAGTCCTACCACATCAAGGGTCGCCCTTATAGGCTCTCTCAGACGACTCATCCAGCTCATCGTGGTGCATCAGCTAGCCATGGTTCTTACAGTACTCACTCAGGCCAGTCTTCATTCAGTGCACTATCAGCGCAGAGTTCTCATCATGCCTCGTCCACTCAGGTTTCTACATGTAATTCCTCGGGTTATCAGGAGCAACAATTCCATCATAGGAGGGGTTGTTTCGAGTGCAAAAAATTTGGTCATTTCAAGAGAGATTATCCTAGGCTATTGAGTGGGACTCCACAGTAGAGTTCTCGGCCAACGACACCAGCACCAGTAGTTACACCACCCGCCCAGCCAGCTCGGAGTGGGGCTCAGTCAACTAGGGGGAGGCCGATCAAGTGGTGGTCAGGCCCGATTCTATGCTTTTCCTGCCAGGCCAGATGTCGTTGCCTCATATGCAGTGATCACAGGGAAGCTTCTATATTGTTTGACCCTAGTTCTACTTATTCATGTATCATTGTACTTTACTCATTATCTAGATATGCCCCATGACTCATTAGTTTCCCCTGTTCGTGTATCTATGCCGGTGGGCGATACTATTATTGTGGACCGTGTATATCGATCATGTGTGGTAACTATTGGGGGATTGGAGACTAGAGTTGATCTCTTATTGCTTAGCATGGTTTATTTCAATGTAATCTTGGGTATGGATTGGTTGTCTCCATGTCATGCAAAGACCGTGATGTTGACGATGCCGGGGTTGCCGAAGGTTGAATGGAGAGGTTCTTTAGATTATGTTCCCAGTAGGATAATTTCTTATTTGAAGGCCCAACGTATGGTTGGGAAGGGGTGTTTGTCATATTTGGCCTTTGTGAGAGATGTTGATGCAGATCTCCTATTGTTGATTTAGTACAGGTAGTGCGAGACTTTCCGGATATACTTCCTGCAGACCTGCCAAGTATGCCGCCCGACAGGGATATTGATTTCGGTATTGACTTAGTGCCAGGCACTCAGCCCATTTCTATTCCTCTGTATCGTATGACACCAGATTAATTGAAAGAATTGAAAGAGCAACTTTAGGAACTTCTTGGTAAGGGGGTTATTAGGCCTAGTGTGTCACCTTGGGGTGCACCGGTTCTGTTTGTGAAAAACAAAGATGGTATTATGCATATGTTCATCGACTACAGGTAGTTGAACAAAGTTACGATCAAGAATAAGTATCCTTTGTCGCGTATTGATGATTTATTTGACCAGCTTCAGGGAGCGAGGGTATTCTCCAAAATTGATTTGAGATCCGGGTATCACCAGTTGAAAATTCAAGATTCGGATATTCTAATGACGGCATTCAAGACGCGTTATGGTCATTATAAATTTCTTGTGCTGTCTTTTGGGCTAACCAACGCCCCAGTAGCATTTATGCACTTGATGAATAGTGTATTCTAGCCATATCTTGATTCATTTGTCGTAGTATTTATTGATGATATCCTGGTGTACACACGTAACCAGAAGGAGCATGCACAGTATTTGGGTATTGTATTACAGAGGCTGAGAGAGGAGAGACTTTATGCCAAATTCTCTAAGTGTGAGTTATATCTTAGTTAGGTGGAATTCTTGGGACACATAGTATCCAGTGAAAGAATTAAGGTAGATCCGAAGAAGATAGAGGCAGTTTATAGTTGGCCCAGGCCATCTTCAGCTACTGAGATTCGACGTTTTCTCAGCTTGGCCTGTTATTATCGTCGCTTTGTGGAGAGTTTATCGTCTATTGCATCATCTTTGACTAAATTGATCCATAAAGGTGCTCCGTTCAGGTCGTCGGATGAGTATGAAGAGAGATTTCAGAAGCTCAAGATAGCTTTGACTACAGCCCCAGTATTGGTGTTGCCTACAGGATCAGGGTCTTATACTGTGTATTGTGATGTGCCGCGTATTGGTCTCGGCGTAGTGCTGATGCAAGACGGTATGATGATTACCTATGCGTCTAGATAGTTAAAGGTACATAAGAAGAATTATCTGGTCCACGACCTTGAGTTAGCAGCTATTGTTCATGCTCTGAAGATTTGGCGACATTAGTTGTACAGTGTCCATTGTGAGGTTTATACTGGTCACCGAAGTCCACAGCATCTGTTTAAACAGAAGGATTTTAATTTGCGGCAGCGGAGGTGGTTGGAGTTGCTTAAGGATTATGATATCACCATTCTCTATCATCTCGAAAAGGCCAATGTGGTGGCTAATGCCTTTAGTCGTAATGCGAAAAGTTTGGGCAGCTTGGCATACTTACCGGTAGCAGAGAGACCTTTGGCCTTGGATGTTCAGGCCTTAGTCAACTAGTTCGTGAGATTAGATTTTTTGGAGCCTAGTCGGGTTCTAGCTTGTGTGGTTTCTCGGTCTTGTTTATATGATCGCATCACAGAGAGACAGTATGATGATCCCTATTTTCTTGTCCTTAAGGACACAGTTCAGCACCGTGATGCTAGAGATGTTACTATTGGGGATGATGGGGTATTGAGGATGCAGGGTCATATTTGTGTGCCAAATGTAGATGGGCTGCGTGAATTGATTCTTGAAGAAGCCCACAGTTCATGGTATTCCATTCATCCGGGTGCTGCTAAGATGTACCAGGACTTGAGGCAGCATTATTGGTGGAGAAGAATGAAGAAAGATATAGTGGGGTTTGTAGCTCGGTGTTTAAATTGTCAACAGGTAAATTATGAGCATCAGAGACTGGGTGGATTGCTTCAGAGGTTAGAAATTCCGGAGTGGAAGTGGGAGCATATCACCATGGACTTCATAGTTGGACTCCCACCGACTTTGAGGAAGTTTGATATTGTTTGTGTGATTGTAGATCGGTTGACCAAGTTCGCGCATTTTATTCCAGTTGGTACTACTTATTCTTCAGAGCGGTTAGTTCAGATTTATATCCACGAGATTGGTCGCCTTCACGGTGTGCCACTGTCCATCATTTCGGATCGGGGCACGCAGTTTACATCACAGATTTGGAGAGCAGTGCAGTGAGAATTAGGTACACATGTTTAGTTAAGAACAGCATTTCACCCTCAGATGGACGGACAGTCCGAGCGCACTATTCAGATATTGGAGGATATGTTACGTGCCTGTGTAATTGATTTTGAGGGTTCTTGGGATCAGTTTCTATCACTCGCAGAATTTGCTTACAATAACAGCTACCAATCGAGCATTCAGATGGCTCCATATGAGGTTTTATATGGGAGACGGTGTCGGTCTCTGGTGGGTTGGTTTGAGCCGGGTGAGACTAGGCTATTGGGTACTAATTTGGTTCAGGATGCTTTGGGTACTTGCGTTACCGCCTAGTCTATCTGGTGTTCATCCAGTGTTTCATGTATCGATGCTCCGAAAGTATGTGGTGGATCCGTCTCATGTTTTGGATTTCATCACAGTGTAGTTGGATGGAAATTTGACTTATGATGTGGAGCCAGTGGCCATTTTAGACCGAGATGTCCGAAAGTTGAGATCAAAGAACATAGCTTCAGTGAAAGTGTAATGGAGAGGTCAGCCAGCCAGAATAGCTACTTGGGAGACTGAGCGGGAGATGCAGAGTAAATATCCACACCAATTTGAGACTCCAGGTATAATTGTAAACCCGTTCGAGGACAAATGTTTGTTTAAGAAGGGGAGAATGTAACGCCCCGGGCGGTCGTTTTGAGTATTATAACCCCGTTCCTCCATTTATTGCTCAACTTATACTTTGCAGTTGTTATGTGAATTGCCGGGGTGATTGGTTCGGGTCTGTTAAGGTTTTGGAATAAATTGGAACATTTAGTTCCAAGGTTTATACCTTAAGTTAACATAGTGACCGGATGTCGACTTATGTGTAAATGACCCTGGAATAGAGTTTTGATGATTCCAATAAGTCCGTATGGTGATTTTGGACTTAGGAGCATGTCCGGAAAATTATTTGGAAGCCCGTAGCTAAATTAGGCTTGAAATGGCGAAAATAGAAATTTAAGTTTGGAAGTTTGACCGGGGAGTTGACTTTTTGATATCGAGGACGGAATTTGATCTGGAAATTGGAATAGGTCTGTTATGTCATTTATGACTAGTGTGAAATATTTGAGGTCAATCGGACTTGATTTGATAGGTTTTGGCATCGAATGTAGAAGTTGAAAATTCTTAGTTTCATTAAGCTTGAATTGGGGTATGATTCGTGGTTTTAGCATTGTTTGATATGATTTGAGGTTTCGACTAAGTTTGTATCATGTTTTAGGACTTGTTGGTGTATTTGGTTGAGGTTCCGGGTGCCTCGGGTGAGTTTTGGATAGTTAACAAATAAATTTTAAGACTTGGAGTGTTGCTGCAAATTTTCTGATATCTGTATCTGGCTTCCTTCTACGCGATTGCGTGAGAAGGTCTGCGATCACGTAGGCTTAGCTGGGGAAGTAAAGAAATTGTTCTTCACGATTGCGTGAAGAGGAATGCCATCACGTGGCTCTGGGATTTTGTGATTCGTGAACGCGTGGCTAAGGTCGGGTTTGCGTAGAGGAAATGGAGCAGGAGGTCACGCGTTTGTGCATCGCGATCGCGTGGACAAGTCCGCGATCACGTAGGTCTGTGAAGTTGAGCTTTGTGATTGCATGGACAGGTTCGCGATCGCGTAAGGTTAAAATTGGTCAGGGCCAAACTGTGCTTCGCGATTGCGTGAGATTGTCCGCGATCGCGTAGAGCAAACGTCTGGGCAGATAATTTAAGTTCTGAAAATGGGATTTTGTCCCATTTTCCATTTTCAATAAAAACAACGGGGTAAGTGTTCTTAACTCAATATCGGTCAAATTACCCGAATCCATGGTTGTTTTTAACATTTAATCGGTGATTTAAGTTGTAAAATTGTGAAAAGCCTCTTGGTTTAATTTAAAGATTTGAGGGTCGAGTTAATGTTGGAATTTAGTAAAATTTGTATGGTTGGACTCGTTGTTGAACGGGCGTTTATATTTTATAACTTTTGTCGGGTTCCGAGACGTGAGCCCCAAGATTTTTGGGTGCAATTTCAGATTTTGTGGGAAACTTTTGTATTTTCATATGGAATTAATTTCTATAATTTGTATTGACTAAATCGAATTATTTGTGACTAGATTCGAGCATTTGGAGACCGATTCGCGAGGAAAAGGCATAGCAGAATAAAGAATTTCACGGTTTGAGGTAAGTAATAGTTCTAAATCTGGTTCTAAGGGTATGAAACCCCAGATTTTGTGTTATGTGATCGGTTTTAAGGTGACGCACATGCTAGGTAACGAGCGTGTGGGCGTGCACCGTAGGAATTGTGACTTGGTCAAATTCCATGGAACTGTGTAGTTGAATAATCTGTGGTTATCCGTACATTCTCCATGTAGTAGAGAAACTGAACCACAAATCATGTTTAGATTATGTGTTGACACTGTAGGGACCCACATAGGTCGTGTATATATTGAATTATCTGCTAAAATATTTTTTTATACTCAGTCATAATTTACTTGTTTATTTTATCTCAGTCTCTATTGTTCATTATTGATGCATCATATCGTTGTTGTTTGGGCTAATTATCATGATTATTGAGAGCCCGAGAGACTGGAGAGATTTATGACTGAGTGAGGCCGAGGGCCTGATTGTGAGATGTTATACTATAGCACGTGAGTTGTCCGTGCAGCACGTGAGTTTTTCGTGCGGGTCCAGATATTATACTATAGCATGTGAGTTGTCCGTGCGGATCTAGATATTGATACTATAGCACGTGAGTTGTCCATGCATATCCATATATTATACTATAGCACGTGAGTTGTCCGCGCAACACGTGATTTGTCTGTGCGGATTATAGCGCTTGGGCTTAAGGAGCCCCTCCGGAGTCTGTACACATCCCCAGTGAGCACAGGTACCTATGGAGTGTGAGTGCTTAGTGCTGAGTGAATGGAATGGCCGAGTGACTGTGGTCCTAAGAGGATGCATTTGATTTCATTATTGTTGCACTTCAGTTGTCATATATCACTGTTTTGGAAATTTTGGAGAGATATTATCTTATGTTTCAGTTGAACTTCACATGAAATTATTGTTTTGGCCTTAAATGTTAAACTGAAAGCATGCCTCCCTTATTATGTTGAAAACTACTATAATTGGACTCAGTTGTGATGCTCGTCACTACTTTCAATTCTTTATTTAGTATTGTTACTTGCTGAGTTGATTGTACTCATACTATACCCTGTACTTCGTATGTAGATCCAGGTATTTTCGGACACAGTGGATGTTGATTTCTTCGCATAGTTGATTATCCGGAGATTCCGAGGTTGCTACCGGTGTTTCGCAGACCTTATCTCTCCTTCATTATCTTCTTGATTATTGTATTCGATCTCAGACTATTATAGACCGTGTTTTCCAGACTTGTGAGGTATAGATGCTCATGTACTCTGTGACACGTCGATAGTTGGGAATTCCGCATTATGTTTTGGGTTTTCTATCCCGGTTATGAGAACTTTTACTATTAAAACTGCTTTAAATTCATTCTTGTTAAAAGTGTTGGAAATATTTTTGAGAAATCGGCTTGCCTAGTACCACGTTAGGCGCCATCACGATAGGTTAGGATTTTGGGTCGTGACCGTTATGTCTCTATGTCTGCATGTCAAATATGCTTATTATATGTAATGAAACACAGTAATAAACTGATGTACTCACACTCTCAGAGCACTCAATCTTACTCAGCACGCTCAATCGCTCAGCACTCTCAATCGCTCACCATTCTCAATCACTCAGCACTGGCACTTAGCACTCGATGGTACCTACGCTCACTGCCAGTAAGTCAGACTCCGGAGGGGCGGATCCTGCTCAAGCGCTAATATAAGACAACATGGCATATTGCGGTGTGCAGCTCGATCCCATATATATCACTCATAAACTGGCCCTCTGTCACGCCCAAACTCGGAGGAGTGCGATTGGCGCTCAACCGAGAGAACCCGGCCGAGCAAGACTGTTAGATTTCCTTCTATCCAAACTCATCCATGAATAAATAGGAAGTGTTCTTCATTAATCAAATACTGAAAAAAATTTTATTAATAACTTCCATTTCATTAGCATTAGCAGCTTCATTCATAATTTTCGAAATAATACGAGTTTATAGAATTAATGAAAAACAAGATTTCTAAATACTAACATTTCTAGTTCAATTTCCAACATCAACCACAACCCACAACCTGTCTACGGAGCCTCTAAGTACAATAGAAGAGTAATAAGGAAATGCCGACAACAAGGCCTCGGCTATACCTCAAATCACAATACATGAGAAACAAAAGATACATGACCCCCGAAATGAAGGGGGCTCACCAAGTCAGCTGAAGAAAGTGTATCGCTATCACAGATCAATGCCGTCTGTTGTGGATCTACCTGCATCCATTAAAGATGCAGCACCCCTGGTAAAAGGGATGTTAGTACTGTCGAATAGTACTAGTATGTAAAACTAAAAGTCCTCTTTCAATAAAATAGCCATATAAGAAAAGACAAAACATAGAAACGGCGAGTCACAATCAACAATATCCAAATGTCCAGTTAAAACATAATAATTTTCAAAATACGAACTTTATATACAATTTTTGGTTGGGAGATCATTAGCACTGATATGCCACCATCAGTGTTAGCACGGCGTCCGATCATGCCCTATCGTCTAGGCCATCTCTGCATGAACGATGTGGTTTAATGAGTGATGCGAAAGAAAGTTGTTACCAAGAGTAGTACCACCATGTGCGCAACATGGCGTCCGATCTCCACCCGATCAGCTAGGACGCCTTCCCACATATGCCGTGTGGGTTGACTTTTCCAATCCATAATTATTACAAGTTTTATTCCAATTAAGGGGAATAATATCATAATTTCTCCAATATTTCAATTTCATCCCAAATAAGGGGAATAGTCACAATCTACCCCTACACCGGCACGTGTAGTATCAGGTGTGGGCCTTATGACCCACCCTTCCTCGGTTTTGCTAATGATGCTCCCAAAAATATTTTTAATTTGATTTGCACACAAGGTAACATAAATACAATTGTACTCACCTCAACATTTTCACATTGTATAAATTCTTATTAGTATTTCCAGACACTCACAACAACAATATTTTCTCGGCTCATTTGGCCATTCACAAGATTCTTTATTCCTGGCATGGTGGCCGTATTTCATATTCCACACTTTTACCACTTTCAATTTCAAAGATCACCATCAAATATCAACATATAGAATATTTCAGCAATCATATAACTCAAATTTATTAGTAATGGGAACTTTAAACACAAAAAGGTTTCTTCCCAAATAATGGGACATACCGACCAGTAATGCAAGAACACATCAAATCATAAACAATCAATACACCATTTATTCTTGCAATGCTCTTTCCCAGAAATGACAATATACAATTTCAACACCTGAGTATGTAAGAACTCGAATCACAATGGATATATTTGTAAAGCAAAGCATTAGTTAAAGCAGCCACTTATGGGCGTGAATTGAGTACAAAAGCTTTTAGGCAATTCTATTTTCGAAATCATTTTTAAACAATTGAGTCGAGGCTCATTTCATATTCTTTATCGTATTCTGTCAAATTATTTTCACTATTAGCCACAATCATAAATTAAATTCTTGGCACGTTGGCCACACACTATACCCCAATTTAATTATTTCATTTCCAACCATCTTCATAGATTATCAATAATAAGATATTTCCAATCAAGACTTTAGGTACACATATGAGCAATTAAGAATCTTAAGAATATTGAGATTTTCTCACACAATTTGGCATACTAGCTTTCATTTGAAATATGATTCAAAGCCAAAACATTTTAATACGCAACCCATACTTTGAAACTCACGGGGACATTATGGAATTTGATTCTAAGAGAGAAAGTTTAGCCAACATACCTCAATTGAGCTTCCTTACACTCTAAAATATTCCGAAAATCTTAGAAACTTCAATCTATTTTGAAAATGTAACAAATTGAATCAAAATTAGGAGGATGATCATGGTTCTAGCTCATTTGAGTATTTTATCAAACACTAGGTGTGTATTAAAGTTCTTAAGGTCCTTTTTGTGAAAGATTACATCATTCCCCAACCCATTCTCTACCATCTTTAACTCACAACCTTCCCACATTCCTTGATAATACATGCATGCAATATAACAACTCCCATACCCAAGAATTGTCTCTCTAACTATCCCATTTTTGTAAATTTTTGAAATTGAGAGCTAGGACATAAATTCTTACCTTTGGGTTGAAGACTACCTTTGTTAATCCTCAATGATTGAGCAAGAATTGATGGATAATAAGTTAAAGGTTACTCCCCCACTCTAAGAACTCTCTCTCTCACTCTAAAGTGTCACGTTTTGCTCAAAAATGGCCCCTTACATCTATTTTAACGAAGTAGGGTCGGGTTTTAAAAACCCAAAAATGAAGCTTCGGAATAGGTTTTGCGGTCGCATATGCGACCGCATAATAATTATGCGGTCCGTAAAATTTGGGTGCCAAAACTGGAAAGGAACTAACCAGGTCTGCGGTCACTATGCGGCCCGCAGACCTATTTTGCGGTCGCATAATGCACCGCAGAACGGTTCTGCAGTCGCATAGTGCACCGCAAAACGGTTCTGCGGTCGCATAGTGCACCGTAGAACTTCCCTCCGAAAAATTCCAAAGCGGGATATGTGACAAGAGTGCGGGCCCACGAAATGGTTATGCGGTCGCATAATGGCAGCGGAATTTGACATCAAAATGACCCAGAAAAGTGACCCACTCTGCGACCATTCTGCTGTCCGCTGAGTGGTTCTGCGGTCACAAAATAGGCCGCAGAAATGCCTACTTCTGCCTAATATTTTTTTCAACTCCCCAGCACACTGTTCAATCCAAAAATTCCGAACCGCGGCTCGCAAGCTTGCTGCAAAGAATTTATACAATCCTCAAACACGTAAGTCTACTCCGGCACCATGAAATCTTGAATTCATTTGCCAAAATTTACGGAACTTTACACTGAAATACTTCGAAATATTTCGAGGTGTTACACCCTCAGGCCCCAACTCAGTCATCAATCTCCCCAGTCTCTCGGGCTCACAAATCTCATGCAATCAGCCCAATCAATGATAACATAATATAATAATAAATAATAACAAAGACTGAGATATGATATGCAAATGATGAGTGTGACTGAGTACATATATGCAATTTAAGCAAATAACTCAACAGCAGAAATGGCCTCAGCGGGTCCCAACAGAATAAGCATATAGCCTAAGCATGATTTTTAACATGGATCGCAGCTTAATTACTCTAACACGTAGGGATATCATGATTAGCGGCAATATTTGATAACTACACAGTACCACATAATCAACCGAGTCACAATTACTACGGTGCACGCCCACACGCCCGTCACCTAGAATGTGCGTCACCTCAACACCAACTATATAACATGAAATTCAAGGATTCATACCCTCAATACCAAGTTTAGAAGTGTTACTTACCTCAAACCGTGCAAATCACAACTCCAACAAGCCCTTGCATCGCGAATCGGCCTCCGAACGACTCGAATCTAGCCACAAACAACTTAATACAATCAATACAAGATATAGGAATCGATTCCATACGATAAAGCTAAGTTCTTTAACTAAAGTCAAAAAGTCAACCCTATGCCCACGTCTTGAAACCCGACAAAATTCACAAAATCCGAACACCCATTCAATAATGAGTCAAACTATACCAAAATCATCCAATTCCGACCTCAAATCACCTTTATAATCCTCAAAATATAGCTTATGAAGTTTTTCACAAATTTCTCTAATTTCCAACCCAAAACACTAATTAAATGGTAAAAACAATAATAGATTCGTGTATTTTAATCAAATCCGATTTAGAATCACTTACCCCAATCAACTCCTTAAAATTCCCTTCAAGAATTGCCCAAAACCGAGGTCTCTAGCTCAAAAGATGAAAATGGGACAAAACCGTCGATTTGGAAGTAATATATTGCTGCCCAGTTGCTCTTCTTCTCGAATGCGGAACGTTCTCGCATTCGTGAAGCACAAAATCCTCAGCTTCCAAAATTCCTCTTACACGAATGTGAGGCCTCCCTCGTGAACGCGGTGACCACTGAACCAATGCCTACGCGAACACGAAAGCTTACAAGCCTGGTGTCCCGGCCTCATCCTTCTACGCGAATGCGAGTCCCCTCTCACGATCGCATTGCACAAACTCCCTAGACCTTCGCGAACACGTGGCCTTCTTCACTAACGCGAAGAACAAACTTCATCAGTCACCCAGATAAACTTCGCAAACGCGAGACCTCTCTTGTGAACGCATATAAGAAAACCAGACACCAGCAATTTAACAACTCGATAAGGCCAAACTCAATCCACAATCAATCTGAATCTCACCCGAGGCCCCCGGGACCAGAGGCGGATCTAGAATTTCTAGTACATGGGTGCACTACTAAAAAAGGAGGAAAATATGAATTAAGTGAGAATTGATCCCTATTCCTCTAAGTAATTAACTCAACCTTCAACCAAGTGTACTATTTAATCTTCTTGAAGGATGGGTGCCAACAGTTAATATTATACTAATTTTAGAAAATATGTACATAAAATATCTACTTTTGTGGAGAGACTATGGGTCCACATGCCCCATTTTTTTGCCTATAAATCCGCCCCTGCCCGGGACCCCATCCAAACATAGCAATACATCCTAAAATATCATACGAACTTAGTCGAACCCTCAAATCACATCAAACAACATCGAAAATATAAATCGCACCCCAATTCAAGCCTAATGAACTATTGAACTTCCAACTTCTAAAAGCAATACTGAAACACACCAAATCAACTCCAATTGACCTCAAATTGTGCACACAAGTCATAAATGGCATAAAGAACCTATTCCAACTTGTGGAACCAAAATCTGAGCCCGATAATAACAAAGTCAACTCTCGGTTAAATTTCTCAACTTTTCAAACCTTCAACGTTCTATCTTTCGCCAATTCAAGCCAAAGCGACCTACAGACCTCCAAATCAATATCTGGACGTATTCCTAAGTTCAAAATCACCATATGGAGCTATCAGAAACATCAAAACTCCATTCCAGAGTCATTTACACATAAGTCAACATCCGATCAACCCTTTCAACTTAGGCTTCCAACCTTAGGACTAAGTATCCCAATTCATTCTGAAACATCCCCGGAACCAAGCCAACCACCCCGGCAAGTCACATAACAACAAATGAACAAAAAATAGATAATAAATGGGAAAACGGACTACAATACTCAAAACGACCGGCCGGGTTGTTATAGTTTATTTACTAATCGAACATATTCTATGAATCTTGATTTGACATTTATGTTTTCTTATGATTTAGAAAATTCATGAAAATGCAAATCTGGTGAACGGATGTTTTAGAAAAGGTGAGACAACTTAAACCTTCCTTCAAGAAAATACGGTGCAACCTCAGTTGTTACTAGATAAAAATGAACATGCATACCTCTATATCATTTTCGACTTCCGTCAGCCATGCTGATTAAGGAAACGAAAATCAATTCGTGTTGATGATGACAATAAAATTTGAGACTCGTGTTGATAGCATATTAAAAAATTAAGTTTAAAGTAACAATATAAAACAAGAAAATAGACAGTAGATGAATAGAAGAAGAGAGAACTTTGTTATTCTTCAAGTATTCAAGTATATATAACATCACTTCTTTTCCTCTATTTATAGTATTATATAGAGATGTATACAAAAGAATGCTATAAATATAGCATTAAGCATTTGAGATCATGGGGAAGATTATGGAGGTATGAAAGTTACAACCATAATGGTGAAAAATAGTGGGAGGTTAACTACACGATGGAAAAGAGTAGTGGGAGTAATTTCTTTTGGAGTTATAGACATCCGCTACCATTATATAATATTTCATAATAATTTTTAATTTAAATTTATCATTATCCCAAATTTTTACTATATTAATCTCTCTTCACATTTATTAGAGTAAGGTTAAAGGTGCAAAAAGTGTAATTATTACTTGATTTTATAAAATGACAAATATTTTGAAGTAACTACTTTTTTGTAAATATAACAATCAAATGGAAACAGAGGGAGTCGCAACTTTTTTTTTCTTTCAGAAACTTTCACCAAGAGTATATTTGGAAACTACTTACACAAACATAGCAAATATACAATATAATAATTACAGAAACTCCCAGCGTCATGTTGGTTGAACAAATATAATACATAGTTAAATATTCATTCATGTTTTATTAAGCGAATACAAATCTAAATTACCTCATAATTTGATGGACTAGAAAATAGAGTAATGTATACGGTCAAAACCGAGTTCGTCCTTTGAACGACTGGTCGAGATGGGAACATAATGGACCGAAGAGCGTCTTCATAATATCGGTATGAGATCCGAAGCCAGGTTACCGAGCTTCGAGTTTCAGGGACTGATCAATACCGAGCTCGAAGTTATTATCGAGCTCGAATCCAAAATCGAACTATGATGCGAAGCGACGTTATCGAGCTTAAGAGTCAATGACCGACCAATACTGAGCCCGAATTAATACCGGGCCTATAATTACCCGGCCAGTCATTTTAAAAGTTGTAGCCCTGTTCCCCTATTTAATGCTCATTCTTTACCTTATAACTGTTATATGACTTGTAGGGGCAATTGGTTCGGGTCCGATAAGATTTTTAGAATAAATTGGAACACGTTCCAAAGTTTAAAACTTAAGTTAAAAAGGTAGGCTGAATAGCGACCTATGTTTAAACGACCCTGAAATAAAATTTTGATGATTCCAATAGCTCCGCATGATAATTTTGGACTTAGGAGCGCATCCGAAAAATTATTTGGAGGCGCGTAGTTAAATTAGGCTTGAAATGGCTAAAATAGGAATTTAAGTTTGAAAATTTGACCGGGGAGTTAACTTTTTTATATCGGGGTCGGAATCAAGTTCCAAAAATTTTTATAGTTTCGTTATGTCATTTATGACTTGCGTGCAAAATTTGAGGTCAATCAAACTTGATTTAATAGGTTTCGAAATCGAATGTAGAAGTTGGAAATTCTTAAGTTTCATTAAGCTTGATTAGGGTGTGATTTGTGATTTTAGCGTTGTTTGATATGATTTGAGGTTTCAAATAAGTTCTTATGATATTTTAGGACTTGTCGGTGTATTTGGTTGAGGTCCCGAAGGCCTTGGGTGAGTTTCGGATGGTTAACGGATCAAAAAGTGAGACTTAAACAGCTGCTGCAAAAGTTGCTGCAAATATTTTTCTGCCCAGAAATCGAGCCGATAATCGAAGGCAGGCTCGAGGGCCATGATCGAAGGTAGGTTCGAGGGCCATGATCGAAGGCAAGGCTCGAGGGCCATAATCGAAGGCCTAGGCTCGAGGGCCAGGATCGAAGACCCACGCTCGAGGGCCATGATCCAAGCCACGATCGAGGCCCATGATTGAGGCCATGATAGAGGGCTGCCTGGGTAGAATTATAAAGGAGGAAACTTCATCCCATTCGCCATTTTTGACACATTGGAGCTTGAGCAGAGGCGATTTTGATAGATTTTCAAGGAAAAACATTGGGGTAAGTGATTCTAACTCGGATTTGGTCAATATTCACGAATATATTATTGTTTTCACCATTTAATTAGTGTTTTGAGATTGAAATTTGGGAAATCTCATAGAAATGAATTGTTTATATTTCGGTGTCGATTCGGAGTCGGATTTGAGTAAAACTGGTATGGTTGGACTCGTAATTGAATGAGTTGTCGGATTTTGTGAGTTTCGCCGGATTTCGAGATGTGGGCCCCACGGGCATTTTTGAGTTAAATTTCGGATTTTATTGAAAAATGTAGTATTATGTTATGGAATTGATTCTATAATTTTTGTTGACTGTAAGGAATTAATTATGACTAGATTCGAATCGATCGGAGTCAGAAAGTGGCGAAAAAAGCATACTACTTGGTTAGATTGGAGCAAGTCGAGGTAAGTGACTTGTCTAACTTTGTGTGGGGGAAATATTCCCCTAGGATTGGTATTAATGTGTAATTGTAATGTGTTAAAAGTCGTGTACACGAGGTGACGAGTATGTACACAGGCTAAATGTGAAAGATTATGTTTTTAAATTGTGTAGATCACTGTTGCGAATTAATTCAATTGTTTTATTTTGTTATATTCTTCATCATTAATCTCATTTATATACTTTAAATTTGTTTGACCTTCTCCTGCTAATTATTTTATTTGTTGACTGAAACTTGGTTTCTTTTATTCGGTGTATTATTTGAAGGTGAAATTTCTTTAAATTAAATATTATTAAAAATAAAGTATTTTATATTTAAAATTTTGATATTTAAAACAAGGTAGTAAATTTGTGAAATATTATATTTGCTGAATTTTTTTATGAGATTTTTGTACTAATTGTGATGGAGACGTGAGCTCATTATTGTGGAAAAATATTGTCATTGAATTATTTTGGCATGAGCCGTGAGCTATTTATTATGAAAAAATATTGTTGTTGATTTATTTTGACAAATTGAAATATTTGGGCACTTGAGATGCAAATTGTGATATATTGTGATATTGATACGCATTTAATGGTATAAGATTTGGGTGTTGAAACTCGTGCGGTGAGATAAGGGTGGCTTGATATACGTGGATAGTAGGGGAATCTACTGGAAGTCATGCGGTGTGATAAGGGAGGTTAAAACGCGGGATGCTATTTCGAAAAAATTATTTTTCTTTAAACTAAATTGTGAAGGCTCCCGCGGTAATATAAGAAAATGAGATAATGTGAATATATTTATAATTTGGGACTACGAGGCGGTACTTCGGGAGTGCCCTTGTTGATATTGATTTATGGCCACAGTCGCCTTTGATTATTGTTGTGATTTTTTTCAAGTTGAAAAATATTTTGTTTTGTTTTCACGAGGTATTAATTGCCATTATTTGGTGTAATTAAATGGTAACATACTACTTGATTCATTTTCATTGTCATTTTCTCTTATTATATTGTTAAACATTTTACCATGCCATTATTTATTTTTCAGTAGGGCCTGATCTGACCTCGTCACTACTCTACCGAGGTTAGGCTTGACACTTATTGTGTACCGCTATGGTGTACTCATACTACGCTCTTGCACATCGTTTTGTGCAGATCCAGGTACATCTTACCAGCCCAGACATTAGTGAGTTACCTGTGTACGGAGACTTCAAGGTATATCTGCCAGTGTCCACAGACTCCGGAGTCCTCTTCTATCATTATCATATTGCTTCTATATTCTCTTTAAACCTTGATATATAAAGATATTGAGGATAAATTCTTAGAAGCTTGTGACTTATTTCTACCGGATTTTTGGGAGTTGTAATTATTTGAATTGTAGTTTATTTATTTCAAATATCTATTATTATTCCGCATTGATAGGCTTACCTAGTCTTAGGGACTAAGTGCCATCACGGCCTCATACGGAGGGAATTTAGGGTCGTGACAAGTTGGTATCAGAGCTCTAGGTTCATAGGTGTTATGAGTCACAAGCAGGTTTAGTAGAGTCTTGCGGATCGGTACAGATACATCTGTACTTATCTTCGAGAGGCTATGGAACTGTTAGGAAATATCCACTTCTTTGATTACTTATCGTGCACATTTGTTGACTTCAAAATTTTAAACCATTGTCTTTCTATTCTCTCACAGATGGTAAGGACACGCACAATTGGATCTGATGATCAGACACTCGCTCCCCATGTTGGAGCCGCAAGAGGCTGGGGTCGGGGCAGAGGTCGAGGAAGACCACGTGGTGCAACCAGAGCACCTGCACGAGCTGCTGCACCAGAGCCACCAGTAGCTCCAATTGGAGAGCAGGCACCTGAGACGCCTGTTACTACTCCTGGACTTCAGGAGACTCTTGCCCAGTTTTTGAGCATGTTTGGCATTCTAGCTCAGGCAGGGTTAATTTCACTTGCTCCTGCCATATCTCAGGCTGGGGGAGGAGCACAGACTCACGCCGCCTGTACTCCAGAGCCACGGGCCCAAGTCGACCATGCCCCAGAGGTTATACCAGTGCAGCCAATTTTCCCAGTTCGGCCTGAGATTAGGACAACAGTTTCAGAGGGGGAGCAGCTCAGGCTCGAGAGATAGAAGAAGTACCACCCTTCCACTTTCAGCGATTTAGCTTCAGAGGATGCTCAGGGTTTTCTGGAGGAATGTCACCGTATCCTTCGTACTATGGGTATTGTGGATTCCAGTGGAGTTTCTTTCATGGCATTCCATTTTAGAGGAGCAGCCTACCAGTGGTGGCGGGCATATGAGTTGGATAGTCCCGCCGAGGCATCTTCACTCACTTGGACTCAATTTTCAGATATGTTCTTAAGGGAGTATGTTCCTCGGAGTTTTAGAGACGCATGACGCACAGAGTTTGAGCAGCTGCGCCAGGGTCCTATGACCGTGTCAGAGTATGCGGTCTGATTTAGTGATTTGGCTAGGCATGCACCAACCTTAGTTGCTACTGTTCGAGAGCGGGTTCGCAGATTTATTGAGGGTCTCCACCCTAGTATCAGATTCAGTATGGCTCGAGAGCTAGAGATGGACATCACATACCAATAGGTGGTGTCAATTGCTAGGACATTGGAAGGTATGCGGATCCGGGAGAGGGAAGTTAAGAGACCCCGAGATTCTGGCACATATAATAATTCTCGTGCCCTAGTTGCAGCCCATCATGGTAGAGTCTATGTGAGCCGTCCTATTCATTCAGCACTTCAAGCTTCCAGTGGTATTTTGGCTACTCCTAGACCTCAGGTTCCATATTATACACCGCCAGTGTCTACTATACCTCCTGTACGGGGTGCTTTCAGCGGGCAGTCTAGTCGATCAGGCCCGAGCCAGTCCCAGCAGCCACGTCCTCCGAGGGCTTGTTTTGAATGTGGTGACACTCGTCATATCATAAGGAATTGCCCCAGATTTAGGAGGGGTGCACCTCCACATATTTCTTAGGCCCCACCCATTCCACAGGGCCCTCAGGCTTCTTATGCCATGATTACTGCACCGGTTGCTATTCCACCTGCACAATCAGCCAGAGGTGGAGGTCGGGTAGGTAGGGGTCGCCTTAGAGGGGGTGGCCAGGCCAGATATTATGCCCTTCCTGCTAGGACAGAGGCCGTTGCATCCAATTCTGTTATTACAAGTATTATTCCGGTCTGTCATAGAGATGAATCGGTCTTATTTGATCCAGGCTCCATTTATTCTTATGTGTCATCTTATTTTGCCCCGTATTTGGGCGTATCAAGTGATTCCTTGAGTTCTTTTGTTTATGTACCTATACTCGTGGGTGAATCTATTATTGTGGACTGTGTGTATCGGTCATGTTTAATTATTATCAGTGGTTTTGAGACCAGAGCTGATTTATTATTGCTCAATATGGTGGATTTCGATATTATTTTGGGCATGGACTTGTTGTCGCCCTATCAGGCTATTCTTGATTGTTATGCCAAGACGGTGACGTTGGCTATGCCAGGTCTACCGCGACTAGAGTGGAGAGGTACCTCAGATCATGTTCCTAGAAGGGTTGTTTCATTTCTTAAAGCTCAACGAATGGTTAAGAAGGGGTGTGATGCGTATCTGGCCTATGTGAGAGATGTTAGTATTGATACTCCTACCGTGGAGTCAGTTCCTATAGTAAGGGATTTTCCTGATATATTTCCAGCGGATCTTCCGGGTATGCCACCCGATAGGGATATTGACTTTGGCATTGATTTGTTATCGGGCACTCAGCCCATTTCTATTCCACCATATCGTATGGCCCCAGCAGAGTTGAAAGAATTAAAAGAATAGTTACAAGAATTGCTTGATAAGGGCTTCATTCGGCCGAGTGTATCGCCTTGGGGTGCTCCTATCTGATTACCGCCAGTTGAACAAGGTTACAGTGAAGAACAAGTATCCATTACCATGTATTGATGACCTATTTGATCAGCTTCAGGGTGCCAGAGTATTTTCTAAGATCGACTTGCGTTCAGGCTATCATCACTTGAAGATTCGGGAGCCAGATATCCCAAAGACTGCTTTTAGGAGTCGGTATGGTCATTATGAGTTCCTTGTAATGTCATTTGGGCTAACCAATGCCCCAACAATATTTATGCACTTAATGAATAGTGTATTTCAGCCATATCTTGATTCTTTCATCATTGTGTTTACTGACGACATTCTAGTGTATTCCCGGAGTCAGGAAGATCATGAACAACACCTGAGGACTGTGCTTCAGACTTTGAGAGAAAAGAAGTTATATGCAAAATTTTCAAAGTGTAAATTCTGGCTTGATTCAGTGGGATTTTTGGGTCATATAGTTTCGTGCTAGGAGATCAAGGTAGATCCGAAGAAGATTGAGGCAGTGCAGAGTTGGTCCAGACCATCCTCAACTATGGAGATCCGGAGTTTCCTTGGTTTGGTAGGGTATTATCGCCGATTTGTAGAGGGTTTCTCTTCTATTGCTACATCTATGACCAAATTGACCCAGAAGGGTGCTCCATTCAGGTGGACCGAGGAATGTGAGGAGAGCTTCCAAAATCTCAAGACAACTTTGACTACAGCCCCAGTATTGGTATTACCTACGGGTTCAGGGTCTTATACTGTGGATTGTGATGCGTCGCGTATTGGTCTCGGCGCAGTGTTGATGCAAGACGGTAGGGTGATTGCCTACGCGTCCAGACAGTTAAAGGTACATGAGAAGAATTATCCGGTTCACTTTTCTGAGGGTGATTATCCAGTTAAAAATAGAAAAAATAACTCTAAGTCTCCTGGTTATCTTCGGAGGCGGTCTCTTTTCCATCGGTCTCCTCCCTACTCTCAGACCTACTCTTGCAACCAACATCATCATCGTCATCATCGGAAGCCAAGGCTTCAGCATCGGCTTCGAGCTCTTTAGCCCTTTTTATCTCTTCGGTGAGATCGAAACCTCGAGCATGGATCTCCTCGAGGGTCACCCTCCGAGATTGGCATTTGTCAAGTTCAGCAACCCAATGTGCTCGAGTTTTAGCAGTCTCGACTGCCTCTCTTTCCTGTACCTGAGCAGCTTCAGCATCAGCCCGATAGACGGCCATGAATGCATCCGCATTGGCCTTTGATTTTTCGGCGTCAGATTTGGCCTTGGCAAGTTCGGAGGCCAACCGAGTCTCGAGCTCCTCTATTTTTCTTACTTAAACCGAGCTCTTCTCCTTCATGGCTTTGAAGTTGGTTTTAGGCCGATAATAGTTGGGCTCGAGCAGATTCTTTTCCTGTGGCAAGACGGTCCATGTCATATTTCCATCCCAAGGTCTCTGCCCTTATCATATCGACCTCCTCATGAAGCTTCCCAATCACCTCAAGCTTCTGCTGCAGCTGTGAGATCGAAATATTAGCCACCGTTCCAGAATCGAGCCCATGGGTTTTTAAGATTATCATTACCTGCTCGGTCAGGTCGGTCTGGTCTTGATGAGCCTTGGCCAATTCTGCTCGGAGGTCCTTGATTTCTTCTTCCATTTGCCCGAAGAGGAGTCTAAGGGTATTCCTCTCCTCCGTGACCCGTCGGAGGTCGGCCTCATACCGACGCAGCACAGCTCGAGACCAAGAACATTCTTCTCGATGAACCATTGCGGCCTACGAAGAAAGAAGAAAAGAAGTTAGAAAAGAATAGCAAACATAAAAGTGGTATCAATATCCTCGACACCAGTAAACAAATCACGGAAGGGGTCCTCCCCTTCATGAGACCGGTCTACCTCGAGTGCCCCCAAAGCTTGGGCTTCCCGAATCGCCCCTTCCGAAAAAGCAGGGAGAGTGGGTGAGTCTCCGATTACTATTGCTCCAGGCGACTCGCTTGGGGCGTTATCCTCAGTTCGGAGAGCTTCAGGACCGGCCCCTTCATATATACCCACCGTTTGTTGACTTCGGTGGGAAGCATCCTCGATCTCTAATGATTCGGGGACTCTGCCCGAATCTTTCTCCGATATCCCCTCAGTTCGAGGCGGAGCTTCATAAACCACCATCGATCCAGCTGCCTTTGGGGAATCGATGGTTTTCTTCACTCGGGCCACTATTACGGACCCGTCGTCTTCTTCTTCTTTGTCTTCATCCCTCAGATGCCGAATATATTCTTCGGTCAGAGGGATAATTTTCCTCCTCGGCTTACGAGTCGTCCTTGTCTTGGGTTCTGGATCCTCGGAAATGGAGGCCCTTTTTCTCTTTTTGTCCTTCGTCGTTTTCGGAATCGGGGTCGAAGTCTCTTCCTCACAAAACGGGGGCCTCATGACCGCATCTTTGCCCAAGCCTACGTACAAGAAAATTGGTTAAGTATATAGAAAGCATTCTGTTCGAACCAACAAAGGCATGGGAAAGAGGCTTACCGTGATTTTTGGCCTCCCATCGGTCCTTTGACAAATCATGCCACGAGTGCTCGGCGTATATAGAGGTCGAAGCTAGGGCTTGTACCCATCTCTTAAGGTCGGGAACAACACCGGGCATCCAAGTAACCGCTATATCACTAAAAAAGATATCGGTGAGAAAGAAACGAAGGAGCAAAGCAATAAGATCTAACAGTCGAAATATACTTACGCTTCATGTTCCACTCCTCAGGGAATGGCATATGCTCGACCGGGATCAGATCAGAGGACTTCACTCGAACGAACCTGCCCATCAAACCCCGGTCCTTGTCCTCGTCTATGCTCGAGAAGAGCACTTTGTTAGCCCGGCGCTGGAGTTTTATTATCCCACCTCGATAGAGGCGGGGGCTGTACAGTCTAATAAGATGCTCGAGGGTGAAAGGAATCCCCTCGATCTTGTTTACAAAAAAGCGAATCAGAATAATGATCCGCCAAAAAGAAGGATGGATTTTGCTTAGGGTTATTTGATATTGGCGGCAAAAATCGATAACGACAGGGTCGAGGAGGCCCAATGTGAAAGGATAAGTATACACACTTAAAAACCCTTTCACATAAGTAGTAATATCTTCTTCGGGAGCCGGGATTATCACTTCTATTTTCTCCCAGTTACAATCTTTTTTCAGTTGCTCGAAGTGTCTCTTAGTTATCGAGCACATATACCTCGATACTGGTTCACATCGACCAGGAACCGGCGAGGCTTTATCGACCTTAAAATCAGAGGTAAGAACACACGCCCCAGGAACACACTCCTCAGGCCGTGGTTCCACCGGTGTTTTGACGGTGGCAGACTGTAAAGAAGAAACTTTTTCTTTGTGAGGAATAATTTTTGATGTTTTCGCCATTTTGGATTTAAAGATCGAAAAAGGAAGGAGATAACAATGATCTGATGTTTTAAAGAAAGATTTTGCAGTAAAAATCACAGAAGAAAGATTTTGCAGTAAAACATATATGATTTACATATTAACTTAGAAGATGCAAGAAAGAACTTTAGAAAATTTGGAGATTGGAGATGTAAAAGTGATAAATGGTAAAGAAAGGGGCTATTTACAGATTGAGCAATGTCGGTTCAGTATCAACAGTGGCCGACCATCGTCTGACACGCATTACATGCCTTGGTAAACTGAACCGACGGGACAGCTATCACGTACGTCATGATCGGGCTCGATTCAAACGTCAGTATATATCTAATCGTACCGTTGGAAAATCATGTCGTTTCTCGCTACATCCTTCCCGGAAAACGAGGGGACTATCTGTATACGGTCAAAACCGAGTTGGGCCTTCGAACGACTGGTCGAGATGAGAACATAATGGACCAAAGAGCGTCTTCATAATATCGGGATGAGATCCGAAGCCAGGTTACCGAGCTTCGAGTTTCAGGGACCGATCAATATCGAGCTCGAAGTCATTATCGAGCTCGAATCCAAAATCGAACTATGATGCGAAGCGACGTTATCGAGCTAAAGAGTCAAAGACCGACCAATACTGAGCCCGAATTAATACCGGGCCCCGAGTCAAAATCGAGCTCGAGTCAATATCGAGCTCGAGTCAAAATTGAGCTCGAGTCAATATCGAGCTCGGGTCAATATCGAGCTCATAGACAAGAGCCGTTACAGCCACACTAAGAAAGGGAATCTCGACGAAAATTAGGGAAAAATTGATTTATCATGGGTTCCGTACTAAGTATTTTTAATTATATCCAAAGTAGGATCCCTCCACTATAAGAAGGGTGGCTATTATTCCTGTAAAGGAGGAGCGATCAAGTCATTCATACACTGTAACTAAAATATTGTTGATACATTCCTATGTTAGAAGATTATCCTTTGGAGTTTCATACATCATTTTATCTTGCTTGTTCATAAATCATCATCTTTTCAACTTTGCTTATTTTTCATCATTTACGGTCAATATTTGATATTTTTATTTTCCTTTACGATTCATGTCAAGTTATACCATGTATCCTTAGAACTATATACGAATTCAACTTTATCCATTTTTCGGGTAAACAAGTAAATAACTTGTTATAATACATTAAATTACATGAATATTGTAAAAAAAATCCTTGCAATGTAAGCTACAAATGAGTGTTTTGAGGATTATGGTGGAGTAGTAAATACTCTTAGATCTTTAATTAAAGGTTTTGGATACCCCAATCCCAAAGTGGGAAACCAAACACCAAAACCAAAAAAAAAGAGTACTAGGACACATGATTCTACAACATGCATTTCTTGTCAGTTGATCAGAGTTTCTGTATAATCTAAAGCACGTAGTCGTTCTCTAGCAATGGTCTACTTGGAGCTTCCAATGGCAATGTCACCTCAGTGTTCCTTAAAAAGGGCTCAACAATTTCTGCTGAATCATACAACCTCTGTCTTTTTTCTAATAATCCAAACTTTTTTACAATAACAAATAATATTCCGAACAGAGCAAAAACTAGAAATACCAATGAAATAATCCATATTTCAGATTTGTTGTTTTGATGATCATTATTATCATGAGGAGTAGGAGGAAGACTTGGAGCCATTTCATCAGCAGCAGGAGAAGGACTTGGAGCAACTGACACCTCAGCAACTATAGCAAAATGGCCTTGTATTCTTGTCTCACAAATATTTCCATCTGTAACATCCCCAAATTCGACCAAATTATTCGAGTAGAAATAAACACATTTGGGCAAAGATCCCTCTGGTGCAGGCTGCACATATGGAAACTTGATAGTAATAGGATCTTCCATTGCTAAAATATCCAATTCCGGTAAATTTGTCGCATACAAATCAGAAGCATCATAAGCTAAGATTCCCAAAACTGGTACTAGATAAGTGTAACCAGGCAAAGAATAATAATATGAGGACCAATCACCAATGTTTTGGTAAACCAGAACAAGATCCTCTGCATAAGGCTCCTCAATGACCACAGTTGGGATAAAAAAATCATTATAGTAACCATAACCTCTCCATTTTAAGCTGTCTCTTCTAAGCATCAAAGCAGAAATTCTAATCCCACTCAAATTGGAAGGAACAGATCCATTATAAACAGTACCTGTTTTAGTTTCTGGCAATCTCAATGCCTTGAAAGCATATTCTTGAAGTAAAGAATCAAGTGACCTTTTTGCTGACGAGTCTGAAGTAACTGATTCAGATCCAATCACAACAACAATAAGAAACCATAGAATTATGTATTTACAACCAACTGAATGCATCTTTTTGAGAGAATGTTTGCGTAAATTTTGAATGGTTGGTTGATTTAGGTAAAATAGAAAAAAGGGACTAAAAAAGATGGAAACTGGAAGAGGATTTTAGAAGATGGGATACAATTGGGATGGAGAACTGGAGAAAGAATAAGTGGGTAACGACTAAATGACTAATTAAGGCAACAGCTGTTCATAAGTCAGCTCTTAATCTTGCTAGGGTGTGTGGATTCCCTTATTTGTTTATTACTTAATTAGATCGTTGTTTGGTTACCAAATGTGAAATCTGCGCACATTTCCCAGCACTATAAAAGTAAAATTAGTATTAATACTAGTAAGTTATTTGAATCATGTGAAAATAACCTTAAAATTTAAATTTTTTAGATAAAAAAATCGATGATCATTAGATATTAATTGAGAATTTGAATATGTAACCATTTCTCAAATCTCGTCGTGAATAACATGTTTGCTTTTTTCTACATTTGTAGCAACCCAACCTCTTGATTTTAGTATTTATATTTTGTTTTAATATTAAAGAATACTACACGTTGTGTTCTGTCTTGTTTGAGTATATTAGATCATATGTTTAAACAAAATTCTTATTACCACTTTATTTTTCATCTCAAATTCTCACTACCACATTGTGATATGTTATAATTATTTATTTTTATATTTTTTTTAAATATTTGCTTATAGTTATTGCATAATTCATTACTTGATATTATTATACTATTATGTGATCTTTTATTAGCTTACCAATTGACTTAATGTCTTGCTTATTACCCATTTAGTAATCATTGATAAATATAATTTTTTATTCTTAAAATTTAATGTATTTTACACTTTTATCCTCATACTCGGAACTATTTCATCATTTAAATCTATAAATATATTTTTTAGTATTATTTAATTATTTAATTTATTTAGTTTAAATTAGTTCAAAATATAAGTATCCTTATACTATCTCTATTTTTCTCTTTATACATTCTCTTTCTGTCACGATCCAAAATCCAACATCAAACTGTGATGACGCCTAGCTGAACTTTCTAAGCAAGCCAACTCACAATCACAAAACATAATCCAGATTCATTTAATTAACATAGTCATATCATAGAAGAAGACATGAATAATCTCAAAACAATAAAATATCTAATACAGTCAAAACATGGCCCGAACACAGCAAAAACGGTACAATCGGAACTAAGTGGCACAAGTTCACGAACAACTACGGAATAAATACAAGTTTGAATACATAACTGTCTGAAATAATAAAATAGAAAGGAAATGGTAAAAGGACAGGGACTCGGCCACTGCGAAATGAATCCATGCAGTGCAACTCACCCTAAGTCTCCGTGCGAGTGCCTAAGCTCAATAAGAGGCTCTGCTAGTACCCGCCTGAGGATCTGTACAAAAAGATGTGTAGAATCGTAGTATGAGTACACCGCAATCAACGCTCAGTAAGTATCAAGTCTAACCACGAATAAGTAGTGGTGAGGCTAAATGCATAAGGATACTCACAACACGGATATAAATAATAGGGCTAGAACTAAAATAATAAGTAATCCCATGAATAATAATTATCAAGATATCAACAGTCGAAAGGTATAAAGCTTGCTCTTCTAGTACAAGAATAATCATAATGCTGCTCAGATATAACATTTAAAGATGGCATGCTTCACTAAACAAAATATATATATATATATATATATATATATATATATATATATATATATATATATATATATATATATATATATATATGTGTGTGTGTGTGTGTGTGTGTGTGTGTGTGTTAGCATATACAGGTGACATGCAATAGTTAGCATTTAAATGAGTGCTTCTAAATGAATCAAGGATATCTATGCATGCTCAAAACTCTATCTGATCCATGTACCACGATACACAATCCATGTATCACCATAACCCGATATAAAATCTATATCGATTCGATACACAATCCATGTATCAACCACGCTCATAGGGCCTAAAGTAATATGGGTAATCACCTGACTCCAAAGGAACGTATCCTAACCCAAGCGCAAAAAGGAGCCTAATAGCTCACATAATCAAATATCCGTTCATCATGTTTGGTGTACTATAATTGTATTTCATCTTCTCGATCTTACCTTTTATGTCACAATCTCAGTCCAAAACAAGTATCTAATATATAGTACGTATGCATATGTACAAGAATTATAGATACAAGATGCACAAGGACTTAATATTAATCATACGGATATGTGCTCATAGAATTTCTCTATGACCACGAACGATTCAAACAATTCAACATATCAAGAATAAGCTCCCATGCCTTTATAATTATAAATGATCATAAACCTAGGCATGATCTCTAGCATAAATAAGAGAGCAACATAGTCATATAAGCCAAATAAATCATGAACCAAGATGAGCACATAATCAAAACAAGGCATAAAGTATCTCAAATCCTAGGGATTTCTCTCTTAACAATATTAGCCAACAGACTTACCTCCACCCAGTAGCTATAAATTACCAAAAAAATCCAAATCATCACAAATCCAACTTCAAATGACTCGATTCTAGTCAAATACAACCCAATAACGTCAAACAAAGCCATATAAATTAATTCCAAATAGATAAGTTTAAATCTTTAGTCAAATACACAAAGTCAACTAAAAAGTCAACCCCACCCGCTTCCTGGAATCCGATAAAACTCACAAATCAATGCTACCCATTAGAATATGAGTTCAAATATACAAGTTTCATCCAAAACAGACTCCAAATCTGTCACCACCCGGAATTCCCCACCTCGGGACCGCGATGGCGCCTAACCTACACTTGCTAGGCAAGCCAACATTAGAACACAATAATCATTTTTAAACCGATTCAAAAGCAATTATACAAGAAATAAAGCTATATAGTTTTAAAAGCAGATATAATAACTTCAAACACGGACTAATCATAACCCCAAAATATGGTGTCACAAGTACACGAGCATTCTAACAGTGTTACAACTAAAGTCCGAATGAAAGTACAACTGTTTGAAATAAAAAATAAACAGTAGAACTAGATAGAGAAGGGGACTTTAGGGCTGCGGACGCCGTGCGGCTATGCCTCAAGTCTCCGTGACCAACTAATCCGAGCAAGCCTCCACTAACTGATGTTGGGACCAACTCTAGAATCTGCACAAGAAGTGCAGAAGTGTAGCATGATTATAACTGACCTCATGTACTCTGTAAGTGTCGAACCTGATCTCGACCAGATAGTGACAAGGCTATAACAAGGCACTAACTAAAACCTGTACAAATATAATAAAATAACAACAAAATAGAGAAAACAAGTATAACATGGAAATTGAAAAAAACATACGTAAAAAAGGTCCCAGAATGATATCAAACCTCAACCTCCACAATACAACACGAATATGGACAATAACAACTCAAAACAGTTCAATACGTCCTCTCCATTGCGGTGCGCAACCCGATCCATAAATATATAAACAAATAAGGTCTTATTCATTGCAGCGCACAACCCGATCCACAAATATATAAATAGCATATTTTTTCTATTGCGGTGCACAACCCGATCTAAAATATAAATATACAAATATCGTTGCGGCGTGCAACCCGATCCCAAATAATAATAACAACATCCATTGCGACGTGCTACCCGATCCCACACAATAATATCAATAACCGTTACGGTGCGCAACCTGATCCCAAACAATATTAAATACATGTATAAGCTGCAACCAACTACGGCGTATCGCAAAATAAAACACGATAAGGGAAATTGCATAATTAAAGTCATAAAGCGTATAAAAGTAGCTATCTAACAACACACTAAAATACAAAGCAAGTAAAGACAGTCAATAGATAAAGATACGGGTACATGGTAACATTTAGTAATTAAGACATGTAATGAATAAATGCATGAATTTAACAAGTAATTATAATTAAGAATTAAAGAATTTAACAACTAATAGCATGGATTAAATAAAGGCATGAAATGATTTAAAGCAATAGATAAATATCCCAACACGCATGTTTAACCTGTGACTACGTATATATACTCGTCACCTTGCATATACGGCATCCCCACACATAAGTCAAGTAGCAAACAAACCAATCAGGTCTTAATTTTCTCAAATCAAGGTTAACCACGACACTTACCTCTTTCCGCAACCAAATCAACATTCAATTACGGTCTTTCCTTTAGAATTAGCCTCCAAACCAATCAAATCTAGCCAAATATAGTTCAAATAGTTCAAAAGAAGCTTTAGAAACTACCCACAAGTAAAAAAGATTCGATCTTTAATGAAATTGGAAAAAATCAATAAAAGTTAACCCTGGACCCGCTTGATCAAAACCCAAGATTCGGACTAAAACCCGATTATTCATTCACTCCCGAGCCCGGTTATGTGATTTGTTTCCAAAACCGACCTCAATTTGAGGTCTAAATCTCAATTTACAAAATTCTCAATTTTTACCCAAATCCCTAATTTCTACCATGAAAACCCTAGATTTGATGTTAAAAACTCATAAAAAGTACTGGAGAATTGAAAGAAATTGGATTAAAGTTGCTTACCAATGATTTTGGGAAGAAAAGCTCTCAAGAAAATCGCCTCTAGAGTATTTAGGGTTGAGAAATGTTGTAAAATGAGCTAAGTCCCGATTTTTTCATCTTTTACCCAGCTGCAGGTGTCGCATTTGCGAACTTTTATTCGTAAATGTGACGCACTGATCGCAAATGCGATCAGTGAATCAAACAATCAGTGGTCACAAATGCGACCAAAATCTCGCAAATGTGAACAACTCCCCTTCGCAGATGCAAGCTTAGCTTTGCAAATGTGAAGCTACTCCAACTCTACACCTCATCGGAAATGCGATGCTTTTGTCGCAAAAGCGAGAACCGTGAAATTCGCAAAAGCGACGTACTTTTTGCAAATGCGAAGACCCAGCTCCCAGTCCATGCTCGAAAATGCGATCCATTGGGCAAAATAAAGGCTCACTAATGCGAGCCAGACCTTGCATTTGCTAGATCTGCAACAGACACCACTAATTGAATTTGCACCAGCTATCTTCAAACTATCCAAACTCATCCGTAACGCACCTGAAAATCACTTGAGCCCTTCGGGCTCCAAACCAAACATACACACAAGTGTAGTAACATTGTATAAACTTGCTCGCTACATCAAATAACAAGAATTGATCATCAAAACTCAAGATTTCAACTTGAAAACTCATTTTTCACAATCTTTCACAAAATGCACTAAAACACGCTCGGTTCACCCCGGACCCCAACCAAAAGTGTGTACAAGTCCAAAAATATCATACGAACATATCGAAATTGTCAACACATCAATCTGAGGTCGTTTACCAAGAATATTGACCGTGGTCAACTCAATGTCATTTTAATCCAAAAATTACTTTTTCTTCAAATTACGTATAAAAAAAAATCAGAAAACAACACGGACCACGAAAGCAAATCAAAACACATAAAATTGTCACGACCCAAAATCCATAAAGGTCGCGATGGCGCCGGACACCGTTGTCAGACAAGACAACAATAAATACTAAATAAATTCTTATTTTAATATTTTTGAAGTCATAGTTGTTCCCCTCAATTAAATAGCAGAAGATGAAGTTTACAATATACGTAATAATATCTTTAAAAATTTTCAATACAGTGCGACCCATAATCATCCCAAAATCCGGTGTCACAAGTGCATGAGCATTTACTAGGGATTTAAAAATAAAATACAACATCTGTCCAGAATATAAATTAGACAGGAAAATATAATATCTCTGAAGGAGACTCTGTTGGCTGTGGATCGTAATACAGAATGCAGCTTACCTATGTCCCCACAATTATTAACCACACCTCTGCGCCCACAAGGCCTCTAGACAAATATGTACCTGCACAATAAAATATGCAGCATGAGTACGAAAATAATGTGTACCCAGTAAGTATCAAGCCTAATCTCGAAAAGGTAGAGACGAGATGTCCGACTTTGACACTTACTACGGGTCAATAATATTAAATAATCATGAAAATAGAAATATTTATATCAACGTGATTCACAGAGTTAACAATAATTTTATTGAACTAGCAGAAGTAATTAAATTCCTTTAATTCCAATAAATTTTCAGTTTATCAATTAGCCTCATTTACAGGAATAACAATAATTCCTTAACAAGCAAAGATAATTAAATTCTTTAAATTCCAATAATTTTCAAATTTCAATTAGCTTCACAAACTGAAATAAACTATCAAAGTATTGTGTAATTATTATTATTAAGTACGATTTCTGCCGAGGTCGTTCGGCCCGATCCAGAGTGTCATGTACACTGCCGAGGGACGTGCTGCACGATCCATAGATGCATCTATCCTGCCGAGGCGTTCGGCCCGCTCCACAAGAAAGGAAAACATTTTCTTATGTACCTCCGAAATGAGAGTATGTTTATTATAAGATAAATTCGAGAGGATGAACAATTTCTTTTAGCAATTAATTAATTTAAATAGAAAATTTAACATGTGAGATTTCCATATTTTAATATTTTTATCTAATAATTCACAACATATATATAAATATACCAAATAATTTAATTAAGTAAAGGCTACAATTTACACAAGTAATTCATACTTTTGAGTCCTAAACTACCTAGACTTTAGCATTAATAGTAGGTACGCACGAACTCTCGTCACCTCGTGCATACGTAGCCCCCACAATTAGCAATAATTAATTAATTTAATCACCTATGGGGTAATTTCCCCCTCACAAGATTAGACAAGAGACTTACCTTGTCTCAAAGTCCACTTTCCGATTACCGCGTCACATAAAATTCTCGATTCGACGCCGAAAAATCCGAAGCTATCCAAATATTATACAAAATAATAAATATAAGTTCAATAATTTGAAATTCATCTATTAAATAAATTACTCTATCCAAAATGGTAAAATTCCAAAAATTCATCCCGGGCCCACGTGCCCCGATTTCGGAAATTTTCGGAGGGAATCGTTACCAATAATCTCAAGAACTCAAATATACCATTTCCATCCAATCCCATAGTAATTTTTGTGGTTAAAATCTAAGAATACCAATTTCTAGGTTTTTTTTCAAAACCCCAAATTTCTACTAATTTCCATGAATTTTCACCCCTAAATTCGTATATAAACCAAGTATTTAACTTGCAATAGGTAGGAATCACTTACCTTGACATAAATAATGAAAATAGAGCTCCCAAATCGCTCCTAGGTCGGCTCCCATGGAGGAAATGAGATGAAATAAGCCAAACCCTTTTTTTAAAACTTATACACTGCCCAGGCGAACCTTCATCGCGTTCGCGAGCCTTCCATCGCGTTCCCGATGAACAAAATTCTGATAAGCCATTTTCAAACTCTTCTCAGACAGCCTCTTGTATAATGGTCATAACATTTTGTATAAAACTCCAACTCATAAATGGTTTGATTTTCTGGAAACTAGACATAAGGGCTATAACTTTTATATGTTGATCATCTCCTAATTCTTTATAGATTTTGATATATAAGCTGTCAAAATCAGCCCTGTGAAATATAAATTTCTTCATCTTCCCGGATAGCCTGTAGTGTACCAGCCATAACTTTTAGTACACAAATCTAAATGCTAAATGGTTTACCTTTATGAAAACTAGACACAAAGGGCTACAATTTTTATTTTTGGATCATTTCCAAATTTCTTATAGATTGTGAGATATAAGCCTCCGAAGTCAGACCTGCGAAACATAGATTTTCTTCTTCGCGAACGCGAGAATCTCTTCGTGAACGCGAAGAACAAAATCCAAGAAGCCAAATCCTTCTTCGCGAACGCGAGAGGATCCTCGCGAACGCGAAGAACTACACCAGACACCAGCATCAGCTATTGCAAAACAACCCGAAATGATCCAAAACTACCCCGAAACACACCCGAGGCCCCTGGGACCCCGTCCAATCATACCAACCAGTCCCATAATATAACACAAACTTGCTCGAGGCCTCAAATCACATCAAACAACATCAAAATCATGAATCGCACCCCAATTCAAGCTTAATGAACTTTAGAACTTTAAACTTCTACATTCGATTCCGGAACCTATCAAATCACGTCCGATTGACCTCAAATTTTGCACACAAGTCACATTCGACATTACGGACCTACTTCAACTTCCGTAATCGTAATCTGAACCTGATATTAAAAAGTCCATTTCCGGTCAAACTTCTCAAAAACCTTCAAATTTCTAGCTTTAGCCAAATGACTCCAAAATGACCTACGGACCTCCGAATTCACTTCCGGACATGCTTCCAATTTCAGAATCATCATACGGAGCTATTCCCATACTCGGAATCCCAAACGGACATCGATAACCTTGAAATGCACTTCAACCCAAATTTATGGAATTCTTCCAAAATGCTAACTTCCACAATAGGTGCCGAAATACTCACGGGTTATCCAAAATCCGATACAGACAGACGCCCAAGTCTGAAATCATCATACGAACCTGTTAGAACCTTCAAATCCCGATTCTGATATTGTTTACTCAAAAATCCAACTTTAGTCAATTCTTCCAACTTAAAGCTTCTGAAATGAGAATTTTCTTTCCAAATCAACTCTGAACTTCCGAAATTTCAATTCCGACCATGCGTGAAAGTCATAATACCTGAAGTGAAACTACTCGTGGCCTCAAACTGTTGAACGACGTGGTAGGTCTCAAAATGACCGGTCGGGTTGTTACAAAAATAAAGCTAATAGAGGTCTCGGAACACGAAAATAAAGGCTAGTACTCAAAATAACCTATCGGGTCATCACATTCTCTACCTCTAAAAGAAATATTCGTCCTCGAATAGACATAGAAAAGTACTTGGACTGGTAAATAGGTTGGGGTATATACTCCGCATATTGGACTCGGACTCCCACATAGATGCCTCGATTGGCTGACCTTTCCATTGCACTTTAACAGAAGGAAAACTTTTAGATCTCAGCTTTCGAAACTGTCGGGTTAGAATAGCCACTGGCTCCTCCTCATAGGCCAAAATTTCAAAACCGCATCATGCCCTTCATAGGCGACACTCGGAGAATAACCTTCTCACCCACCATATAAGCTACATCTCGAACCTTCCTGTCTGCATAACTCTTTTGCCTGGACTGAGCTGTACGAAATCGTTCCTGAATCACCTTAACCTTTTCCATAGCATCACACAACAAATCAGTGCCCAACAACCTAGCCTCTTCCGGATCAAATCAACCAATCAATGAACGACATCGCCTCTCATATAAGGCCTCATACGTCGCCATCTGAATGCTCGACTGGTTGTTGTTGTTGTAGGTGAACTTTGCGAGCGGTAGAAACTGATCCCATGAACCTCCTAAATCCATGGCACAAGCGCGTAACATGTCCTCCAAGATCTGTATGGTGCGCTCGGACTGTCTGTCTGTCTCAGGATGAAATGTTATGCTCAGCTCGACCCGCGTTCCCAACTCACGCTGCACGGTTCTCCAAAAATACGATATAAAATGCGTTCCTTGGTCAGAGATGATAGAAATGGGAACGCCGTGGAGGCGGATAATCTCCTGGATGTAAATCTGAGCCAATCGCTCTGAAGTATAGGAAGTCGCCACCTGAATGAAGTGTGCAGACTCAGTAAATTGGTCCACAATAAACCAGACTACATCATATTTCTTCAAGGTTTGTGGTAAGCCTGCCACAAAATCCATAATGATGTGCTCCCACTTGCACTCTGGTATCTCCATCTCTGAGTCAATCCACCCGATTTTTGATGCTCATACTTCACCTGTTGACAATTCAAACACCGAGATACATAAGTAACAATATATTTCTTCATTATTCGCCACCAATAGTGTTGATTCAAGTCACGGTACATCTTCGTAACACCTAGGTGAATAGAATAGCGCGAACTATGAGCCTCCTCAAGGAACAATCTGTCAACCCATCAACATTCGGAACACAAATCCTTCCCTGAAGCCGCATAACACCATCATCAACAATCACAAAATCCTTAGCACCACCCCGATGCATCGTATCCTTCAACACCAACAAGTGAGGATCATCAAACTAGTGAGCCTTGATACGCTTCAACAATGATTATTGTGCTACAACACAAGAAAAAACACGGATGGGCTCTGAAACATCCAATATCACAAACTGATTGGCCAAAGCCTGAACATACATGGCTAGTGGCCTCTCTGCTATCGGTAAATATGACAAACTACCCATGCTCTCAGCCTTTCTACTCAATGCATTAGCCACTACATTAGGCTTCTCCGGATGATGTAATATGGTGATATCAAAGTCTTTTAGCAACTCTAACCATCTCCGTTGCTGAAAATTAAGGTCCTTCTGCTTGAACAGGTGCTGGAGACTCCGATGGTCGGTATAGACCTCACAATGAACGCTGTATAGATAGTGCCTCCAAATCTTCAGCGTGTGAACAATGGTTGCCAACTCTAAGTTATGAACATGGTAATTATTCTCATAAACCTTCAACTGTTGAGATGCGTAGGCAATTACCCTACCATCCTGCATCAATACCGCGCTAAGCCCAATACATGATGCATCACAATACACGGTGTAAGATCCCAAACCTATAGGCAACACCAATACTGGGGTTGTAGTCAAAGTAGTCTTGAGCTTCTGAATGCTCAACTCACACTCATCGGACCATCTGAATAGAGCACCATTTTGGGTCAACTTGTTCAATGGGGTTGAAATAGATGAAAACCCCTTCACCAAACCTGCGATAATAACCCGCCAAACCCAAGAAGCTCCGAAACTCTGTAGGTTAAGTAGGTCTAGGCTAGTTCTGAACTGCCTCAATCTTCTTATGATCCACTTTAATGCCCTCGAAAGATACAACATGGCCCAAAAATGCAACCAAGTCCAAGCAGAACTCACACTTTGAAAACTTGGCATATAACTGACGATCCCTCAGTGTCTGTAGTACAATTCGCAGATGCTGCTCATGCTCCCCTCGACTGCGGAAGTAGACCAAATATCATCAATGAAGATGATTATAAAAGAATCCAAATAGGGCTTGAACACCCGGTTCATCAAATTCATAAATATTGCTGGGGCATTAGTCAAGCCAAATGACATCACTAAGAACTCATAGTGACCATACCGAGTCCGAAAAACTGTCTTAGGGACATCTGATGCCCTAATCTTCAACTGATTGTAGCCAGATCTCAAATCAATCTTGGAAAACACCTTGGCGCCCTGAATCTGATCAAATAAGTCATCAATCCTCGGCAACATATACTTGTTCTTGATAGTGACTTTGTTCAACTGCCGATAATCTATACACATCCTCATCGTTCCATCCTTCTTCTTCACAAACACCATCGGTGCACCCTAAGGTGAGACACTAGGTCTAATGAATCCCTCATCAAGCAGATCCTGTAACTTCTTCAATTCTTTCAACTCAACTGGGACCATACGATGGTGCGGTAGAAATAGGCTGAATGCTCGGAACCAAGTCAATCCAGAAATCAATATCTCTATTGGGTGGCATCCCCGATAAATTTGTAGGAAACATCTCTAGAAACTTATGCACAACTAGTACTAAATCCATTGAAGGAACCATTGCACTATGATCACAGACATAGGCCAAATATGCCAGACACCACTTCTTGGCCATAAGCCGAGCCTTCAATCGAGGCAACCCCGGCATGGCTAATGTCACAGTCTTGGCGTGACAGTCCAAGATAGCGTGATGAGGTGACAACCAATCTATGCCTAAGATCACGTCAAAATCCACCATATCAAGAAGTAGAAGTCCACTCTAGTCTCGTAGCTCCCGATAAAAATCACACACGAGCGATAAACACGATCTACCAAAATAGAATCTCCCACATGCATGGACATATAAAAAGGAACACTCAAAGAATCACGAAGCATAACCAGATATGAAGCAAACTAGGATGACACGTATGAATAAGTAGAGCCCGGATCAAATAAAACTGAGGCATCTCTATGGAGAACCAGAACAATACTTGTGATGACCGCATCAGATGTCTCTACCTCACGTCTGGCCGGGAATACATAAAAACGGTGTTGAGCCCCACCAGTCTGACCTCCGCCCCTCGGACGACCTCTAGCTAGCTGGCCTCTACCTCTAACGGCCTGACCACCATCTCTAGCTGCCTGACCCCGACCTCTAGCTAGCTGAGTAAGCGGTAGAGCAACCAGTACCGAAACCATGGCATGAGAAACCTGCTGAAGCATACTACTCTGAAGTGTAGGACAATCCTCCTGATATGACCCCGTATATCCAGACTCAAAGCACTCTCTCGGCTGCTGCGGGTGCTGAATCTGAGACTAACCCTGACGGTCCGGATAACTACTGTGATAGCTCTGAATCGGTGGTGCACTGATGGGAGCTGAAGGTGCACTGTAGGTTAGCTGCTAAGGCCGAGACCCATAAGAACCACGACTGCTCGATGCATCGTGGGATGCTTAAAGTGCTGACTAAATTGGCATGTGAGGGAGGCCTCTACCAAATGAACCCCTTCCTCCAGACGAGGCACCACTGAAACCACCAAAATGACGAGGCATCTTCTCAGATACTGCCTCCCTACCCTGGCAACAAATCATCTCGATCCGTCTAGCAATCTCTACCACCCCCTGGAAAGAAATATCATCCCTAGTCTCCTTTGCCATCTGTAGCCTAATACCAAAAGTAAGGACAACAATAAATCTCCTCACCCTCTCTTTCTCAGTAAGGAGCAAGAGAACTACATGGCGAGATAAATCTACGTATCGAGTCTCGTACTGGGTAACAATCATGCTACCCTACTGGAGGCGCTCAAACTGCCTGCGGTACTCCTCTTTCAGAGTAAAATGAATGAACTTCTCCAAGAATAGATGTGAAAACTGATCTCAAGTGAGTGGAGGCAGTCCTACTGGTCTGGCTCGATCATAGTGCTGCCACCACCTCTTGGCGGAGCCGTGCATCTGAAATACCGTGAAGTCCACTCCATTGGATTTCAATATACCTATGTTGCGCAACATCTCGTGGCAATGGTTAATGAAATCATGTAGGTCCTCAAAAAGTTTACCACCAAATCGAATAGGAAATAGCTTAGTGAACTTATCCAATCTCTTCAACCCCTAAGAAGACATCGTAGGCCTCTCCCTGATCTGTGTAGCAATAATAGGTTGAACTACCCCAACTGGCAGAACTGCCGGAGTCTGATACATGGGAACCATCTGCTTCAGAGTATGGATAGCGGGAGTCTAGACTCTTCCCTTAGCCTGAGAGATAACTGGTGCCACAGAAAAATGCACCGGCCTGGGCCATACTCTCCATAAGGCCCACCACACGGACTAAAGCATCTTGAAGTACCGGCTTGGCAATGAACCCCTCTGGGACCTGAGCTGGTCCAACGGGCACGGCTAAAGTAGGGATCTCCTCCTCCTGCTCGATTTGAGGCTTTGCAATAGGTGCTCATGCTCGGTTGTGGATGTTGTGCGTGTTCTTGTTATCTGCGAGAGAACAAGAATCGAATGGTTCAAACTTGTCACGATCCCAATCTCCCATAGCAGGATGTCGTGATGGTATCTAGTCTCTAAGACTAGGTAAGCCTAACATACATGGACAAATAACGGAAATAATAATAGAACTTCATATTCAAACCAACTTGTTATCATAAAAGAACTCCATAATACAGCTGATAATAACTCCTAAAATCTAGTGAGATTGAGTCATAAGCTCTACACGAATACACGGAAACATCCCTAATACATCATTGTCTAAGTAAAGAGTAAGCAGTAGAAAAGAAACAAGGACAGAGGGTGACTCCGAGGCCTGTGGACGCCAAGCAGGTATATATTAAAGTCTCCGAGAGGTATAGCCAGTTCACTGATGCCTAGTGTGATATGAGGTACCTGGATCTACGCAAAACGATGTGCAGAAGTATAGTATGAGTACATCATAACGGTACCCAGTAAGTATCAAGTCCAACCTCGGTAGAGTAGTGACGAGGCCAGGTCAAGACACCTACTAGGATAAGAAAAATAAGCTGAAAAAGTATAGTACTGTCTAATAAGGGAAACGAGGAAAGATGAGGCAATAAAGAAATACAACAGGATAAGCTGCGACTGAATTTAGGGCAATAAGGACAACAAATGTTCATAAGTCAGCTATTAATCTTGCTAGGATGTGTGGATTCCCTTATTTGTTTATTACTTATTAGATTGTTGTTTGGTTACCAAATGTGCTATCTGTGCACATTTCCCATAAAAGTAAAATTAGTATTAATACTCGCAAGTTATTTGAATCATGTGCAAATAATCACTACTAAAACTTCAGCAAAAACCGACCAAGGTCGACCGATCAACTTTGGTCGGTCAAAAAACCGACCAAAGTTGGTCGGTTTTTCAAAGTATTTTATTTTTTTAATTTTTTTTTACGAAACCGACCAACTTTGGTAGGTTTTCTTTGGCGCAAAAATGCGAAAAACTATTTTTGAGTCCCACGAAATTTATTTTTCAAGAAACCGACCAACGTTGGCCGGTTTTTCAATTAAAATAAATAAAAATTAATATTTAAAAAAAGACCAAAATTGGTCGATTAATTTGGCCGGTCATTTTAAAAAACCGACCAACTTTGGTCGGTAATTTTATTTTTTAATAAAACCGACCAACTTTGGTCGGTTATTTTCGTGCGAAAATATAATTAAAGAGTATAAATCAAATAAAAGACAGTCTTAAAATAAAATGCACCAATGGTCTAGTAGTAGAATAGTATCCTACCACAGTATAGACCCCGGTTCGATTCCCAGATGGTGAATCTTTTGATTACATAATTAAAAAAATCGACCAACTTTGGTCGGTTTTTTTTGCAATATTTTTTTTTTTAATTTAATTGACCGACCAAAGTTGGTCAGTAATTTCCGACTAACTTTGGTCGGTATACCTTTTTGACCTCTAAAATACCGTCCACACGTAAATGATTGTGTTTTGGACGGTTATTGGCCATTACCGGCCAAAGTTGGTCGATTTTTACCGGATTTCTAGTAGTGAATCTTAAAATTTAAATCTTCTAGATAAAAATTATCGATAATTATTAGATATTAATTAAGAAGTTGAACATGTTTCTCAAATCTCGTAGTGAATAACATGTTTGCTTTTTTCTATATTTGTAGCAACCCAACCTCTTGATTTTAGTATTTATATTTTGTTTCAATATTAAAGAATACTACACATTGTGTTCTGTCTTGTTTGAGCATATTAGATCATATGTATCCTTATACTATCTCTATTTTTCTCTTTATACATTCTCTTTCTGTCACGATCCAAAATCCAACTTCAGCCCGTGATGACGCCTAGTCGTACTTGTTAAGCAAGCCAACTCACAATCACAAAAGATGGAACTACTTGTAGTCATATTCGAGTGTACTTAATGCTCTTAATTGCTCTAGGAATATTTAATTAGATAATCTTGTTAGTTTTCGAGAGAAGCTAACATAGTATTATTATCCGAGGCTAATTAACATAAGCTTGCTCTTATTTGTAAAATCGTAAAATACATTGGATCATTATTGAGAGTGATTTCCCTTATATCTATTCTTGTATCCAGTGATAATTTTACATGCTTTTTATGCTAGTTTATATTTTCGCATTAGTTTAATTTTTTTCAGAACTCTTATCAGTGTTTGGCTTAACATAAAAAAGTGATAATTCTCTTACTTGTCCAATAGCCTCATATTATTTTTCGTAGATTCGATCCCGACTCATAATTGGGTTAATTATATTGCTCACGGCAGTATACACTTACTCTTGAGGAATGGATTTGGACGTTATCAATATTCCCATTCCTCAATTTGCTTTTTCTATATAGTAGTAAAGTAAAATAGAAGTAGCCAAAAAAGTGACAGGCTTACCACATACGTAATCTCGATTTCTCTTTGATATTGTACGCTTCTCTTAATTTTTAAATATGTTATTTTTAATATCTCGTACATTATTTTTAAAACGTTAAGTAAGATTTGCATTGTATTAGAATGTCTCTATTTGGAAGTACAATATAGATATAACTATCGTCCTTACTCGGATCGCAGGGAGCATGGGATGTTGTGCATGATTCAGAAGTTCATCAATTTGTATCTACAACTTCTTGAATTTTCGAGGTTGTGTCAATGCTGGACATGCTGAAATTATGGATTTACATTTTGATCTCGCCTGATTGGATTAACATTTTGATGGCTCGGGTATAATTTAATATGATGACCATGAAATTGTACTTTCTTGTAACTACTCAAATGAAGATTTTACATAGCTTGGAGTGCTTTTAGAAGGCAAATAAATTTAATTGCTAGCAAAGTTTTGCTGTTCAAAAGACACAAATATTAAAAAAATAACGTTTAGCATCACTAAATTTTTTGAAAACATATTAATTTGATGTTTGACTCAAATATCAAAAAGATATAAATGGGAAAAGAAAAAAAAAAGAAGAAAAAAAAAAAGAGAAAAATACCTTGGTGCCGTGCTGCTAAAAACCAACGAAACCAATTTAATTTCAATAGTAATGGAGTAGGTTTGAGTATTACTTTTAGTTCTTTCCATCTGAAACAACCTCAAGGCCGAAGGTCAAAATTTTTAAGTATATAATATCAAACATATATTTTATACATATAAATTATTTTATACATATAAACTGATTCGATAACTTTGAATTATTTTATAAAATAAAAGATTTATCCTAATTATTCGATACGATTATAAATTTATATAAAAACTTGAAACTTTATTTGAAAAGAAATTTAAGTTTTTCCGATTCATCAGTTCCATTGCTGAACCATTGATGCCCTTAATTGTGGCAGTAATTTTCAGACTACTTTTAGCATTTCTGCAATTTTTTATTATTTCTTGTTTCCAAAATTAAGCAAGTTCAAATTTGTCTCACCGCCTAGAGCATGAGAGGACGTGTTAAACAGCAAAATAAGTATTTAGAATGGTAAAGTAAAATATTCTTCTTTATCAAAAATCATTTCAATAGAGATATCTTCTTTTGTCGATCACAGCTCTCACTCTCAAAAAAAAATTATAAATGAATGATTACTCTACTTCTTAATTAGAAATATGATAAGAGAAGTGCAAAAGAATTGAACGCAAGATCCAAGGTTTATCAGTTGTCCACTCTGCTTTTAAGATTGGCCGAGTCTTTAGTGTACTTCAGCAGAGCGTGTATGAGTGCAATGTTGGACTACTCCTACCATTCTGGCCACACCTGCTAAATTGGTCTGATCCTCCCCCGAAGAGCAAGAGTTATCGATAGACATTACGTACTTGAGCAGAAGTTGAAAAAGTTCTAAAGTATTTAAATTCGGACGTTCACTTTTCACTTGGAACAAAATGGAAGATCTGTGAGTGCAAATCATTATTTCACTTGAAATCCTCTTTTAACTAGGGGTAAACGTCCGTCGGTTAGTATGAAAGTGCGGTTCGGTTTATCGATTTTCGGTTTTGTAATATTAATAACCAAACCAAACCAAACCAAAGTACTTACGGTTCGGTGCAATTTTTTCAAGGTTCGGTTTAGTTATTTCCGATTTAATTTTTCCGTTATTAACGGTACAAGATTTTTATGTGTTGACTCACGTAACCTCCGAGCTGAATAAAGACCAACAACAGTAGCATAACCATTAAACTTAATCCATTAAACTTAGCAGATCGAACAACACTGTGACCCCAAATGCTGGAGAAGTTCGAAAGCATGATATTGCAGAAGGGTCACCACAGCCCAAATGAATGATTTGCTTCCTCTCATTCTCATCTTTAAGATTTTCCATTATTGTTTCAAGAAGTGATCGAATTGAAAGCAATGATTTTTTTTTTAAATCTCCATTGTTGAAACCAAAACTTCGATCTTTCGATTTAACCGAAAATCGAAACACCAAAACCCGTTAACCGCACCGAATACCGAAATTTAATAATTTATAAATCGCACACCGACCGAATAACCGATTAAATCGACACCGAAAAATCAAAATTTATGATTTGACCGGTTTTTTCGGTTCGGCCGGTATTATGTACACCCTTACTTTTAACAGGTTCTTTATATTTCACTCTTATTTCAAAATTGAAGTTTAATATTTGTAAATACACTTGGGTGATACTTTCCCATCTTGATGTTTTATTGAGGCAATAATTAGTCAAGGTTACATACTACATAACTGAATTTTAGAGTCAACATATGTGCTAAATAAAACATAGGTGCTAAAACCTATTGTCCCTGATTTTTGAGTACAGGGACAAATGATTCTATATTATGCATTTCTTATCACTTCGCACAATAGTTTTTTCGGAAAAGGGCCAAAAATGCCTTTGAACTATCTGAAATAGCGTATCTAGGATTTATAGACGATGGATGCACTAATACAACTTTGAAATCATTATTAGGGATGTCAATAATTTTTTGAAGACCGAATAATAGAATGTTACCAAAACTGATTTAGTTTATTTTTAATAAGTGGATTCCAATATAACTTTATAACTGCAGCAAATAATCAGAAAAAAATTAATTTTATAAAAAGAAATTGAAAAGACATTGGAACGAACCAAATGAATTTGTAAGCATAAAATATATTTTATGTATCAAGTTTGAAAAAAATATCGAGGCATTAAAATCTCTTAACATGAGCCTTGGACGGCCTTGGGGTAGATTCAAATGAAAACGATTACATTTAACATCCAAACCTACTTTACTACTATTGAAACTAAATTGGTTCTGATAACTTTCAGCAACAAGCCATCAATGATATTTTCACAGTGCACCACATGTACATTTTACCCATGGGTTCCCATGTAAGCTATGAGTCAATGGTCTAGTTGGAGCTTCCAATGGGCAATGGCAATGGCGCCTCTGTGTTCTCTAACAAGGGCTCAACAACTGCTGCTGAATCATGCAACCTCTGTCTTATTTCCAATAATCTAAACTGTTTTACAATAACAACCAATATTCCCGAGAGAGCAAATATTAGAAATACCGATGAAATAGTCCACATTTTAGAGTTGAACTGTTGATGATTATGATCATCAGCAGTAGGAGAAGGACTCGGGGCAATTCCATCAGCTGTAGGAGAAGGACTCGGGGCAATTCCATCAGCTGTGGGAGAAGGACTCGGAGCAATTCCACCAGCTGTGGGAGAAGGACTCGGGGCGATTCCACCAGCTGTGGGAGAAGGACTCGGAGTAATTCCACCTGCTGTAGGAGAAGGACTCGGGGCGATTCCACCAGCTGCGGGTGAAGGACTTGGGGCAGTAGGAGGAGGACATGGAGCAACTTTCACCTCAGCAACTATAGCAAAATGGCCTTGTATTCTGGTTAAACAAATATTTCCATCTGTGACATCGCGAAACTCGACCCAATTATTCGGGTAGAAATAAACACACTTGAGCAAAGACCCCTCGGGAGCAGGCTGCACATAAGGAAACCTGATGGTGATAGGATCTTTCAGTGCTAGTATATCCAATTCGGGTACATTTTTGGCATACAAATCATAAGCATCATAAGCCAAGATACCCAAAAGCGGTGTTAGATAAGTGTAACCAGGCAAAGGATAATAAAAAGAGGACCAATTAGCCAAGTTTTGGTAAACCAGAACAAGTTTCCTTGCATAAGGCTCCTCAATGATACCAGATGGGATAAAAAATTCTCTATAGTAGCCATAGATTTTCCGTTTTAAGTTGTGTCGTCTGAGCATCAAGGCTGAAATTCTAATTCCTGTCAAGTTGCAAGGGACATATGCATCATAAGGAACACCAGTTCTGGCTCTTGGCCAGGTTAATTCCCTGAATGCATATTGCTGAAGTAAGGAATCAAGTGAGTTTTTGGCAGATGAGTCTGAAGTAATTGATTCAGATCCAATCACAACAATAACAAGAAACCAGAAAATTATGTTGAAATAACCTGCTGAATGCATCAGAATAGGAGGAATGTTTATATACTTGAATTCAACTATGAAATTTGGACAAAAAGGGAGCTAAAAAGAATGAAATTTGGAATAGGATGATAGAAAATGGAATACGTGTGAGCTGCAGATCTCAAAAAAGAATAAGTGGGGAACCACTAATTAAGGCCACGGCTGGTCAAAAGTCAACCTTTTGAATTGTGAGCTAGGCTGTTTGGGTTGGCTTATTTATTTATTTTCAAACGTGCTTATTTGTTTAATCAATTAATTGGGTTTAATTTATGTGCGTTCTTCAATGTATATGTTTACACTGTCAACTTAAATTAGCTGCGATAACATGCAAATGCTTGTAACACGTTTGATCTAATCTATATATTATTCCTTCCGTACACTTTTACTAGTCCAATATTCTAAAAATATATTTTTACTTTTACTTGTCACTTTTAGCATATCAAGAGAAGACAATTTCTTATTTCCTGTTATACTCATAGCATTAATTACTCATTTCAAATTATTTTCTTAAAATTATTAAAAATATGCATCATTAATATGGGTATCATGGTAAATTATGCACTTCATTTATGATTTCTAATGTCACGACCCAAACCGAAGGGCCACGACGGGCACTCGATACGTTACTCAACCAAGTACCAACATAACGTATTTTTCGTATCATTCCATCATAGGTAAATGAATCGGAGTAAAGCATGAGGGAATAAACTTATACATATGACATACTAGCCTATAAGACCCAAAACGATCACTCGTACATTGAACATAGGCCGACAAGGCCATACAACCTTTCATATACATGACATCTGTATACAAGCCTCTAAGAATACGTAATTGTCATAAAGGTCGGGACAGAGCCCCGAAAAACCAAACAATACACATTTAAATCATACTGACCAAACAAGCAACTCCGGAGCAAATGGAGTGCACCAACATCTTCCGCTGAGCTGATCGCCTACTTGGAGGACTCTCGACCTGTCTATCGAGACCTGCAGGCATGAAACGCAGCATCCCACAGGCAAAAGGGACCTCAGTACAAATAATGTACCGAGTATGTAAGGAATAAAAATTAGTAAATAATAGACATGAGAGAAACATGGAGTAAAAGACTCGACATGTACGTCTGCATAGCTCTGTGAATTATTTTATTTTTATAATGTCATGCATATGCGTATAAATGTCATACCATGCATAGGTATATGCGTTCATAACATCATCAAGCCTCTGAAGGCATCCCATCATATCATTTCGGCCACTGTGGGCAAATCATCAACGTATACCAGCTGATCAGGTGGTGCTGCGTATATAACGCCATAACTTTTTTTCATATCCCATATACATATAATATACGCGTATATAATGCCATATGGTCATGGGTCAATGTACATGTATAAATGCATGAAATGCATAAGAATTACGTTAATAAAATTTTTCGGAATATCATAAAAATCAATATGCCTTTCAGATAAACTTTATCAAATATGTATTTTTCTGAGACCCATGAATAGAAGATATAATAATAATTCACATGGGGAGTCAAGAATATAGACACCTCTAGTATTTCTATGAATAGAGTCATTTATGAAAGTTGCGTATTTTGCTCGTTTCATTTGTATTATTTGGATCACGCCAAAAGGAAAGAAGGGATAGCCTTAACATACCTGAACCGATTCTCTTGACAATCCCTTTAACGCCGTCTTTTGCGACGAAACACGTAACGGCGAAATCAAAATAGGGAATGACCAAATTCAATCAAAATAATAGCACAAACCAGATGCCTACCAAGTGCTCAATCGTGTGTAATTTCGTATTGTAGTAGGAAGATGTTATGCGATCTTTTGATGTATTCTAATGTGTCTTTGTAATGGAAAGAGCACTATATTTGGATTACTTGAAAATCTGAAAGACAAAATGAAGCAAAATGGTCACAATTACTAAGTATGTTGCAACACGTAATGAAAAAATGTGTTTGAATAGGTGTGGGCCCACTTCATGTGGTGGCTTAGCCACATAACATTAATTTGCCACCTTTCAATTTGAGTTAAGAGTCATTAGTTTGAAGGGTGGGCTGTCACGTTAGGGGATTTTAACCTTTATCCAATAATTTAGGTAATATCCTATTATCCAATAATTAACCAATTACCCACATAATTAAGAATTGTCTCAAATTATTTAAAATACTACTCACTTTTAACACACCTTATACACCTTACTATCATGGTCATGTGGTACCTTGTATGGTATTAGTCCATAAATATCGGGTATTTTAGCTCGAGCCATATTTTATCCCAAAATATCAAATTTCGACGAAAATTATTATTTTTTTGATTTGCTTACCCTCTCACCTTCACGAATTTACTCATCACTTGTTTCAATTAGCATAATGCTTATAATCTTAGAATAATCTCATTCCCGAACTTACGTCGATTAACTTATGGCGAAACTTTAACCTACGAAAAATGCGGGATGTAATGTCTTATTTCCGAACTTTCATCAATTTACTTATGGCGTACTTTTACGTACGAAAACATGGGGTGTAACATCTTAAGAGGCGTGAAAAGTCAAAACGTGACAACTAAAAGTGAACAGAGGGAGTATTTCGTTTGCCTTTTTTACCTTTTAAAAATATATTTTATATTGGACAAAATTATAATTTAAGTTATTTTTAATATTTTGAAATTAAAAAATAAATAAAATCTTACTTATTAAATCATTCCTTATGTGAATTAAATATGAAGTTCTAATATTTAGGACATTAAAGTTACTTAAACTTTCACTTTCACTACTAAAAAGAAGGGGGAAACCGACTGCCAAAACTGAAAGATGTTGGTCTGTAATTGTCAAAAATCGACTGATTCATGACGGTCGGTAGAGCTAACCGACCGACTTCGGTCGGTATTCTCTGACCGATTTCGGTCGGTCAATTAAATTCAAAAAAGAAAGAATTGCCGAAAACCAACTGAAGTTGTTCGGTATTTTTAATTATGTATTTATAAAGTACACCATATGGGAATCGAACCAGGGTTTATACTGTGGCGGGATAGTATTCTACCGATGTCGCGCAAAAATAATCGACCGATATCGGTCGGTTTTATTAAAAAATAAAATCACCGATCGAAATCGGTCGGTTTTATAAAATGACCGGCCGAAATAACCGATCGATTTTGGTCGGTTTATTTGAATATTTATTTTATTTTTTTTAAAATGAAAAATCAATCAACGTTAGTCGGTTTCTTGAAAAATAAATTTCGCGGGATGCAAAAATATTTTTCCACATTTTTGCGCCAAGAAAAATCGACCGAAGTTGGTTGGTTTCATAAAAGTAAATTGAAAAAATAAAATATTTTGAAAACTCGACCAACTTCGGTCGGTTTTTCGGCCAGTTTTTTGACCGACCGAAGTCGGTTTTGGCCGAATTTCTAGTAGTGTTTATATAAATTATTAAAAAAAGAAAAGAAAAAACCATCGATAATTTAAAAATATGAACTAAAACACAAAATCATGTAAAAGCATAAATGTACGAACAATCTATATCCTACTTTTTCCAACAATAAAACTCCACGATAACTTTGTTCTTTGTCCTAATATTTTAATCATACAAGGTCAAGTTTGCCTCTATATTTTCTTTCATACCAAACTATTTGTCATTCATAATTTTGAATCGATAAGTAATTTATTTAAAAGTTTGGTTATTAAATATACTTTTCTATTTTTAAAATTTACTACGACAAATATTTCTACAATTAGTATCACCATCAGAGTTAGAAAATGTTATGTAAAGTGAGTACCCTTGACCTGAAACCTTGTCATTACTTCACTGAGATTATTCAGAATACTTACTGAGTACATGAAACCGATTGTACTCATACTACACTTCTGGACCTTGTGTGTAGATCTTGGAGCTGAGGTGTTGTAGATAATGGAGGCTAGCATTGAACATGTATCTGTGTTCCATATATAAGCTACTACTTATTCTTGGTAGTTTAGGATGTGTACTTTGTTTATGTATATTCAAACATATATTGCATTTAATTTTCCTACCAGCCTTATAAATTAAAATATTAGGGGCTCATAATCTGTACTACTAATCCTTGGGGTATTTTGTATGGATATTTATTTTCTTATTTATTGTTATTGATGATATTTCATTCGAGTTATATTATTCATAGTTTGGCTTACCTAGCATGTTGGGGTTAGTTGCTGTAACGACCCAACCGGTCGGTTTGAGCATTTACACTTCGCTCGATAGTTTGAGTGCATGAGTAGTTCCGTATGATGCATTATGATTTGTGTGAATCATCGGTTTTAGTTTTCAGGTTATTCAGAATCGATTTGGAAGAATGAATTTTATGATTGAAACTTTAAGTTGGAAGAGGTGATTAAGTTTGACTTTTGTGAATTTGACCCCGGAACGAAGTCTTGATGGTTCTGTTAGGTCCGGATGGAGATTTTGGACTCAGGCGTATTTCCGTATTTGCATTTGGATATTCCTAGAAGGATTCAGCACTAATTGGCGAAAATTAGCGGCCCCGCATAAGCGATGGACAGTGGTGCAGGAGCGGTATTTAGCGCGGGAGCGGAACAAGACTCACATCTGCGATGTCACAGAAGCGGAATATGGTTCCGCAGGTGTGAGGGGTCTGTGCTTAGTGTATTTCCGTAGAAGCGGATGTCTTTTCGCAGAAGCGACGCCACAAAAGCGGCTCATTTATCGCGGGTGCGTAAAGGTCTGGGCAGAACAATATTAAATCGATATTTTTGGTTCTTTTATCACATTTTGAGATTTGGGGCTCGGATTGAGACTATTTTTGAATTGATTTTTACCACGTGGTTTGGGGTAAGTGTTCTACACTCAATTTTGATTATATTTCGCGAATTTATCTTCATTTTTGGCAATTGGTGGATGAATTTTAAAGAGGAATTTAGGGGATTTTATCTAAAATTTCATAAAACAAAATTTTAAGTTTTGAACATCGATTCGAATTTTGATTTGGCTGAAACTAGTATAGTTGGACTCGTAATTGAATGGGTTGATGGTTGGACGAGGATGGAAAAGTATTGATGGATGAGGCACTTATTAGGAGAAGATGGCAAACATACTTCCATAAACTGTTGTACGAGGAGGGGGATAAACGCATTGTGCTAGGTGAGTTGGAGCACTCCAAGAGTCGACGGGATTTTGGGTACTGTAGGTGGATTACAGTAAAGGAGGTGGAATGGGCGATGCATAAGATGTGCAGGGGTAGAGCGATGGGGCCAAACGAAATCCCGGTGGAATTCTGAAAGAGCGCGGGGCGAGTAGGTTTGGAGTGGCTCACTGGGTTGTTTAATGTTATTTTTAAGACGAAGAAGTTGCCCGAATAATGGAGGTGGAGTACGATGGTTCTGCTTTACAAGAACAAGGGTGATATCCAAAATTGCAATAATTATAGGGGTATCAAGCTGTTGAGTCACACTATGAAGGTTTGGGAGAGGGTGGTGGAGGCCAGGGTGAGGATGTGCGTGTCTATTTCCGAGAATCAGTTTGGATTCATGTCGAGGCGTTCGACTCCGGAAGTAATTCATCTAGCAAGGAGATTAGTGGAGCAGTATAGGGAGAGGAAGAAGGACTTGCATATGGTATTTATTGACCTTGAGAAAGCGCGATAAAGTCCCGAGGGAGGTCCTGTGGAGGTGTTTGGAGGTTAGCGGCATTCCGGTAGCGTACATCATGGTAATTAAGGATATGTATGATGATGTTAAGACTCGGGTGAGGACTGTGGGTGGTGACTTAGAGCATTTCCCTGTGGTGATGGGGTTGCACCAGGGATCGGCTCTTAGCCCGTTTTTATTTGCCTTGGCGATGGATGTACTGTCGCGACACATACAGGGGAGGTGTCTTGGTGCATGCTATTTGCCAATGATATAGTGTTGATTGACGAGATGCGAAGTGGAGTTAATGTGAGTTTGGAGGTTTGGAGACAGACCTTGGAGTCTAAAGGTTTCAAACTGAGTAGAACCAAGACAGAATACTTGGAGTACAAATTTAGTGACGGGACCCGTGAAGCAGATGTAGAGGTAAAGCTTTATGCTCGAGTTATCCCCAAGAGAGTGAGTTTTAAGTATCTTAGGTCTATTATCCAAGGTAACGGGGAGATTGACGAAGATGTCTCACATCGCATCGGAGCAGGATGGATGAAGTGGAGGCTCACTTCCGGTGTTTTATATGATAAGAATGTGCCTCCAAGACTTAGGGGTAAATTTTATAGAGTGGTGGTTCGACCGTCTATGATGTATGGGGCTGAGTATTGGCCAGTGAAGAACTCCCACGTGCAGAAGATGAAAGTAGCATAGATGAGGATGTTGAGATGGATGTGTGGGTGTATCAGGAGAGATAAGATTAGGAATGAAGCTATCCGGGACAGATTGGGAGTAGCCTCCATGGAGGACAAGATGCGGGAGTCGAGGCTGAGATGGTTCAGACATGTTAAGAGAAGAAGCATTGATGCTCCTGTTAGGAGGTGTGAGAGTTTGGACATGGAGAGTTTGAGAAGAGGTCGAGGTAGGCCTAAGAAGTACTGGGGAGAGGTGATTAGACAGGACATGGCACTGCTTCAGCTCACTGAGGACATGACCCTTGATAGGAGGGTGTGGAGGTCGAGGATTAATGTAGAAGGTTAGTGGGTAGTTTTTAGTTGTTCACCGATAGTCTTAGTAGCACGCATTTCCCTTCATATTCTTAGATTTTTATTACGTTATGTGGTTTTGTTCGCCTCAGGTATTGTATTCCCTGTTGCTATTATTTGATACTACACATCCTTTATCTCTCCCTTTTTCTTTTCTCTTCCTTCTTTCTTCCTTCCTTGATTTCCTCTTCTTCTTACCCTTCTTGAGCCGAGAGTCTATTGGAAATAGTCTCTCTACCTGCATTAGGTAGGGGTAAGGTCTGCGTACAGACTACCCTCCCTAGACCCCACCTGTTGGGAACATACTGGATTTGTTGTTGTTGTTGTTGTTGATGATGACTGTTGCTGGTTATTTGAGTTGGACTCTGACCCTCGTCCCAAATCGTCACTACTTTCAACCTAAGGTTTGGTTTGTTACTTATTAAGTACATGGGATCGGTTGTACTCATACTACGCTTTTGCACCTTGCGTGCAGAATTCGGATGTTGATGTTGTTGTACACGGCGGGAGCTGGATCAAAAGATATACCTACATTTCGGTTATGTCTATCACTAGTTCTTGGTAGTATTAGATTCAAATTATGTTCATTTACATTTCAAACATATGTTGTAATTATTACAATTCTGTTTTGTAAAGAAATCTAAAATCTTAGATGCTTATGATTTATACTACCAGTCCTTGGGGAGTTGTATAAATTCAGTTATCTCATGTTTGACTCACATCAGTATTATTATATAGTGTTTTATAGTTAATTGGCTTACCTAGCGGGTCGGGTTAGGTGCCATCATGACAGTTTGGGTTTTGGGTCGTGACAAGTTGGTATCATAGCTCTAGGTTCATAGGTTCTACAAGTCATGAGCAAGTGTCTAGTAGTGTCTTGTAGATCGGTATAATGACGTCCATACCTATATTCGAGGGGCTACATGGCATTTAGGATAAATTTCCCATCTTTCTTTCCTTATCGTGCGATATTGATTCAGCTTGAAGCGTAACTCTTTGAATTCCTTCCATGCATTTATACACGCATGTGAGCTCTCGGTATCAGCTGTGCATCGTCGGCTTGTGATTCCATGGATGAGGTGCGAGATGTAATTTCTATGTACTGATTATGGGGCAGTCTGGAAGACTTGAGGCCGAGTTATGACTGTAGCTTGAGCACGAGGATTTCGGTTGTGTGAGCATGTACTTTTGGACTTATACGTCCGGTAGCGTCCCTATGAGTGGAATTTGTGACTCGATGAGTGGCTGGATGGCTATATGATGAGTATGATGTGATTGCAGGATGTGTCCAGATGGTTTGATTGTGACGAGAATAGTTTTCTTGAGATGCAAAGAGGTCTTGATGTGACGTATAATCTTGAGTTATGAGTGTATTGAAAGATTTTTCACGTTGTTTAATTGTGGAACGAAGTGGATTTTCATATCTTGTTGTGAGTTCAGACTTAGGAAGATTAAGTGATGGCGTAGTAATCGTGGATGTGAAAGGGGATAAAGAGATGTTAGTTTGAGGCAAAGCAGGTGGGTTATCACCTGTGCGGTAATCTACGGATGTGTGATCCTTATGATGTTGTGTGGAGATTTTCTTTTCTACCAGTAGGTATAGGTGTTGCAATTTGAGTTCGGATTAGTTGAGAAAGTTGAACTGCCCGTCACAAGGATGAATGCAATATTTGAATATGATTTGAGGTAATAGATGGTTTGTGTTACATGATCTTATAAAGGATTGAGTTGAATTTCGGTGCGAGATTATGGCAGTAATAGAGTATGGTCATTGTGAGTTATCAAGTGTTTGACCTATGGCTTCGAGCCAAGTGGGGGAGTCTACTATCGACGCTTTGATTGCATGGTTATATGTTGTGTCGGTTTTGGTTTGAGATATACTGTGAATCAATTATGACTTGCAGAGGTTGGTTTTGAGGATGACTCGAGTAAGGGAATTTCAGAATACGGGTTATGTTACACTTTATGAGTATATGGGAAATCATGGAATGATTGAGTTGTAATGTGTGAAGGATGTAGTGTGCATGGAGTATGAATTTTATCGGTTATGTTAAGGTTGGGTTAATTCCTTGGGTGTTGTTGTGCTAATGGGGCACATGTCGTTTGGCCAGTTTTGGCGGCACAATTGAGTTTTGAGCAGAATGGATGACTCTCGAGAAGGATCTAATGGGTTCAAGATTTATATGTAGCAATTGAGAATTTTTCAAATTTGTATATGGCTAGAATCTGAGATTTACATTGGATGGTGTCGAGACTCGCGGTATTTCTATATCATTATGGATTCTATATTTTAGTATCAAGGAGGTGAAGGAAACAACTTTAGATTCACAGAAGGTCTCTTCGGAGTGGGTATCTCAGGTGTGGTACTTTCGGGGTGCTTAGGAGGGAAGACAGTGGCTTATGGGCTTTAGGGCATGTGGTTTTATGCTAGGACCTCTTGTGGTGAGTTTGGGTAAGGATCGTGGTGTTTTAGCAAGGAGAAGTATCAACTTGAAGGCAATTCAGAAGAAACTTGGAGAAATAGGGCAGTTTGGTAGTAGGTTGGATCAATATGGAAATGGTATGCTCGGTTCTTTTGGTTTTTATGAAATGGTGAGTCTCTACAAGTGTATCATCGCAATGCTCTTGGGTTTTGGCAACTTGCGTAGCTTGGTTATGAGCAAATAGATTCCAAAGAGTTCTTAATGGTTTCTACCACGGTTCGAGGTGTATATTTCCTACTAGCGTGAAGAACATATTGCGTATTGTGATTTTCTCCTGGATGAGATCAAATGGAAGGTTTCTAACTGATTGGGTATATATTCTGCTTGTGACTTAGAGTTGATTATGAGATTGTCGTACTTTTCATATGATGGCATGATAGATGCAGTGTGTTGTGTGGGATTGATATTTGCATGTGCAAGGTCACGAGTCATATTTGGAGAAAAGGTCATGAATTTTGGACAACATGGACAGTTTCACATATTTAGATGAATGTTAAAACTACTTGGTAATTCCTGAGAGTGGTGCGCATTTTAGAAGGTGCACCGTGTTCTGACTTCGGATACTTCATTGGTGTTGTGGTACTCGCCTGGTTGATCGACTGCTGATATTAGAATTTTGCCATATGGCGTGGAAGAATTATAGAAGTATTCCTTATGGGATGATTGTGTGTGAGAGATGTGTTAGACATTCGTGCTGTGGAGTTTGGATCAGATATGGTGATTCATTTATTCTATGGACTTGGAGACCATGAATTCTCAGAAACAAATTGTTTTGTGGTTGTGGAACGTGAAGATGTGACCGAAGTTAGCCAGATGATAATATGTGTTATGATTCAGTCATTATGGACTTTCAGAGGGTTATGTATCTATTTGTGGGTGACCAGAGTAGATTTGGGGTCCATTGGCAGGCCCAATGAGGATGTGTAATCTACACCGGGTCGGATTGGTTGATTCCATACTACTGTTATTGAGGGATGTTCCATTCGGTAGAGTTGAGCTTATTCGTGTTCTGATATGATCTATGTGTTACTCATCTATGCTATGAGGGGTTATGATTTATTGGTTATAAGCACACATGGTGCGGGTCTATTTGGGCCTTATAGCAAAATTTTAGCGAGATGGATATTAAGGTGTTGAATGGTTGATTGCGTCTTGGTTATGTTATCTCCGGAGTGTGGTATATTGTGCTATTTGCTTCTCCTTTTTTATGGTCAAACACTTCGTGTATTTGATGTCGAACTACGTGTAGTTGTTGATTTTGAGCATGGTGGCTTGAGGTATTTCATATGGGCCTGTGTTTGGATGGGGCCATGCATTGCAGCTGGGTTATGCTAGGATATGATCTTTTGTGTTAGATTCGTGTGTCTTGATTCTACTATGTAAGATGGGTTCGTACCATTGCGTTTGTGGTGGTACTTGTTGAACTTGCGGGATGGTTCTCTCATTTGAGTCATTTTTCATGATTGAGTACATTTGGGTTTTGCTTATTGGTGCACGGATTTATGGGTTGTGGTTTTAGGTTGTTTTGATGTGGCATGTCACTAGAGTGGTTGTGTGATGAGATGAGGTCATCGGACCTAGAACGGGTGCTATCGGATTTGTTTGCGATATATTTGAAAGGATAATGTCGTTGATCGGCTTAGAAATTGGCTATAGTTCTTGTCGAAGGAGAGGGAGCTCCAAGACTTGTTGATCTGATGAATGGTTATGAGTTCTGCGTGTTTCTTTCATCATCGGTAGTGTACGAAGGTTTTAGAATGGGGTTTTGTTTTATATGAGATTTATTACCGGTATTGGGTTGTTTTGAATGGCTACTATGATCAGATGTTATCGCTGTGAGTATTTGAGTTATATGGTACATCATGTGATCTTGTCTTGGGTTATGGTTATGGCTTGATGCAGCTGGTTCAAACTTATTCAGTGTGTAGATGCGAGATTCAGATCTTATAGGAAATTGCGTATGTCGAACATTGGATTCTGTGGTTTACGGGTTAAGGTTGAAGTAATTATCTTCAGTTATGTTGCGTTGTCAAGCCTATATGGAATAGGGTGACGTGGGATCACCCCTCTGGGAACGTGCGTGGTAAGGTTACACGGCGATTTGATGGATGTGGAACGACTCTCAGCACGTTCGAGGAGGATGTAACGACCCGACCAGTCGTTTTGAGAATTTGCACTTGGTTCGGTAGTTTTAGGGCATAAGTAGCTCTGTATGATGCATTATGACTTGTGTGAATTATCGGTTTTGGTTTTCAGGTTATTCGAAATCGATTTGGAAGAATGAATTGAAGTTTTAACTTGAAAGAGGTGATTAAGTTTGACTTGTGAATTTGACCTCGGAACGAAATCTTGATGGTTTCGTTAGGTCCGGATGTTGATTTTGGACTTGGGCGTATTCCCGGATTTGTATTTGGATGTTCCTCGAAGGATTCCGCACTAATTGGCGAAAATTAGAAATTTGAAGGATTGGAAAGTTCATTAGTTTGACCGAGAGTTGACTTAGTGGATATCGGATTCAGATTGTGGTTCCGAGAATTGAAATAGCTTCGTTATGTCAATTGGGACGTGTGCGCAAAATTTGAATTCATTCCGAGTTGATTGGTATGTTTCAGCGCGAGTTTTGGAAGTTGAAAGTTCTAAGTTTATTACTTTTGATTTGAGGTGCGATTCATCGTTTTGATGATGTTATGCGTGATTTGAGGCCTCGAGTAGGTACGTGTTATGTCATGGAACTAGTCAGTATATTTGGACGGGGTCCCGAGGGGCTCAGTTGAGTTTCAGACGCGGTTCAGATAATTTTTGTCGCATGTTGCATTGCTGAGGAAGTGCTGGTTTTGGTATTGCACATGTAACGACCCGAACGGTCGTTTTGAGAGTTGTAGCCCCATTCCCCAATTTACATCTCAATTTATGCTTTACATTTGTTATGTGACTTGTCGGAGTGATTAGTTTAGGTCCGGTGAGGTTTTAGAAATGAATTGGAACACTTAGTTCCAAGGTTTAAAGTTTAAGTTAAAATAGTGATCGGATGTCGACTTATGTTTAAATGATCCCGGAATAGAGTTTTGATAATTCTAATAGCTCTGTATGGTGATTTTGAACTTAGGAGTGTGTCCGAATTTTTCTTTTGAAGTCCGTAGTGGAATTTGGCTTGAAATGACGAAAGTTGAATTTTTGGAAAGTTTGACTGGGGAGTTGACTTTTTGATATCGGGGTCGAAATTCAGTTTTGAAAATTTTTATAACTCCGTTATGTCATTTATGACTTGTGTACAAAATTTGAGGTCAATCGGACTTGATTTGATAGGTTTCGACATCAAATATAGAAGTTTAAAATTCTTAAGTTTCATAAGCTTGAATTGGGGTATGATTCGTGGTTTTAGCGTTCTTTTATGCAATTTGAGGTTTCAACTAAGTTCGTATGATATTTTAGGACTAGTTGGTGTATTTTGTTGAGGTCCCGAGGGCCTCGGGTGAGTTACAGATGGTTAACGGGTCAAGAATTGACGTTGGCAGAATGCTGAAGTTGAGTTTGCTAGTTATTGGCTGATCTGGTTTCCTTCATCTGTAAAAATATCAAGGTAAAAAATCAAAGTAAAAAATCGAGGCCAAAATCTAGGTCAAAATCGAGGTGAGGAAATCGAGGGCAACACCTAGACAGAGACTTTAAGTTATAAAACGGGGGTTTCGTCCCATTTTTCATTTTTGACAAATTGGAGCTTTGGAGAGACGATTTTTGAGAGATTTTCAAGGAAAAATATTGAGGTAAGTGATTCTAACTCGGATTTGGTCAATATGCACGAATATATCATTGTTTTCATCATTTAATTAGTGTTTTGAGATGGAGATTTGGGAAAACTTTTAGAAATCTCATAAAATAAAGTTTTGATATTTCGGTGTCGATTCGGAGTCGGATTTGAGTGAAACTAGTATGGTTGAACTCGTAATTAAATGGGTTGTTGGATTTTGTTAGAAAATTTGCATTTTCATATGGAATTTATTCCTATAATTTGTATTGATAGAATCGAATTAATTATGACTAGATTCGAGTCGAAAAATCGAGGAAAAGGTATACTACTTGACTGATTGAGCGTGGTTTGAGGTAAGTGACGTGTCTAACCTTATGTGGGGAAAATTTTCCTTAGGATTGGTATTGATATGAAAATATTAATGTGTTGAAAGTCGTATACACGAGGTGACGAGTGTGTACACGGGCTAAATGTGAAAGATTATGTCTTTAAATTGTGTAGAGCACTGTTGCATATTAATTAAATTATTTTATTCTGTTATATTCATCATCATTAATATATTTTCGTATTTTAAATTTTCCTGACCTGTTCATGCTAGGTGTTTTACCTGTTTAGTTGAAAATCTGTTTCTTTTGTTTTGTGCATTACTTGAAGGATGGATTTCTTAAATTAAATATTATTAAAAATGTAGTATTTTACATTTAAAAATTTGATATTAGACAAGGTGTTAAATTTGTGAAATATTATTTTTGCTGAATATTTTGTGAGATTTTCGTAATCATTGTGATGGAGCCGTGAGCCCTTTATTATGAAAAATATTGTTGTTGATTTATTTTGGCATGAGGCATGAGCTCTTTATTATAAAAAAATATTGTTGTTGATTTATTTTGGCAAGTTGAAATATTTGGGCACTTGAGATGCAAATTGTAATATATTGTGATATTGATACGCATGCGGTGGTATAAGGTCTGGGTGTTAAAACGCATGCGGTGAGATAAGGGTGGCTTGATACACGTGGCTAGTAGGGGAACTACTAGAAGTCATGCGGTGTGATAAGGGTGGCTAAAACGCGGGATGCTATTTCGGGAAAAATATTTTCTTTAAATAAATTATGAAGGCTCCCGCGGTGATATAAGGAAATGAGATATTGTGAATTTATTTATAATTTGGGACTACGAGGCGGTACCTCGGGAGTGCCCTTGTTGATATTGATTTATGGCCATAGTTGCTTTCGATTAGTTGTTGTGATTTTCATAAAGTTGAAGGAAATTCTGTTTTGATTCTACCGAGGTTAGGCTTGGCACTTACTAGATACCATTGTGGTGTACTCATACTACGCTTTTGCGCATCTTTTTGTGCAGATCCAGGTACATCTTATCAGACCATGCATAAGTGAATTAGCCGTACGAGGAGACTTTGAGGTATATCTGTCAGCATCCGCAGACTCCGGAGTCCCCTTCTATCCTTATTATGCTGCTTCCTTATTTTCTTTAGACTCTGATATATAGAGATATTGAGAAAAAATCCTAAGAAGCTTGTCACTTATTTATACCGGGTTCTAGGAGTTGTAATTATGTGAATTTGCAGATTTATTTATTTCATATTTCTATTGTTATTCCGCATTGATAGCCTTACCTAGTCTTAGAGATTAGGTGCAATCACGACATCCTACGAAGGGAATTTGGGATCGTGACAGTGCACCTGCTATTAGTTTTGCGCATTTGCGGTGGTCGCAGAAGCGGAGATGTGATCGCACCTGCGAAATGGGTCTGAGTTTGGAGTCATCGCTGATGTGGAGCTTGGGGCGCATCTGTGGCCCAGCAGAAGCTATGGATAGTGGCGCAAAAGTGGTATTTAGCTCTGGAGCAGAACAAGACTCGCACCTGCGATGTCGCAAAAGCGGAATATGGTTCCGCAAGTGCGAGGGGTTTGTGCTTAGTGTATTTCCGCAGAAGCGGCTCATTTATCGCGAATGCGTAAAGGTCTGGGCAGAACATTATTAAATCGATGTTTTTGGTTCTTTTATCATATTTTGAGATTTGGGACTCGGATTGAGGTGATTGTTGAAGTGATTTTCACCACGTGGTATGGGGTATGTGTTCTACACTGGGTTTTGACTATATTTCGCGAATCTATCTTCATTTTTGGCAATTGGTGGATGAATTTTAAAGAGGAAATTGGGGGATTTTGTCTAAAATTTCATAAAAATAATTTTTGAGTTTTGAACATCGATTCAGAGTCAGATTTGGGTGAAACTAGTATGGTTGGACTCGTAATTGAATGGGCTGTCGGATTTTATAAGTTTCGTTGAGTTTCGAGGCGCGGTCTCGGGTTGGACTTTTGGGTCAATTTTGAGCTTTTGATTAAAGATTCGACCTTTATCGATTGAGTTTATTTCCTTTGGCATTAATTGATGTATTTGAGTTGTTTTTTGGCTAGTTTCGAGCCGTTCAGAGGTCGGTATATGCTGGATGGCATTTTTGGAGCATCACTTGGCTTGCTCGGTATTGGATTTGGCTTGTTCGAGGTAAGTAATACTTCTAAACTTGGTGCTGAGGGTATGAAACCCCGAAATACATGTTATGTGATTGATGTTGAGGTGACGCGCATGCTAGGTGACGGGCGTGTGGTCGTGCACCGTATGAATTGTGATTTAGTCGATTCCATGGAACTTTGTAGCTATCTTATCAGAATATTTTTACTGTACTCTATGTGTTAGGGAACTTGAGTTGTCATTCATGCTAGAAATCATGTTTAGGCTCTATGCTGGTACTACTGGGACCAACAGTGGCCGTTCTTTGTTGATAAGTTATTTGCTTAATTACAGTTGTGTACTCAGACATATTCATCATTACATATCATATCTCAGTCTCTGTTATTGTATATTATCACATCTCATATCATTGATTTGGGCTGCTTAGCATGAATGTTGTGAGCCCGAGAGACCTGAGAGATTGATGACTGAGTGAGATGAGGGCCTGTTGTGAGTGATATTTATGGGATCGGGTTGCACGCCATAGAAGGCTTTATTGAATCATGCCAGGGTTTGGCTTATTATAGCGCTTGGGTTGGATCAGCCCCTCCGAAGTCTGCACACCCACAGCGGGCACAATTGCTAGCAATCATTTACATTTGGGCTGGATCTGCCCTGGTTCATTTGCATTGGGCTGGATCCGCCCTGGTTTATTTGCTTCTAGGTTCATTTGCATTGGGTTGGATATGCCCTGGTTTATTTGCATCTTTGGGTTGGATCTGCTTTGGTTGATTTGCATTTGGGCTGGATCTGCCCTGTACAGTACTAAGTGACTGAGTGTGCTGAGTATTGAGCATGATGAGTGAGAATACGAGATAGTGAGATAGGGTACTCTGAGAGGGTGAGTACATGAGTTCATCATTGAGATGCATTGCATTTGACATGCGTACTTGAGATACATGCATAGAGATGCATTTCCTTCTGCTACCCGACTTTGGTGACATTCATGATTTCACTTGTATATTGACATGTAGACATAGAGATGTATTTTACTCATGCTATATGAAAATGAAACATCTTATTTATTGTTGAAAGGTGTTTGGGAGAAATCACGGTTTTCAAACTTATTCATATGCTTTTGGTGCTTTCGGTAAAAGATTTGGGATTTACGGTTATACTTGAAAAACATGTCTATCTTTCCGTAACTGTGAACAAGTTGAGCATCTTACTTCTGAGTTATTTTCATATACCATTTTATTATTATTGTTATGACTATTGCTGGTTATTGGAGTTGGACTATGATCGTCGTCCCAGCTCGTCACTACTTTCAATCTAAGGTTAGGTTTGTTACTTATTGAGTACATGGGGTCGGTTGTGCTCATACTACACTTCTGCACCTTGCGTGTAGATATTGGATGTTGATATTGTTGTGCACGGCATGAGCTAGATCGGAAGATGTACCTGCATTCTAGTTATGGCTATCACTAGTTCTTGGTAACTTTAGATTCAAATTCTGTTCATTTACATTTCAAACAGATGTTTTAATTATTTCAATTCCGTTTTGTAAAGAAATCTAAAATCTTAGATGCTCATGATTTGTATTACCAGTCCTTGGGGAGTTGTATAAATTCAGTTATCTCATCTTTTACTCATATCAGTATTATTATATTATTTTTTATAGTTAATTGGCTTACCTAGGGGGTCGAGTTAGGTGTCATCACGATGGTTTTGGTTTTGGATCGTGACAATTGTCATCACGACTAGGTAGAATTCTGAGTCGTGACAGAAAGATAGTTCTATCAGGAATTTCTTTTATGTAAATTGTAAAAACTCACGTTATATGTGTTTCACTTAACACTCTTGGAGAAAGTTTGTTGTGATTTGCTAGAAGAATTATTTTTTCTTTCTTTTGGTGCTGCAAATTCAAGTCAAATTCCAACATAAGAGCATGTTATGATCTTTCCACAAGGTATGTTACTTTAATATTATATGCTTAAAGTTGCAAGCTTAATATCTCAATACGAACGAGAGGGAGAATGGAATCTGTTTTCAGCTTCATGGCATCTTATATCACTGGAAATTTATATTGTGATTTTTTTATATAAGGAAAACAACACTTACCATCATCATCATAAGAAACTAAATCAACCATTTAAAATTTTAGGTATTTTAATTGAATTTGAAGTTTTAAATATTAAACAAAGTTATATGTTTTTGAAAAATACATTAATATATTTGAAGGAATTGTTTAGTCTTTTAAAGATACAAAGCCGGTAAGTTGAGATCTGAATTAAAATTTATAGTGTGCCACTATTGTTAAATGGATGTACATAGGATAAGACTTCATTGGTCAAATATAATGCCATGGAAAAATAGGTAACTTCTTCTTCATCTTCTAAAGGATGGATATCCTATAATATAAAAGAAGAAATGATAGGAAAACGGTAAATGTTTGTGGTATGAGGATGAGTAATCAATAGTTTGTGCATTGTTATCCTTATTTGTTGATGAGATGCAATTGACACATAAATATATATAATATATATAATTCTATTAAAAATGGGAAGCTCTAAACTAAAAAGTTAAATTACTTAAATATCCTTCTGAAAAATTTAACTACTCTACTTATTAGAAATATAAGTATTAATTAATAATAGTTATTAAGAAGAAGAATTGTTTTGATTTGAAGTATCTTTTCAAGAAGTCGTGTGTCACGACCCCAAATTTCCCTCTGTGGGATGTCGTGATGGCACCTAGCCTCTAAGACTAGGTAAGCCTATCAATGCAGAATAACAATAGAAATATGAAATAAATAAATTTGCAAACTCACATAATTTTAACTCCCAAACCCCCGTAGAAATAAGTCACAAGCTTCTAAGAATTTATTCTCTATGTCTCTATACATCATAGTCTAAAGCAAATAAGGAAGACAACATAATAAGATAGAAGGGGACTTCGGAGTCTGCGGATGCTGGCAGATATACCTCGAAGTTTTCTCGTACAGCTAGTTTACTGATGCCCGGTCTGATAAGATGTACCTGGATCTGCACAAAAAGATGTGTAGAAGCGTAGTATGAGTACACCACAGTGGAATCCAGTAAGTGCCAAACCTAACCTCGGTAGAGTAGTGACAAGGTCAGGTCAGGACCTACTAGAATAATAAAAGACATGGTGACATATTTAACAATATAATAACAATAAATGACAATAGAAATGAATCAAGCATGTAGTATGTCACCATTTAATTTCACAGAATAAGGGCAATTAATACCTTACGGCAAAAAAATAGAAATTTACAACTTTAAAAACAATCACGATAATAATCAAAGGTAATTGCAACCATAAATAAATATCAACAAGGGAACTCCCGAGGTACCGCCTCGTAGTCCCAAATAATAAATACATTCACAATATCTCATTTTCTTATATCACCGCGGGAGCCTTCACAATTAATTTTAAAGAAAATATTTTTCCCGAAATAGCATCCCGCGTTTTAGCCACCCTTATCACAACGCATGACTTCTAGCAGTTCCCCTACTAGCCACGCATATCAAGCCACCCTTATCTCACCGTATGCGTTTCAACACCCATGCCTTATACCACCACATGCGTATCAATATCACAATTTGCACCTCAAGTTTCCAATTATTTTAACTTTCCCAAAATAAATCAACAACAAGAATATTTTTCACAATAAGGAGCTCACGGCTCAATCACAGTATATACAAAAGTCTTCACAAAATATTCAACAAGATAATATACATTATTTTTACAATACGGAGCTCACGACTCAATCACAATAAATACAAAATGTCTTCACAAAATATTCAGGAAAAATAATATTTTCACAAATTTAACACCTTACCTTAATATCAAAATTTTTAAATGTAAGATACTTCAGTTTTAAAAATATTTAATTTAAGGAAATTCAACCTTCAAATAATGCACAGGATAAAAGAGAGCAAAGTTTCAACTAAACAGGTAAAAACAATTAGTAGGAAAATGTCAAGAAAATTTAAGAATATAAAATATATCAATGATGATGAATATAAAAGGATAAAATAATTTAATTAATATGCACCAGTAATCCACACAATTTAAGGACATAATCTTCCATATTTAACCAGTATACACACTCGTCACCTCGTGTACACGACTTTCAGTATATTACAATTATCACATCAATACCAATCCTAGGGAAAATTTCCCCCACACAAAGTTAGACAAGTCACTTACCTCAAACCACGCTCAATCAGTCAAGTAGTATAATTTTTCCTCGATTTTTCGACTCCGATCATCTCGAATCTAGTCATAATTAATTCGATTCAATCAATACAAATTATAAGAATAAATTCCATATTAAAATATAAATTTTCTAACAAAAATCCGAAATTTAACCCAAAAATTGCCAGTGGGACTCACGTCTCGGAATCCGACGAAATTTATAAAATCCGACAAACCATTCAATTATGAGTTCAACCATACTAGTTTTACTCAAATCCGATTCCGAATCGACACCGAAAACTCAAAAATTCGTTTCTATGAGATTTCAAAAAAAATTCCCAAATTTCAATTTCAAAACACTAATTAAATGGTAAAAATAATGATATATTCATGTATATTGACCAAATCCGTGTTAGAATCATTTACCCCAATGTTTTTCCTTGAAAATCTCTCAAAAATTGCCTCTCCCCAAGCTCCAAATTGTCAAAAATAGAAAATGGGACGAAGCCCCTATTTTATAACTTAAAATCTTTGTCTGGGCGCTGCCCTCGATTTCCTTCCTCGATTTACAGCCTCGATTTATAGCCTTGATTTACATCCTCGATTTGCAGCCTATTTTGACCTTGATATTGACCTCGGTTTTTGACAGATGAAGGAAAAACCAGATCAGCCAAAAACCAGCAAACTCAACTTCAGCAGTCTCCCAACTTTAATTCTTGATCCGTTAACCATCTGAAACTCACCCGAGACCCTCGGGACCTCAACCAAATACACAAATAAGTCCTAAAATATTATACGAACTTATTTGAAACCTCAAATAACATAAAACAATGCTAAAACCACGAATCATACCCCAATTCAAGCTTAAAGAACTTAAGAATTTTCAACTTCTACATTCGATACCGAAACCTATCAAATCAAGTCCGATTGACCTCAAATTTTGCATACAAGTCATAAATGACATAACGGAGTTATAAAAATTTTCAGAACTGGATTTCGACCCCGATATCAAAAAGTTAATACTCCGGTCAAACTTCCCAAAAATTTAACTTTCGCTATTTCAAGACGAATTCCACTACGGACTTCCAAAATTTTTTTCAGATACGCTCCTAAGTCCAAAATCACTATACGGAGCTATTGGAATCATCAAAACTCTATTCCGGGGTCGTTTACACATAAGACGACATCCGATCACTATTTCAACTTAAACTTTAAACCTTGGAACTAAGTGTTCCAATTCATTCCTAAAACCTCACCGGACCCAAACTAATCACCTCAGCAAGTCACATAATAAATGTAAAGCATAAATTGAGCAATAAATGGGGGAATGAGGCTACAAATCTCAAAACGACCGATTGGATCATTATATCGTGATATTTTTAATAAGTAACTAAATGTCATTTTTGAAATGTATTCCAACGTGACTTTAGCAGGAAAAAAAAAACTAACCATGTGGTCTAGGATGAAGAAGGAAAAGGAAAACTTGGGTATTTGTGCTAGGGAAAAGTTTGGAAATAGAAACTTTCAGATTTCGGAGCAAAGTATTATTTTGTCATGACAATTGGAGTAGTGAGATCTTTTGAGATTTCATGGAGGTATGTGAGAGACATAGTCTCTTTATATATAAAACTTAATTCAAATTCAAGCCTTTTTTATTTGTATATGAATGTTTATATGCAAGCAGAAAGTTTTACACTTCGTACTTGTTCAATATTTGATGATGTTTATTCTTTATATGGATATTCATAATTAAACTATTCTCATTAAATAAATTATTATGATAAATTACAATAGTTGCTACGTTACAAATATCAAATACTATTTCTTCTTATAGTTTATACTCTAAAATCGTCTAAATATTTAGATCTTTGCAAAAGACTATGATGTGTTTTATATGCGCTAACATTTTGCCTAAGAAAGAGTATGATTAAAAGATGGCATTTCTTATTAATCGTTGATAAACAATTTTCAGAATGGAAGTACTATCATTTATCATCTATTAGCGATAATAAAGAAGCGTACGCATTATGTTTAAATGTTCGAGGATTTAATAGCGTTAGGTTTAATTATTCTATTCCCATTGCATTATGCTTGAATTTCTCTATCATCTTTTTAATTGCATTATGATGAACTGGATTATGTAAACACAATTCAATTACTATTGGATTGTTTAGAAAAATAAATCTATTAGATTGAATCTTCATCTTGTAGGAACTTGTTATTAATTCTTGAATTTAAATAGGAAGATATGAGAAAAGTTTAAAGGACTGAAATATTCTTTTAGTAATATAAATTTATACTTAATATAATAATAATTTCAAATATATTGAAAAGTAAAAAATATTTAAGAAAAAAGGACAACAACAACAACATACATACCGTGGGGTCTGGGGAGGGTAGTGTGTACGCAGACCTTACCCCTACGTTGTGAGGATAGAGAGGTTGTTTTCAATAGACCCTCGGCTCAGGAAAGTATAAGCACCACATTAATGAAAATATAGACAAGAAGGGACAGTACCAAAAAGCCATATAAAAGCAGAATAAAAACAACAAGACAGTAAGGTGATCAACAATGAAAGAAAACAACGGTTAGGCATAAAAACCTACTACCAACAGAAAACGAGACTGCATGCCAATACTACTGTTATGAACACTCTAGACTACCTACTCTACTACCATAATCCTAGACCTCCATACCTTCCTATCAAAGGTCATGTCCCCGGTCAACTGAATTTGTGACATGTCTTGCCTAATCACCTCTCCCCACCTCTTCGTTGGCCTACCTCTACCTCTCTGTAGGCCCTCCAATGTCAACCTCTCACACCTCCTCACCGAGGCATCTGTGTTCCTCCTCCTCACATGACTAAACCACCTAAGTCGCGCTTCCCGCATCTTATCCTCAATAGGGTCCACACCCACCTTGTCGCAAATAACCTCATTTATGATCCTATCTAACATAGTGTGCTCGCACATCCATCTCAACATCCTCATCTCCGCTAACTTTATCTTCTGGACATGAGCGATCTTGACTGGCCAACACTCAGTCCCATACAACATCGTTGGTCTGACCACCACTCTGTTGAACTTACCCTTAAGTTTCGATGGCACCTTCTTATCACACAAAGCACCTGAAGCGAGTCTCCATTTCATCCTTCCTACCCCAACATGATGTGTGACATCTTCATCAATCTCCTCATCCCCCTGAATAATACACCCAAGGACCTTAAAACTCCCTCCCCTAGGGATGACTTGTGAGTCCAGCCTCACCTCTCTTTCCCCTCCTTGAGTCTCGCCACTGAACTTACACTCCAAGTATTTTGTCTTGGTCCTGCTCAACTTGAAACTTTTACATTCCAGGGTCTGCCTCCATACCTCTAATTGCGCGTTCACACCGTCTCGCGTCTCGTCAATCAATACTTAAGAAAAAAGGAAAATAATAAAATTATTTGAAGTGACTTTACTGAAGGTTGTGTAACTTTCTTTAGTAATTGTAACACTCCGGAAAATTTTAAAGTAATTAAGCGCTATTAAGAAAGTTGATGTGCGCTAATTGTATTATTTTGTGTGTAGACAAGGACTATGATATGAATGATATCAATTGATCATGATAATATATGTATGAGGTGTATTAAGAATGGTTTATGGTCTAGAAGAACCCTAAGTCCAAGTTAAGTTGGAAATTTCATGATAGACTAAAGTTTCAAATGAGTACGCACAAGACCCAACTTTGAACGCGAATATCTATATATATATGGATTTATGTGATTATCTACTATCAAATGAAAGATCTTGAGTTTAGTTTCTAACGCTTCAAACCGTTCGTCATTTGGACATTCCTACAAGAAATTATGACCAAATTACCAAAGGATGGAAATATGGGATTCTGCGACCAATTCTACGATCGCAGAACCATTATGCGATCGCAGAAGTAGTTATGCGACCGCAAAATGGTCGCAGAATTGTCCAGTGAAGCCCATTTCTGAGCATCGATTTTGCGGTGTATTTTTCCACCCGCATACCCAATCTGCAGTCCATTATGCGACCGCAGACCTGATTTCGGAGGGTTAATTTTTTTATTTTCATAACCCGATCCCATTTTGATAAATAGTCTTTGGGGCTTATTTTGGGGAAATTATCTAATGATTTTAGAGATAAGTGAGAGTGTTCTAGAGAGAAGAAGTGGATGAAGTGTCTTGTTCATCAAATTCTTGTCCAAACCTTGAAATCTAACAAGAAATCCCTCAAGTTCTTCATCAAAGATGTAAGATTCCATACCCTATTTTTAAATTTCGGGATTTGGATTAAAAGTAGGTCATAAGAAGTATGATTCTTGGGTGTGAGAGTATTATGTATACATGTATGGATTTAGCATGGAAATATGAGTATGAATCAAGTATTGGAACTCATGGTATAGTGATTGGAAGCCATAAATTCTCAATTTAAATGAATACCCATTGTAGAAATTGAAAAGTGATTATTTGATGGAATTTTGTTGGTTGGGTGAGAATGGTTGTCACACATGTGATGTTAAGATTATAAGTTGTTAAATAATGATTGTGGGATGGATTGTTGGTAAATGATGGTAGTTGGAAGAACTAATTCTATGTTTAAGAAATGTATAAATGTATGACCACTAGGTGTTTGGTAAATTGTCTAAATGGCCTATACTATGGAATTGGTTACGAATGTTGGTTCCATTGGATGTTGATATTGTAGATTGAAGTTATTTAGTATAGTAGATCGTTGTAGTATCATTAAGGGGCGAATTTCAGTTTCGGATCATTGGCATTGAATTGAGAAGACAAGAAGGCATTCAGAGGTGGATACGCGCGGAATGGAATTTTCTGAGCATTGATTAGCTTGCTCGTCATTGGGTTCGTCTTGTTGAGTTAAGTAACTCTTCTAATCTTGGAGTTGAGGGTATGAATCCTGAATATACGTATTATGTGAATTGTTTGGAGGTGATGCACATGCTAGGTGACGGACGTGTGGGCATGCACTATAGAAATTGTGACGTAATTGGTTCCGTGAAATTTTATAGTCAAATAATCTTAGCATTTTCTATGTAGTTTTATGTGTTAAAGAAATTTAGTTGAGAATCATATAAAAATTTATGCTGAGGCTATGTGCCAGTATTATTGAGACCCATGGAGGTAATATTGCTGCGAATTATTTGTTTAAAATGAAATTTCTTACTCAGTCATGTTCATTCATTTCATATCATCTCTTAGTCTCTATTGCTATTTAGTGATACATCATTTCATCATATCATCATTTTGGGCTAGTTTCATGACACTGTGAGCCCGAGAGACTCGAGAGATTGATGACTGAGTGAGACCGAGGGCCTGATTGTGAAGATACTTATGGGATCGGGTTGCACGCCGCAAGAGGCCATATTGGCTTTATATACTTTATTATTATAGGATCGGGCTGCACGCCACAACAGGCCAGATTGGCTTATTATAGCATGTGAGTTGTCTATGCGGATCCAGATATTGATACTATAGCACGTGAGTTGTCCATGCGGATCCAGATATTGATACTATAGCACGTGAGTTGTCCGTGCAGATTATAGCGCTTGGGCTGAAGGAGCCCCTCTGGAGTCTATACACACCCCCAGTGAGCGTAGGTACCTACTGAGTGCGAGTGTCGCGTGCGAGTGCCGAGCGCGAGTGCAGAGTGATTTGGGAGGATTGAGTGACTGTAAGGCATGAGTGACTGTGAGGATTTAGTGATTGGGAGGACTGAGTGACTGAGAGGATTGAGTGACTGGGAGGACTGAGTGAATTAAAACTTTGAGAGTATGTATATGGTTTTATCACTATGTTGTATAGCATTGGTATGCACATTGACATGTAACCATAGAGATGTACTTTCCTCATGCCATTTGAAAATGAAATTTCCTATTGTGGAAGAATGTTTTTTTGGGAAAAATTACACTTTTCCGACTTACTCATATTTTGGTGATTTCAATGAAAAGAATTGAGTTTTACTATTATACTTGAAAAGAAACTGTTTATTTTTACGGAACTGTGAACGAGCTGAGCATTTTATTATTGAGTTATTCTTTGTGTTGCCTTAATTTTATTGTTATGAGATGTTACTGGATATGGGTGTGGACTCTGACCTTGGTACAAGCTCGTCACTACTTTCAACCTAAGGTTAGGTTTGTTACTTATTGAGTACATGGGGTCGGTTATACTCATACTACACTTCTGCACCTTTCGTGCCGATTTTGGATGTTGATGTTATTGTGCATGGCGGGAGCTAGCATTGAAGATGTACCTGCAATCCAGTCACATTTGTTTCTTGTTCTTGGTAGCTTTAGAATTATTAATTTGTTCATGTATATTTCAAATAGATGATGTATTTTATTTCACACCAGTTTTGTAAATTCAAATCTTAGAAGCTCATGATTTGTACTACCAGTCCTTGGGGAGTGTATTAGAGTCAGTTAAATATTAATTGAATCAGATTATTGTTATTTGGCTTACCTAGCAGGTGAGGTTAGGTGCCATCACGGCTAGTTAGATTTTGGATCATGACAAGTTGGTATCAGAGCTCTAGGTTCATAAGTTCTATAAGTCATGAGCAAGTGCCTAGTAGAGTCTTGCGGATCGGTATGATGACGTCCATATTTATCTTCGAGATGCTACAAGGCATTTAGGATAATTTCCCATCTTTCTTTCCTTATCGTGCGAAATTGATTCGGCTTGACATAACTCTTTGAATTCCTTCCACGCATTCGTGTGCGCATGTGAGCACTTGGTATCAGCTGTGCATCGCCGGCTTATGATTCCATGAATGAGGTTCAAAATGTGTATTCTGTGTTTTGGTAATGGGCCAGTCTGGAGGACTTGAGGCCAGGATTATACCGTAGCTTAGGCTCGATAGTTTCAATTGTGTGAACTTGTACAATTGGACTTATATGTCCGGTAGTGTCCCTATGAGTGGAATTTTTGGCTGGATGAATGGCTAGATGACCATGATGATTATATTGTGACCGCGGGATGTGTTCAGATTGTTTGAAAGTGACAGGAAAAAAAAATTGCCTCGATTTGCTTGAGATGTAAAAATGACTATTGGGTATTTGACTTCTGTCTCGATTTGACGTAGAGTCTCGAGTTATGAATGTGTTGAAGGATATTTCACGTGGTGTAATTGTGGAACAAATTAAATTTTCATGTCTTGTTGATGAGTTCAAACTCATGAAAGTTAAGTGATTACGTAGGAGTTGTGGTAGTAAAGAGAGTATAGAAAGATGCCAGTTTGAGGCAAAACATGCGGGTTATCACCTCCGAAATAAACTACAGAGGTGTGATCTTTATAATGTTGTGTGGAGAATCTTCTTTCCTACCAGTAGGGCAGATGTATTGGGATTTGAATTTGAATTGGTCAAGAAAGTTGACCTGACCGTCACGAGAATGAAGGCGAGCATAGTTGATGATTTGAGGTACCATATAGGTTGTGATGCATGAGCTTGGCAAGAATTTAGTTAAATCTCACTACGGTGTTAGGGCAGTAATTGAATATGGGTATTTTGAATTATTGAATGTTTTGATCTCTGACTTTGAGCCAAGTGGGGGAGCCTACTATTGACAATTCGATTTCATGGTTATAGGTTAAATTAAGTTTTGGTCCGAGACATACTTGTGGAGCAGTTATGACTGCAGAGGCTGAGATCGAGGATGACTCAAGTAAGGAAATTTCTTGAATACAGGATATAATGCACTTACAAAAATATGAAAAATCATGGAATGATTAAGTTGTAAATTGCGAAGAATGTAGTGCGCATGGAATATGAATTTGGCCAGTGGTGTTAAGCCAGGGTTATTTCTTTGAGTGTTGTTGTGCTAATGAGGCATGTGTCTTTTGGCCCGTTTGTGCGGTGCAATTCAATTTTGAGCCGAGTGGGTGACTCCTGAGATGGTTCTAATAGGTCTGAGATTTATATATAGCAATTGAAAATTTTTCTGAACTTGTGTATGGATAGAATCTGAGATTTGTGGTAATTCTGTATGACTATGGATTCTATATTCCAGTATAAGAAAGGTAAAAGAACAATTTTAATTTCACATAAGGTCTCTTCAGAGTGGGTGTCTCAGTGGTGGTACTTATAGGGTGCTTAAGAAGGAATACAACGGTTTATGGGCCTTAGGGCGGTGTGGTTCTAAGTTAGGATGTCTTATAATGAGGCCTTACAAGTGTTTCGTGGCAGTACTCTAGGATTTGGTGACAAGCGTGGCTTGGTTGAGTTAGAAAGATTCAATTCAGATAGCTTGGTTTTGTGCGAATGGATTTCAAAGTGTTCTTGATGGTTTGAACCAGATATTTTCTACCTGTGTGAGGAACATGTTGTGTATTATGATTTCCTCCTGGAATGGAGCAAATGGAAGGTTTATAACTAACCGTGTATGTAATTTGCTGGTGACTGAGAGTTGATAATGAGATTCTCGTGCCTTTCACATGATGGCATGATAGATGTGGTGTGTTATGCGGGATTAAGACTTACATTTGCAAGGTGGCAGTTCAGTCTTGAATTGAAGGTCACGAATTTTGGACAACATGGCCAGTTTCAGACACTTAGATGAATGTTATAACTTCTCGGTAAATCCTGAGAATAGTGCGCATTTCAGAAGGTACACTGTGTTTTGACTTACGGATGTTCACTGGTATTGCAATACTCATCTAGTTGATAGACTGCTGATATTCAAATTATTGTTATGTGGCAAGAAAAAATTATGGAAGTATTCCTAATGGATGATCGGGCATGAAGGGTGTGTTAGTCATTCAAGTGTTGGAGTTGGGATCGGCTATATCGGTTCATGTGTTATGTGGATTTGGGGACTGGGAGTTCTCAGAAGCAAATTGTTTGGGGTCGCGGACTATGAAGGTATGGCCAAGTTAACTAGATAATAGTACAGGTTATGGCTAAGTCATTGAGGACTTTTTAAAGGGCTATTTATCCATTTGCGTTTGGGCTATAATAAGCCTGGAATCAACTGTTGAGCTTTAAGCTATGATGTTTCTCATATCTGATTTAATTGTCTTTCCTTCCTCTACATGCTATAATATTATTGAGTAGGGTATTTGAGGAATTGAGCACATGCACCTATGGTTATTCTTTTCACAAAATTTGAGGAGTTGGTTAGAAATGTTGGGGTTGAATGTTAATAAAGTGGTTAGGTTTAATGAGATGAGGTCATTGGACCTAGAATGAGTACTATCGAATTTGATTACAGTATATTTAGGAGAATAACATCGGCAGTGTACAAAGGTTTTGGAATGAGGTTTTATGGAAAGTGGGGTTTAATACTAGTACTTGGTTGGTTTTGAGTAGTTACTATGATTGGGAATGGTGTTGCGAATATGCGAGTTGTATAGTATGTTGTGTGATTATATCTGAGGTTACGGTTACAACTTTATACAACTTGCTCAAATTTATACAGTGTGTAGATGTGAAATTCGAGTCTTGAAAAGAAGTTTTTGGATGTTGGAAATTGGATTCTAAGGTTTATGGGCTAAGGCTAACTTATTAATTTTCAATTATGTGGTGTCATCGGGCCTATATGGGATAGGGTGACATGGGATCACCTCGGGTATGCATGCGTGATAAGGTGAAATAGTGATTTGAAGGTTCAAATATGTCAAAGAAGAAGCATCACCCCGTGATCAAATATATATTGGATAGAAAATTTTATGATCATTTTCATACTAGAACATCTTAGAGTAATTGTTGGAGGTCGTCAAAGGTTTAGTTCGTGTGTTCGGCGTAGATATTTAGAGTTGAAGAAAGTGAACGGGTTATTCTCAATATTTTCTCCATGAGGATGCTATGTGAACTATTAATAAAGGTAAAGTATGTGTAGTCACATTAGGCCTTATGAAATCTCGAAGGAAATAGGCTAAACTATGAGTATGATATTTCTCTTTTATTGTTCTCCGTGTACCCGGTGTTTCACGTGTCTATGTCTAAGAAGGTGAAGTTAATGGGTAATTGGATTATGAGGAGCAACTGTTTTCTATCCTTGTTAGAAAAGTCCGGGAGTTGAGATTGCCTATGTTAATGTGTTATGGCGAAGTCGATAAGTCGAGGAGGCCACCTTGAGGGCCAAAAGTGTTAAGGAAATAAAATGTTCTCACTTGAGTGTATAGTTAAATGATTGTGATTTGAAAGGTACTTTCTATGTGTTATGATTTAAATATGTGCAACTCGTGTCCAGATATCACTCTTGATAATACTATGCATGTAATGATGAGATGTGTGATGTTGATATACATGGTGATGCTTTGTCAAGTTGTGTATGTCTTGATAGGTTGATTTTGGTGATTATCTGACAGGTGGATAGGCCCAGTTATAGGGAAAACTCTGCCGAATTTTTTAAGAGTTTATAAAGATAAACAAATTTTAAGGGCAATAAGTAAGTTGAGATTTTGGAAACGAAGTATAAGACCCATGTAGTCATAAGCGCCTATGTATAATGGCTGGAGGTAAAAGGATGGTAAATCTATTATTATAAGTGACTTGTGAAACATTCGAGGATGAATGTTCTTAAGTGGGGGAGAATGTAATACCCCAAAAAATTTTAAAGTAATTAAGCGCTTTTAAGAAAGTTGATGTACGCTAATTATATTATTTTGTGTGTAGACAAGGATTATTATATGAATGATATCAATTGATCATGATAATATATGTGTGAGGTGCATTAAAAATGGTTTATGGTCTAAGAAGAGTCCTAAGTCCAAGTCAAGTTGGAAATTTCATGATAGACTAAAGTTTGGAAATTTCATAAGATTAAAGTTTCAAGTGAGTTCGCATAAGACCTAAATTCCATTGAGCATAACTCTCATTATACGAAGTTTTATATGGTTTATTACCTATCAAATGAAATATCTTTGAGTCTAGTTTCTAACGCTTCAAACTGTTCGTCATTTGGACATTCCTACAAGAAGTTATGACCAAATTACCAAAGGCTCGAAAAATGCGATTCTGTGACCAATTCTGCGATCGCAGAACCATTATGAGATCGCAGAAGTATTTGCGGTCGTAGACATGTCCAGTGAAGCCCATTTCTGGGCATCGATTTTGCGGTGCATTTTACGACCCGCATACCCATTCTGCGGTCCATTATGCGACCGCAGACCTGATTTCGGAGGGTTAATTTTTTTTATTTTCATAACCCGACCCAATTTTGATAAATAGGCTTTGGCGCTAATTTTTGGGGCAATTATGTGATGATTTTAGAGAGAAGTGAGAGTGTTCTAGAGAGAGGAAGTAGATGAAGTGTCTTGTTCATCAAATTCTTGTCCAAGCCTTGAAATCCAACAAGAAATCCCTCAAGTTCTTCATCAAAGAGGTATGGTTCCATACCCTAATTTTCAATTTCGGGATTTGGATTAAAAGTAGGTCATAAAAAGTATGATTCTTGGGTGTGAGAGTATTATATATACATGTATGGATTTATTATGTAAATATGAGTATGAATCAAGTATTGGAACTCATGGTATAGTGATTGGAAGCCATAAATTCTCAATTTAAATGAATACCCATTGTAGAAATTGAAAAGTGATTATTTGATGGAATTTTGTTGGTTGGGTGAGAATGGTTGGTCACACATGTGATGTTAATATTATAAGTTGTTAAAGAATTATGGTGGGATGGATTGTTGGTAAATGATGGTAGTTGGAAGAACTAATTCTATGGTTAAGAAATGTATAAATATATGCCCACTAGGTGTTTGGTAAATTGTCTAAATGGCCTAAACTATGGAATTGGTTACTAATGTTCGTTCCATTGGATGTTGATATTGTAGATTGAATTTGCTTAGTATAGTAGATCGTTGTAGTATCATTAAGGGGTGAATTTTAGTTTCGGATCGTTGGCATTGAATTGAGGAGACAAGAAGGCATTCTTTCACGACCCGAAATTCCCACCTTCGGACCATGATAGCGCCTAACATTTCACTTGCTAGGCAAGCCAACGTTAAAGTGATATTAACCAATATTTTTAAACAATCTTTAAATTTATTAATAACATAAAAATAAACGCGGAAGTAAAGTTTGAAATATAATAATTAATCCATAAAAATAATGGTGTCTAAATACCATCCCAGAATTGGTATCACAAGTGCACGAGCTTCTAGAATAATATAAATAAAGGTCTGAATAAAATAAAGCTGTCTGAAAATAAACACACAGATAAAGTAAAATAGACGGGGACTTCAGAACTGCGGACGCCATGCAGTTATACCTCAAGTCTCCTATGGTAGCTGAAATCCGAGCAAGTCTATGGTACGCCGATTGGACCAACTCCAAAATCTGCACAAGAAGTGCAGAGTGTAGTATCAGTACAACCGACCCCATGTATTGTTAAGTGCTGAGCCTAACCTCGACGAAGTAGTGATGAGGCTAAGGAGGGTCACTTATATTACCTGTACGAAATAGTAGTAACAACAACAATAGTAGAAATAATTCAGGTAACTCATTTATAATAATTGAAATCAACTCAGCAGTCATAACCAATTATCATTTCCATCAATTCTGTTACAGCGTGCAACCCGCTCTCACAGTATATTCACATTCAGTTCTGTTGCGGCGTGCAACCCGCTCCTCCAATATATTCATTTTAATCAAGTCTGTTGCGGCGTGCAACCCGATATATATATATATATATATATATATATATATATATATATATATATATATATATATATATATATATATATATATATATATATATATGTGTGTGTGTGTGTGTGTGTGTGTGTGTGTGTGTGTGTGTGTGTGTGTGTGTGTGTGTGTGTGTGTGTGTGTGTGTGTCAATTCTGTTGCGGCGTGCAACCCGATCCTCCAACATGTTCATTTACCAATTCTTATAGAAGAAATCTCCCCAATAAATGCAACAATTAATATAAAATTATAAGACAACAAGCATACAATAATTATGATTTAATTATGAAACAAACAAAGGCAAATAGCAAATTATTATGGAAATCAGAAAGAAAATATGCAGTTTAATATTTATTATGCTAAATGTCAAATAACAAATAAGGCACATAATTCAAATAGCATGTAACAATTAATGCAGGAATTCAAGAATTAATATTTGACAAATAATAGGAAAGAAACAATTATTATAATAATTAATTCATGATTTAAAATAATTTATGATTTTTCAAGAAAGCAGGCAAACAATTAATTTGACGACGTATAGACACTCGTCACCTCGCCCATACGTCGTTCACATGCAATTCACATAACAAATAATATAAGGGTTCTATTTCCTCAAGTCAAGGTTAACCACGACACTTACCTCGCTTTGCAAATTCCAATCAATTACTCGACCACAGTTTTTCCTTTTAAATTTTTTCCAAAAGATTCAAATCTATTCACAAACAATTCGATATACTCAATACGAATCATAGGAATTAATTCCATATGAATTTACAAACTTTCCGAATAAAAATCTAAAATTTATTAAAATATTTGACAGTGGGACCCACGTCTCAAATATCGGAAAAACTTATGAAATCCGAACACCCATTCCGAGACGAGTCCAACCATATAAAAATTATCCAATTTTGATGTCAAATGGACCTTCAAATCTTAAATTTTCGTTTTTGGAAGATTTTATAAAAATCTGATTTTTCTTCCAAAATTTCACGGATTCATGATATAAATGAGTATGAAATCATGAAATATAATCACTATAGGATAAGAGATACTTACCCCAATGTTTTCCCGTGCAAATCGCCCAAGAATCGCCTTACACGAGCTCAAAAATGGAAAAGAGTTGAAAATGGGTCGAAACCCCATTTCCAGAACTTAAGTTATGTTTCTGGGATTTTTACTCATCGCGATCGCGGAAATTCATTCGCGATCGCGTAGAACAACTTTTGCCCAGGTTCATTTTACTCTTCGCGGTCGCGGGAATGGCTTCGCGATCGCGAAGCACATTTTGGCTGCCTAGACTTTTAACTCTACATGATCACGTAGATGCTCATGCGATCGCGGAGTACATTTTTCCAGCCTTACGCGATCACGTACTTACTTGTGCGATCGCGTAGCACAATTGACGTGCCTAGCTTCTGCCTTCTTTCCTGCTATGCGATCGCAGCTGGTCCCTTGTGTTTGCAGTGCACTGGAGTTTACCTTCCGCGATCGCATGCCTATCTTCGCGAATGCGAAGGGTAAAACTCACTACTTACAATTTCCTCTTTGCGATCGCAGGAATGGCTTCGCGATCGCGAAGCACAATGCACCAGATGACAGCAGAACCTCAAAAACCAGATTTTCTAAGTTCAAAATCATCCCGTAGCCTATCCGAAACTCATCCGAGCCCTCGGGGATCCAAACCAAACATGCACACAAGTCCTAAAATATCATACGAACTTGCTCGCGCGATCAAATCATCAAAATAATACCTAGAACTACGAATCGGACACCAAATAAAAGGAAATTTTCAAAAAAACTTTAAAACTTATAATTTTACAACCGGACGTCCGAATCACGTCAAATCAACTCCGATTCTCACCAAATTCGGCAGACAAGTCATAAATATTATAGTGGAACTATACCAGACTCTGAAACCAAAATACGGACCAGTTGTCAATAAATCCAACATCAGTAAATTCTTAAAAATCATTAAGCTTTCAAGCTTTTAATGTTTCATCAAAATTCCATATTTCGAGCTAGGGACCTCGGAATTCGATTCTGGGCATATGCCCAAGTCCCAAATCACGATGTGGACCTACCAAAATTGTCAAAACACTGATCCGGGTCTATTTTCTCAAAATGTTGACTAAAGCCAACTCAGTTTAGTTTTTAAAGCTCTATTTCACATTTTAATTCATTTTTCACATAAAAGCTTTTTGGAAAAATGTACGGACTGCGCACGCAAGTCGAGGAATGATAAATGGTGCTTTTCGAGGTCTTAGAACACAGAATTACTTATTAAATTTAAAGATGACATTTTGGGTCATCACATTCTCCACCTCTAAAACAAACGTTCGTCCTCGAACGGAGTTAGAAAAAGTACCTGAGCTGGTGAATAAGTGTGGATATTTACTCCGCATGTCCGACTCGGACTCCCAGGTAGATGCCTCTACCGACTGACCTCTCCATTGCACTCGAACTGAAGGATAACTCTTAGACCTCAACTATCGGACCTGCCGGGCTAGAATAGCCACCGGCTCCTCCTCGTAAGTCAAATCTTTGTCCAATTGGACTGAGCTGAAATCTAACACATGGGACGGATCACCATGATATTTTCGAAGCATAGACACATGGAACACCGGATGAACCGCTGATAAACTAGGTGGTAATGCAAGCTTGTAGGCTACTTCACCCACCGTTTCAAGAATTTCAAAGGGTCCGATATACCTAGGGCTCAAATTGCCCTTCTTTCCGAACCTCATTACACCTTTCATAGGTGAAACTTGGAGCAATATTCTTTTTCTAACCATGAATGCAATATCACAAACTTTACGGTCGGCATAACTCTTTTGCCTAGACTGAGCTGTGCGAAGTCGATCCTGAATAATCTTGACCTTATCCAAGGCATCTTGTACCAAATCGGTACCCAATAACCGAGCCTCTCCCGATTCAAACCAGCCAACTGGCGAACGTCATCGCCTTCCGTATAATGCCTCATATGGAGCCATCTGAATGCTTGACTGGTAGCTATTATTATAAGCAAACTCCGCAAGTGGAAAGAAATGATCCCAAGAACCTCCAAAGTCTATAACACAAGCGCGAAGTATATCTTCCAATATCTGAATGGTGCGCTCTGACTGTCCGTCTGTCTGTGGATGAAATAATATGCTCAACTCAACCCGCGTGCCTAACTCACGCTGTACAGCCCTCCAGAAATGTGAGGTAAACTACGTGCCTTGATCTGAAATAATAGACACGGGCACACCGTGAAGGCGGACATTCTCACGAATGTAAATTTCAGCTAACCTTTCTGAAGAATAGATAGCTGCCACTGGAATGAAATGTGCTGATTTGGTTAACCTGTCCACAATGACCCAAATTGCGTCAAATTTTCTCTGAGTCCGTGGGAGTCCAACAACAAAATCCATAGTGATACATTCCCATTTCCATTCAAGAATTTCTAACTTCTGAAGCAAACCACCAGGTCTCTGATGCTCGTACTTAACTTGCTGACAATTCAGGCACCAAGCTACATATGCAACTATATCCTTTTTCACTCTCCTCCACCAATAATGTTGCCGCAAATCTTGATACATTTTGGCGGTACCTGGATGAATAGAATACCTGGAACTGTGTGTCTCTTCAAGAATTAATTCACGAAGCCTATCCACATTAGGCACACAAATACGACCCTGCATTCGCAGAACTCCATCTCTCCCTACATCAACCTGTTTAGCATCACTGTGTCACACTATGTCCTTAAGGATAAGTAAATGAGGATCATCATACTGCCTCTCTCTGATGCGCTCGTATAAAGAAGACCGAGCGACTGTGCAAGCTAGAACCCGATTGGGTTCTGAAATATCTAACCTCACGAACTGATTAGCCAAAGTCTGAACATTTGTAGCTAATGGCCTCTCACCAACTGGAATATACGCAAGACTGCCCATACTCACAGCCTTTCTACTCAAAGCATCGGCCACCACATTGGCCTTTCCGGGGTGATACAAAATGGTGATATCATAGTCTTTCAACAACTACAACCATCTTCTCTGCCACAAATTAAGATCCTTTTGTTTGAACAGATACTGAAGGCTACGATGATCAGTAAATACCTCACACGAGACACCGTAGAGATAACGCCTCCAAATCTTCAGCGCATGAACAATGGCTTCCAATTCTAAGTCATGAACAGGATAATTCTTCTAGTGAACTTTCAACTTTCGCGACGCATATGCAATCACCTTGTCATCTTGCATTAATAGTGCACCAAGCCCAATGTGAGATGCATCATAATATACCGTATATGATCCTAAACCTGTGAGTAATACCAACACTGGCGCCGTAGTCAAAGCAGTCTTGAGCTTCTGAAAGCTCAACTTACACTCGTCTGACCATCTGAATGGGACACCTTTCTGGGTCAGTCTGGTCAGTGGGCTTGCTATAGATGAAAACCCTTCCACAAACCGACGATAATAACCTGCCAAACCCAGGAAACTCTGGATCTCTGTAACTGAAATAGGTCTAGGCCAATTCTGAACAACCTTTACCTTCTTAGGATCCACCTTTATGCCTTCTGCCGACACAACATGACCTAAAAAGGCAACTGAGTCTAACCAAAACTCACATTTTGAAAACTTGGCATTTAACTAATTATTCTTCAAAGTATGAAGCACACTCCGTAGATGTTGCTCATGCTCCTCTCGACTGCTGGAGTAAATCAAGATATCATCAATGAATACAACCACAAAAGAATCCAAATAGGGCTTGAACACCCGATTCATCAAATCCATAAATGCTACTGGGGCATTTGTCAACCCAAATGACATCACTAGGAATTCGTAATGCCCATACCGAGTTCGAAAAACTGTCTTAGGGACATCAGATGCCCTAATATTCAACTGATGGTAACCAGACCTCAAATCATTCTTCGAAAATACCTTGGCACCCTGAAACTGATCAAATAAGTCATCAATTCTTGGTAGCGGATATTTGTTTTTGATAGTAACCTTGTTCAACTGCCGATAGTCTATACACATCCGCATAGAGCCATCTTTCTTCTTTACAAATAATACTGGTGCACCCCAAGGCGAGACACTGGGTCTAATGAATCCCTGATCAAGCAAGTCTTGTAACTGCTCTTTCAATTCTTTCAACTCCAGCGAGGCCATACGGTATGATGGAATAGAAATGGGCTGAGTGCCCAGAGCCAAATCAATACAAAAGTCAATATCTCTGTCGGGTGGCATCCCCGGCAGATCTGCAGGAAATACTTTTGGAAATTCACGAACAACTGGTACTGAGTCCATAGAAGGAACCTCCGCACTGGGATCGCGAAAATAAGCCAAATAGGCTAGACACCCTTTCTCTACTATACGCCGAGCTTTCATATGTCGGGGTCACTGTCTTGGCATGACAATCCAATATAGCATGATAAGGGGACAACCAATCCATACCCAAGATGACATCAAAATCTACCATATCAAGAAGTAAAAGATCCACACTAGTCTCAAGATTACCAATAGTAACCACACACGAACGATAGACATGATTTACTACAACAGAGTCTCCCACCGGTGTAGATACACACACAGAAGCACTCAGAGAATCACAAGGCACAACCAAATATAAAGCAAAATAGGAGGACACATAGGAATAAGTAGATCCTGGATCAAATAGAACTGAAGCATCTCTATGGCAAACTGGAATAATACCTGTGATCATAGCATCAGATGACTCGGCCTCAGGCCTAGCTGGAAAAGCATAAAATCGGGACTGGGCCCTACCACTCTGAACTGCGTCCCTGGGACAGCCTCTAACTGGCTGGCCTCCACCTTTAACGGTATGACCTCCACCTCTAATGGCCTGACCTCCACCTCTAATGGCCTGACCTCCACCTCTAGCTGCCTGACCTCTACCTCTAGCTGGCTGAGCAGGCGGTAAAGCAACCGGTGCCGGTATGATGGCACGAGAATCTTGCCGAGATATGTTACTCGCCAATCTAGGGCAATACCTCCTGATGTAACCAATGTTCCCACGCTCATAACACCCATCCTGATGTCGTGGCTGCTGAAGCTGAAGCTGACCCAAATGGGCCGGATAACCACTGTAGTAATTGTGGAGTGGTGGTGCACTGATAGGAGCTGAATGTGCACTAAATGTTGGCTGCCCAGAGTAAGGCATAATAGGACCGTGACTCCCTGAAGCAGCGGGAGATGCATGAAGTGCTGAATGAAACAGTCTGGGAGGATGACCCCTACCAAAATTACCCCTGCCTCCATACGAGGCACCACTGAAATGAACGAACTGGCGAGGCCTCTTATCGGACCTCTACCCCCTCTCCTGTGCAAGAACCATCTCGATCCTCCTTGCGACATTAGCAGCCGCTTGAAAAGAAATCTCACTTTAGGTCTCCTTAGCCATCTGAAGTCTAATAGGGTAAGTGAGTCCCTCAATAAACCTCCTCACTCTCTCTCCCTCCCTAGGTAGTAAAAGGATAGCATGACAGGCCAAATCCACAAAACAAAACTCATACTGAGTAACAGTCATACTGCCCTGCTGTAGACGCTCAAATTGCTTGCGGAATTCCTCTCTCAGTGTGATAGGGAGGAACTTCTCCAGAAATAGCTGAGAGAACGGCTCCCAGGTAAGTGCAGGCGATCCAACTGGTCTGGTTAATGTATAATCCCTCTACCATCTCTTGGCGGAACCCGTCATCTGAAATACAGCAAAATCAACCCCATTGGTCTCAACTATACCCATGTTCCGCAGCACCTTGTGACAGCGTTCAAGATAATCTTGTGGGTCCTCAGAAGGTGTACTACTGAAGTGAACTGGAAAGAGCTTAGTAAACTTATCCAGTATCAATAAGGCCTCAAAAGACATGGCGGGCCTATCACCGGTCTGTGCCTCATCAACTGGCTGAACTACTCCAATTGGCGGGGATGCTGGAGCCTGATTCTGGGGAGCCATCTGCTCCAGAGCGGGAGTAGTGTGAGTTTGTGCTCCTTCCCCAACCTGTGAGACTGGAAATGTACCATTCTGGGCCACGCCCTCCATAAGACTCACCAAACAGACTAGAGCGTCCTGAAGCACTAGAGTAGCTATGAATCCTTCCGGGACTTGAACTGGTCCAGCTGGTACATTCTGAACTGGAACCTCCTCCTGAAGTTCCACCTGAGGTTCTACAACAGGTGCAACTGCTTGAGCTCCGGATTGAGCTCTGCCTCGGCCTCTAGCATGACCTCGACCTCGACCTCTACCCCTGGCCATAGTTGCCACCGGAGTTCTGGTCCTTGTCCATTGGTAGAGGTATTAAGTGTTCTCACCATCTGCGAGAGAATAAGAGTAGAATGGTTCAATCATCGATGATAAAATAAAATCGCACGACAGAATAAGAAAGAAGTGATATTGTTCCTAAACTTCATAGCCTCTGAGAGATAAGTACAAACGTCTCTGTACCGATCCTTCAGACTCTACTATGCTTGCTCGTGACTCGTGAGACCTAAGTAACCTAGTGCTCTGATACCAACTTTCACGATCCGAAATTCCCACCTTCGGACCATGATGGCGCCTAACATTTCACTTGCTAGGCAAGCCAATGTTAGAGTGATATTAACCAATTTTTTTAAACAATCTTTAAATTTATTAATAACAAAAAACTAAATGCGGAAGTAAGGTTTGAAATGTAGTGATCAATCCATAAAAATAACGGTGTCTAAATACCATCCCAGAATTGGTGTCACAAGTACACGAGCTTCTAGAATAATACAAATAAAGGTCTGAATAAAATAAAGTTATCTGAAAATAAACACACACATAAAGTAAAATAGACGGGGACTTCAGAACTGCGGACGCCATGCAGTTATACCTCAAGTCTCCTCTGGTAGCTGAAATCCGAGCAAGTCTATGGTACGCCGATGGGACCAATTCTAAAATCTGCACAAGAAGTGTAGAGTGTAGTATCAGTACCACCGACCCCATGTACTAGTAAGTGTTGAGCCTAACCTCGACGAAGTAGTGACGAGGCTAAGGAGGGTCACTTACATTACCTGTACGAAATAGTAGTAACAACAACAATAGTAGAAATAATTCAGGTAACTCATTTATAATAATTGAAATCAACTCAGCAGTCATAACCAATTATCATTTTCATCAATTCTGTTGCAGCGTGCAACCCGCTCTCACAATATATTCACATTCAATTCTGTTGCAGCATGCAACCCGCTCTCACAATATATTCATATTCGGTTCTGTTGCAGCGTGCAACCCGCTCTCACAATATATTCACATTCAGTTCTGTTGCGGCGTGCAACCCGCTCCTCCAATATATTCATTTTAATCAAGTCTGTTATATATTTATTTCAACCAAGTATATATATAGACTTTGTGTGTGTGTGTGTGTGTGTGTGTGTGTGTGTGTGTGTGTATGTCAACTTTTAAATAAGTCTGTTGCGGCGTGCAACCCGATCCTCCAATATGGACTTTTAATAAGTCTGTTGCGGCGTGCAACCCGCTCCTCCAATATATTTATTTACCAAATCTTATAGAATAATTTCCGATCCTCCAACATATTCATTTACCAATTCTTATAGAAGAAATTTTCCCAATAAATGCAACAATTAATATAAAATTATAAGACAACAAGCATACAATAATTATGATTTAATTATGAAACAAACAAAGGCAAATAGCAAATTATTATGGAAATTAGAGAGAAAATATGCAGTTTAATATTTATTATGCTAAATGTCAAATAACAATCAAGGCATATAATTCAAATAGCATGTAACAATTAATGCAGGAATTCAAGAATTAATATTTGATAAAGAATAGGAGAGAAACAATTATTATAATAATTAATTCATGATTTAAAATAATTTATGATTTTTCAAGTAAGCAGGCAAATAATTAATTTGACGACGTATAGACACTCGTCACCTCGTCTATACGTCGTTCACATGCAATTCACATAACAAATAATTTAAGGGTTCTATTCCCTCAAGTCAAGGTTAACCACGACATTTACCTCGCTTTGCAAATTCCAATCAATTACTCGACCATAACTTTTCCTTTTAAATTTGTCTCCAAAAGCTTCAAATCTATTCACAAACAACTCGATATACTCAATACGAATCATAGGAATTAATTCCATATGAATTTACAAATTTTCCGGATAAAAATCCGAAATCCATTAAAATATTCGAAAGTGGGACCCACGTCTCAAATATCGGAAACACTTATGAAATTCGAACACCCATTCCGAGACGAGTTCAATCATACAAAAATTATCCAATTCCGATGTCAAATGAACCTTCAAATCTTAAATTTTTGTTTTTGGAAGATTTTATAAAAATCTGATTTTTCTTCCAAAATTTTACGGATTCATGATATAAATGAGTATGAAATCATGAAATATAATCAATAAAGGATAAGGGATACTTACCCCACTGTTTTCCCGTGAAAATCGCCCAGGAAGCGCCTTACCCGAGCTCAAAAATGGAAAAGAGTTGAAAATGGGTCGAAACCCCATTTCTAGAACTTAAGTTATGTTTCTGGGATTTTTACTCATCGCGATCGCGGAAATTCGTTCGCGATCACGTAGAACAACTTTTTCCTATGTTCATTTTACTCATTGCGATCGCGGGAATGGCTTCGCGATCGCGAAGCACATTTTGGCTGCCCAGACTTTTAACTCTACGCGATCACATAAATGCTCATGCGATCGCGGAGTACATTTTTCCAGCCTTACGCGATCGCGTACTTACTTGTGCGATTGCATAGAACAATTGACGTGCCTAGCTTCTACCTTCTTTCCTGCTACACGATCGCAGCTGGTCCCTTGCGTTTGCAGTGCACTGGGAGTTTACCTTCCATGATCGCGTGCCTATCTTCGCGAATGCGAAGGGTAAAACTCACTACTTACAATTTCCTCTTCGCGATCGCAGGAATGGCTTCGCGATCGCGAAGCACAATGCACCAAATGACAGCAGAACCTCAAAAACCAGATTTTCTAAGTCCAAAATCATCCCGTAGCCTATCTGAAACTCACCCGAGCCCTCGAGGATCCAAATCAAACATGCACACAAGTCCTAAAACATCATACGAACTTGCTCGCATGATCAAATCGCCAAAATAACACCTAGAACTACGAATTGGACACCAAATCAAAGGAATTTTTCAAGAAAACTTTAAAACTTATAATTTTACAATCGGACGTCCGAATCACGTCAAATCAACTCTGATTCTCACCAAATTTGGCAGCCAAGTCATAAATATTATAGTGGACCTATACCGAACTCCGAAACTAAAATACGGACCCGGTGTCAATAAATCCAACATTAGTAAATTCTTAAAAATTATTAAGCTTACAAGCTTTTAATGTTTCATCACAATTCCATATCTCGAGTTAGGGACCTTGGAATTCCATTCCGGACATACGCTCAAGTCCCAAATTATGATGCGGACCTATCGAAATTGACAAAACACTGATCCGGGTCCGTTTGCTCAAAATGTTGACTAAAGTCAACTCAGTTGAGTTTTTAAAGCTCTATTTCACATTTTAATCTATTTTTCACATAAACGCTTTTCGGAAAATTGTACGGACTGTGCACGCAAGTCGATGAATGATAAATGGTACTTTCCGAGGTCTTAGAACACATAATTACTTATTAAATTTAAAGATGACATTTTGGGTCATCACACATTCAGAGGTGGATACGCACGGAATGGAATTTCCTAAGCATTGATTAGCTTGATCGACATTGGGTTCGTCTTGTTGAGGTAAGTAACTCTTCTAATCTTGGAGCTGAGGGTATGAATCCTGAATATACATATTATGTTAATTGTTTGGAGGTGACGCACGTGCTAGGTGATGGGCGTGTGGGCGTGTACTATAAAAATTATGACGTAATTGGTTCCGTAAAATTTTGTAGTCAAATAATCTTGGCATTTTCTATGTAGTTTTATGTGTTAAAATTTCATACTCAGTCATGTTCATTCATTTCATATCATTTCTCAATCTCTGTTGCTATTTATTGATTCATCATTTCATCATATCATCATTTTGGGCTAGTGTCATGACATTGTGAGCGCGAGAGATTGGAGAGATTGATGACTGAGTGAGGCCGAGGGCCTGATTGTGAGGATACTTATGGGATCGGGCTGTACGCGGCAGCAGGCCATATTGGCTTAATATACTTTATTATTATGGGGTCGGGCTGCACGCCACAGCAGGCCAGATTGGCTTATTATAGCACGTGAGTTGTCCGTGCGGATCCAGATATTGATACTATAGCACGTGAGTTATCCGTGCAGCACGTGAGTTGTCCATGCAAATTATAGCGCTTGGGCTGAAGGAGCCCCTCCGGAGTCCGTACACACCCCTAGTGAGCGTAGGTACCTACTGAGTGCGAGTGCCGAGTGCGAGTGCCGAGCGCGAGTGCTGAGTGCCGAGCGCGAGTGCCGAGTGATTTGGGAGGATTGAGTGACTGTGAAAATTGAGTGATTGGGAGGACTGAGTGACTGAGAGGATTGAGTGACTGGGAGGACTGAGTGAATTAATACTCTGAGAGTATGCATATGGTTTTATCACTATGTTATATAGCATTGGTATGCTCATTGACATGTAAGCATAAAGATGTACTTTTCTCATGCCATTTGAAAATGAAATTTCCTATTGTGGAAGAAAGTTTTTTTGGGAAAAATCACAGTTTTCAGACTTACTCATATTTTGGTGATTTCAGTTAAAAGAATTGAGTTTTACTATTATACTTGAAAAGAAAATGTTTATTTTTCCATAACTGTGAACGAGCTGAACATTTTATTATTGAGTTATTCTTTGTGTTGCCTCAATTGTATTGTTATGAGATATTATTGGATATGGGTGTGGACTCTGACCTTGGTACAAGCTCATCACTACTTTCAACCTAAGGTTAGGTTTGTTACTTATTGAGTACATGGGGTCGGTTGTACTCATACTACACTTCTGCACCTTGCGTGCAAAATTTGGATGTTGATGTTGTTATGCATGGCGGGAGCTAGCATTGAAGATGTACCTGCAATCCGGTCATATTTGTTTCTTGTTCTTGGTAACTTTAGAATTATTAATTTATTCATGTATATTTCAAACAGATGATGTATTTTATTTCACACCAGCTTTGTAAATTCAAATCTTAGAAGCTCATGATTTGTACTACCAGTCCTTGGGGAGTGTATTTGAGTCAGTTAAATATTAATTGAATCGGATTATTGTTATTTGGCTTACCTAGCGGGTGCGGTTAGGTGCCATCACGGCTAGTTAGATTTTGGGTCGTGACAGTAACTAACCCATATGAATTATCTAATGGCCGTTAATTGGCTTTATCACAAAGCCTAAACTATATTGATGTCTTCTCCGGTAGGCAATTATTTTTCACCGCTACTCAAGAGCTCACCACTTTAATTACTTGGTGACTCGAACTCGCAACGTCAAGATTGAAGGTGAAGAGCACTTAGCACTTAGCACTTAGCACTTGTGCAATCTTTCCTTGTCTCCAATAACCAATTAATATATATTCCTTTTCTTGGCTATTCTCCATAAACAAACATTCCTTTAGAGACTAAAGCAATTAGAATAACTTTTGTCATTCTTATTTGATCCTTGCAATTCTTCCATTCACTTCTTCCTTTTGGGTTGCATTCTTGCGGTCAGAAGAATTAAATAGTGTAACTTTGATGTCAATAACCAGAGTTATGATAATGACAGAGCAACCATATGGCAGAAGGAAATATACACCGAGAATATTATATATTTAGACATATTATATATATTATAACTATATTTAATATTTGTACCTTATATGACAAATTAATATAATTACGAAAGAAAATATTTAACTAGCTTAACTAAAATGATCTATATTAAAGATCAAGACGACATTCAAGAATTAAAAATTCATATATTACATTACATTGATATAATAGAAATAGAAATTACAACTTAAAGGAATTTTACATGTTATGCCAATATCTATTCTAATCTTTTGACTATATACGTGATATATACACTTAATTAATTAATTTTTGTCAATATTGCATTAGTACTAAATTTTATTGTTTTGACATTTTTGTTTTTGGTAGGAATACGAAATCTTCATTGTTTTGACATTACACGTGTAATGTACATGAGAAGAGACTAGTAACTCTTAAAATAGAGTAAATAACTTGTCATAATAGGTTAAATTACAACGATATCATCAAAATTCTTCACAATCAGTATATATAATGTAAAACCATTATTTATTTATTTATTTATTTATTTGGTTCTTTGTTTTCGGTAAAAGGAAGGTCACTTCCTCTTTCTTGAAGCATCAATTTTGGAACTTCAAGACCACGTTGGTGAACTCTACTAAAATATCTTGATCAATTTACAGTTGTAAAGGATGTGTAATAGCAACGTCTAAGCTAGTAATCACAAAAGGTGATAACACAAAGTAAATAGAATGTATACCAGAACTGAAAAACACAAAGAAAGTGCTGGAAAAAATTGAATTAAATGTTGGAAAAATCTTGAATCCGGATTACCAGATGATGCTAAAATCTGAGTATGATCTATGGCAGATATTCATTCTCAACTGCTTAGAGAAGCAATCAATAAAACCAAGAGAACCAAAGCAAAAAATGGCTCACTGTAGAAAAAAAGGCTTTCACACATCCAGATAGTGATCACTATACCAATATTTGGATGATACCATCTTATGTTTTATTGCGCCAATGATTAGTCAAGGTTAAAGAACGCACAATCGAATCTTAGAATCATCATATGTTCAAAAATATAACAAACAAGTTGTACCTAAGTAAGCAAGTCAGCATATGAATTAGTGTTTTTAGTGCTGCGAGAAATGATTATACACTATGTATTTCTTTTCACTTGGGTGAATAGTTTTTGTGTAACCTAAAGCACGTAATCATTCTACGACAATGGTCTAGTTTGAGCTTCCAATGGCAATGGCGCCTCTATGTTCCCTAACAGTGGCTCAATTATTGCTGCTGAATCACCAAACGACCGTCTTGTTTCCCATAATCTATACTTTTTTACAATAACAAATAATATTCCTGAGAGACAAAAAACTATAAATAGCAATGAAAAAGTCCACATCTTTTGATGATTATTGTCATGATGAGCAGTAGGAGAAGGACTCGGGGCAATTTCGTCAGGAGTAGGAGGACGACTTGGAGCAATTTTCACCTCAGTAACTATAGCAAAATGGCCTAGTATTCTGGTTAAACAAATATTTCCATCTATGACATGGCGAAATTCGACCAAATTATTCGAGTAGAAATAAACACACTTGGGCAAAGACCCTTGTGGTGCAGGCTGCACATTGTGGAACTTGATAGTGATAGGATCTTCCAGTGCTAAAATATCTAATTCTGGTACATTTTTTGCATACAAATCATAAGCATCGTAAGACAAGATTCCCAAGACTGGTGTTAGATAAGTGTAACCAGGCAAAGGATAATATAAGGAGGACCAATTAGCCAAGTTTTGGTAAACCAGAACAAGTTTCCTTGCGTATGGTTCCTCAATGACCCCAGAAGGGATAAGGAATTCTTTATAATAGCCGTACGATCTCCATTTTAAGTTGTATCTTGTAAGCATCAATGCTGATATTCTAATTCCTGTCAAGTTGCAAGGGACATATGCATCATAAGGAACACCAGTTAATCTCTTGGCCAGGTTAATTCCCTGAATGCATATTGCTGAAGTAAGGAATCAAGCGAGTTTTTTGCTGAAGTAATTGATTCAGATCCAATCACAGTAGCAATTAGAAAACAGAGAATTATGTAGAAATAACCTGTTGAATTCATCAGATTAGGAGGAGGAATGTTGAACTACGAAATTTGGACAAAAGGGAGCTAAAAAAGGAATATAATTTGGAATAGGATGTTTGGAAATGGTTACATTTGAGCTGCAGCACTCAAGAAAGAATAAGTGGCGAATCACTTGGGCGACACTTGATCGAAAGTCAACTTTTAACGTGCTAGGCTGTTTGGATTGGCGTTGTTTATTTATTTGGTTCTTTATTTTCGGTTTAAGTAAGGTCACTTCCCTTTTCTTCAAGCATCAGTTTTGGAACTTCCAGACCACGTTGGGTTAACTCTATTAAAAAATCTTGATCAATTTACCATTGTTTAAAACAAAATAAGAAGGGTTGGTTTCATCGGCCAACTCAGCTTTTCGGAGCGGAGCAATCTTTCTTATTACCCCTTACTCTCGAAAAGTTAAGCCACTAATGTCGTGTTGAAGGTTGGACCTCATAAAATCAGCAAAGCTAAGGTTTCATACGTGTATATCCCTTAGATTTTGATTAAATTTACAATTGTAAAGCATGTAGTAGGCTGATAGCATAGTCTAAGATGGTATTCATCAAAAGGTGGTAAAACAAACAAAATAGAATGTACACCAGAATTCAAAGATACAAAATCAAAGAGCTGAAAAGAATTGAATTAAATGTTGCGAAAAATGCTAAAATTTTTGGTTAAAGCAAATGAGTATGATCTAAGGCAGATATTCATTCTCTAATAAAGGTCTTGTACGAGTTTCTGAAGCCACTGGTGCCTTTGTATTCCCAACTCTTGTCATCAGCAATGGCACACCTCTTTCTGCTGCCTCTTCCATTCTCCCAATCTTTTTCTGCTTATCACACTTCTTTACACAAGCAATCAATAAAACCAAGAAAACCAAAGCCACAAATCCGCCAACCGTTGATCCAAAAATTATCCACTTTTTTCTACCACTTTTATGATCACTTTTGCCATTACTACTGCCACTACCTCCACTGGCAGGTTCTGGCTCAGCAGCAGTGAACTCAAACACTATAGCAAAATGGCCTTGTTTGGTAGTCTTGCAAATATTTCCACTAATCACAGTGTCAAATTCCACTGCACCATCCAAATTAAAGTACACACACTTAGCCATTGGCATTGGCTTTACACTAGAAAAATTGACCAAAATGGGCTTGTCTGATGCTCTGATATCCAACTCTGGCAGATATTTAGCTGATAAATTGGAAGCATCATAAGATAAAATACCCAAAACTGGTGTTAGATAAGTGTAACCAGGTAAAGGGTAATACAAACTGGACCAATTGGCTAAATTGTGATATACTAAAACAAGCCTCTCCACATAAGGCTGCTCCAAAACACCAATTGGGATATGAAATTCTTGGTATCTGCTAACACCCCTTCTCCTCATGCTTCCACTTCTCAGCCTCAGAGCAGCAACTTTGATACCAGTGAAATTGGAAGGCACATTGCCATTGTAAGGAATCCCAGTTCTTGGCCTAACAAATGCTCTGAAAGCATAATCTTGAAGTACTGAATCAAGCAAACGTGCTGAAAATTCTGCATTTGTTGATTGAGCATTGAGCGCTGGCAGAAGAAGGATAATGTAGAGAAATGCAACAAAAAACATCAGAGAGTGAAGATCTGAAAAGGGTGCGTGAAATTTCTCTTGATGAACTGCAATTTGGAAGTTTCTCTCTTGAATACTGCAGGAAAAATTTCCATCCTTGAGAGACATACAAAAATGATTTTTTTAGGACAGGAGAGAGATTACAAGAATCTTGTATGCACCCATATTCACAAGTGTGGATTATTTTCTATAGAAACGTAGTTGTCATTAGGATATTAAGGAGGAAAAGCACAAGCACAAAATTTTGGAAAAAAAGATCTGGTGGTGATTAATTATAACGGGTAATGGAGTAAATGGTATGCAAGTAATTAATAGTATATGAAAAAGGAAAGCAAATAAATGGGGAGCAACAACCATAAAATACAGCTGTATCTAGAGAAGAGTCCACCGCATTTTATGTGCATTTACTCGAAAGTAAAGCCAGTCATATTCAGACAATTCAGCAATAGATATTATATATAGATTAGACCATCAAGGTGAAAATGGGGACCTCAACTCTTACCTGTTGAGACATGGGAGCTTCTGCACACGTGACACTTACCAATGCTTCACTACAGAAAATATGGAGTCTTGACTCTCAACTTGACTTATGGACGACCATTTTTGATATCCTTTATTCTAACATAACAAGACTGGCACTGGCTCGTGACATGCAGGCTTTTGATAGTGCTTTATAGTTTCGGATGACTATCTTATTTTAGTTTTACAAAATTGTTAAAAAAGAAAGGGTACCTATGTGTTGACCTAATTGCCAGTGAGAATTCCAAAAATGATCTGTGTAACTTCGTATCTCTAAAAGATATTTGTTAATGGACTTTAGGACATTGTTCTGAACAAACGGAATATAGAAGAAAGTTCAAGTGAGGGGGAAAGGACAGGACACTCACTCTCAAGTAAAACCTTCTCCATTTCCTTGTTGCCTATGTACAATTGTTTAGTTATTTTGTGTTTCTTCTCTTGGTATGAAGCAGCAAGATAAAGAGCTACCATCCAACACCACCGATCGTACAGGGTGCACCGTTGTTACCATTTTGTCATTCACCAGAGTTCCGCCCCACTCCCCGAAAGTTGAAAAGAGGAAAAGTAATTCATGGGGTTGGAAGAAAAGGACTCAACGAAGCAACAATTTTCATTCACATCCTGACAAGAAGTCGCTACATTACAATGGTTTGTGCCTTGTGAAGTAGGGAGGGCATTTTCACTTCCAACATAACATTATGCACTTTCAGTGCTCATGACAAGACTTCCACTATAAAAAGAATAATAATCATTAAAAACATTTCCCTACTACTCAAAATTCAACTCTAATTTAAGTAGTTCGCCAACCAATTTGGACAACATAAAGAGTGGAATACACTAAAGTCAATTACACAAGCATTATATTAATTCTCCATGTTAATATACATTTGCAAAACGACCTCCATCTTGTTGCAGAGAGAACCAGCGAGCTTACAAGCATAACTTAACAAGCCACATTTCACCTTTCCCCCATCCCCAGTGCATTCTTCCTTTCCAACCCCAAAAATAGTCTAAAAACGAAAAGAAAAGAAAAGATAAATGATACCAAAAGGTTAATAGTTATACATATTTCAGTTTCAGGATGGCCAGGTTCAGCCAACGTAAATCACACTGTAACACCCATTCACACTTTGTTTTGGAGATCAGACGCACACGCAATACATTCCAAGAACGGAAAATCAATGTCTTCCTGAATCATCTTCAGCAGGAATTTGGATAAAAGAGCTCAAAGAGGTGACATCACACGAAACCTCCTTGGGCTCCGAGGATGACACAGGATGAGATGATATATCTTTGGTCACTTGTGGACTCGCAACCTGGGGTGAGAGGAGCTAATTAGCTTGAAGAAGATAGAAAATATGCAGCGATAATAGCACATCAAGGTAAGTCTGTACCTTTATGGGGTACACTTCAGTCACTTCTTCACTATTTTCATCGAGGTAGACGACATCCTGCATGGTGAGCTGGTGGTATTCAACAATCTCCCTCAAGAAACGGTTCTCCCGTGTTAGGACTGAGTTCTCTTGAGCCAACCTAGCCTTCTCTGCCAAAAGCGTTTCAAGCTGGAGCCTTATCTGTATGCGCATATCACAACCACAAGTATTTCCATAAATACAAACTTTTTGAAAAGAACAGAAATCTGCAAGAAGTGCACAAGAAAAAGCAGGCACGACTGCTTATTACTGCATGCCATGAATTATGGGCACGAAGCGAAACGGTCCACCCTAACAAACCCCATAAAAGCAGGTCCGGTAAATCCCCGTGCCATTGGACACAAAGATCAACATATATTGAAAGTTTAGCTGCCAACATATGCAGCTAGGAAAAATAAAATTGCAAAAGCCAATTGCCTTAACCATCAAATGAAATGAACAAAGATATTGAACTGGTTTATTTCAACCTTCCTGTTATTGTTTAGTGTTTTACTTATTCTGTAAATTATTCTCCTTTGACGTAAAGATGGGAGAGTAGGAATACCAAATCATCTTCAGGATTGCCGCCCTTTTCACGACTCACTCGAAGAATCCTATTTTCTTCTTCCAGCTGCGCACAACGTTCTTTAGCAAAAGCTAGGTCAGCTTTCACAGTCTTCAGCTCCCGAAGAAGAAGCTTTGCTTTTGCAGCCATTGCCATTGCAACCTGTAACCCAAAACAGACATATCATGCATCTCACAACTAAAACATGTAATTTCCAAGGCATAAAACCAGCATTCAGGAACATTCATAGAAACTTCCTTCTCTAGGATCTTCACTGATTTTAAGGCCAGCACAGTCAGAGAGATTAAATTCTTAAAAAAACTCAGTACAAGTTCCTGGATCAACAATATCTTGGGGGTAGATAATACAATGAGATGCCAGCATATTACCTATTCTATATTTCCATAATGATGGTGAACAGTATTTTTCGCATTCTAATGTTGACAAAGAAAGTATGAAACCTGAATAATGAAAGAACCCCTTAATCCACAAGATCCAGAGAAAATATTGAAAGCTGGGCATCTTCTGGATCCAATCAGTGAACATAAAGAAACAATAAAGAATAAAAGCAGGTAACATCTCTAGGTCTGACAAAGTCATGCACTTGCACAGATAAGCACATAAACACATCAAAGCCACCAAATGACTTCCAGTGATATAAATTAAATCTGTTGGACTATATGCTTCTTAGTAGCAAAGCGACGAATTCAATAAAATTAGAATCGAGCATGTAAAACGCTAGAGCATGGTAATTTATTGCTAAACCAGTGTCACACAGTTGCCACCTTACGTCGCGAGATGCCTTGAGTTGAGTTTCTAAATCTGTCTGTGTCTGGGGTTGCATGTGGGTCCGCGTCAGAGGTTGCTGGCATGTACCACTAATATTTGATGCATTATTCTGCGGAACAGAGTTGCCATCTTTTTTCCTTATTTGCAGCTTTCGAGTTTCCTGAATGATATCTGCAGTACGATTCTCCACAACTGCAAGACCCTCCTGTAAAAGTAAATCCAGATATTCACTTTAAATAAGAAAATCAGCATCGTCCAAAATGATATTAAGCAAAACGAGGCAGGAGGTGGGTGCTGAAGCCAATATTGATCGTTACGAGGCAACACAATAAACTTGAGTGCACATAAAGAATAATAATAGCATAACCTTAACCCAAAGAAGAACAAGCATTGGAAAATGTTCTGTCTGTTGCTGCTATTAATATATTTAAACAATTAGGTGATGACAATATCAAAAAAGAAAAACTCTGATGGAACAAAAGTAATAGAAGTGTAGCAGCAAACTATGCTATTGGATAACAGTTGAGCAAAAATATTTGCACACACTGCTTTGGAGTCCAAACTTAGTAGTCCATCCTCAGTAAGGCAAAAATTATAAGTACCTAAGTGTTCTTAAAATAGAACTTAGCAGTAAATGATGTTACCCAATACTTGATTAAAAATAACAGACCCAAAGTCCTTTTCTGATAAATATATGGTAAGAAAGCACGTTTGCCTCGCTAGAACCGTGCAACATAAGTATTAAAGCATATTGATGATGAAAAGCACATGTTAGCAGTTTCTTGTCTTGCAAAATGGCAAATGAAGATGCTCAACACATTGAATATGCCTCACGCAAACATTTAATACATATGCAATAACATACATCCAGAGGAAACTTTTCTAAGCACAAAACTTCAGATTCAGCACAACTAAAGTTCGTCTCACTTATTATGAATTTGTGTATAGCTTTTAGTTTTTTTTAGTGTCAGAAAATAGCTGCTTGCATCAACAGAAGTTGGAAAAAAGCATTATCATTGAGCCATTTGCAGCTCACAATCCATTTATCTGCAATGCAGTCAATACTGAAGCTTGTACTCCATTTCTTTTCCTCAAGAACTTTAATGCTATCAATAGAAATTACCATCTCCTGTCAAAACCTATTGGGCGCTAGCTTTAAGATCACCCCCATTGCCTGATACCACTAATTGCATCCCTCAAATGCAACACCCAGCTCCCTCAAACCACCCACCCACCACCCTTTTATCAACAGCAGATAAATGACTTAGTACTGATGAATCTGAGGCAGTTAGCTACAAGGTTTTCTACTGTCACATAAGAAAAACATTTATCAGGCTTTTAAATTGACTAGTCGCATTTATGAGTGAAAGAACTAATGCCTTATATTGCAATATAATGTGTTCAATTTTCTTCCAAATAAAACTGAGCTACTTAACTTCTGACATTGTTGAAAATAGAAGTTATTCTAAAATACCTAAAATCTATTGGAATAAATACGAGCATAGCAAAAAGACAAACACAATGGAAGCAAAGGATTCATATAGGTGATAACAATTAGTTAAATTAGGGTTTAGTTGTCGTTGTTACACTTATGATAGGTCCATTCTCTGTCAAGCTATGTTGCGCATACTCTTCAAAATCCCTGCTGCATGGGTGTGGGTTCCATATCGAATATGGTCAACCGATTTTAGGTACTTTGACCAAAGCTAGGGAAAAATTCTTTTTAACTACATATTGATTTCCAACATTAAAACAAAAGCTAGGGTAAATTTGAAGCAGGTATGCCACCGTTGGGGAAAGCCTTGAATAGATCATGCAATTCTTGCGTCTTTTTTTTTTCTTTTTGAAGGAGAGAAGAAGAGAGATTCAAAGAGGGATTTGCAGAAGACAAGCATTCGACGAGGGGAATTGGGGAAAGTGCAGGGGGTAATAAAGTTCTTAAATGAGGCTTTATATTGGAGTTTATTTGCTAAAAAATATTATACCATTTGTTCTCCCCTATAAGCAAATCAATGTAGTGAAAGCTTGACGCGTTTGCTAAACTATCAAGTGTTTTATTTCTATAAGAATTAGAGTGCCAACTCAAAACTATAAAAATCAATATTTAATTGTAAATGAAGATAACCATGCGATTCTTATAGTATTGATAAGTTTTATAATTTAAACCTATTTATATAACTCTAGTTTTAGATGTTTAAATTATTTTAGCCGTATCTGCATCCGTACTTGGATCCGTAACCCCGAATCTTAAAATTTTCATCATGAAGGATCTCACCTCTAGATCCGCACCCATATCAGACACCCTCACCCGAGTCCGAGCAACTTAGTTGTCAAGAGTTGTTCTATCGTGGTTAAAGAATTGTATGCACATACAGGGATAAGCGTGAAATTCAAGAACCTCTAGCTTTATATGCAATAATATACTAACTATTTAATATTGGAATGAAATTGACCTGAATGGAGCATGGCATGGCAGTAATGATCCACATACACCACTAAATTAATTTGGGTTTGAGGCGTCGTGATTGATAAAAGTTTTTATCTACTTCCCATATCCACACAACTATTACATTAAAAAGGTCAAAAATAAGTGGTATGTCTTGATGGCAAATTTTGGAAGAAACTTCATATAAAAGCATACCTCAAAAACATTCCCGATGGTCCCACCAATATAATTAAGGGAAGATGTAAGAGCATCTAGTCCCTTCTGTAATTTATGGCCCTCAGCTTTTTTACGGCTTTCGGGCAACTGTTTTCTGTCATATTGCTGCAATGTATGAAATAAAGGTGCAAATTTTAGAATCTGTAATCCCAAAAGCTAACTCATAGACAAAGACAAGATTTTGCAACACTGAATCATAAAATTTTCAATTTCAACATAAATTACCTACCTGACCAATGGTCACACTATCAGGCATATGCTGCATCCTTGTTCTTACTTCGCTTACATGCGGTTGATCTGTATTATTATCATCAATGATCGATTTAGCTTTCCTAGCCAATACTCCCCAAATCCCTTGTTTGGTTTCACCCAAGTTTTTCATTGACGTATACTCATAGCTGGACGAATCCTGCATTTAAGAAGAGTAATCTTACAAAACTTCATTTCAATGGTAAAAGACACAATGTGAAAGTCAAACAACTGATAACAAGATCAGTTAACTTCTGTGAATCACTTCCTGCCCAACCCTTTACACTTTCTCACCATCCCCCCAGCTGGTGACATGATCCTTTCTCATTCCCCATTCCTCTCCATTTTTTTTCCTCCCAAGAACCTGGCAGCATGATCTTTTTTTCATGTAATCTAAGGCTAGGACTTGAAATTGCAGATGGAGGAAAGAAAATCTGTATTACTGGACTTATAATCCACCACCCCACCCCCACCCCCCCCACGGCCCCACCCCCAAGAGAAAAAAAAGAACACTGAACTCTATAACAGACATATCGTTACTGCATTCCTATTTACATGTAGCAAAAGGAAAATTGAATGTCAGCTTTAATTTACATATCAGAGATGACATATCTAGTTATAGACCCATAACAACCAAAAGAAACCGGACGATCAATTTTACATTCTACAGAGGAAATGCTAAAAGTCCTCCTTCCCTATTTTCCTATAAAACCACTCCTAGACCTTCAAACGTAAAATTATGTAACATACAATTATATACCTGCGTAGGTATAAGGAAAAGCAAGATGAAAAAAACAACACTTATCACTATTACTTGTATCACCAATATAAAAGTATAACTCAACATCATAAAAGTGAGTTCTTTTCTTAACAAAATGTTAAGGTTCATTTTGTTTTAATGACGATGATGTCCGAGCCAACTTGCTCTCATCTAGACTATTCCACTTGGTACCTACCACCTCTCTCTGGCACAAGTACCGGTAACTCTGTCCATCAAGGCTAGGCAAATGGGAAGAAACCACCTAGTATTTTTTTCTTCGGCTTTATTGACCACTAGGCTGTTAGGTTATTTTCCTCATGGTTATTTTCCTCCTCCTACTTCATTAACCACTAGGTCACATCCTTGGTGGCGGCATATTAAGGTCATCTTAACAGGTATTTCTACTCTGAAAGCAAAATCAACATATAGCCGCCTAAATTCTCCAAAAAGATACTAAGAGTCTGAAATGAGGCAAATGCCAACAACAACAGCCATACCAAGCATGTGAAACCGAGCAAGTAAAATGCCAAACAAAAACTCTATCGTATTATGCTCAATAATTCTAAGGGCAAAATAGAGCTAACCTTAGCTGTCGAAACCGGAACAGAGGATCGTGATTGACTATACGCGGATGAGAGAGGAGAGGAGTCTGTGTATGCTGATGATGATGGTGTTGAAACCGGAGCAGAAAATCGTAACGGATTCGAGTCGCCGCGAGGAGACGAAAGAGCTGACTGACCATAAGCGGAGGAAAGAGAAGAGTCTTTGTAAGCTGATGATGCTCTTATGGCTTTAGCAGCCAATGAAGAAGCAGATGACGAAGATGAACTCTCACCCGGAAGTGGTGGCGGTGCCGGACTCTCAAAATCGCTCGTAAATGTAGAAACCTTAGGCACCTGCTGCTTTCTCCTGTAAGCCATATATATTATTATATCAGCTCAATTCGAGTCCTTTTTCTTGTTTGCCACTATTACACCGCCACCGACACCAAAACTGATAAGATAATTTTTGTCAGTTTTACAATTCAAGGAATTGGAATCTCTCGGACTGAAATCCTAGAGAGGGCAAAGGAAATTTGATTCTATTCAGAGAGATGAATTTAGAATAGCGCCGGTGAAAATTCCTCCGCCGATCTCCGTTGCCGGCTCCGACGAGCATATATTATGTTGATAAAAATATGTCAACGCGTCCTTCTGCTAAGCTGGTAGCCGAAGTAGGCTATGAGATCTGATTCGTTAAAACAACTGCTCTTTACTCCATTGAGGACTTCCGGGCCTAATGGGCCAAAATGAAATATATACTGAACTTTTGGATTATGGCCCTTTGGTGAAAATCCGACTAGATAATACGAACGGAAATTTGACACTAGTATAAGCAAAAATAATAAGAAACGGCCATTTTTACGACTGGTCATTGAAAATAAGTCACAGATTCAAAAGAATTGATATTTAGCCACCAATTTTAAAAAAAAAAAATTGGACAAAAATACTCGTAGTTCGTCTATAAACCTTACGATCGCTTCTACATCGTCAAACCTACAGATTTTTGCATTGTCTTCCTATTGATTTCTGCTTCATCTACCTATAAATTACTCATTGTGTATGCACAGATTTCGGATCAGATATTAAAGTAAGTTCTTATTTTTCAATTTTTGTCATAATTATTGCAGCAATTTCAGTTTGTGCTGTAATTGATTTCTAACTGATTAAAAATACCACCGTTAAATTTTGGAGATTAAACAGTTGCAAATTGAATCTCAGCAATTTATGTATGTGATTGAGATCGTAACTAAAAGACAGCTGGATGTTTAACAAAATTAAAAAGATTAGAGTTAAATGAGTTAAATAATAGAGATTGGAGCACACTATGAATTCCATATGATCCTTATGCTAGAATTACATATGAAAAAATTCAAACTCCAAAATGTTATGTTGGATTATTTTCGTGGTTCTCACCAGAGTGCAACGCTAGGGCTTAATCATATGCAGGTTTAAATATCTAACAATTCATTATGTGATTGAGTTTTTAATTGATAAACTGCTATTTATTTTTGTAACGATCCGACCAGTCATTTTGAGCATTTACATTTCATTCGGTGGTTGAAGGTATTGAATTGATGTATTACGACATGCGTTCGTGGATGGTTTTGATTTTCGGGAAGTTCAGGATTAATTCGAAAGAGTATTTCTCAATTTGGAAGCTTTAAGTTGGAAGAGTTGACCAAGATTTGAACTGTGAGTAAACGACCTCGAATTTGTATTTTGATAATTTTAATGGGTTCGTATGGTAATTTGGACTTAGGCATATGCCCGGATTTGGATTTGGAGGTTCCTAAGATGATTTGGCTATTTTTGTCGAAAGTTAGCAATTTGAAGGTTTAGAAATTTAATAAGCTTGACCATGATTTGACTTTGAAGCTATTTGGTTCGAATTGTGATTCCGAAAATTAAAATAGGTCCATTTTGTCATTTGGAGCTTGTGTGCAAAGTTTGGTTTCGTTCCGAGTTGATTTGATATGAATCTGACGCTTGGTTGTGAGCATTTGAAGTTCTTGAATTTGAAGGTTTCATGGTGAGTTTTCATGTTCGATTCTTGGTTTTGATATTATTAATGATGTTTTGAGCCTTTGGATAAGTTAAAATTAGATATTTGGACTTGTTGGGATATTTGGACGGGGTCCCGGGGGCCCCAGGTGCAATTCGGGGCGGTTTCGGATCATTTCAGATGGATTTGATATTGTTGGTTATGGTTCTTAGCATTTGCGATAAGTGGGTTGCAAATGCAACCACCACATTTGTGAGGGCTTTGTCACTCTTGCGATCTGGGGTGACTGGCAGACCTCGCATGTGAGAGGGGATGAGCCACAATTGCTACTATGGACTTCTGAGACTAGCAGACTTGGGGCTTCGCCTTTGCGACTGGCAGCTTGGGGTATTTCGCCTTTGCGAAGATTTTAGTCGTATTTGCGACATTTGCAGGGTAGGTCCGAGTTCGCATTTGTGAGCCTGAGGTCGCCTTTGCGATGGTCGCATTTACGAATCTCTAGTCGCAAATGCGACATCTGCAGCTTGTTATAAGTTATGTATTTCAGGATTTAAACCTATTTTCTCATATTTTGAGCCTAGACTTGGTGAGAGGCAATTTTGAGGGACATTTTCGCACAATACTTTGGGTTAAAAGATTTTTGCTTGAATTTAATATTATATCTTTTTTTCATGAATTATTACACCTAGATTATGGAATTTAAAGAGAATCCTGGGAGTTTTTGATTATATTTTGAATTTATTTTTTGGGGATTTGAGAGTCGATTTGGACTCGTCTTTGGAATCTAATCATATATCTACTCGTGGGATTATGGGTAGTCGGGATCTACCATTCGACTCGGGTTTTGATCGGGTGGGCTCGGAGTTGACTTTTGAAAATTGAATAAAGATTGGAACTTTATTATTTAGAATTGATTCCTATAGTGTTGTTTGATGTAATTGAGTTATTTTTTGCAAGATTTGAGCCAGACCGGTATGATTTTTTTTAGAGGAAAGGCTATTTTAGAGGTTTGATTTGAGCGTATTGGTAAGTGTCTTGCCTAGCTTTGATTGAGAAAATATTTCCTACGATTTGATGTCGTTTGCTATATGCGAGGGTGATGTATATATGAAGTGACGAGCATATATTCATATGCTATGATTATTCATATTCGGGGTAGATTCTAGATTACTTTATACCTTGTTTGGTTGTGTGTTCTACTTGATTCTATGTGTTACTAAATTGATTGACTACGTGAGTACAATAAACCATGCTAGAGTAATGTTGAGGCTATTGGTACCTTATTTTGAATATGATGAGCAAATATTGAGATTTATGTTATACTTTCCTCGGACGTAAATACACATATGTTATGAACACACATCCGTACTTATTGTGTTGTGCCTTGATTGGGACATGTGTACTCTATGACACATATGTGATCCTTTGTATGATTCTTGAACTTGGTTGCTACAATTGATTTAGCCATAGTGATGCCGTATATGTTGAACACCCATCCATATTTTATTATTTTCACGTCCTTGTGTATCTTGTTGATAATATTACAGGCTTATTTCTTTGATGAAAATTTAGCATATTACTTTTTGATGATTATGGCACATGATGAACATGTTTGGCGGATTGATTGGGTATTGGCATGATGTCTTTCTCGTGCGATTGTGATTATTATTATGTGCATGGGGCGAAATAAGGGTGGCATGTCTGGGGTTTGCCCATGTGGCAAAATAAGGGTGGTGTTATGCGCATGTGGCAAAATAAGAGTGTTATTTATTGATATTACACATGCGGCAAAATAAGGGCGGCATTATTGATGATGTTATGTGATGGTTTGAGAATGATTTTCTTAATGATGATTATGTGGTGGTACGAGGGTGACATTTTTTATTATGCATGTGAATTCTTTATGTTCATGCATTTATTTTTTCATGATTTTCGTGTTACATCTAACATGCTAATCTATGCCTCTATTGCTATTTAATGATTTGATTGCCAAGATGGATTTACCTATGTTGAGTTGATATCTCATGTTTCGTTGAGTTGTCGGTAGCGTGTCGGGTTAATATAAAAAGAAGGTTGTCAACATACATTGATGTATTGAATTCTTGAAAAGTTCTCTTGAACGTGCTATTTGGCAATTGATACGGAATCGGATCATGTTGGGCATATGTTTACAATCATGTATGAGTGTTTGAGCACACACATTATATGGTGCATACCTCTTTGTAAGCGGGGTTGGTGCAAGCTGTATTTATTTAGACATGTTTAATTGGAAGAGTTTGTTTATTACCCTATCCCAGTTGTGCACCTTTACTGCTGATATCCTTTATTTTGTAACTGTCTTTCTGGAATATTTTCTCTATTTTATTTATATTATTGAGCTATACACGTTATGCAAAGTGAGTATCTTTGACTTAAAAATCACTACTTCTCTAAGGTTAGTCAAGATACTTACAGAGTATATTGGGTCGGTTGTACTCATATTACACTTCTGCACCTTAAGTGCAGATTCCAGAGTTGAGTAGCCGTGGAAGACGAAGTCTTGCATTGGAGACTTACCAGCATATCGTATTCTAGCTACCTTTTGTTCATGAAACTTCAAATAAATGTTGTAAGCATTCTTTATAACTGCTTTGTAAATCTAGCCGTAGTGGCTAATGGCTTGTACTACCAATCCTTGGAATAAGTAAATTGGCTTCTTTTGCAGTTTTATTAATAATACTGATGATTTCTCATTATAGTTGTAATCCATATCGTCTGGCTTACCTAGCGGGTTGAGTTAGGCTCCATCATGACTAAGTGGGATTTTGGGTCGTGACAAGTCGGTATCAGACCACTAGGTTCATAGGTTCTATGAGTCATGAGCAAGTGTCTAATAGAGTCTTGTGGATTGGTATGATGACGTCCATACCTATCTTCGAGAGGCTACATGGCATCTAGGAAACTTCCCCTTCTTTATTTCCTCATCATGCGATTTTGTTTCAGCTTGGAGCTTGTATCTTTGATTTTCCTCCATTCACTCGTATGTGATGTTGCGTACTCGGACTCAGATGTGCACCGATGGCTTGTGCCCATAGCTCAGGATGCACCACCTCCACTGTTTCTCCCTTTGGCTAGGATGTGGGTTGATAGGCGAGGATATGGCCAAAATATATATAGCGTCTTTTTAAAATCGGGAAACTATAGCGTCTTTAGTTAAGACGTTATATATATAACATCTTAACAAAAGACGCTATATATATAATATAGATCGTCTTCTTCCTTCCCCCAAAACAGAATCATCGTAACCCCCCCCCACCCCCTTTTTTTTTAATCCAGCGGCCCCCCCTCCATTTTTAATCAAAAGAAACTTGTGTGGAGCCCACCCGTCCCACAAAAAATAAAGATTCTCGGTCCCACGTGCTAGCTAAGGCGTTATCTCAGACATTGTTGCTTGTTTCGACTCCAAATCACAAAATCTCCGACTTTCTAAAAACCTTAAATCGAGGTATTCCGACTTAGTTTTTGTTAAAACTTGTATAAAAAATGCATATTAGTTATTTTTTATGTGCTCTATGTTATTTTTTGATTGTTTTGCGATTTAACTAATTTTTTATTTTTTATCCGGACTATAGTTTTAGTGTGCTAAAAAAATTCATAAAATAGAGAAATTGTTATTAGTTGTTAAAAAAATATTAATTAGTTACTTTTTACTGTGGTATATGTATTTTCATGGTTGTTTTGTGATTAAATTGATTTGTTATTTTTATCCGATTTAGGTTATTTATTTGCTAAAAGACTAGTAAACTAGATAAATTGTTACTTTAATTCCCTGTAGTGGTATCTTGTGGCCTAATGTAGTGCTCGTATTTGTAAGGTAGTGACCTTTTAGCGTAGTAAAACGCAGTGACCTTTAGCGTAGTATCCTTGTAGTTATAGAAATTAATAATTTAAGTATCTCTTATTCCCAAAAATACGTCAAAAAGCTGATAGTTCAAACACAAACTATCTCCAATTATAGTCAACAAACGTAAGAACATAAGAATTCAGGATACATTGGTGCTACTGGGCCTTAAATATTGTGTCTGGGACCAAAATATGAATATTTAATAATTAAATCTTGTATAGTTATGAAAATTAATTATTTAATTTTAGTATAGTAAAAAATAAGTTAGTAACAAACAAACAAACATATTTTATATAAAATAATAAAACTAACATATTAAATAATAAAACTAACATATTGAATAATAAAACTAACATATACAATAATAAACTAACATATAAAATAACAGACCTGTTGAGTAAAAAATTAAAAAAAATTTCTCATCATGAACATAAGAATTTAGGATACATTGGTGCTATTGGGCCTCAAATATTGTGTCCGGAACCAAAATGTAAATATTTAATAATTAAATCATGTATAGTAAAAAATAGGTGAATAACTAACAAACATATAAAATAATAAAACTAACATATAAAATAATAAAACTAACATATAAAATATAAAATTATAATATTGAAAATGTATCAACCTAATTAACAATATAGTAAAAATATCGAATAAAATTTAATATTCAAAGTACTGCAATATATTTAAGCAATGGAAAAGAAAAATAATGTAATTAATTTTATTCAATTTACAGTAGTCGTCATGGAGGTTCCGCCTTTGCATCCCGGACCTGCCTCCCTAGAGCTACTATTACTACAGGCCGAGCATAGTTCTTCCTACATACGGGAAGGGCAGTTATTGGCCCAGACTTTATGTTTTAGGAGAGTAGACGATATGTGGGACTTTCTTAAGACCCGCCAGCTCCATCCCCGTATACTCAGATGCCTGCATGATACGGGTTTCTATAGGATCGTTGAGATCGGCCGGCTGCAACTGGATTGGTCGTTGATCACGGCTTTGATAGAGCGGTGGCGACCAGAGACACACACATTCCATTTGCCCATTGGCGAGGCCATTATCATGCTGCAAGACGTGGAGGTTCTATATGGGCTGCTGGTTGATGGACTTCCTGTTGCTTTGCCGCATGCCATGAGAGATTATACGGGAGATCAGTACCTAGAGATGTTGCAGCGGCTCACCGGTTTCCGGCCAGAGGATGAGGGTGTATTGGTTGGGACTAGTCGTCTTGAGTTGACGCCCGTCCGGCTGCATTTGGAGGCCATGCATGATGACATTACTCATGATACACCGGATCATCATATTAACCGGTACACGAAGCTGTTGCTGCTGCTTATGTTTGGAGGCGTATTGTTCCCGAACACTTCGGGAAACCTAGTCAGCTTGAGATTTCTTCATCATCTTGAGCGGTTAGATGATTTACATCAGTACATCTAGGGTGCTGCTGTTCTTGATTACTTGTACAGGCAGATGTGCCGGGCATGCATGAGCACCCAACGAGACGTTGCAGGATTTATGCCGCTGCTGCAGGTGAAAACATAGTTAAATACTCTCTTCATTATAACATACATCATAAAAATATACCTTAAATTTTACGTCCAAATTGTATATTAGGTTTGGGCCTGGGAGCGGTTCCTGCAGTTTCAGCCACCTCTTTCAGTTGTTTATTTGAAGAATGAAGTGGATTCATATATCTCGTTGACGAGTGTAGACTCGGGAAGATTAATTGGTTTTCCAGTCGTTGCGACCATAGAGTGGTTATGGGAAGATGTCGATTTGAGGCTAGGAGATGGGTTATCTCCTCGAGAGGGTTTGAGGTTGAGTGATTCTTATGAGGTCTTCGTGAAGAGTTTTCCTTTTATCCGGTGGGGTGTATGTGCTACGATTAGAGTTCGAATTACTTGATGTAGTTCGCATGACTGTCGTGGGGGTGAGTATGCATTCGGTAGATGAATGAGAATGTCTTTTGACAGATACTATATGAGCTTATAAGGAATTCAGCTGGACAACAATGCGAGATCATGACAGTTATGAAGGAGGAATATGGTTGTTATCAGATGAGGTGTTTTGTGGCTTCGAGCCAAGTGGGGGAGTCTACTACCAACGATCGGATTGTATGGTCATATGTTATGTTAGTTTTGGACTAGGGTATACTTGTGGATCAGTTATGACTTGAAGAGGGTGACTTCCAGGATGACTCGAGCATGAAAATTGCTGGATGCATGATGTACTATACTTTATGGGTATATGAAAATCTTGGGATGATTCAAGTTTGATATTCATTGTGGTCTTGGTTTCTTCTTTTAGATATTCATGTGTTGGTGGAGCACGGATTATTTGGTGCATATTAGTTGTGCATTGGAGATTAGAGCAAGGTGAATGACTTTCGAGAAGGTCCCAATGGGCTCAAGACTCGCATGTGGTATTTAAAGATTTTCGGATCCGTGTATGGCTAGAACTTGAGATTTTTACTGGATGATGTCAAGACTTGCGATACCTCTATGTTATTATTGACTCTACATGGCAGTATTAGAGAGATGTAAGAAGCGACTTCGGATTTGCATAAGATCTCCTCGGAACGAGCATTTTGATTTGAGTTACTTTTGGGTTTGGCAGTTTGCATGGCTTGGTTGATTGGATAGACCTAGTTCTGATGGATTGGCTGTGTGCTAACGAGTTTTGAAGAGTTCGTGACGGTTTTGACCACGGTTTGAGGTTGATGTCTTCTACGATTATAGAAGGTCTGCTTTGTGTTGAGATGTTCTCCTAGATTAGGTTAAGTATACAGTTTTTAGTTAATATGGTGTTTATCCTACTTGTGATTCAGAGTTGATTATGAGATTTTAATATTTTTACAAGTTAGCATGATAGTTGCGGTGTACCGTGTGGGATTGAAAATTGCATGGATAAGGTTTCGCTTCAGTATCAAAAGAAGGTCATGAGTTTTAGATAGTATGTGAGGTTATGGATATGTTATTGTGGACTTTTGGAAGGTTAATTACCTATTTTGGGATGATCAGAATTGATTTGGAGGACCATTGGTAGGCCTAATGAGAACGTGTGTTCTACATCGGATCGGGTTTGCTTGCTCTTATGTAGTACTGCGGATGTGTCACCGGGCTGAATGAATGTTATACACGCTCTGATTTGTTTCATTCCTTACTTTCTTATGCTATGACGGGTTGTGAGACTGCTTGACTATCTACACACATGATATGGTTCTGTTTAGGCCTTGTGGCCAGGTTCGAGCGAGATAGCTCTTGGGGTGTTGAATTATTATTGTGCCTTGATTATGGTTTTCCTGTATATGATATATTGTGCTATCCGTTTCTCCATGGTTATAGTCATGCACTTCGAGTGTTTGTTGTTGATATGCATGTGGTTGTTGATTGTGAGCATTATGGCTTGATGGATATTCCATGTGGATCGGTATGTTTGGATTGGGCTACATGCCGCAACGGGGTTATGTTAGGATGTGATTCTTTGTGGTTATTTCGTGTATTTTGCTTCTCCATTGTATTATGGATTCATAGCAAGGTGTCGTTAGGGTTGTACCTGTTGGACAATTCTCTTATTTGGTTATCTTTCCATCTTTAGTTATATTCGAGTTGTTGCTAGTTGGGGGCACGAAGTGCGTCATATGTGGCTCTAGGTGGTATTTGGGATGGCCCCGACAGAGTTGCGAGAGTTAAAGGCGCAGTTGAAGGACTTGCTGGATAAGGGCTTCATTAGGCATATCACTTCACCTTGGGGTGCGCCAGTCTTGTTCGTACGAAAGAAAGATGGATCGTTAAGGATGTGTATCGATTATAGACAGTTGAATAAGGTTACTATAAAGAACAAGTATCCACTTCCAAGGATTGACGACCCTTTTGACCAACTCCAGGGTGCCGAGTATTTCTCCAAGAGTGACTTACGTTCAGGGTATCATCAGGTGAGGGTTAAGGAGAAGGATATTCCGAAGACGGCCTTCCGAACAAGATATGGTCACTTTGAGTTCTTGGTGATGTCATTCGGGTTAACAAATGCCCCAACAGCTTTTATGGATCTCATGAATATGTATTCAAACACTATCTTGATGTGTTCGTGATCGTATTCATTGATCACATTCTGGTGTATTCTCGTTTAGAGGCGGAACATGTGGGCCACTTGCGGATAGTATTACTGATCCTCAGGATCGTAAGTTATATGCTAAGCTCTCCAAATATGAATTCTTGCTGAACTCAGTAGCATTCCTTGGCCATGTGATATCTGACAAGGGTATTAGTGTGGACACTCAAAAGATCGATGCAGTGAAGAATTGGCTGAGACCTATAACATCGTCAGAAGTACGTAGCTTCCTGGGGCTAGTAGGATATTATATGCAGTTTGTAGAAGGGTTTTCTTCTATATCAGCACCATTGACTAAGTTAACATAAAAATCTACCAAGTTCCAGTAGTCTGATGCTTGTGAACATAGTTTTCAGGAGCTAAAGAATCGATTGACATCTGCACCCGTGCTCACTCTCCTAGAAGGAACAGAAGGTTATGTGGTATATTGTGACGCCTCGGGTATAGGTTTGGAGTGCGTATTGATGCAACGTGGGAAGATGATTGCTTATGCATCGAGACACTTGAAGAAACATGAAAAGAATTACCCGACTCATGATTTTGAATTGGCTGCAGTAATATATGCTTTGAAGATATGGCAGCACTACTTATATGGCGTCCATGTTGACATCTACACAGATCACAAGAGTTTACAATACATCTTCAAGTAGAAGGAGTTGAATTTGAGGCAGCGTAGGTTGCTTGAATTATTGAAAGACCACGATGTCGAGATATTGTACCATCCCGGTAAAGCCAATGTTATGGCAGACGCTCTTAGCCGTAAATCAATAGGAAGCTTAGTACACATTGAGGCACGTAGACAAGGGTTGACTAAAGAGCTTCATCAGCTGGCCAATATGAGAATCAGATTGTTAGACTCTAATGACAGAGGTGTTACTGTACAGAATACAGCAGAATCATCTTTGGTAGCCGAGGTAAAAGCACGAAAATATGAAGATCCTACTTTAGTGTGATTGAGAGAGGGCATTCAACACCATAAGATTACGGCTTTCGAGATCAGAGAAGATGGGGCACTAAGATACTAGGGCCGATTATGTGTGACTAATGTGGCAGGGTTGCGGGAGAAGATTATGATTGAGATTCATCAGTCCCGATATTCCATCCATCCCAGTTCGACAAAGATGTATCATGACATTAAGGAGCTGTATTGGTGGGATAACATGAAGAAGCCTATTGCAGAATTTGTAGCCCAATGTCCTATTTGTCAACAAGTAAAGATCGAGCATCAGAAACCCGATGGATTGATTTAGAATATAGAGATTCCGACCTGGAAATGGGAGGTGATCAATATGGACTTCATTATTGGATTACCTCACTCTTATCATAAGTTTGACTCCATCTCGGTGATAGTTTATCGACTTACAAAATTTGCCCATTTTCTGCCAGTTAAGAAAACTTATATGGCTGAAGATTATGCGAGGTTGTATATCAAGGAGATTATTAGGCTTCATGGTGTGCCAATATCTATTATATCAGACTGAGGAGCTTAATTTATGGCTAACTTTTGGAGGTCTTTTTAGAAAGCTTTAGGCACATAAGTGAATCTCAGCACTGCATTCCATCCGCAGACTGACGCACATGCTGAACGTACCATTCAAACATTTGAAGATATGCTACGAGCATGTGTTCTAGATTTCAAGGGGAATTGGGATGACCATCTGCCACTCTTAGAATTTTCCTACAATAATAGCTACAATTGTAGTACTAAAATGGCCCCGTACGAGTCACTGTACAAGAGGAGATGTAGATTACCAGTTGGATGGTTCGAAGTTAGTGAAATAGAATTATATGGGCCAGATTTGATTTACCAAGCCATTGAGAAGGTGAAAGTGATACAACAACGACCGAGGATGACGCAAAGCAGGCAAAAGTCTTATTCCGATGTCCGACTTCGTGATCTGGAGTTTGAGGTTGGTGATTTGGTTTTCCCGAGGATCTCACCGATGAAAGGTGTTATGCATTTTGGGAAGAAGTGTAAGTTGAGTTCATGGTATATCGGGCCGTACAAGATTCTTCGACGAATTGGACAGGTTGCTTATGAGTTACAATTGCCATCCGAATTAGAATTTGTCCACCCGGTATTCCATGTATCTATGTTGAGGAAATATATTGGAGACCCTTCTCGGGTCATCCCTATCAAATATGTACAAGTTACGGAGGATCTATCTATTACACCCTATATTTTCGTATGTAAAAATGCGTCGTAAGCAAACTAATGTAGGACAAAAAAATGAGATAATATTTAAAAGTATATAAAGTAAGTTAATCATGTTACCTCTGAGGTTACAAATATTGAAGATCATGAACAACAAGTACAAAGAGGGTTGGACAGTTCAGAAGCTAAAGCAATTAAATAAAACAATGTTTCATCGAAAGTCGACAAGTTGGGAATGTTATAACATGTACCTTTGGGGTGAGACTAGGGTGATTAACATGATAAAGAGATTATGTTATGATTTATATTAGTAATATTACATCCGTGTGTTATGTTTTTTAAGTCAAGCGAGTTGTGGAACAAAAGTCGATGAAAGTCATCACAAGTTACATTCATAAGTTTTACTGAAACTTTGGGTCAAATGTAACTGCGATTTTCTCCCAATATACTTAGAGTTATGGTGTGTTCCACCCATCAAATTAAAGATCTATGAGTCTATTTTCCAACTCATTAAACCATTTGTCAATACGACATCGGAGTAGAGAGATATGTGCATTTTTGCGATACTGCGCAAGCTGCTAGGTGACAAGTAGGTGTGTCACCTACTTGCTTAAATGAAAGCCCAAAAATGGGCCATTTCAGGTCGTCCAAAGAGGCCTTTTAAGGGCCTATTTTCTTCATATATTAGACTTAAAATAGAGCATAATAACCAGACATAAGCTCTGCAAAGAATCCTCCCAAAAATTTCCCACAAACCCTAATTGATTTTCTCTCCCTTTCAAGTTCTAATTGGAGGTAAAACCTAGATTTTGAAGAACCAAGATAGGAGCTGAGTTATCCAACAAATAAGGTGAGTTTACTGCTCTCTTTCATCCAGTTTTTCTTCTGTAAATTCATGGTAAGTCGTTCTATACTTGTAAGAACTCACGGGACGGTGATCGGAAGCCGTGAGTTCGAGTTATTCACTTGTAGCGGACTGTTTTGTGGACTGTTTTGTGTTGCTGTTGGGCTGCGTGTTTTATTACTATTTTGTGGAGTTTTGGAGGAGGAAGGGGGTTTATAAACACCATATAAATGTAGGGTGGTTGGCTGGTCGTTCGTCATAACATTTTCGGATCGTTTGACGCTACTACGGTGGTCGTTTTGTGTACGAAGAGATTGGGGTGTGTTGGGCTGTTTTGTAGTATTTGATGGTGTATATAGGGCTGGAAAATGATGTATATATGTTGTTATTGTTCTGTCCTTGTATTGTTGGTGTTATCTTGAAGTTGGAGGAAGGGCATATTATAGGGGAGATGCTGCCCGTTTTAATACAAAATAGGTTTGTCGTTCGTTGTGCGATAGTTGTACCTTTCGTAACTTAACGATAGTATTATTATCATTCTTGTAGATTAAGGTGCGAAGAGGTGAGTTCAACTTGGTGATTGAAAAGATTGTGATAAGGTATGTTAAGGCTAAGCCTTCCTTCATTTTGGCATGATCTCGTAGCTACATGTGTTAGTAATGAGACAAAAAGAGAAGTTCATATTCATGAATTTATTCACACTATTCTAGTCTCATAAGTTACAATATTATTCCTTATCGAGACTCTATATTCAATTTTAGTATTGTCTTCTTTCAGTCAAGAGAGCAGCAAGCCTATATATACAGTATTACAGTATTTTCATTACCATCGAGCTATAATCGATGGGCAGGCCCCTATTGGGCAACCTCTGATCAGATGGAAAGTTATATACCGAGCCTACTGTGGCCGAGCGCCTATGAGCGAGCCCAGCATGGTCGAGATACATAGCCTAGTATGGCCGAGCGCCTATAAGCGAGCCTACTATGGCAGAGCAGTTATATATATCGAGCCTTATAAGGCCGTACAATTATTTTACTTACTATATTGAAGGAGTTGAGTCAGTATCAGCAGGTAAGTATATCTCCAGATCATCGTTGACTCCCAGTTAATTTCAGTTATCATATTATCAGTTCAGTTTCAGATTTCAGTTATTTTATTGCCTTACATACTCGGTACATTATTTCGTACTGACGTCCCTTTTTTGGGGGCGCTGCATTTCATGCGTGCAGGTTCAGACAGACAGACGGGTAGACCTCCTCAGTAGGTGTTTTCCGAGTTCCGCCTGATCGGTAAGCTCCACGTCTTTCGGAGTTGCCAGGACTAGAGTTTTGTGTACATCTTATGTATATATGTATATATGTTATGGGTAGGTCGGGGCCCTGTTCCGATCACAGTACATCTATCAGTAGAGGCTTGTAGGCATATCCTGTTGGTTAGTGCAGTATGTTGGGTTTGTATAAATTGGTGGTTTGTCAGCTGTAGTAGCTATGACGGCCTTGTCGGCCTAGCTTTATATTGATATTTAGTTAGTGCTAGTTTCCATTCAGTTTTATATTTTGCTTCGCAAATTGTCTTGCAAGGTGGCCCCATGGCCAAAGTATGACATTATGTGTTCAGAGTCCCTTAGTCGCAATTTGGTACGCCAGGTTAGGTGAGGCACGGGGTGCTTGTCTCGCTCCTAGGTTCGGGGCGTGACAAACTTGGTATCAGAGCAGTTCTGTCCTAGGGAGTCTACAAGCCGTGTCTAGTAGGGTCTTGTTTATAGATGTGTTGTGCACCACATTATATAAGCAAGGAACTACAGGGCATTTAGGAGTTGGTTACACTTCTTTGAAATCTAAATCGTGCTATAGAACTGAGTTATAGGAAATTTGAATTAAACTTATGTGTTGGTGTTTGCATGCACAGATGACGGTGACAAGGAAGACTACGGCTAGCCAGAGGAGAGATACAGTAGTAGGTGAGGGGACCAACAGGGTACCCCCAGTAGATGGGGCCCAGTCTGAGGCTCAAGGGGAGACCCCTACTCAGCCATTACCGGCTCCTCCACCAACTACGGAGATTCCTAGGGAAACCGCACATCCAGTTCCCCCTCCACTTCCATCAGATCAGGACTTAAGGAGTGCGGTGCATTTGTTGACACAGTTGGTAGCTACCCAGCAACATGCTAGGGCATCAGCTAGTGCAGGAACTTCTGAGGGGTCTGGGAGTTCAAGGGTCCGAGAGTTTATTGCTTTGAGTCCCCCAGAGTTCACGGGGACAGATCAGAGGGAGGACCCGCAGGATTTCATAGATCAGCTTCACAGGATCTTTCGTGTTATGCATGCCACGGAGAAAGAGGCAGTTGAGCTCGCAGCTTTTCGACTCCGAGATATAGCCATCCTTTGGTATGAGGGATGGGAGAGGTCCAGGGGACGTGATACACCTCCAGCTATTTGGGAGAATTTTTCAGATGCTTTCCTTGACCAGTACTTACCGCGGGAGATCCGACAGGCTCGAGTCGATCAGTTTCTAGCCCTCAAGCAGGGTAATATGAGTGTTCGAGAGTATAGTCTCCGTTTTGACTCATTGGCCAGATATGCACCATCCATAGTTTCTACTATGCGGGACAGGATTCACAGGTTTATAGCAGGGTTAGCCCCAGAGTTAACCGAGGCATGTGCCACCGCTGCATTGCAGGATAGTATGGATATCTCCCGAATTCAGGCATTCGCCCAGAATATAGAAAGGGGTAGGCGTCGGCAGCAGGGTACAGAGAGGGCTGAGCAAGGGCAACGTAAGAGGATGAGATTTCCCAGGTCTCAGGAGCAATCTCAGGGTAGTTATAGGACCCAGTACTTCGGACGGCCACCTAGGCCTCCGCCACCTCAGTTACAGGGTTACGGGTATGACCGCTATACTCAGTCAGGACCAGGTGAGAGCTCACGGGCGTCGGGTTTGCAGCGACAACGAGGTTCTGAGCAGACATGGTCATTTCCTCCGCGGTGTGACATCTGTGGTAGAGGACACTTGGGTCAATGCCGAGCAGGTTCTGATGCTTGTTATACATGTGGGCGTCCGGGGCATATGATGCGAGATTGCCCAAATAGAGATTCTGGGGGAATGGCACAACCAGCGAGTTCAGCAACAGGATCGTCTATGTCCGTGCATCCTTCAAGGCGTGAGTCTCAGTCTTCGGCTGGTAGAGGTCGAGGCAGAGGTAGAGGTTCCAGTTCAAGTGGTAATCAGAACCGTATCTATGCTTTAGCGGGTCGACAGGACCAGGAGTCTTCACCAGACGTTGTGACAGAGGATGAGCATGCGGACCACCTGCGAGCGGTACTCCAAACCCTCCGTGATCGTAAGTTGTATGCTAAGTTTTCTAAATGTGAGTTCTGCTTGAAGTCTGTAGCATTCTTGGGGCATATTGTATCAGATGAAGGGATAAAGGTGGACACTCAGAAGATTGAGGCCGTGAAATCTTGGCCTAGACCTACCACTCCGACAGAGGTTCGTAGCTTTCTAGGCTTAGCAGGATACTATCGGAGGTTCGTAGAGGGTTTTTCTTCCCTTTCGGCACCATTGACGAAGTTGACACAGAAAGAAACTAAGTTTCAATGGACAGAGGCTTGTGAGCGGAGTTTCCAAGAGCTTAAGAACAAGTTGACCTCAGCTCCAGTTCTAACACTTCCAGAGGGTCTAGAGGGTTATGCCGTGTATTGTGATGCATCAGGTGTCGGGTTAGGATGTGTCCTGATGAAACATGGGAAGGTAATTGCATATGCTTCAAGGCAGTTGAGGAAGCACGAGAGGAATTATCCGACCCACGACCTCGAGTTAGCTGCGGTTGTCCATGCACTTAAGATATGGTTCGAGATGGGATGCTACAACATAGCTCTATGTAGGCTAGCAGGTCATCAGGTAAGCTTTTATTTTTCACTTTCAATATTTATGATTTACGGTCGGTGAGGCAAATTGCTGCTATTTATAAAGATTGGCCATGTGTGGCATGCATAGTATGTTTCTGGCTACGTGCAGGTTGGTTTTAACCTAGTGTACGAAGGATACTCTGGAAAAAGTTTCCAAAGTCTCCAAGAGTAAACATTCGAGGACGAATGTTCCCAAGGGGGAGTGATGTTACACCCTATATTTTCGTATGTAAAAATGCGTCGTAAGCAAACTAATGTAGGACAAAAAAATGAGATAATATTTAAAAGTATATAAAGTAAGTTAATCATGTTACCTCTGAGGTTACAAATATTGAAGATCATGAACAACAAGTACAAAGAGGGTTGGACAGTTCAGAAGCTAAAGCAATTAAATAAAACAATGTTTCATCGAAAGTCGACAAGTTGGGAATGTTATAACATGTACCTTTGGGGTGAGACTAGGGTGATTAACATGATAAAGAGATTATGTTATGATTTATATTAGTAATATTACATCCGTGTGTTATGTTTTTTAATTCAAGCGAGTTGTGGAACAAAAGTCGATGAAAGTCATCACAAGTTACATTCATAAGTTTTACTGAAACTTTGGGTCAAATGTAACAGCGATTTTCTCCCAATATACTTAGAGTTATGGTGTGTTCCACCCATCAAATTAAAGATCTATGAGTCTATTTTCCAACTCATTAAACCATTTGTCAATACGACATCGGAGTAGAGAGATATGTGCATTTTTGCGATACTGCGCAAGCTGCTAGGTGACAAGTAGGTGTGTCACCTACTTGCTTAAATGAAAGCCCAAAAATGGGCCATTTCGGGTCGTCCAAAGAGGCCTTTTAAGGGCCTATTTTCTTCATATATTAGACTTAAAATAGAGCATAATAACCAGACATAAGCTCTGCAAAGAATCCTCCCAAAAATTTCCCACAAACCCTAATTGATTTTCTCTCCCTTTCAAGTTCTAATTGGAGGTAAAACCTAGATTTTGAAGAACCAAGATAGGAGCTGAGTTATCCAACAAATAAGGTGAGTTTACTGCTCTCTTTCATCCAGTTTTTCTTCTGTAAATTCATGGTAAGTCGTTCTATACTTGTAAGAACTCACGGGACGGTGATCGGAAGCCGTGAGTTCGAGTTATTCACTTGTAGCGGACTGTTTTGTGGACTATTTTGTGTTGCTGTTGGGCTGCGTGTTTTATTACTATTTTGTGGAGTTTTGGAGGAGGAAGGGGGTTTATAAACACCATATAAATGTAGGGTGGTTGGCTGGTCGTTCGTCATAACATTTCGGATCGTTTGACGCTACTACGGTGGTCGTTTTGTGTACGAAGAGATTGGGGTGTGTTGGGCTGTTTTGTAGTATTTGATGGTGTATATAGGGCTGGAAAATGATGTATATATGTTGTTATTGTTCTGTCCTTGTATTGTTGGTGTTATCTTGAAGTTGGAGGAAGGGCATATTATAGGGGAGATGCTGCCCGTTTTAATACAAAATAGGTTTGTCGTTCGTTGTGCGATAGTTGTACCTTTCGTAACTTAACGATAGTATTATTATCATTCTTGTAGATTAAGGTGCGAAGAGGTGAGTTCAACTTGGTGATTGAAAAGATTGTGATAAGGTATGTTAAGGCTAAGCCTTCCTTCATTTTGGCATGATCTCGTAGCTACATGTGTTAGTAATGAGACAAAAAGAGAAGTTCATATTCATGAATTTATTCACACTATTCTAGTCTCATAAGTTACAATATTATTCCTTATCGAGAATCTATATTCAATTTTAGTATTGTCTTCTTTCAGTCAAGAGAGCAGCAAGCCTATATATACAGTATTACAGTATTTTCATTACCATCGAGCTATAATCGATGGGCAGGCCCCTATTGGGCAACCTCTGATCAGATGGAAAGTTATATACCGAGCCTACTGTGGCCGAGCGCCTATGAGCGAGCCCAGCATGGTCGAGATACATAGCCTAGTATGGCCGAGCGCCTATAAGCGAGCCTACTATGGCAGAGCAGTTATATATATCGAGCCTTATAAGGCCGTACAATTATTTTACTTACTATATTGAAGGAGTTGAGTCAGTATCAGCAGGTAAGTATATCTCCAGATCATCGTTGACTCCCAGTTAATTTCAGTTATCATATTATCAGTTCAGTTTCAGATTTCAGTTATTTTATTGCCTTACATACTCGGTACATTATTTCGTACTGACGTCCCTTTTTGGGGGCGCTGCATTTCATGCGTGCAGGTTCAGACAGACAGACGGGTAGACCTCCTCAGTAGGTGTTTTCCGAGTTCCGCCTGATCGGTAAGCTCCACGTCTTTCGGAGTTGCCAGGACTAGAGTTTTGTGTACATCTTATGTATATATGTATATATGTTATGGGTAGGTCGGGGCCCTGTTCCGATCACAGTACATCTATCAGTAGAGGCTTGTAGGCATATCCTGTTGGTTAGTGCAGTATGTTGGGTTTGTATAAATTGGTGGTTTGTCAGCTGTAGTAGCTATGACGGCCTTGTCGGCCTAGCTTTATATTGATATTTAGTTAGTGCTAGTTTCCATTCAGTTTTATATTTTGCTTCGCAAATTGTCTTGCAAGGTGGCCCCATGGCCAAAGTATGACATTATGTGTTCAGAGTCCCTTAGTCGCAATTTGGTACGCCAGGTTAGGTGAGGCACGGGGTGCTTGTCTCGCTCCTAGGTTCGGGGCGTGACACTATCATATGAAGAAGTGCTAGAGGCTATATTAGATCCACAAGTCCACAAGCTGAGAACAAAGGATGTAGCTTCCGTCAAAGTATTGTAGAGGAACAAGAATACGGAAGAAATGACATAGGAAGCAAAAGAGGAGATGAAGTCTAAATACCCTTACCTATTCCAAATTGAAGATAACGAGGATGCCGGGGGAACGCAGGACACAATGGAAGCTGAAACGACTCTATGAGGTAAGCAATAGCTTGATAATACTCTTCCTTAATACAAAATGGTGATATGCAGATAATGTACATATCCATAATGCTTTGTATCGCCTTGTGAGGACAAAGGTTGGGTTTAACTACTTGCAAGTTTGGCTAGTGTCCATTTTATAGGGGAAACTCAGCCGAAAATTTTCGTCGAAATCCACGATGAGTTAGACTCCCCATAAACCCTTACATTCGAGGACGAATGTTCCCAAGGGGGGAGGGTGTTACAACCCAAATTCACGTACCTTAGATCACACCGTAATTTAGTTGGCGTAAATCCGAGAAGAGATCATCTTTGAGATGATAAAAGGATAATCCTATTGGTCTTAAATGATACAACGGTGTATAAAAGTGGTTAACAAGTATTAGATGTTAAACGAATCAAGGATGTTGTAACCCGTATTTTCAGGTAAAACTAGAGGTGCTTAATATTCTCAGCAGGTCATGTTTTAAGGTATTTGAATCATATAATATTTGTATCATAAGTCTTGAAGTCAAATGAGGTATGAAACCAAAGGCGACAAAAGTTGTCGCAACTTACGTTCATAATTTTACCTAAACATTAGGTCATATGTTACTAAGATTTTCTCCCAATTTACTTGGAATTACAGGGTGATATACCCACTAAATTGAATATCTATGAGTCTAGTTTTTAATGCATTCAACCGTTCGTCAATACGACGTTGGAGTAGAGAGATATTCGCATTTTTGCGACTGCGCAAGCAGCTCTATATGGGACCCACATAGGCTATTGAGATATATTGATATATATGAGATGCCTTAAGCCCGTTTTAACTCATTCATTTTCACTCTCTTCAGACCATAGACACCTAAAAACTCTCTCTCAAGGTTCTCTCATGATCCAAGACCCAAACAAAGGGCAAATAACACAAATCAAGTGTCGGGAATCCCGTGGTGCTAGTAAGTTTCTTGTTCTTCTTGTTGTTGCTGATTTTTGTGTGATTCCAGCTCATGTGGGAGGTTTTTATAAGTAGTTTAAGTTCTTTAAAATAATATCTCAAGTTTTTATTATCAACCCTGGGTGATTTCAAGTTTTCCAAAGTGATTCTAGTGCCGAAAAACCCGAATTGATTGCTAGTTTCGCTTCCTTGTTCTTGTGGCAGCATTAGAAGGATATTTCGTGGAGAAGTAAGGTCAAATTATAGTTTTTCTATCCGTTTAAAGGTAAGGAACCTCTTACTCTACATGTATTTAAGATTATCCAAGTTGCGGCTAAGTCGTTGAAGCTAGAACTTGTGAGATATCTATCGAAATGCTTGTTAGTAATGTTGTTGGTTGGTGGACTATTTTGGGAGGCTTAATATGACTATTATTGATGTTTTTATGGCTGTTTGGTGATTGTTTTAACTTATGGAAAGTCATATAAATAGGAGAGGTGCTGTCCGTTTTATCGTAAAATAGGTTGCGGTCGATATATAATAGTTACGACGCTTAAATGATAACGATAGTTCCATTTCTCTTATGTAGACTAAGGAGTCGTGACATTTTTATTGCTTGAGGTTGGGAAGTATATACAAGGTATGTGAGGCTATCTCTTTCCTTCTTTTGCACGACTCCGATTGTACATAATGTAATGAACGAACTTCCAAAGGTACTCCACTCTTAGAAGCTAGCATTTACATTGTTTCCCTTCTTATGGAACGATTGATGTTGATGTTACTTCTGTTATTCTTATGTTATCAATGTTGTTGGTACTTCCTAATTCTTATAAGATCCATGACGAAGAGTTAGTCCTAATAATGTGTGTGGAGGTTACCGACCTTACGTCACTCCAAAAGGTTCAGAATGTGATTCCAATGAGTCCTGCAAGCATTATATATATGTACCTATATTACTCTACCGATTTCTGCTATAGCCGGCCGGGTACAACACCTATTGTGCAACCATTGATCAGTTGGGTTTTATCGAGCTCCACATAGCCGGGTACGATTCTACCGAGCCTTATGATGGCCGGGTACGATATGATGATGATGATGCCCACATAGGCAGCAGCAGAAGAAGAGTGTGTGTGTGTATATATATATATATATATATATATATATATATATATGTGTATATATATATATATATATATGTAAACATGCATTTCATGTCAGTCGCCCTCAGAGGCACTCAGATGTTACTGGTTGTATATTCTCTATCCCTGCTTACATTACTGTTCTTATTTATGCTTTCCTGCCTTACATGCTCGGTACTTTATTCGTACTGACGTCCCTTTTATTTGTGGACACTGCATGTCGTGATGCAGGTCCTGATAGACAGGTAGACGAAGCACCCCTACCACAGTAGGCTGGCCAATTCAGCGGTTATTGGCGATATCCCTTCTCCAGACTTGCCGTGGTCTTGGTATGCATTTTTGTTATAGACATTATGGGTACGTCGGGGCTCTATTCCGGTAAATGTTGCAGCACTTATGTTCGTTTAGAGGCTCATAGACAAGTGTCAACTCATGTATAGTTTGGATTGCCTTGTCGACTGATTTTTGTTATATAGTCTCTCATGGCAGCTTGTCAGCTCGTACCTTATATATAGCTTCATGACAGCCTTGTCGGCCCATGTTATGTATGTTTATGCCATTATCTGTCATTGTTGGTTGTTCATGATTCATGTCTACCATTTATGTTTATCTCGTCGGCCTTTATAGATAATAAGAAAGGTTTGATAAAATGTACATTGGTGCTCGGCAGGCATGGCCCGGGTGTCAGTCATGGCCCTCCGGTTTGGGTCGTGACACCACCAGAGTCAAAGGAATTGAAGGAACAATTTTAGGAATTACTAGATAAAGGTTTCATCAGACCGAGTGTGTCGCCTTGGGGTGCTCCAGTTCTTTTTGTGAAGAAGAAAGACGGTTCCATGAGAATGTGCATTGACTATAGGAAATTGAACAAGGTGACTATTAAGAACAAGTATCCACTACCATGTATTGACGATTTATTTGATCAGCTTCGGGGTGCTAGGATGTTCTCAAAGATTGACTTAAGATCGGGGTACCATCAATTAAAGATCCGGGCTTCGTAAATTCCTAAGACGGCCTTCAGGACCCGTTATGGCATTATGAGTTCTTGGTTATGTCTTTTGGACTAAGCAATGCTCCAACATCTTTCATGCATTTGATGAACAATGTGTTTCAGCCTGATCTAGAATCCTTCTTCATTATGTTCATTGATGATATATTAGTGTATTCCCGTAGTAGGTGTAATGACCCAATCGGTTTATTTTAGCATTGGCATTTAGTTTGGTGGTTTGAGGTCTTGAGTAGCTCCATATTAGGTATTACGAGTTGAGTGCATGGTTGGTTTTGATTTTTGGGAAGTTTGGGAGTAATTTGGAAGAGTAATTCTCACTTTGGAAGCTTTAAGTTGAAGAGTTAACCAATGTTTGAATTTTATGTAAACAGTCTCGGATTTGTGTTTTGAGGGCTTCAATAGGTTCGTATGGTTATTTTGTACTTAGGACTATGTCTGGATTTGGATTTGGAGATTCCTAGGTTGATATGGCTCTTTTTAGCGAAAGTTGGCAATTTAAAGGTTTAAAATTTTCATAAGTTTGACGAGGGGTTGACTTTGATGGTATCGACTTTGGATTGTTGTTTCAGATGTTCGAATAAGTCCATTTTGTCATTTGGAACTTGTATGCAATGTTTGGTCTCGTTCTGAGTTGATTTGGTAGGATTCAGACGTGTTCGTGATGTTTGAAGGTTTGAAAGTTAAGAGAATCATCTTGGTCTTCGATTCCTGGTTTTGATATTATTTATGATGTATTGAGCTTTTGGATAAGTTTGAATAATGTACTTGGACTTGTTGGTATGTTTGGACGGGGTACCGAGGGCCTCAGGTGTAATTCGGGGTGGTTTTAGACCATTTTGGAGGGGTTGGGCATTGCTGGTTTCTGGTGCATCTGATGTGTTTCACGATCATGGGTAAAGCTACGTGATCGCACTATTCTTCCAAACATACCTTAATCAAATTCGATGTAATGACCCGGCTGGTCGTTTTGAGAGTACTAGCCCCAAACCCTTATTTGTTGCTCCCTATACTTCATTTTGTGGTTATGTAACTTGCTGGAAGGATTTGTTTTTGGCTTCAGAGTAAAATGGGACACATAGTCCCTAAAATGGAAGTTTAAGTTATAGGAATCGACTGTAGTTTGAACTGTGTGAAGACAAATCCGAAATGGAGTTTTGACAGTTCCAATAGCTCCGTAGGGTGATTTTGGTCTTAGAAGCGTGTTCGGATGTTGAATTGGAGGTCCGTAAGTCATTTTAGCGTCAATTGGCGAAAGTTGGGAAATTGGATAACTTTTGAAAAGTTTGACCGGGAGTGAACTTTTTGATATTGGGGTCGGATTCTGATTCCGGAGGTTGGAGTAGGTCCGTAATGTAAATTATGACTTGTGTGCAAAATTTGAGGTCAATCGGACTTGATTTGATAGGTTTCAACGTCAAATGTAAAAGTTTGAAGTTTGAAGTTTATTAGGCTTAAATCGATGCGCAATATGTGTTTTTAGCATTGTTTGATGTGATTTAAATGCTCGACTAAGTCCGTATGATGTTTTAGGACTTGTTGGTATGTTTGGTTGAGGTCCTGGGGGCCTCAGGTGAGTTTCAGATGGTTAACGGATAAAATTTGGACTTAAGGAAAAAGCTAAGATTTTCCGCCTTCTTGTGCAGTCCCACCTGCGAAACTATTCTCGTATGTGTGCAACCGCATGTGCGGTTGGCAAGGCGCAGAAGCAGATTTGGGGTTTGGCCTGGTGCTGTGTCGCAGGTGCGTGAAGGCTCCCGCATTTGCGAGTCCGCAGATACGAGCAAGGCTCCGAAGATGCGGGGTGAAGGGAGGGCAGCTAGTGTTGCAGAAGCGAAGATGCAATCGCAAATGCGGGTCTACAGGAGCGGACCTCTTGCCTGCACAAGCAAAGGGAACCGTAGAAGCGGTTACGGTTTTCGCAAAAGCAGTTCTGCAGGTGCGGCTAAGTGGACCGTAGAAGCGGAACCCCTGGGTAGATTCTATTAATTCAAGGGCTCAGGAGTTTTATCATTGTTGGACATTTGAGCTTGGGTTTTGGCGATTCTTGAGAGCGTTTTCGAGGGATTTTCTTGAGGTAAGTCCCTTGTGCTTATTTTTTATCAATAACCTTGTTTCCCTATTGATTTTTCCACCTAGATTGTGTATGTTTAAGGTGGAAATTGGGAGTTTGAGGCTAGGGATTTGGAGAGCTAAATTGGGGATTTGAGTGGCGACTTGGTGTCGGATTTTGGTAATTTTGGTATGGGTGAACTCGATATCGAATGGGTGTTCATATTTTGTGACTTTTACCCGATTCCGAGATGTGGTCCCGGGTCGACTTTTTGGGGCGATTTTTAGATTCTTTTCTTAAGTCGTAGTTTCATTTTTAAATTAGTTTCTTGTAGTTGTATTCATGATATGTAATTTCTTTTGGCTAGATTTGGGCCATTCGGAGTCGGAAAATTGAGGAAAAGGCATACTTATCGATTGATTGAGCGAGATTTGAGGTAAGTGACTTGTCTAACCTTGTGTGAGGGAAATCTCCTTAGGTTTTGGTACTGTTGTAACAATTTGTGATATGTGAGCGCCGTGTACGCGAGGTGACGAGTTCATACACGGGCTAATTGTGGAAATTTTGGTTCTTGCTGAGTTGTCTTCTTTTAAATTCCTTAACTGAGTTGCCTTAGCATATTTAGTGATCATGATTAGCCTAGTATCACATGTGTACATGCCTTAACTCTGACTTGCAATTTGTGCAACATGCTTAGTTCAATTACCTGCTTCCCTTGATTTGAATTAAATCTTTAACTATAAGATTTCTTGCTGTAAATTCGTTGTTCCTTCGGTTCGGTTATCTGTTGCATATTTACTTTAGGACTACCAACAACACAAGAATACAACAATATCAACATGTATATATTATTTTCCAACCTTATATACACCACAAAATACTACAAAACAGCCCAGCACACCCCAATCTCTTCATACACAAAACGACCACCGTAGTAGTGTCAAACAATCCAAAAATGTTACGACGAACTACCACCCCACCACCCTGAATTTATGTGGTGTTTCTCCACACCCCTACTCCTCCAAAACTCCATAAAACAGTAGTAAAACATGCAATCCAACAGCAACACAAAACAGTCTGTTACAAGTGAATAACTCAAACTCACGGCTTCCTATCACCGTCCCGTGAGTTCTTACAATTATAGAACGACTTTCCATACATCTCCAGCAGAAAAAATGGATAAAATAGAGTAGTAAACTTACCTTATTTTTTGAATAACTCAGCTCCTATCTTGTTTCTTCAAACTCTAGGTTTTACCTCCAACTAGAACTTGAAAAGGAGAGAAATTCAATTAGGGTTTGCGTGTAATTTTTGGGAGGATGTTTGCAGGGGTTTAGGTCTGGTTATTGTGCCCTCTTATCAGTATATTATTTGAACTAAATAGGCCTTTAAAAGGTCTCTTTGGACGAACCGAGCTGGCCCATTTTCGGACTCTCATTTAAGCAAGTAGGTGACACACCTACTTGTCACCTAGCATCTTGCGCAGTCTCACAAAAATGCATATATCTATCTACTACGATGTCGTATTGACAAATAGTTTAATGAGTTAGAAAATAGACTCATAGATATTCAAAGTGATGGTTGGAACACCCCGTATCTAAGTATATTGGGAGAAAATTGCAGTTATATTTGGTCTAAATTTCAGTAAAACTTATGAACGTAACTTATGATGACTTTCATCGACTTTTGTTCCACAACTCGCTTGACTTCAAAACATAACACACGACTATCATATGACTAACATAACTCATAACATAACCTCCTTATCATGTTAAACACCCTAGTCTCACCCTAAAAGTATATGTTATAACATTCCTAATTTGTCGACTTTCGACGAAATATTATTTTCTTCAATTCCTTTAGCTTCTGAACCTTCCAACCCTCTTTGTACTTGTTGTTCATGATCTTCAATATTTGTAACCTCCGAGGTAACATGATTAACTTACTTTATATACTTTCAAATATGATCTCATTTTTGGTCCTACATTAGTTTGCTTACGATATACTTTTACGTACGAAAATATAGGGTGTAACATCATTCCCCCCTTGGGAACATTCGTCCTCGAATGTTTACTCTTAGAGACTTTGGAAAATTTTTTTGCCAGAGTCTCCTCCGTACACTAGACTTAAACCAACCTGCACGCATCCAGAAAACATATTATACATGCCACACATGGCCAATGTCTATAAATAGCAACACTTGGCCTCACACGACCGTCAATCATAAATACTGAAAGTCAAAAATAAGAGCTTACCTGATGACCTACTGGCCTGAATAGAGTTGTGCTGATGTACCATCTTGAGCCATATCTTCAATTTGAAATATGTGGGGATATTTAGACTTCATTTCTTCCTCCGCTTCCCACGTCATCTCCTCCACATTCTTGCTTCTCCATAAAACCTTAACGGAAGCTACCTCCTTATTTCGTAGCTTGCGTATTTGTCGGTCTAGGATGGCAATTAGAACTTCCTCGTATGATATGTCATCCGTAATCTGTACATCATCAGTGGGCACGACTCGAGTAGGATCGCCAATGCACTTTCGTAGCATAGATACGTGAAAAACCGGATTGACAGACTCCAATTCTGAGGGCAATTCTAACTCATAAGCTACTTGTCCCACTCTCCGAATAATCCTATAAGGCCCAATATACCGTGGGCTAAGCTTGACTTTATTTCCAAACCTCATCACGCCCTTCATAGGTGACACCTTTAAGAATACCCAGTCATCAACCCCGAACTCTAAGTCTCGTCGTCGCACATCATAATATAACTTCTGACGACTCTGGGTTGTCAACAGTCACTCCAAGATAAGCTCTAACTTTTCTACGACCCGCTGAATCAATTCTGGCCCATGTAACCCAAATTCTCCAACATCAAACCACCCTATAGGAGATCTGCACTTACTCCCATACAAAGCCTCGTATGGAGCCATCTGGATACTAGAGTGATAACTGTTATTATATGCAAACTCGATAAGAGGTGGATGTTCATCCCAACTTCTTTTAAAATCCAACACACATGCTCGTAACATATCCTCGAGCATCTAAATTATGCGCTCGGCTTGTCCATCAGTCTGTGGAGGAAAGGTTGTGCTGAGATTCACCTGAGTCCCTAGACCTCTCTGAAATGACCTCTAGAAATGTGCTGTAAACTGGGCCCCACGGTCAGATATAATAGATACAGGTACTTCGTGTAGCCGCACTATCTCCTTAATATATAACTCCATATAATCTTCAGCTGTATATGTAGATCTGACTGGTCGAAAATGGGCTGATTTCGTAAGCATATCGACTATCACCCATATAGAATCAAACTTACGATGAGAACGAGGCAAACCTATGATGAAGTCCATGTTTATCGCCTTCCATTTCCACGTCGGGATCTCTATAGTCTGCATTAGCCTTCCGGGTTCTGGTGCTCTACCTTCACCTGCTGGCAACTAGGACACTAGGCGACAAACGCAACAATGTTCTTCTTCATATCGTTCCACCAGTACACATCCTTAATGTCATGATACATCTTCGTCGACCCAGGATGAATGGAGTACCACGAATGATGTGCCTCTAACATAATCTTGTCTCATAGCCCTGGTACATCTGGGATACACAAACGACCTCTATATCTAAGAACCCCATCTTACTTGAGATCTAACAATGGCTTCTTCTGCTGCGGAACTCGCTCTCTCAACTCGACCATCTCTGGGTCCTCGTACTGCCTTTCCTTGACTTCAGCTATGAGAGATGATTTTGCAGTGTTTTGGAGTACAACTCCACCATCATCAGAATCTACTAACCGAACCCCCAACAAGCCAATTAATGAATCTTTCTAGCTAATTGTATTTTCTCAACCTCTACATGTGCTAAGCTACCCATAGATCGGTGAGTTAAGGCATCTACTACAACATTAGCTTTCCCTGGATGGTAGAGAATGTTAACGTCGTAATCTTTCAATAACTCTAGCCATCGCCTCTATCGCAAATTCAACTCTTTTTGCTTGAAGATATATTGCAGGCTTTTATGATATGTAAATACATCAACATGAACACCATATAAATAATGCCGCCATATCTTAAGTGCATAGACAACTGCAACTAACTCGAGGTCATGGGTCGAATATTTCATCTCGTGCTTCTTCAACTGCCTTGAAGCATACGCAATTACCTTCCCATGTTGCATCAGAACACATCCTAACCTGACACCTGAGGCATTATAATACACGTCATAACCCTCAGGACCCTCTGGAAGTGTTAGAACTGGTGCTGAGGTCAACCTGTTCTTAAGCTCTTGGAAACTCCACTCGCAAGCCTCCGTCCACTGAAACTTAGTTACTTTCTGCGTCAACGGTGCCGAAAGGGAAGAAAAACCCTCTACGAACCTCCGGTAGTATCCTGCTAAGCCTAGAAAACTACGAACCTCTGTCGGAGTGGTAGGTGTAGCCCAAGATTTCACGGCCTCAATCTTCTGAATGTCTACCTTTATACCTTCATCGGATACAATATGCCCCAAGAATGCTACAGACTTCAACCAGAACTCACATTTAGAAAACATAGCATACAACTTACGATCATGAAGGGTTTGGAGTACCGCTCGCAGGTGGTCTACATGCTCCTCCTCTGAACGTGAATAAACCAGAATATCATCAATAAATACTATCATGAACAAATCTAAAAATGGACGGAATAGGCTATTGATCAAGTCCATAAATACGACGGGTGCATTTGTCAACCCGAAGGACATGACAAGGAACCCAAAGTGGCCATATCGGGTCCTAAAGGTTGTCTTCGTAATATCTTTCTCCCGAACTCTAATCTGGTGGTACCCCAACCTCAAATCTATCTTTGAAAAGCATATAGCCCCCTGTAACTGATCAAATAAGTCATCGATCCTTGGAAGTGGATACTTATTCTTTATATTTACCTTGTTTAACTGCCTATAATCGATACACATTCTCATCGAGCTGTCTTTATTCCACACAAACAGTATTGGTGCACCCCAAGGTGAGGTACTGGGCCTGATGAAACCTTTCTCCAGCAAATCTTTTAACTGCTCCTTCAATTCCTACAATTCGACAGGTGCCATTCTATACGGAGGGATGGATATTGGCTGAGTTCCCGGAAGCAAATCAATGCTAAAATCAATCTCTCGCTCTGGAGGAATACCTGGACACCCATCTAGAAACACATCTGCGTACTCTTTGACTACTGGAATAGACTGAAGTGTAGGTATCTCAGCATCTGCATCTCTAACTCGCACAATATGATAGATGCACCTTTTTGCGATCATTTTCCTTGCCTTCATATAGGAAATAAACCTACCTCTGGGTGTCTCTATCTTACCTACCCATTCAAGGACTGGCTCACTCAGAAAATAAAATCTGGCTGCCTTTGCTAAGCAATCAACTATGTCATAGCAAGCTGCCAACCAGTCAATGCCCATGATAGCATCAAAATCCATCATCTCTAGCTCAACTTGGTCGGCTGAGGTATGACGACTACAAACTGTCACCGTACAACCTCGGTAAACCCGTCTAGTAATAATCGGTTCTCCGACCGGTGTATATACCGCAAAAGGATCACTTATTATTTCAGGCACTATACCAAACATCCCCTCGACAAATAGGGTAATATACGATAAAGTAGATCCTGGATCTATCAAGGCATACACATCGTGAGAGCAAATGGTCAATATACCTGTCACAACATCTGGTGAAGACTCCTGGTCCTGTCGACCCGCTAAAGCATAGATACAGTTCTGATTAACACCTGAACCTCTACCTCTACCTCTGCCTCGACCTCTACTAGCCAAAGATTGAGACTCGTGCCCTGAAGGATGCACGGACATAGATGATCCTGTTGTTGAACTCGCTGGTTGTTCCATAACCCCAGAATCTCTATTTGGGCAATCCCGCATCATATTCCTCAGACTCCCACATGTATAACTAGCATCAAAACATACTCGACATAGGCCCAAGTTTCCTCTACCACAAATGTCACACCACGGCAGAAATGACCATGTCTGCCCTGAACCTCGCTATCGCTGTAAACCTAACGCCTGTGATCTCTCACCTGGTCCTGACTGAGTATAGCGGTCATACCTGAAATCCTGTAACTAAGGTGGTGGAGGCCTAGGTGGTCATCTAAAGTACTGTGGCCTATAACTACCCTAAGACTGCTCTTGGGACCTGGAAAATCTCATCCTCTTACGCTGCCCTTGCTCAATCCTCTCTGTACCCTGCTGTTGACGCCTACCCCTTTCTATATTTTGGGCGAATGCTTGAATCCGGGAGATATCCATACTATCCTGGAATGCAGCAGTGGAACATGCATCGGTCAACGCTGGGGCGAACCTAGCTATAAACATGTGGATCCTGTCTCGCATAGTAGAAACTATAGATGGAGCATATCTAGCCAATGAGTCAAAACAGAGACTATACTCTCGAACATTCATATTGCCCTGCTTGAGGGCTAGAAACTGATCGATTTGAGCCTGTCGGATCTCCCGCGGTAAGTACTGCTCAAAGAAGGCATCTAAAAAATTTCTCCCAAATAGCTGGAGGTGCATCAAGTCCCCTGGACCTCTCCCATCCCTCGTACCAAAGGATGGATATATCTCGGAGTCGAAAAGCTGCAAGCTCAACTGCCTCTTTCTCCGTAGCATGCATAACCCGAAAGATCCTGTGAAGCTGATCTATGAAATTCTGCGGGTTCTCCCTCTGATATGTCCCTGTGAACTCTGGGGGACTCAAAGCAATAAACTCTCAGATCCTTGAACTCCCAGACCCCTCAGAAGATCATGCACTAGCTGATGCCCTAGCCTATTGCTGCGTAGCTACCAACTGTGTCAATAAATGCACCGCACTCCTCAAGTCCTTATTTGATGGAAGTGGAGGGGGAACTGAATGTGCGGTATCCCTAGGAATCTCCTCAGGTGGTGGAGGAGCCGGTAAAGGGTGAGTAGGGGTCTCGCCCTGGGCCTCAGACTGGGCCCCATCTACTGGGGTACCCAGATGGTCCACTCACCCACTGTTGTGTCTCTCCTCTGACTAGCCGTAGTCTTCCTAGTCATCATCATCTGTGTATGCAAACACCAACATGTAAGTTTAACTCAAATTTCCTATAACTCAGTTCTACAGCACGATTTAGATTTGAAAGAAGGGTAACCAACTCCTAAATACCCTGTAGTTCCCTGTTTATATAATGTGGTGCACAACACATCTATAAATAAGACCTTACTAGACACGGCTTGTAGACTCCCTAGGACATAAATGCTCTGATACCAAGTTTGTCATGCCCCGAACCTGGGGGCGAGACCGGTACCCGGTGCCTCACTTAACATAGCGTGCCAACTTGTGAGTGAGGGACTCTGAACATGCAATGTCATACTTTGGCCATGGGGCCACATTGCAAGATAATTTGTGAAGCAAAATATAAAACAGAACGGAAACTATCTTTGACTCAATATTAATATAAAGCTGGGCCTATAAGGCCGTCATAACTACTATAGGTGACAAACCAACAAAATACACATAGAAAGCCTACAAGACCAACATGCTAGACTAACTGATAGGATATGTCTACAAGCCTCTACTGATGGATGTACTGTGATCGGAACAAGGTCCCAACCTACTAATAACATATATACATATATACACAATATGTACACAAAAACCTAGATCCGGCAACTCCGAAGGACATGGAGCTTACCGATCAAGCTGAACTCGGGAAACACCTACTGAGGAGGTCTACCCGTCTGTCTATTTGAACCTGCACGCATGAAATGCAGCGTCCCTAGGAAAAGGATGTTAGTACGAAATAATGTACCGAGTATGTAAGACAATAAAATAACTTAAAGCTGAAACTGAACTGATAATATAATAACTGAAAGTATCTAGGAGTCAAAGATGATCTGGAGATATACTTACCTGCTGATACTGACTCAACTCTCTCAATATAGTAAGTAAAATAGTTGTCCGTCCCTATAAGGCTCGGAACGTGTAACTGCTCTACCGTAGGAGGCTCGTTTGTGGGATTCTACTGGGTGGTTGTTGTTGTTGCACTACTATTCTCATAATAGCGATGGCTCATTCATATATATATATATATATATATATATATATATATAGACCCTCTGCTCAATTGACTGGAAGAAAACAATACTTAACTGAATATAAAGTCCCGATAACGGAGAATACTGTAACTTATGAGACTAGGATAATGTACATAAGTTCAGGAATACAAACTTCTCTTTATGCCTCGTTATCAAACTCAAGTAGTTACGGGATCATGCCAAAATGAAGAAAGGTTTAGCCTTAACACACCTTATCAAAATCTTTCCAATTACCAAGTTGAACTCGCCTCTTCGTACCTTAATCTACAATAACGATAATAATACTATCATTAAGTTACGAAAGGTACAACTATCGCACAACGAATGACAAGCTTATTTTGTATTAAAACGGGCAGCATCTCCCCTATAATCCTTACTTCCTCCAAATTCAAGATAATACCAACAACACAAGAATACAACAATATCAACATATATACATTATTTTCCAATTTTATATACACCACAAAATACTACAAAACAGCCCAACACACCCCAATCTCTTCATACACAAAACGACCACCGTAGTAGTGTCAAACAATCGAAAAATGTTACGACGAACTACCACCCCACCACCCTGAATTTATGTGGTGTTTCTCCACACCCCTACTCCTCCAAAACTCCATAAAACAGCAGTAAAACATGCAATCCAACAGCAACACAAAACAGTCTACAAAACAGTCTGTTACAAGTGAATAACTCAAACTCACGGCTTCCTATCACCGTCCCGTGAGTTCTTACAATTATAGAACGACTTTCCATACATCTCCAACAGAAAAAAATGGATAAAATAGAGTAGTAAACTTACCTTATTTTTTGAATAATTCAGCTCCTATCTTGTTTCTTCAAACTCTAGGTTTTACCTCCAACTAGAACTTGAAAAGGAGAGAAATTCAATTAGGGTTTGCGTGTAATTTTTGGGAGGATGTTTGCAGGGGTTTAGGTCTGGTTATTGTGCCCTCTTATCAGTATATTATATGAACTAAATAGGCCTTTAAAAGGTCTCTTTGGACGAACCGAGCTGGCCCATTTTCGGACTCTCATTTAAGCAATCTCTTCATACACAAAACGACCACCGTAGTAGTGTCAAACAATCCAAAAATGTTACGACGAACGACCAGCCCACCACCCTGCATTTATGTGGTGTTTCTCCACACCCTTACTCCTCCAAAACTCCATAAAACAGTAGTAAAACACGCAATCCAATAGCAACACAAAATAGTCAACAAAACAGTCCGCTACAAGTGAATAACTCGAAATCACGGCTTCCTATCACCGTCCCGTGAGTTCTTACAATTATAGAACGACTTTACATACATCTCCAGAAGAAAAAATGGATAAAAGAGAGTACTAAAATTACCTTATTTGTTGAATAACTCAGCTCCTATCTTGGTTCTTCAAACTCTAGGTTTTACCTCCAACTAGAACTTGAAAAGGAGAAATTCAATTAGGGTTTGTGTGTAATTTTTGGGAGGATGTTTGCAGGAGTTTAGGTCTGGTTATTGTGCCCTATTATCAGTGTATTATATTAACGAAATATGCCTTTAAAAGGTATCTTTGGTTGACCCTAACTGGTCCATTTTCGGACTCTCATTTAAGCAAGTAGGTGACACACCTACTTGTCACCTAGCAACATGCGCAGTCTTGCAAAAATGTATATATCTCTCTATTCCGATGTCGTATTGACAAACGGTTTAATGAGTTAGAAAATAGACTCATAGATATTCAAAGTGATGGGTGGAACACCCCGTATCTAAGTATATTGGGAGAAAATTGCAATTATATTTGGCCCAAATTTCAGCAAAACTTATGAACGTAACTTATGATGACTTTCATCGACTTTTGTTCCACAACTCGCTTGACTTCAAAACATAACACACGACTATCATATGACTAACATAAATCATAACATAACCTCCTTATCATGTTAAGCACCCTAGTCTCACCCCAAAAGTACATGTTATATCATTCCCAACTTGTCGACTTTTGACGAAACATTATTTTCTTCAATTCCTTTAGCTTTTGGACCTTCTAACACTCTTTGTACTTGTTGTTTATGATCTTTAATATTTGTATCCTCCGGGGTAATATGATTAACTTACTTTATATACTTTCAAAGATGATCTCATTTTTGGTCCTACATTTATTAGCTTACGACGCACTTTACGTACAAAAATATAGGGTGTAACAAAGGGATTGCCCCAGATTTAAGAGGGGTGTACCTCCACAGATTTCTCAGGCACTGCGTGCTCCACCAGGTCCTCAGGCTATGATTAAAGCACCAGCTACCACCCCACCTGCACAACCAGCTAGAGGTGGAGGTCAGACAGGTAGCGGTCGCCCTAGAGGGGGAGGCCAGACTAGATATTATGCCCTTCCTGTTAGAGATGCATCAGTCTTATTTGATCCAGGCTCCACTTATTCCTATGTGTCATCTTATTTTGCCCCGTATTTGGGTATATCTTGTGATTCTCTGAGTTCACCTATTTTTTTATCTACACTCGTAGGTGATTCTATTGTCGTTGACCATGTGTATCGGGCGTGTTTGATTGTTCTTAGTGGTTTTGAGACAAGAGCCGATTTATTATTGCTCAGTATGGTGGATTTCGATGTTATTTTTGGGCATGGACTGGTTGTCACCCTATCACGTTATCCTTGATTGTCATTCCAAGATGGTGACGTTGGCTATGCCAGGTCTACCATAGCTAGAGTGGAGAGGTACCTCGGATCATGTTCCTAGCAGGGTTGTTTCATTTCTTAAAGCTCAGCGAATGGTTGAGAAGAGGTGTGATGCATATCTGGCCTATGTGGGGGATGCTGTATTGATACTCCTACCGTCGAGTCTGTTCTGGCAGTGAGGGACTATTCAGATGTATTCCCAGTGGATCTTCCGGGCATGATGCCCAATAGGGATATTGACTTTGGCATTGATTTGTTACCGGGCACTTATCCTATTTCTATTCTACCTTATCGTATAGACCCAGCAAAGTTGAAAAAGATTAAAGGAACAGTTGCAAGAGTTGCTCGATAAGGGCTTTATTCGGCCTAGTGTGTCGCCTTGGGGTGCTCCTGTCTTGTTTGTGAAGAAGAAGGATGGTTCTATGTGAATGTATATCGATTATCACCAGTTAAACAAGGTTACAGTGAAGAACAGGTATCCATTGCCACGTATCGATGACCTATTTGATCAGCTTCAGGGTGCCAGAGTGTTCTCTAAGATTGACTTGTGTTCAGGCTATCAATAGTTGAAGATTCGGGAGCCAGACATTCCGAAGACTGCTTTCAAGACTCGGCATGGTCATTACGAGTTCCTTGTGATGTCTTTTGGGCTGACCAAAGCCCCAACAACATTCATGCACCTGATGAACAGTGTATTTCAGTCCTATCTTGACTCTTTTTTCATTGTGTTTATTGGCGACATTCTGGTGTACTCCCGGAGTCAGAAGGATCATGAGCAGCACCTGAGGACTATGCTTCAGACTTTGACAGAGAAGTTATATGCAAATTTTCGAAGTGTGAATTCTGGCTAGATTCAGTGGCATTTTTGGGTCATGTGGTATTGAGTAAGGGGATCAAGGTAGACCCGAAGAAGATTGAAGCAATGCAGAGTTGGCTTAGACTGTCCTCAGGTATAGAGATCTAGAGTTTTCTTGGTTTGGCGGGGTACTACTGTCGATTTGTAGAGGGTTTCTCGTCTATTGCAACATCTATGACTAGATTGACCCAGAAGGGTGCTTTGTTCAGGTGGACCGATGATTGTGAGGAGAGATTTCAAAAGCTCAAGACTACTTTGACTACATCCCCAGTGTTAGTGTTGCCCATTGGATCGGGGTCCTATACGGTGTATTGTGATGCGTCAAGCATTGGCCTCGGCACAGTGTTGATGCAGGACGGTAGGGTGATTGCCTACGCGTCTAGACAGTTGAAGGTGTATGAGAAGAACTATCCTATCCATGACCTCGAGTTAGCAGCTATTATTCATGTGTTGAAGATCTGGCGGCACTATTTGTATGGTGTTCCTTGTGAGATTTTCACCGATCACCGGAGTCTACAACATCTTTTTAAACAGAAGGATCTTAACTTGCAGCAGTGGAGATGGTTGGAGTTGCTTAAGGATTATGACATCACCATTCTCTATCATCCCAGGAAGGACAATGTGGTGGCCGATGCCTTGAGTTGCAAGGCAGAGAGTTTGGGTAGTTTAGCATATCTACCAGTAGTAGAGAGGCCTTTAGCCTTGGATGTTCAGGCCTTGGCCAACCAGTTTGTTAGATTGGATGTTTCCGAGTCGAGCAGAGTTTTGGCTTGTGTGGTTTCTCAGTCTTCTCTTTATGATCGTATTAGAGAGCGTCAGTATGATGACCCCCATCTGCTTGTCCTTAAGAACCGAGTTTAGCACGGTGATACCAAGGAAGTCACTATTGGAGATGATGGTGTATTACGGATGCAGGGCAGGCTCCATTCACCCAGGTGCCACGAAGATGTATCAGGACTTGAGGCAACACTATTAGTAGAGGCGGATGAAGACGGACATAGTGAAATATGTAGCTCATTGCCTAAATTGTCTGCAGGTGAAGTATGAGCATCAGCGACTAGGTGGATTGCTTCAAAAGTTAGAGATTCCGCTGTGGAAATGGGAGCGGATCACTATGAATTTCGTTGTTGGGCTCCCACGGACTCAGAGGAAGTTCGATGCTATTTTGGTGATTGTGGATAGATTGACCAAGTCAGCTCATTTCATTATTGTGGTTACTACTTACTCTTCGGAGCAGCTGGCTCAGGTTTACATTTGCAAGATCATCAGACTTCATGGCGTACTGGTATCTATCATCTCTGACTTGGGTACGTAGTTTACATCACAGTTCTGGAGAGCCGTACAACGTGAGTTGGGTACTCGTGTCGAGTTGAGTACAACATTTCACCCTCAGACAGACAGAGAGTCCGAGCGCACTATTAAGATATTGGAGGATATGCTTTGTGCATGTGTGATTGATTTTGGGGTGTTTGGGATCAGTTCTTGCCACTTGCAGAGTTTGCCTACAACACTAGTTATTAGTCGAGCATTCAGATGGCGCCGTGTGAGGCTTTGTTTGGTAGACGGTTCCGGTCTCCAATGGGTTGGTTCGACCTGGGCGAGGCTAGGCTATTGGGTACAGACTTGGTTCAAGATGCCTTGGAAAAGGTTAAATTGATTCAAGATCGATTTTATACAGCCTAGTCCAGGTAGAAGAGTTATGCGGATCAGAAGGTTCGCGACGTTGCATTCATGGTTGGGGAGCGGGTCTTGCTCCGGGTTTCGCCTATGAAGGGTGTTATGAGGTTCGGAAAGAAGGGCAAGTTGAGCCCTAGGTATATCGGGCCTTTTGAGATTCTTGAGAGGGTTGAAGAGGTGGCTTATAGACTTGCACTACCACCTAGTCTCTATGCAGTTCATCTAGTATTCTATGTTTCCATACTCCGGAAGTATCACAACAATCCATCTCATGTGTTAGACTTCAGCTTACTCTAGTTGGACAAGGATCTATCCTATGTTGACGAGCCGGTGTCCATTTTGGACAAACAGGTTTGAAAGTTGAGGTCAAAGAACATCGCTTCTGTGAAGGTTCAGTGGAGGGGTCTTCCGGTCGAGGAGGCGACTTGGGAGACCGAGCATGATATGCGCAGCCGTTATCCTCATCTTTTCACCACTCCATGTATATCTCTATACTCGTTCAAAAATGAACGTATGTTTTAAGAGGGGGAGGATGTAATGACCCGGCCGGTCATTTTGAGAGTACTAGCCCCGAACCCCTATTTGTTGCTCCCTTTACATCATTTTGTGGTTATGTAAATTTCCGGGAAGATTTGGTTTTGGTTTCGGAGTAAAATGGGACACATTTTCCCTAAAATAAAAGTTTAAGTCATAGGAATTGACCGTAGTTCGAACTGTGTGAAGACAACTTCGGAATGGAGTTTAGACGGTTCCAATAGCTCCGTGGGGTGATTTTGGTCTTAGGAGCGTATTCAGATATTGAATTGGAGGTCCGTAAGTCATTTTAGCGTCAATTGGCGAAAGTTGGGAAATTGGATGATTTTTCGAATGTTTGACCAGAAGTGGACTTTTTGATATCAGGGCCAGATTCTGATTCCGAAAGTTGGAGTAGGTCCATAATGTCATTTATGACTTGTGTACAAAATTTGAGGTCAATCGGACTTGATTTGATAGGTTTCAGGGTCGGATGTAGAAGTTTGAAGTTCATTACGCTTGAATCGATGCGTAATTTGTGTTTTTAGCGTTGTTTGATGTGATTTAAGGGCTTGATTAAGTCTGTATGATGTTTTAGGACTTGTTGGTATGTTTGTGGAGGTCCCGGGGGCCTCAGGTGAGTTTCGTATGGTTAACGGATCAAATTTGGAATTAAGGAAAAAGCTGTGATTTTCTGCCTTCTAGTGCAATCGCACCTGCGGAACTATTCTCGCAGGTGCGCAACTGCAGGTGCAGTTGGCAAGGCGCAGAAGAGGATTTGGGATTTGACCTGGGACTGTGTCGCAAGTGCGTCAAGGCTCATGAGTTTGCGAGCCCGCATGTGCGAGCAAGGCTCCGCAGATGGGGAGTGAAGGGAGGGCAGACAGTGTTGCAGAAGCGAAGAAGCGACCACAAATACGGGTCCGTAGGAGCGGACCTCTTGCCCGAAGAAACGAAGGGAACCGCAAAAGCGGTTGCGTTTTCCGCAAAAGCGGTGCCGCAGGTGCAGCTAAGTGGACCGCAGAAGCGGAACCCTTGGGTAGATTCTATTAATTCAAGAGCTCGGGAGTTCTATCATTGTTGGATATTTGATCTCGGGTTTTGGCGATTTTGAGAGTATTTTTGAGGGATTTCTTGAGGTAAGTACCTTGTGCTTATTTTTTATCAATAACCTTGTATCCCCATTGATTTTCCCACCTAGATTGTGTGTGTTTAAGGTAGAAATTGGGAGTTTGAGGCTAGAGAATTGGAGAGTTAAATTGGGGATTTGAGTGGCGACTTGGTGTCGGATTTTGGTATGGGTGAATTCGATATCAAATGGGTGTTCATATTTTGTGACTTTTACCCGATTTCGAGACGTGGGCCCTTGTCGACCTTTTGGGGTAATTTTTTGATTCGTTTTTTTTAAGTCGTAGTTTCATTATTTAAATTAGTTTCTTATAGTTTTATTCATGATATGTAATTGCTTTTGGCTAGATTTGGGCCATTCAGAGTTAGAAAATCGAGGGAAAGGCATCCTTATCGATTGATTGAGCGAGATTTGAGGTAAATGACTTGTCTAACCTAGTGGGGAGGGAGGGGAGAGGGGGGAAATCCCCTTAAGTTTTGGTACATTTGTAACAATTTGTGATATGTGATAGTCGTGTATGCAAGGTGACGAGTTCGTACACGGGCTAATTGTGGAAATTTTGGTTCTTGCTGAGTTGTCTTCTTTTAAATTCCTTAACTGTGTTGCCTTAGAATATGTAGTGATCATGATTAGCCTAGTATCGCATGTCTACGTGTCTTAACTCTTACTTGAAATTTGTGCAACATGATTAGTTGAATAACCTGCTTCCCTTGATTTGAATTAAATCTTTAACTGTAAGATTTCTTGCTGTAAATTCGTTGTTCCTTCGGTTCGGTTATCTGCTGCATATTTACTTTGGGACTACGAGGAGGTTCCTCGGGAGATCCCCATGTACTTCGTATTTACTTTGGGACTACGAGGTTTTCTCGGGAGATCCCCATGTACTGCATATTTACTTTGGGACTACAAGGCGGTTCCTCAGGAGATCCCCTTGTACTGCATATTTACTTTGGGACTACGAGGCGTTTACTCGGGAGATCCACCCGTACTGCGTATTTACATTTGGGACTACGAGGTGGTACCTCGGGAGTGCCCCTGTTGTTTACCTCTAATTGATGTGTTGTTCTTCTCTAGAGTTTCTCGTTATTTAAATTCTCAGTCATTTCAAATATTATTATATCTTCTACCTTACTTTTCTTTTAAACCAGTAAGGCCCTGACCTCGTCACTACTCCACTGAGGTTAGGCTTGGCACTTACTAGGTACCGTTGTGGTGTACTCATACTACACTCTGCACATCTTTTTGTACAGATCCAGGTTCTTCCTACCAGACCAGATACCAGTGAGCTGGACTGTACGTGGAGACTTCAAAGTATATCTGCCAGCGTCCGCAGACCTCGGAGTCCCCCTCTATCTTTAATATGTTGTTTTCCCTACTCTTTTTAGACTATGATGTATAGAGACACTTACTATTTTCTCTTAGAAACTTGTGACTTATTTCCACCGGGTTTTGGGAGTTGTAATTATTGATTTGTAGTTTTATATTATTTTCATATGTTGAGAATCGGTCTTTAGTCTTATATTATGTTCTTCCGCAAATTCGTTAGGCTTACCTAATCATAGAGACTAGGTGCCATCACGACATCCTACAAAGGGTGAATTGGGGTCGTGACATCCAATGGCACTCATTTCAGGCCCAATAACCTCGCCTCATCCATTACAACCTACTCGATTGACATGTCACACAAATCCTACTTAGAGACACATACCATGCAATCTGTGCACCAACGAACAATAACTCAGATATACCAATGACGGAAAGAGAATGGAAATGAAGGAACCATCCCACCAGCTGAATAGATACCACCATGAAGCGCAATGCTATCAGTACACCACACAAGGGGAAACATAACACACAAAATAAGCACAAAGGATCATATCCTAACATAACGCCGCTGCGATGCATGACCCAATCTGATACCGGTCCACCACGAATATGTCGAACCATGATATGCACAATCAACAACCATAAGCATATAAAAAATAAACATACGAGCGTGTGACCATAACCATGGAGATACGGATATCACTGTATACCAGAAACAGGAAGACCATAACCAAGGCACAATCAACTATTCAACACCGGGCACCAAAAATGTGTTACGGCCAAACGCACATGCAAGTATATACGGTCGTCAAGTAATAAAGTGATAACATAGAGTGTCGAACCCACGAGGACTTGTTATCAACTATTAACTAAATTAAGCTATTCCAATTATCTAAACAAGAATTGAACCCAAAAGTAGTGATGCTAAAGTAATTAAACTAAAAAGAAAATAAATAATGAACTCTGAACAAAGGAAGAACAGTTTTTTATGTTATCAATATAATGAAAATGATCCAGAGTTATGGGCTATCTAATATTCATATTGTATTCTTCAATTGAATTGACTAATTAATTCATCTAGCTAAATGGTTGACAGGGTTAATATTGCTCATAAGAATATGTCGAGTTCTTGCTCGCCTATTCAAGCTAACCTAATGCCTATATGTCTGTGGAGTTAGACCTAGCAAGAATGCATTTATAATGCATGTACATCAATCAAGCAAGGCAATTAGGTATATGTCTATCCTAACCGCAAATTGGTTCCCCGATGCCCGGGTTCAAGAACTTGCTCTACTCAATCCTATATGCAACCTAGAATTCCCACTTTCGAGTTCAACTCTAGATTTATAGATAGTACATAATTGGAGATCAAGCAATCAAATAATTAAGTGCAAGATTGAATAAATAAACCAATATGATAAATAAGAAATCAAAATCAATATTCAAATAACAACAGTCATGAAAGAACCACAACCCTGGAACGTGAAGTTTAGCACCATATAGACATGGTAGTCAAACAACAAATCATACAAAGAAACATAAAAATGACAACGTTTGGTAGAAGAAAGATGGAATCTGATGAATTCCGACCTCCACGGCGCCTCTGTGCTTGTGTATTTCTCTCAAAAACGTCATCTCCTCCAAATAGTTTTAGGTTGGTTTTTATATCAGTTGCAGGCGTCTTGGGGTCGAAATAACCAAGTCCCAGTCAAAATAGGACACTTTCACATCTTGAGCGCCTAGAGCAGCGTGTGGCGCTGGCCCTGGCGCTCAACTTCTTCAGCATACTATTTTTTGCGCCACAGGTAGCGCCCCACACTGCATGTGGCGCTCAAATGTGCACTTTTGCCTTTTCTTCCCATTTTCACTCCAATTCGCACACTTTCATCCCAAATTATATCTGAATGATCCTACACATAGAAATACCACAAATTAGCACAAATCATTATATTATACATCTGAAATCTACGAGACATGAGCACAATGTGAAGCAATATACATAAGATATGCATACTTTAAGCCGACATCACTACCCCACACTTAAACGTTGCTCGTCCTCGAGTCAACAAACAAATTACTCTATCTTTGAGCACTCTACACAAATGACCATGGTTGATAGCAACAATTAAACTCTAGTATATGCAATCACATACACTTCCCTTTACTTATGTCATTCTTCAAAAATATTCAAACAAAGACAACATGCTCACAACAATCCTAGCATCAAAAATGCACCTCATGTCACAATGCACTCATGGCTTGAACACCCAACATCACAGAGAAGTCTAATAACATTACACATCCCTCACGAAACCATGTGCCCTCACAACAAAAGCAAAGAGAGTAAGTTGAATCCACACATCTGAATCTCATGATCAAATATAGTTTAAGGACTCAGTTGTATATAAAAGAAATCTCCCACTCTCACAAAGAAGTCACATGCATGCAATTGGTATCATAGGCTTGCCCTTAATATAAATCTCTACTAATGTAGGATCGCTCGATCTAAAATCAATTAGGACTTTTCATGGTTGTAATGTGGGCTAAGGGATGGGTAGGATATATTTTAGGAATAGTGACTCATCCTCCTAAGTACTTTAACACATCACAAAATTACTTTAAGCTCTTTTTCTTCAGCACCACTTCAATTTCACAAACAATATCACCCCCCAAAACATTCCCTTCTTCTTTAAGCACTACTTTAATTCACACCCACTAACAAGAACAAGACAATAATTTATTCATCTATATTTTTCCTTATTTTTTCCAGATTTTTTTCCAACTATTTTTTTTCTATTTTCTATTTTTGCTAGTGGTATATTATTTTACAAAACAAGTGCACATTTCTTCCTTTCATTGGTTCCACTCAAAAGCCACCCCACACTTAGTCCCTTCTTACTTCTTTTAGTGCTCATTTCACAATTAAAGTGCTTTAAGAGGTAAAAGGAACAAAATAATGTCAATTAAGAACAAAAAGGGTATAGGCTTGTAATGTGGGTGCCAAATAAAAGTCTATGGGCTCAAAGGGGTTAACTAGGGATAATTTTTATTTATGGTAAGCAATAAGCTCAAAAAGATCAAAGAAAGCCTAAAATTATTTTTCAAACCAAGCATCACCTAAAATTTCGCTTCGAGTCACATATAGGGCAAGTTCTAGACACAAGTACAATATATAGACTACACAAAAACCCCAACACACATGGCATATGACTCACTAAGGGACGGTCCCATTCCGACTCTCAACTAATGCAAGTATTCACAAAGCCATGAGATATTAAGCATTAAGCACAAAGTTAACATAAGTCAAGTAAACGAGACGTAGGCGCCACAAAACATGCTATCCAATTTATAAAGGCATCATGATCAATTTTAAAACATAGGGAAGGTACTACACATGCCAAAGCCTAAATATGCTACTAGCAAACAAGTCAAGAGCGCCTAGGAATCTCATATTTCTTCCTCCATTTATTTCCTAAATTCTAATCTACATCCCATGGAAAAGAACCGAGACACAAAGAAAAATCACGGGGGATTATTACTACCTAAAAAACAAAAAGACATACTTTTGTATTATTATATTTTTATTTTTTCAATTTTTTTGCTAGACTTTAATCTCTCAAGAAAACTGTCTAGGAGATCCATCATCAGAAAAAGTCCAATACTTTTCAATTTTTTCATTTTTTTATTTTAAAATTAATCACCTAAAATACTACACTACTATAAAAAACAAAAATACAAAACTGGAAAAAAAGAAGAGAAATTAACATACTAATATAATACTACTAATGATCTAAAGGGATTCTCCCACCCCACACTTAAAAGAGTGCAGTATCCCCAATGCAAAAATAAAGCAAAAAACATAGCGAGGGTGAACAATAAACTCCCTGAAAGGCCAAAGGCCGAAGAACTAGCAGCTCACGGGGTACCTCACACTAATTCCAATCATCTGCTTGCTTTTGCGCATCTTATGGCCTTGCTTCCTATACTCATAATCCTACAACATAAAACAACACTACAATAATAATAATAATAATAATAATAATAATAATAATAATAATAATAATAATAATAATAATAATAATAATAATAATAATAACAACAACAACAACAACAACAACAACAACAACAACAACAACAACAATAATAATAATAATAATAATAATAATAATAATAATAATAATAATAATTAAAAAAAATTAAAATGAAGAATAAACAAAAATAAAAGAAAGCAGTAAAGTTGGGTTGCCTCCCAACAAGAGCCTAATTTAAAGTCGCGGCACGACGTGAACCACTTTTTCATCCACCTTGAACTTATGAATTGTACCCCTAACAGGGCATCTAATCTGTGGCTATGCTCTTTTGGTGGGGCTACAAAGACAGTCAGGCCAAGTAATAAATTTTTTACTCTACACTTCTCGGCCTTTAGATAAGGAATATAATTTTTTCTCTGTGGCACGACAAATTCAAAAATGTAAGCACCTTGTTCCTCTTCCGTTGACTCCTCCAAAGGCCCAGATGACTCGATTTTCATGTCATCATCCAAACACAATGTCGAAAAATGGTTAGAATGAGGACCAACATGCCCCAACTCTAGAATTGTATTACTATTTATATCATCATATTTACATGCACTAGAGTCTTCAAATATAACATTATCTACTTCTTCACATGACTCTAGTGTACTTTTTTCAACATGGGCATCATCAACAAAAATATGATCGATTGATTGGCTCTCCACTTTTAGCTCCTCAATTTGGCGTATAAGCTCCTATTCAGCTTCACACAACTCATAACTATTTTTTTGGGCGTTAGACGCATCAACCTTTGCACTCAATTGAGCTTCCAAGTTGTGAATAGCATTGCCAAATTGTTCAATCTCTTGTCTTAGTTCAGCTCTTTCTTGTATTAAGTGTCTCATCCCACTTGCAATTTTCTCTCGTTGAGCCTCATATATTTCTAAAATTTCGGATTGTTCCATCAGCGACATATGGCTCAAAATCTCCACTTTTTCAAACTTGTCTTTTTGCTGGAACTAGCTCTCTTCATTCAATTCTTCCATATTGGCCTTCATTCTTGTGATTGTTGCCCTCATTCTTTTCATATCTTTTTTGAGCTCATCCTATTGCTCTGCTACTTGCCTCAAAATATCCCTAATATATGCATCACATTCCATATCCTGCACATCATTGCTCCTATCAAACTCACAAACACTATTAGAAAATCATAATAAGGGCTCAGAGAAGGATAAAAAGAATTAGGACAATCATCCCAATGGTCATCTTGACCACCACACATATTATAAATATTCCACTCAAAGGATAGAGATTGTGTGCACAACTCGCTCCCGGGAACATTCTGACAATTTTTCCACCAGTGAGGTCCTCCACTATATGAACAGAGATCATCAAAATAAGAATAACCGTCATTCGAACAATTTTTATTCCAAGATACCATGTTAAAATAAATAAAAAATACTAACTAAACTAAAAATAAAAAAAAATTGAATAGATAAAAAAATAAATGTCTAATCTAGAGAAATAGCTAATTCTAAGTCCCCGGCAACGACGCCAAAAACTTGTTGCGGCCAAACGCACATGCAAGTATACGCGGTCGTCAAGTAACAAAGTGATAAGTTAGAATGTCAAACCCACGAGGACTTGTTATCAACTATTAACTAAATTAAGCTATTCCAATTATATAACAAGAATTGATCCCAAAAGTAGTGATGCTAAAGTAATTAAACTAAAAAGAAAATAAATAATGAACTCTGAACAAAGAAAATACAGATTTTTATGTTATCAATGTAATGAAAATGATCTAGGGTCATGGGCTATCTAACATTCCTATTGTATTCTTCAATTGAATTGACTAACTAATACATCTAGCTTATTGGTTGACAGGGTTAATATTGCTCATAAGAATCAGTCGAGTTCTTACTCGCCTATTCAAGTTAACCTAATGCCTATATGTCTATGGAGTTAGAACTAGCAAGAACACATTTATAATTTCTGTACATCAACCAAGCAAGTCAATTAGGTATATGTCTATCCTAACCGCGAATCCGTTCCCCGATACCCGGGTTCAAGAACTTGCTCTACTCAATCATATATGCAACCTAGAATTCCCACTTTCGAGTTCAACTCTAGATTCGTAGATAGTACTTAATTGGAGATCAAGCAATCAAATAATTAAGCACAAGATTGAATAAATAAACCAATATGATAAATTGGAAATCAAAATCAATATTCAAATAACAACAGTCATGAAAGAACGACAACCCTGGAACGTGAAGTTTAGCTCCACATAGACATGGTAGTCAAACAACAAATCATACAAAGAAACTTAAAAATGACAAAGTTTGGTAGAAGAAAGATGGAATCTGATGAATTTTGGCCTCCACGGCGGCTCTGTGCTTGTGTTTTTCTCTCAAAAACGTCCTCTCCTCAAAATAGGTTTAGGTTGGCTTTTATATGATTTGGGGCATTTTGGGGCCGAAATAACCGAGTCCTGGTCAAAATAGAACACTTTCACGTCTTGAGCGCCCAGGGCAGCATGGAGCACTGGCCCTGGCGCACAACTTCTTCAGCATACTATTTTGTGCGCCACAGGTAGCGTGCGCCCCACGCTGCCTATGGTGCTCAAATGTGCACTTTTGCCTTTTCTTCCCATTTTCGCTCCAATTCGCACACTTTCGTCCCAAATTGCATTTGAATGATTCCTACACATAGAAATACCATAAGTTAGCACAAATCATTATATTATACATCCAAAATCTACGAGACATGAGCACAATGCGAGTCAATATACATAAAAATATGCATACTTTAAGCCGAATATTACACCCTAAGAGCAATCTCGCTCGAATTTTGCCATAATGCCCAAACATAATCGCATCGTATTTAAATAATCAACAGTCTCACAACCCGTCGTGGCTTAGAAGAGTAACATATAGAACACATCAGAACACGAATAAGGTCAACTCTAATTGATAACACCACATACTACAATAACTATGTTGAGTAAACAAGTTTGACTCGGTGTAGAATATACATTCTCATTAGGCCTACCAGCGGCCTCGAACTTATTTTTGATCCTTTTGAAATAGGTGGATAGCCTCCGAAAAGCCCACAATAGCATATCTATAGCACATATCATCAGTCGCCAACTTCTTAATATCTATAGCACATATCATCAGTCGCCAACTTCTTAGCATACCTTTACCGTCCGCAACCATGGAATAAGTTGCCTCTGAGAAACTTCTTAGTCTTCTGATCCTTAGAATACCAGAATATCCATATCCGGTCCCAACTGCACTACTCAAATGACTGACACCTTCATCAAACATGATCATCCTAAATACTTCCATAATTCCTTCGTACCATATAGAAAAATCTAAACATCAGCGGTCGATCAATCAGGCGATTACCGTAATACTAGTCAGGCATCCGCAAGTCAAAGCATAATGCGCCTTCTGGAGTTCGCACCATTCTCAGGTGGTACCAAATGATGCTAGCATTCGTCTAAATATCTGAAATCGTCCATGCTGTCTAAAACTTGTGACCACATCCAAGCGAAAATTGTAACACGCAACATGTTCCTTATAACGGTAGCAAACATCTAGTTCAAGCCATCTTCGACACCATCAAGAACTTTTCGAGACCCGTCGGCCACCACCAAGTCATCAGAACTGATCTTCCCCAACTCAACCAAGTCACGCAAGCCGTCAAACCCAAGAGTATTGCCACAAAAATGTCGGTAAGGCATTACCATACCAAAAGAACCAATTACCTTTATTAATATGCTGACCCAACACCACCAAGCTAACCCACTTCCTCGAATCTTCATCGGCATGTCTTCAAGTTAACACTTCTCCTCGTCAGTACACAATGATTCCAAATCAAACCTCGCTGCGGGAGGTCCTAGCACGAACCACGTCATCCGAAGGCCCATAAACCGTTGTACTTGCTCTGAAGCACCCAGTAATGCCGCAACCGAGATACCCACTCTGAAGAGACCTTCTGTGAATCTGAAGATACTTCTCTAGCCTCTCTGATACTGAAATGTAGATTTAGCAGTAATACAGATATATCGCATATATAGCTCAGACCCAAAGCTGATATAACACTTGCCCATGCAATCTGATCGTCGATAGTAAACTCCCTCACTTGGTGCGAAGCCATAGGACACAACATCCAATGATTCACAATACCAACATTCATAATCTCGTACAACACCATCCAGATACAAGAACACGTTGCATCCCACACCTAAACAACCGAAGATCTACCAACACGTCCATATCCTCAGTCTGGACAACACTTCAAGACAATGATCGAGCATCCATGGCCCCATCGTAGCCCATTCGCAGCATTCCAAACCGTCGGAGCATAGCTAATACCGAGTGTGCATCATCATGTACTAGTGGAGGTAAAGGAATAGAAGATGTGTGGTTCAAGCTGAATCTGTGCCGCACGATAAGGAATAAAAGGAGTGGAATTTCTTAATAGTTCTGTAGCCTCTCAAAGATAAGTATAGACGTCTCTGTACCGATCCACAAGACTTAACTAAACCTGCTTATGACTCGTAGCACCTATGAACATAGAGCTCTGATACAACCTTGTAATGACCCCAAATTCCACCTTAGGATGTCGTGATGGCACCTAGTCCCTAAGACTAGGTAAGCCTAACACATGCTGAGTTAATAACAGAATTGAACTATTTAACCATTAAATCATAAACCAGTAAATGACATACATAACTGCAACGGCCAATAGTTATACATTTCCCAAAACTGGTAGTACGGAGTCATAAGCTCTACTGAAATACACTAGAATTTCTAATTACTATACTGTTTCGATTTATAATTTAACAGTAGCATAAGGAAGTAAGATGGTGACTCCGAGGCCTGCAAGCGTCAAGCAGGTATACCTTGAAGTCTCCGCCGCGTAAACGCAACTCTCAATATCACGATAAAAAATACCTGGATATGCACAAAAATTTGCAGAAGCGTAGCATGAGTACACCACAATGGTACCCAGTAAGTATCACACCTAACCTCGGTAGAGTAGTGACGAGGCCAAGCCAAGACACCTACTAGACATGGAAACCTGTACAACATATGCATGAAGCTAACAATGGAAAATACCTCAATGTAAGTCTAATGGCGAAAAGATTATTGATTTACCACCAACAATGAAATAATAGAAATGCAAATGGCAGCAAGTAGTAAACGGGTAATATAGAAGCAACATAATCAGGACACCGATGAGATATGAATGAACACAAATAAGGAGGAACCAATGACTACTCAGATATTCAAATCGTTCCAAACGCATGGGCCTAAAACAAGAATTACCCTGAGGCACCACACCTCGTAAATCATAAATCATGGACCACAATTTTTAAATCTTACACGTATGGCATCTCGTGCCCACAATAATAATTACCTTCACACGGCAAGGCCCTCATGCTACCATGTACATTGCAACCGTAACAAATATCAATTAAAGTAATCGAGAGTTATATTTAAACACCATAAAGCATAATAACAATCTTGAATAAAGTAAGGCGTCAAATGAAATAATGAGTTTATTTTAAAAATTAATTAAAGTAAAATAAAATACAATTTATACAAAATAGAGTATCATATGAATTTTGTTTAGATATCATAGAAATTGAGTAAAATGTCATATTTAAACAAAGTAAAACATCAGTTAAATTAACGAATTAAATATAAAATTTGTTAAAAGAGAAACACGATAATAATTTTACGTAAGGTAACGAATCAATAGGGTGTTGAATATAATTTGAGAACCGAATTATAGTAAAAGGGCGATAACCATTTAAAATAATAAGGCACCGAGTGAGATAGTGAGTTCTATCTTAAGAGACACATAGAATAAAGCATGTCAATAATTCTATTATTTAAATCGTTATGTTACCAACAACTCAAAAGAATATGATATAATGACTCCACACAATTACATTCACATTGACAATCAATTTACCAAGTTATAATAGAGGCACAGATTGGCATGTTAATGCAATACAACAAATCACGTAGAATGCATGACTCACACAAGAAGCCACAATCATTCCAACACCAAGATAACAACGAATAACCAAATACAATCAAAATGCGGATGTCTGATTGAAGGAAGAACAATAACCGTTTAGATAACCAGTTGTCCCACTATAGAATGTAGAACAAGAATCACAACCAAGGTACCGCCTCGAAATCACATTTCACAAGTTATAATCACAATCTTTTCTTATACCGCACTGTGAGCCTTACATTTAGATAGTTTTGAAAATATTTTTTTCTCAAAATAGCTACACGCACTTTAGCTCACCTTATGTTGCCGCGTGACTTTAAGTAATTCCCTTACTAGTAACACGCTTATAAATCCCACCTTATGCCGCCACATGCACATTAACCCCTCTCCTTATACCGCCGCATGCGCATTAATATCACAACACAGTAACAACTCGCACCAGAAGTGCCCATATGCCACAACTTGCCAAAACTCATCAGTACCAAAGCTTCCACAACATATAGCCCACGGCTCAACCACAATATGAACAAGAATCTTAATAATAACAAAAAAAAGATGAACAGCTCAACAATAAATATTTTTCAACAATTAACAATTTTGCCTGAATGTGATAACGGCTTTCACAACTTCAACACCAATAACTCAATAAGAAGATATTCTACGAAATAACAACTTCAAGTAAGGTAATTCGACAATTAAAGAATTAACCAGACAATAAGGAACGCAATAACTTCAACTAAAGCATGTAAGTGCAAAATAACAAGTAAGAGATTGAGCAGGTGTTAACAATGTCAAATAAATCATGTAAGGATAGATTAACACATGTAAGGGTAGATTAACAATGAAAGATATAACATGTTATGGCAATTCAATTAAAGGCATGAAAAGAGTCTAAATAGCCTAAACTGGTCAAATACCATATATAGCACATGTACCCACTCGACACCTTGAGTAAACGGCTTTGACATGTCATAAATAGCATAATCAACCCAAATCCTAAGGGGTAGTTCCCCCACATAAAGTTAGGCAAGATACTTACTTGAAAGAAGCTAAATCAATACTTTAAGAAGCTCTTCCCGTGTGAAACAACCTCCGGACGGCTCGAATCTAGCCAAAATAACTTAATATCACAAATAAAAGCCATATGAAATATTTTCGGATAATAAAGCTTCGATCTTTAATGAAAACCAAAAAGTCAACCTAAAAAGTCAACCCTAGGCCCGCACCTCGAAACCCGACAATACTCATAAATTCCTAACTCCCATTCCAATATGAGTCCAACCATACCAAAATCATCCAATTCTGACTTCAAATTGGCCTTCAAACCATCAATTTAAGTTTTAGAAAGTTTTTACTAAAATCCCCAATTTCGCCAATTCAAATTATTAATCAAACACTAAAATCGAGGTTGGAATTATAAAATAATAACAAATATGAGTCAAAAATACTTAACCCCAATCCAGGTAGTAAAATTCCCTCAAAAATCGTCCAAAATCGAGCTCCAAAACCTTGTGAGAAAAATTAACTAAATTCTGAAACAAGAAAAATAAATGCAGCAGCTGTCTCGGCTTGATTCAGGTCCTAGATGATTCCCAAAACTTATGTTTGACAAGCCCAACATGATCCTTGTGAGACTACACCCAAGATAGCCTCTTGAATCACCCAATTTGGTCTTAAAATGAGGGAGATATAATGTTTTGAAGTTTTAAAAGAAATCTGAAAATTTCAATGGCATTTGCGTAATTATTTATACCAGAAAAAAAACAAGCAATAAGAAAATCTTCGTTTTAGCACCAAAAACTCATTCAGTAGCTCCTGTGTATATCGAGAAGCCATGGCCCTCCCTGCTCAAATTCTCGACATTCCTTAGCGACTTGCTGAAATTAACGTTGAAATACAAAATGTATAAAATTTACACAAACCATATATGTATTTCAATCATAAATCACGCTACGAACCTGCTCGCGCACTCAAAACACCGAAAAATGTCATCTTAATCTGATATTGGCCATGGTCAAACTTCAAATCCTTAACTAGTTTCTCAACCAATGTTCCAAAATACACCCGAGACCCTTGAGACCCCATCCAATCATATCAACAAGTATAAATACATCATACAAACTTATCCAAAGCCTCAAAACACCCACGGGAACATCACAACAAAGAATCGAGGCACAAACCGAATGAATTTCTCTTAAGTTGTTATATCTTTATTCTTTCAAAAGAGTATATGAATCACACGTAAATACTTCGGATTACTTTCAAACTTTGCACACAAGTTCAATTCAACTATATAGACCTATCTAAAGTCTCGGAACACCAATTGGAGTCCAATAACATCAAAGTCAACTCTTGGTCAAACTTATGAACTCTTAAGTTCTTCATTTCGACAAATAGTGTCGAATCCTTCTAGGAACCTTTGAAACCAAATCTGAACATACGTACAAGTCCAAAATCATCATACGAACCTATCGGAATATTCAAAATCTGATTCCGAGTCTATTTACCCAAAAGTCAAATCTTGATCAACTCTTCCAACTTAAAGCTTCTGAAATGAGAATCATTCTTCCAAATCAATCCCGAACCGCTCGAAAATCGAAACTAACCATACACACAAGTAGTAATACATAATATGAAGCTACTCAAAGTCTCAAACCACCAAAGGAACGCTAAAGGTCCAAACGACCAGTCGGGTTGTTACATTTTCCCCCATTTATACGTACGTTCGTCCTCGAACGTGCCAAGAGTAATTCCAAAGTCATCAAATCGCCATATAACCTCACCATACACATAACCATGGGTGATCCCACATCACCCCAATCCATATATGCCCAACAACACCACTTAACAGAGGATCCTTACTTTAACCTTAGTCCATAAACCTTAAAACCCAAATCCCCAATATCCGGAGCTCATTATATGACCTATTCTTGCATCTATGCACCGTATAACTCTGAACAAGTTGTACCAATCCATAACTATATCTCAAGACATAATCACATGATATACCACATAACTCAAATACTCATAGCAATAACTTCCGACTGCAATAGTTTCTCGATAACCAACCTGACACCGGTAACAAACCTCATACCAACTAAAACCTTATTCTTAACCTTCATACACCGCCAATGATTAAAGAAACATACAGTAACTCATAACCACCCATCTGATCAACAAGTCGTGGAGCTCTCTTGCCCGATAAGAACCATAGCCAAAATCTAAGCCGACTAGTGACACTATTCTTCCAAACATACCTTAATCTGGCACTCATTTCACGCCCAATAACCTCACCTCATCCAGTACAAGGTACTCGACCGACTTGTCACACAAATCCTACTTAGAGCCACATACCATGCAATCCGTGCACCAATGAACAATAACTCAAATTTACCAATGATGGAAAGAGAATGGAAATGAAAGAACCGTCCTGCCAGCTGAACAGATACCACCACGAAGCACAATGCTATCAATACACCACACAAGGGGAAACATAACACATGAAATAAGAACAAAGGATCATATCCTAACATAACGCCGATGCGATGCATGAACCAATCCTACACCGGTCCACCTGGAATACGTTGAACCATGATACTCATAATCAACGACTATATGCATATCGACAACAAACTAATAAGCACGTGACCATGACCATGGAGATACAGAGATCACTATATACCAGAAACAGGAAATCCATAACCAAGGCATAATCAACCATTCAACACCCCAAGAGCAATCTCGCTCAAATTTTGCCACAAAGCACAAACATAACCACATCGTATGTAAATAGTCAACAGTCTCACAACCCGTCATGGCATGGAAGAGTAACACATAGAACACATCAGAACACGAATAAGGTCAACTCTAATCGATGACACCACCCGCTACAATAACTGTGTTGAGTAAGCAAGTCTAACCCGGTGTAGAATATACATTCTCATTAGGCCTACCAACGACCTCCAACTTATTTTCGATCCTTCTAAAATAGATAGATAGCCTATTAAAATCCCACAATATCATATCTATAGCACATATCATCTGTCGCCAACCTCTTAGCATACCTTTACCGTTCGCAACCATGGAATAAGTTGCCTCTGAGAAACTTCTTAGTGTTTTGATCCTTAGAATGCCAGAATATCCATATCTGGTCCCAACTGCACTACTCAAATGACTGACACCTTCCTCATACATGATCATCCTAAATACTTCCATAATTCCTTCATGCCATAGAGCAAAATCTGAACATCAGCGGTCGATCAACCAGGCAATTACCTTACTATTCAGGCATCCGCAAGTCGAAGCGCAGTGCACCTTCTGGAGTGTGCACCCTTCTTAGGTGGTACCAAATGATGCTAGTATTCGTCTAAATATATAATATAATCCATGCTATCTAAAACTTGTGACCACATCCAAGAGAAAATCGTAACACGCAACATGTTCCTTATACATGTAGCAAACATCTAGTTCAAGCCGTGGTCAACACCATCAAGAACCTTTCGAGACCCATCCACCACCACCAAGCCATCAGAACTGATCTTCCCAACCTCAATAAAGTGACGCAAGCTGTCAAACCCAAGAGTGCTACCACAAAAATGCCGGTAAAGCATTACCATACCAAAAGAACCAATTACCTTTATTACCATGCTGACCCACTTCCTCGAATCTTCCTCGACTTGTCTTCAAGTTAACACTTCTCCTCGTCGGTACATAATGATTCCAAATCAAAGCTCGTTGCGGGAGATCCTAGCATGAACCACATCATTTGAAGGCCTATAAACCACTGTATTTCCTCTGAAGCACCCAACAATGCTACAATCGAGTTACCCACTCTGAAGAGAACTTCTGTGAATTTGAAGATACTTCTCTAGCCTCTTTGATATTGAAATATAGATTTAGCAGTAATACAGATATATCACATATATACCTCAGAACCAAAGCTGATATAACACTTGCCCATGCAATCTAATCATCGATAGTAAACTCCCCCACTTGGTGCGAAGCCATAGGACACAACATCCTATTATCCACAACACCAACCTTCATAACCTCGTACAACACCAATCAGATACAATAACACATGTCATCCCACACTTGAACAACCGAAGATCTACCAACACGTCCGCGTCCTCAGTCTGGACAATACTTCGAGACAATGATCGAGCATCCATGGCCCCCTCGTAGCCTATTCACAGAATTCTAAACTGTCGGAGCATAGCTAATACCGAGTGCGCATCATTATATACGAGTAGATGTAAAGGAATATAAGATGTATGCTTCAAGATGAATCAGTGTCGCACGATAAGGAATGAAAGGAGTGGAATTTCCTAATAGTTATGTAGCCTCTCAAAGATAAGTACAGACGTCTCTGTACCGATCCGCAAGACTCAACAAAACCTGCTTATAACTCATAGCACCTATGAACCTAGAGCTCTGATACCAACTAGTAACGACCCCAAATTCCCACCTTAGGATGTCGTGATGTCACCTAGTCTCTAAGACTAGGTAAGCCTAACACATGCTGAGTTAATAATAGAATTGAACTATTTAACCATTAAATCATAAATCAGTAAATGACATACATAACTGCAGCGGCCAATAGCTATACATTTATCAAAACTGATAGTACGGAGTTATAAGCTCAACCAAAATACACTAGAATTTCTAAATATTATACTGTTTCGATTTACAATTTAACAGTAGCATAAGGAAGTACGATGGTGACTCTGAGGCCTACGAGTGTCAAGCAGGTATACCTTGAAGTCTCCACCACGCAAACGCAACTCTCAATATCACGATCAAAAATACCTGGATATGCACAAAAATTTGTAAAAGCGTAGCATGAGTACACCACAATGGTACCCAGTAAGTATCACACCTAACCTCGGTAGAGTAGTGACGAGGCCAAGCCATAACACCTACTAGACATGGAAACCTGTACAACATATGCATGAAGCTAACAATGGAAAATACCTCAATGTAAGTCTAACGGCTAAAGATTATTGATTTACAACCAACAATAAAATAATAGAAATGCAAATGGCAACAAGTAGTAAACGGGTAATAGAGAAGCAACATAATCAGGACACTGATGAGATATGAATGAAGACAAATAAGGAGGAACCAATGACAACTTAAATAATCAAATTGTTTCCAACGCATGGGCCTAAAATAAGAATTACCCAGAGGCACCACACCTCGTAAATCACAAATCATGGACCACAAATTCCAAATCTAACATGTATGGCACCCCGTGTCCACAATAACAATTACCTTCACACGGCAAGGCCCACGTGCTACCATGTACATTGAAACCGTAACAAATATCAATTAAAATGATCGAGAGTTATATTTAAACACCATAAAGCATAATAACAATCTTGAATAAAGTAAGGCGTCAAATGAAATGATGAGTTTATTTTAGAAATTAATTAAAGTAAAATAAAATACAATTTATACAAAATAGAGTATCATATGTGTGTAGTTTAGATATCATAAAAATTGAGTAAAATGTTATGTTTAAATAAAGTAAAACGTCAGTTAAATTAATAAATTAAATATAGAATTTGTTAAAAGAGAAACATGATAACAATTTTAAGTAAGGTAACCAATCAACAGGGTGTTGAGTATAACTTGAGAACCGAATTATTGTAAAAGGGCGATAACGATTTAAGATAATAAGGCACTGAGTGAGATAGTGAGTTCTATCTTAAGAGACACATAGAATAAAGCATGTCAATAATTCTATTATTTAAATCGTTATGTTACCAACAACTCAACAGAATATGATATAATGACTCCACGCAATTACATTCACATTGACAATCAATTTACCAATTTATAATAGAGGCACAAATTGGCATGTTAAAGCAATACAACAAATCACGTAGAATGCATTACTCACACAAGAAGCCACAATCGTTCCAACACCAAGATAACAACGAATAACCAAACACAAAATGTAGATGAACGATTGAAGTAAGAACAATAACCGTTCAAATCAACAAGTTTTCCCAATATAGAATGTAGAACAAGAATCACAACCGAAGTACCGCCTCAAAATCACATTTCATAAGTCATAATCACAATCTTTCTTTATACCGCTGCGTGAGCCTTACATTTTGATAGTTTTGAAAATATTTTTTTCTCGAAATAGCTACACGCAATTTATCCCACCTTATGTCGCCGCATGACTTCAAGTAATTCCCTTACTAGCAACACGCACATAAATCTCACTTTATGCTGCCGCGTGCACATTAACCCCTATCCTTATACCGCCGCATGCGCATTAATATCACAACACAATAAAAACTCGCACCAGAAGTGCTCATATGCCATAACTTGCCAAAAATATCAGTACCAAAGTTTTCACAATATATAGCTCATAGCTCAACCACAATATGAACAAGAATCTCAATAATAACAAAATAAAGGTGAATAGCTCAACAAGAAAGATATCTCAACAACTAACAACTTCGCCTCAATCTGATAACGACTTTCACTACTTCAACACCAATAACTCAACCTGAAGATATTCCATAAAATAACAACTTCAAGTAAGGTAATTCTACAATTAAAGAACTAAAAAGACAATAATGAAGGCAATAACTTCAACTAAAGAATGTAAGAGCAAAATAACAAGTAAGAGATAGAGCAAGTGTTAACAATGTCAAATAAAGCATGTAAGGATAGATTAACACATGTAAGGGTATATTGAGAAAGAAAGATAAAATATATTAAAGGCATGAAAAGAGTCTAAATAGCCTAAACCGGTCAAATACCACATATAGCCCATGTACCCACTCGTCACCTTGCGTACACGACTTTCACATATCCCAAATAGCACTATCGACCCAAATGCTAAGAGGTAGTTCCCTCACATAAAGTTAGGCAAGGAGAAGTATTAATCTGAAGACAGATTCGGAAGAAGAAGATAAGACAAACGGGTAGTAGGTTGGATCAGTATGGTAATAGATATGATCGATTCTTTAGGAGCTTATGATGTGGGGCTTTTCTATAGGTGCTTTGTGGCAATCTACCTGGGTTTGGCGACCTGCGTGACTTGGTTGATTTAGAGGGATTTAACTCTGATGGCCTGATTATGTGCAAATGGATTCCAAAGCATTCACGAGGTTTTCTACCACGGTTTGAGATGGGTATTTTCCTACCGGCCTGAGGAGCATGTTGAGAATTGTGATTTTATACCGGATAGGATCAAATGTAAGGCTTCTGGCTGATCAGATAGGTATTTTACTTGTGACTCAGAATGATTATGAGGTTCTCGTATTTTTTTTCAAATGATGGCATGATAGATGCGGTATGTTGTGTGGGATTAAGGTTGGCGTGTGCAAGGTCATGGTTTAGCTTTGAAAGGGAGGTCATAAATTCTTAGAGGGCATGAACAGTTTTCAATATTTAGATGAATGCTATAACTATTTGGTATTGCGTGAGTAGAGTGTACATTTCAGAAGGCGCACTATGTTTTGAATTATGGATATCTCATAGGTATTGCAGCATGTTTCCTGGTTGATCGACTGCTGATATTCAAATTTTACCAAGTGGCACGAAAGAACTTTTAAAGTATTTCTCATGGGATGATCGTGTATGAGAGAGGTGTTAGGCATTCGGGGCGGTGGAGATGGAATCAAATATGGCGATTTATGTGTTCTATGGATTTGGAGATTGGGAGTTCTTAGGAGAAGATTGTTTCATGGTTGTGGACTGTGAAGTTGTGTTCGGAGCTAGCCAGATGATAAAATGTGTTATGATTCAGTCATTATGGATTTGCGGAGGGATTTTTATCTATTTCTGGGTAACCCGAGTTGATTTGGGGGTCCATAGGTAGGCCCAATTAAGATGTGTATTCTACACCGAGCTAGAATGGTTGGCTCCATACTGCTATTATTGAGGGATGTGTCATTCGGTTGATTTTGAACTTATTCGTGTTCTCAAATGATATGTGAGTTACTCCTTTATGCTACGAGGAGTTGTGATTCATTGGTTATGTGCACAGATGGTGCTGTTGTATTTGAGCTTTATAGCAGCATTTGAGTATGATGAGTATTTGGGTATTGCATGATCGATAGTATAATGGTTATGTCCTTTCAGGTTTTGTGTGGTATTTTTGTCATTTGCCTCTCCGTCGTTGTTAATTTGGAGTAGGGTGGCTCGGCGTATATAATATGAACCTCGTGTTAGAATCGGGTGATGGTTCTACGGTGTATGATAAATTTTTAGCATTTTGTTGTGGCGGTACTTGTTTATCTGGCGGGTCAGTTCTCTCATTTGAGTCATTTTCCATGACTGGGTACATTCGAATTATTGCGTATTATTGTACGGATGGCACGAGTTGTGGCTCTGAGCTATATTGGTGAGGCATGTCTATGGAATAGTTGTGTTTAGTAATATAAGGTCATTGGACCTAGATTGGGTACTATCAGGTTTGATTTTGGTATATGCGGGAGTATAATATTGAAAGTCGGCTCAGAAAGGGATTATGGTTCTGGTTGGGGCGAGAGGGCTCCGTGACTTGTTGATTTGGTAAGTGGTCATGAAATTTTGTGTGTTTATTTTATTATTAATAGTGTACAAAGGTTTTGGGATAAGGTTTGGTTCGATATGGGTTCAATACTAGTATGCGGTTGGTTTTGGAGTAGTCACTGCGATCAGCAATGGTGCTACGAGCATGTGCGTTGTGTAATATGTTGGTTGATTATATCCGCGGTTATAGTTATAGCTCGATTCAACTTGTTCGGACTTATACGGTGTATAAATGTAAGATTTGTGTCTTGAAAGAAATTTTAAAGGTTGGAAATTAAACTCCAAGGTTTATGGGCTAAGGTTAAATTAATTATTTTCAGTTGCTTTGTGTAGTCAAGCCTTATGTGGGATAGGGTGACGTGGGTTCACCCCCGGGGACATGTGTGGTAAGATGGAACAGTGATTTGATGTCTTGGAAACAACTCTTGGCACGTTCGAGGACGAACGTATGTTTATGTGGGGGAGAATGTAACGACCCAGACAGTCGTTTTGAGTATTACAACCCTGTTTCCCCATTTACTTATCAAATTATACTTTACAATTGTTGTGTGAATTTCTGAGGTAATTGGTTCGAGTCCAGTGAGGTTTTTGAAGGAATTGGAACACTTAGTTCCAAGGTTTAAAGCTTAAGTAAAAATAGTGACCGGATGCGGAATTATGTGTAAACAACCTCGGATTCGAATTTTGATGATTCCAATAGCTCCGTATGGTGATTTTGGACTTAGGAGCGTGTCCGAAAAATTATTTGGAGGTCCGTAGTGGAATTTGGCTTGAATTGCCGAAAGTTGAATTTTTGGGAAGTTTGACCGGGGGTTTGACTTTTTGATATCGAGGTCAGAATCTGATTCTAGAAATTGGAATAGGTCCGTAATGTGAAATGTGACTTGTGCGCAAAATTTTTGATTTAATGTGTTTCGGCACAAGATGTAGAATTTGAAAGTTCAAAGTTCGTTAATTTTGAATTGAGGAGTAATTCGTCGTGTTGATGTTGTTAGGTGTGATTTGAGGCCTCGAGTAGGTCCGTGTTATGTTATGGGACTTGTTGATACAATTGGTTGAGGTCCCGGGGGTCTCGGGTGAGTTTCGGACGGGTAATGGATCAAATTTGGACTTAAGGAAATGCTGGAACTGTTGCCTACTGGTGTGATCGCACCTGCGAAGATTTTGATCGCAGGTGCAAAGCCGCATGTGAGTGAAATAAGCCGCACAAGCGGCCAAGAGTGGGACTGGGCAGTGCTCGCAGGAGCAAGGATTTTTTTGCATCTGCGAGGCCGTAGGTGCGAAGGTGTTGCGCAGATGCGGACTGGGGCTGGCCTGGGGCGAACGCAGGTGTGAAGGGTTTTCGCATATGCGAGCCCGCAGATGCCAGAAGGGCGCTGCAGATGCCAGAAGGGCGCCGCAGATGCGAGGTTTTGAAAGGTTGGCATTGTCCGCAGGAGTGCAATTTGTTCCGCAAATGCGGATGCGCAGGTGCGAGCCCAGGCACCACAGGTGCAGAAATGCCTGGGCAGTGTTTAAAACGAGGGTTCCGAGATTTTTTCTCATTTTGGACATTTTGGAGCTCGGTTTGGGCGATTGTGGAGAGGAAATTTTCCACACAACTTGGGGTGAGTGTTCTTAACTCCCTTGTGATTATATTTCATGAATTTATCTTCATTTTTGGTGTAAGATTATTAAATCTTCAAATGAAATAGAAGGAAATTTCTATAATGTCATAAAACGAATTTTTCAAGTTTGAATACCGATTTGGAGTCGGATTTGAGTGACATTAGTATGGTTGAACTTGTAATTGGATGGGTTGTCGTATTTTGTGAGTTTCATCGGATTTCGAGACATGGGCCTCACAGGTGATTTTTGGGGCGCAATTTCGGATTTTTGGAAAATATTAGAATTTTGATATGGAATTAATTCCTATAATTTTTGTGGGCTGAATCAAATTATTGTGACTGGATTCGAGCCGTTGGAAGTTGATACGCGCAAAATGGAATTTCTGGAGCATTGCTTAGCTTGCTCGACATTGGATTTGGCATGTTCGAGGTAAGTAACTCTTCTAATCTTGGAGTTGAGGGTATGAACCCTGAATATATGTATTTCGTGAATTGTTGGGAGGTGACATACATGCTAAGTGACGGGCATGTGGGCATGCACTATAGAAATTGTGACATAATTGTTTCTGTGGAATTTTGTAATTAAATGATCTTGGCATTTTCCATGCGTTTTTATGAGTTAAAGAAATTGAGCTGAAAAGCATATTAAAAATCATGTCGAGGCTATGTGCTAGTATTATTGGGACCCAAAGAGGTCATATTTCTGTGAATTATTTGTTTAAATTGAAAATTCATACTCAGTCATATTCATTTCATTGCATATCATATCTTAGTCTCTGTTGTTATTTATTGATGCATCATATCATCATTTTTGGGCTATTCTCATGACATTGTGAGCCTATGAGAGAGAGACTGTAGAGATTGATGACTGAGGGAGGCCGAGGGCCTGATTGTGAGGATATTTTGGGATCGGGGTGCACACCGCAGCAGGCCATGTTGGCTTTATATATATTATTACTATTATATGGATCGGGGATGCCCGCCTGCAGCAGGTCTTATTGGCTTATTATGGCACGTGAGTTGTCCGTGCAAATTATAGCGCTTGGGCTGAAGGAGCCTCTCCGGAGTCTGTACACACCCCCAGTGAGCGCAGGTACCTACTGAGTGCGAGTGCCGAGTGCTGAGTGACTGGGAGGCATGAGTGATTGTGAGGTATGCCTGAGTGGCAAGAGTGATTGTAAGGTATGCCTGAGTGGCAAGAGTGATTGTGAGGTATGCCCGAGTAGCACGAGTGACTGTGAGGTTTGCCCGAGGGGCTGTATATGAGTGATGTTCTGCCCGAGGGGCTGTTTATGATTTTATCACTGAGTTGCATTGCATTGGCATGCACACATGACAAACAGACATAGAGATGTATTTTTCCTCATGCTGTACGACATCACATCATTCTTGATTTCTCACACATTTTGACAGATGGGCATAGTGATGCTTTGTTTTACACGGGTTATCCAGAAGGAAAATGAAACATCTTATTTATTATTGAAAATATTTTTTTTGGAGAAATTTATTATTTTCGATTTCTGGAATGAATAAAAGGTGATAAATATATGGGCCCAGTCACCTTCCATGTGGACCGTTTACTATTATATGATTTTAATAGATGCATCTATTCTATGGTCACATGTGCATTTGTTATCAACTTGCAGTTTGGCTTTTGCAAGATTGATTGCTCAAATTATTAGAGCACAGTTCCAGAATATAAATTATGATGATTTATCTTGATAATACTAGTTTAAATCCAAGTTAGTTTAGCAGAAATTGTATGCCTCCAATTATATCTAAACCATTGGTTATGAGAACAAAACTGCCAAAATAAAATTTAGTATGTGATGTATTATTTAATATACAATAGCACTTGTACGCATCTAGCCAAGTTATGATAAGTTCTCCCTATCACAATCGGTTCAGGGTCAGGAACCAAATAATTTCCATCTAGAAATATGAATGTACTATATGATTTAATTGTTCCACCACAATGCACAAAGATGGATCCCCAAATAAGGCTAGGGATATGTGTTGGTGATCCCAACAATAGGGGGAGAAAATGGGCAGCTGAAAAAGTAATGCATGTAATGAATTATTATGAGTACATCTAGATCCTCGTACGAGAAAATGTGAACTTGAAGTTCAAGTGATAATTCATTTGTAAAATATTGCCAGTCATATTTGCTGACCCAAAGCTAAATGTCAGATTCAGCTGCTAAAGCTCCAAATAAAATAAAGTTCATAATGAATAGAGTCTATGGCATGCATGAAGTATAATAGACTAATCGGTTCCAAAGATAAAACTCCTTGAAGAAGGAGAGGAGCAAATGTTCAAGATGGTCATAATAAGGAGGCAAGTGCTCTAGAAGAGCACCACGACATAACACTTCATAAGACCTCATGGGAGAGGCTTAGGAATCTGAAAATAATAAGATAAAGAGATCTTAATAAGTTATGTCTTTATTGGGTAATAGTAGAACCGATATAAAATGATCGTCGACTATATTGTTAATATAATGTAGCGCTCAATATTATTAATATTGACGAGGATCTTGAGCTCAAATCTGTCATGAAATTTGGACAGATAAATGATTAGCCAAATGAAAAATATGCAATGAAAATTGATTTTACCTGAAAAATATTCTTGTGCAAAAACAAAGGTCAAGTCGATAGAAATAAAGACGACTTGTGTCACAAGAAGATTTGTAAATATCCTGGCGTTGATTATATAGAGACATGTTCTCCTGTGGTGGATGTCGCCATTTCAGGTTTTAATCTGGAAATACAAGAAAAACGTGATATGCGTATAATGGAAATCATTGAAGGATTTAAATTGTTCTGAAGCATATTAAGATTTCCAAGAAATTTATTAAATAAAGCTTCAAAAATCCTTATACGGATTGAAACAATTAGGGCGCATGTGGTATAATCGCCTGATTGAGTACCTGTTGAAAGAAGGGTACAAGAATGGTTCAATTTGTCCTTGTGTCTTTATAAAAAGATCTGGATCTAAATTTGTTATAATCACTGTGTATGTTGATGATTTAAATATCATTGGAACTCTTAGGGAGCTTCCTAAAGCAGTAGAGCTTCCTAAAGCAGTAGACTATTTAAAGAAATAATTTGAAATGAAAGATCTTGGAAAGATAAAATTTTATCTTGGTCTACAAATTGAGTATATGAAAGATGGAATTTTTGTCCATCAATCAACATACACTAAAAAGATTTTAAAGCGATTCTATATGGATAAAGCACATCCATTCCGACCTCATGAAAATAATGAAGAGCTTCTTGGTCCCAAAGTACCATATCTTAGTGCAATTGGTGCACTAATGTATCTTTCTAACATTACAAGGTTTGGCATAACTTTTTCAGTTAATGTCAACACGATATAGCTTTGCTCCTACAAGGAGATATTGGAATGAAATCAAACACATATTGCAGTATCTACAAGGGACTACCAATATGGGATTATTTTATGGCAATGACTGCAGTCCCGATCTTGTTGGTTATGCCGATGCTAGGTATTTATCTGACCCACATAAGGCTCGATCTCAAACATGCTATGTGTTTACATATGGAGGTACTGCTATATCTTGGCGATTGACTAACTAATCAATTATGGCTATTTCATCTAATCATGCTGAGATAATTGCTATTCATGAAGCAAGTCGAGAATGTGCATGGTTGAGGTCTATAATACACCTTATTCGAGACAAATATGGTTTGAAGTGTGACAAACTACCCACAATTTTGTATGGAGACAATGCAGCATGCATAGCCCAATTGAAGGGAGGATTCATAAAATTGGGTGATTCAAGAGGCTATCTTGGGTGTAATCTTGAAAGGGTCGTGTTGTACTTATCAAACGTAAGTTTAGGGATCATCTAAAACCTGAATTGAGCTGGGACATCTGCTGCGTTTTATTTTCTTGTTTCAGAATTTAGTTACTTTTTCTCACAAGGTTTTGGAGCTCAGTTTTGGGCAATTTTGGAGGGGATTATTACTACTTGGATTGGGGTACGTATTTTTGACTCGGATTGGCTATTATTTCATTATTACAACCTCGATTTTAGTATTTGATTAATAATTTGAATTAGAGAATTGAGGATTTTAGTAAAAACTTTCTATAACATAAATTGATGGTTTGAAGGCCGATTTGCGGTCAGAATTAAATGATTATGGTATGATTGGACTCATATCCGAATGTGTGTTCGAAATTTGTGAGTTTTGTCGAATTCTGAGGTGCGGGATAGGGGTTGACTTTATTGGGTTGACTTTTTGATTTTCATTAAAGATCGAAGCTTTATTATCCAAAATAATTTCCTATGGCTTTTATTTATGATATTAAGTTATTTTGGCTAGATTCGAGCCGTCCGGAAGTTGTTTCACACGGAAAGGGCTTCTTAAAGTATTGATTTAGCTACTTTGAGATAAGTATCTTGCCTAACTTTGTGTGGGGGAACTACCTTTTAGAATTTGGCTCGATAGTGCTATTTGGGATATGTGAAAGTCATGTACATAAGGTGACGAGTGAGTACATGGGCTATATGTGGTATTTGACCGGTTTAGGCTATTTAGACTCTTTTCATGCCTTTAATTGAATTGTCATAACATTTTTTATCTTTCTTTCTTAATATACCCTTATATGTGTTAATCTATCCTTACATGCTTTATTTGACATGGTTAACACTTGCTCTATCTCTTACTTGTTATTTTGCTCTTACATTCTTTAGTTGAAGTTTTTGCCTTCCTTATTGTCTTATTAATTCCTTAATTGTAGAATTATCTTACTTGAAGTTGTTAATTTATGGAATATCTTCATGTTGAGTTATTGGTGTTGAAGTTGTGAAAGTCGTTATCACATTGAGGCGAAGTTGTCAATTATTGAGATATCTTTCTTGTTGAGCTATTCACCTTTATTTTGTTATTATTGAGATTCTTGTTCATATTGTGGTTGAGCCGTGAGCTATATATTGTGAAAACTTTGGTACTGATGATTTTTGGCAAGTTGTGGCAAATGAGCACTTTTGGTGCGAGTTTTTATTGTTTTGTGATATTGATGCGCATGTGGCGGTATAAGGATAGGGGTTAATGTGCATGCGGTGGCATAAGGTGAGATTTATGTGTGTGTTGCTAGTAAGGAAATTACTTGCAGTCATGCAGCGACATAAGGTGGGCTAAATTGCGTGTAGCTATTTCGAGAAAAAAATATTTTCAAAACTATCAAAATGTAAGGCTCACACGGTGGTATAAAGAAAGATTGTGATTATGACTTGTGAAATGTGATTTCGAGGCGGTACTTCGGTTGTGATTCTTGTTCTACATTCTATGTTGGGAAAACTTGTTGATTTGAATGGTTATTGTTATTACTTTAATCATTCATCCACATTTTGTGTTTGGTTATTCGTTGTTATCTTGGTGTTGGAACGATTGTGGCTTCTTGTGTGAGTAATGCATTCTATGTGATTTGTTGTATTGCTTTAACATGCCAATTTGTGCCTCTATTATAACTTGGTAAATTGATTGTCAATGTGAATGTAATTGCGTGGAGTCATTATATCATATTCTGTTGAGTTGTTGGTAACATAACGATTTAAATAATAGAATTATTGACATGCTTTATTCTATGTGTCTCTTAAGATAGAACTCACTATCTCACTCGGTGCCTTATTATTTTAAATGGTTATCGCCCTTTTACTATAATTCGGTTCTCAAGTTATACTCAACACCCCGTTGATTGGTTACCGTACTTAAAATTGTTATCATGTTTCTCTTTTAACAAATTCTATATTTAATTTGTTAATTTAACTGATGTTTTACTTTATTTAAATATAACATTTTACTCAATTTTTATGATATCTAAACTACACCCATATGATACTCTATTTTGTATAAACTGTATTTTATTTTACTTTAATTGATTTCTAAAATAAACTCATTATTTCATTTGACGCCTTACTTTATTCAAGATTGTTATTATGCTTTATGGTGTTTAAATATAACTCTCGATCATTTTAATTGATATTTGTTACGGTTTCAATGTACATGGTAGCACGTGGGCCTTGCCGTGTGAAGGTAATTGTTATTGTGGGAACGAGGTGCCATACATGTAAGATTTGGATATTGTGGTCCATTATTTATGATTGACGAGGTGTGGTGTCTCGGGGTAATTCTTATTTTAGGCCCATGTGTTTGGAACAATTTGATTATTTGAGTTGTCATTGGTTCCTCCTTATTTGTGTTCATTCATATCTCATCGGTGTCCTGATTATGTTGCTTCTCTATTACCCGTTTACTACTTGCTACCATTTGCGTTTCTATTATTTCATTGTTGGAGGTAAATCAATAATCTTTTCGCCGTTAGACTTACATTGAGGTATTTTCCATTGTTAGCTTCATGCATATGTTGTACAGGTTTCCATGTCTAGTAGGTGTCTTGGCTTGGCCTCGTCACTACTCTACCGAGGTTAGGTGTGATACTTACTGGGTACCATTGTGGTGTACTCATGCTACGCTTCTGCAAATTTTTGTGCATATCCAGGTATTTTTTATCGTGATATTGAGAGTTGCGTTTACGCGGCGGAGACTTCAAGGTATACCTGCTTGACACTCGCAGGCCTCGGAGTCACAATCTTACTTACTTATGCTACTGTTAAATTGTAAATCAAAACAGTATAATATTTAGAAATTCTAGTGTATTTAGGTTGAGCTTATGACTCTGTACTATCGGTTTTGATAAATGTATAACTATTGCCTGCTGCAGTTATGTATGTCATTTACTGATTTATGATTTAATGGTTAAATAGTTCAATTCTGTAATTAACTCACCATGTGTTAGGCTTACCTAGTCTTAGAGACTAGGTGACATCACGACATCCTAAGGTGGGAATTTGGGGTCGTTACTAGTTGGTATCAGAGCTCTAGGTTCATAGGTGCTATGAGTTATAAGCAGATTTAGTTGAGTCTTGCGGATCGGTACAGAGATGTCTGTACTTATCTTTGAGAGGCTACATAACTATTAGGAAATTCCACTCCTTTCATTCCTTATCGTGCGACACTGATTCATCTCGAAGCATACATCTTATATTCCTTTACATCTACTCGTATATAATGATGCGCACTCGGTATTAGCTATGCTACGACGGTTTAGAATTCTGCGAATAAGCTACGAGGGGGCCATGGATGCTTGATCATTGTCTCAAAGTATTGTCCTAACTGAGGACGCGGACGTGTTGGTAGATCTTCGGTTGTTCAGGTGTGGGATGACACGTGTTATTGTATCTGATTGGTGTTGTACGAGGTTATGAAGGTTGGTGTTGTGGATCATCGGATGTTGTGTCCTATGGCTTCGCGCCAAGTGGGGAAGTTTACTATCAACGATTAGATTGCATGGGCAAGTGTTATATCAGCTTTGGTCTGAGGTATATATGTGATATATCTGTATTACAGCTAAATCTATATTTCAATATCAAAGAGGCTAGAGAAGTATCTTTAGATTCACAGAAGTTCTCTTCAGAGTGGGTAACTCGATTGTAGCGTTGTTGGGTGCTTCAGAGGAAATACAGTGGTTTATGGGCCTTCAGATGATGTGGTTCATGCTAAGATCTCCCGCAGCGAGCTTTGATTTGGAATCATTATGTACCATCGAGGAGAAGTGTTAACTTGAAGACAAGTCGAGGAAGATTCGAGGAAGTGGGTCAGCTTGGTGGTGTTGGGTCAGCATGGTAATAAAGGTAATTGGTTCTTTTGGCATGGTATTGCTTTACCGCCATTTTTGTGGTAGCACTCTTGGGTTTGACAGCTTGCGTCACTTGATTGAGTTGGGGAAGATCAGTTCTGATACCAACTTGTCACGACCCAAACTAACCCTCCATAAGTTGTCGTGATGGCACCTAGTCTTTACGACTAGTTAAGCCTAATATTGCAAAAAATATAAAGAAAACACAAAATTTTTAAGATAAATAGCATATTATGAATAGCCAAGAGTAGTACCACTCGGCATATACAAAATAGTTTCCCAAGAGCCGGAATATCACTAAGTCACAAGCTGCTATAATCTATGTAGCTCTATACAAAAGTCTGAAGATAATAAAGAAAGTCTATAGGCGAGGGAATAGAAGGGGACTCCGAAGATCTGCGGACGCAAGCAGAAGTACCTTGAAGTCTCCTAGAATCAGCAGCACGCACTAATCTCGAGGCTAATAGCTCGCACCTGGATCTGCACACGAGAACATGTGTAGGAAAGGGCATGAGTACACCACAATGGTACCAAGTAAGTTCCAAGCCTAACCTCGGTCGAGTAGTGATGAGGTCAGGTCAAGGCCCTACCGGAATAAATATAATAAATTAAACAGTAAAAGATATAAGTAAAATTTATGGCAACATAGTTAAAGAGATTCTCAAAAAAAATATTTAACAGTTAAGGGAGCCTTTGGCTCATAACAAGGTAAACACGGTGGGAAATCTCCCATAGTTCCGAATGAATATACAGTACATGGGGATCTCCCGAAATACGTCCATAGTCCCAAAGTAAATATGCAGTGCTGGGGGATCTTTCGGAATACGTCCGTAGTCCCAAAGTAAATATGCAGTGCTAGGGGATCTCCCGAAATACGTCCGTAGTCCCAAAGTAAATATGCAAGACAGGGGGATCTCCCGAAATACGTCTGTAGTCCCAATTTAAATATGCAACGCAAGATGAAATGGCAGGTATGGCATCAAGTTATACAGTTTATACTGAACACAGATAAGGAAAAATAGGGATTTAACTAGGCATGGCGCACATAATGTCAAATAGGCAGTTAAAACACGTAAGCATGCTTTTCTAGTCTAAACTAAACAATTAAGCATATTAGTGCAATTTAATAAGAGAAACAATTTATGATTTAAAAAGGATAAATGAGATTTTTGCAATAATAGCACGTGTACACACTCGTCACCTCACGTACACGGCGCTCACACACCAGATAATATCGAAATATCCTAAGGGAAAAGTCCCCAACACAAGGTTAGGCAAGCCACTTACCTCGAACCGGTCGAATCAACTCGATATCACGTTCTTGCCACGAGTATCCGACTCCAAATGGCCCGAATCTATTAAAAGTAATTGCATAATGTAAATATAACTACAAGTAACTAATTTAACTAATTAATTCGAAGCTAAAACGTGAATTTAGGGAAAATGCCCAAAAAGTCTCCCCGGGCCCATGTCTCGGAATAGGGTAAAAATTACAAATTATGAACACCCATTCACTCACGAGTTCACTCGAACAAAAATCATCTAAATCTGACGTCAAATTCCCATTCAAATCTCAGATTTTCAATTGGGGAAACATTTCCCCCATTTCCAAACTTTTACCCTCAAATTCCTTAATTAGACTAGGAAAACAACAATAGATTATTGTATTATGATCAAAATAGAGTTAGAATTCGTTACCCAATAGTTATCCTTCAAAATCCCGTGAGAAATCGTCTCCCACCGAGCTCCAAATCGAATTTTGTGTTATGAAATTTCAAACCCTCAAAATTCCCTTTTCTGCCCAGCGATTTCCGCATATGCGCTCATGGGGCCGCATCTGCGGTCTCGCACCTGCGGAACAATCAACGCAGGTGCGGAAGTCACTTATTGGGGTGGGTCTGCATCTGTTGCGGCTTTGCTTCCGCACCTGCGAGCCCAGCACGCCCTGTCCATTTCCGCATCTGCGAACTCTCAAGCGCACCAGATTTTCCTAAGTCCAAATTTCTTACCGTTAAGCATCCGAAACACAACCGAAGCCCCCGGGACCTCAACCAAACATACCAACCAATTCTAAAACACCATACGAACTTAGTCGAGCCTTCAAACCACGTCGAACAACACCAAAATCATGAATTAAGCACGGATTCAAGCCTAAGAATTTAAAATTTTCCAAATGCTGCAAACGACGCCGAACCACATCAAATCTAGTCTGAATGACCTCAAAATTTACACACAGGTCACAATTGACACTACAAACCTACAACTAATTTTGGAATTCCATTCCGAGGTCGATATCAAAATTCCACTATCGGCTGAAATCGCCGAAAAACTAACTTTCGCCAATTCAAGCCTAAATCTACTACAGACCTCCAAAACACATTCCGGGAGCGGTCCTAACCCCAAAATCACTCAACGGAGCTAACAGAGTCAACGAAATTCCATTCCGGATCCGTCTTCACACAGTTCCGACTACGGTCCAAACTCTAAGGCTTAAACTCACAACTAGGGACTAAGTGTCCCAAAACTCTCTGAATTCCATAACCAATCACTCCGGCAAGTCCTAAAAGTAGAAACAAATATGGGGAAAGCAGATATTAGGGGATCAGGGCTCTAATTCTCAAAACGATCGGCCGGGTCATTATATCCTCCCCCTTTTAAAACAATCATTCATCCTCGAACGAGTATAAAGACATACCTGAAACTGTGAAAAGATGAGGGTATTGGCTGCGTATATCCTGCTCGGTCTCCCAAGTCGCCTCCTCGACCGGCTGACCCCTTCCCTGGACCTTTACTGAATCAATATTCTTTGACTTGAGCTTTCTGACCTGCCTGTCCAAAATGGCTACTGGCTCCTCAACATAAGATAGATCCTTGTCCAACTGACTGAGCTGAAATCCAATACATGAGTCGGATCACCGTGATACTTCCGGAGCATAGACATATGGAATACCGTGTGAACTCCTGCTAGGCTGGGAGGCAAGGCAAGCTCATAAGCAACCTCCCCAATTCGCCGCAATATCTCAAAAGGACCAATGAACCTCGGGCTCAGCTTGCCCTTCTTCCCAAACCTCATGACGCCCTTCATAGGCGATACCCAAAGCAAGACCCGCTCACCAACCATAAATGTCAAGTGACGAACCTTCCGGTCCGCATAACTCTTCTTCCTGGACTGGGCTATGCGAAGTCTCTCCTGAATCACCTTCACCTTATCCAGGGCATCCTGGACTATATCTGTACCTAACAATCGGGCCTCGCCCGGCTCAAACCATCCCACTGGGGACCGGCACCGCCTACCGTACAAATCCTCACACAGTTCCATTTGAATGCTGGACTGATAACTGTTATTGTAAGCAAACTATGCAAGTGGAAAGTATTGGTCCCATGACACTCCGAACTCCATCACATAGGCACAGAGCATATCCTCAAGAATTTGAATCGTGCGCTCAGACTACCCTTCCGTCTGAGGGTGAAAGGTTGTGCTCAGCTCCACCCTAGTACCCAACTCCTACTGTACGGCTCTCTAAAACTAGGATGTGAACTGTGTACCTCTGTCTGAAATGATGGATACTGGAATACCGTGAAGGCGGACAATCTCTCTGATATAAATCTCAGCCAACCTCTCAGAAGAATAAGTGGTCAACACTGGAATAAAATGAGCTGACTTGGTCAGCCGATCCACGATTACCCAAATAGCATCGAACCTTCTCAAAGTTCGTGGAAGTCCAACTACAAAGTCCATGGTGATCCGCTCCCACTTCCACTATGAGATCTCTAACCTATGAAGTAATCCACCCGATCTCTGGTGCTCATATTTGACCTGCTGACAGTTGAGACACTTGGCCACAAACCCAACTATATCCTTCTTCATCCTCCTCCACCAGTAGTGCTGTCTCAAATCCTGATACATCTTCGTGACACTGGGAAGAATGGAGTACCGCAAGTTGTGGGCCTCCTCGAGAGTCAACTCCCAAAGCCCATCTACATTGGGCACACAGATTTGGCCCTGCATCCTCATCACACCGTCATCACCAATAGTCATATCTCTGGCATCACCTCGCTGAACCCTGTCTTAAAGAACTAGAAGATGAGGATCATTATACTGGCGCTCCCTGATACGGTCATAAAGAGAAGACCGAGCAACCACACAAGCTAATACCCGGCTAGGCTCTAAAATATCCAATCTCATGAATTGGTTGGCTAAGGGCCTCTCAGCTGCTGGAAGATATGCCAAACTCCCCAAACTCTCTACCCGACGACTCAAGGCATCGGCCACTACATTGGCCTTCCCCGGGTGGTATAATATAGTGATATCATAGTCTTTAAGTAGCTCCAACCACCTCCGCTGATGCAAATTAAGGTCCTTCTGCCTGGACAAGTACTGCAAACTATGGTGGTCAGTGTAAATCTCACAGGGAACACAGTACAAATAATGACACCAGATCTTCAGGGCGTGGCTGGTAACTCGAGATCATGAATCGGATAATTCTTCTCATGCACCTTCAACTGCCTAGATCCGTAGATAATCACCCTACCATCCTGCATCAATACCGCTCCAAGGCCAATCCTCGAGGCATCACAATAGATAGTGTAGGACCCCGAACCAGTAGGCAATACTAATACTGGGGCTGTAGTCAAAGCTATCTTGAGCTTCTAAAAGCTCTCCTCACACTCCTCGGTCCACCTGAACGGAGCACCCTTCTGGGTCAGCCTGGTCATAGGTGTTGCAATGGATGAAAATCTCCCCACAAAGCGATGGTAATACCCCGCCAAACCAAGGAAACTGCGGATCTCTATAGCTGATGATGGCCTGGGCCAATTCTGCACTGCCTCCACCTTCTTCGGATCTACCTTGATCCCATCACAAGACACTATGTGGCCCAAGAATTCCATTGAATAAAGCCAGAATTCACACTTAGAAAATTTTGCATGCAATTTCTTCTCCCTCAAAGTCTGAAGCACGGTCCTCACTTGCTGCTCATGATCTTCCCGAGATCGAGAATATACAGGATGTCATCAATAAACACAATTACGAAGGAATAAAGATAAGGCCGGAACACACTGTGCATCAAATGCATAAAGGCTGCTAGGGCATTAGTCAGCCCAAATGACATGACAAGAAACTCATAGTGACCATATCTGGTCCTGAAAGCAGTCTTTGGGATGTCCGGCTCCTGAATCTTCAGCTAATGATAGATAGAACGCAAGTCAATCTTTGAAAACACCCTGGCACCCTGTAACTGATCAAATAAATCATCGATGTGAGGCAAAGAATAACTGTTCTTCACTGTAACCTTGTTCAACTACCGATAATCAATACACATACGCATAGAACTATCCTTCTTCTTCACAAATAAGACCGGAGCACCCTAAGGTGATACACTGGGCCTGATGAAATCCTTATCAAGCAACTCCTGCAACTGCTCCTTTAACTCCTTCAACTCAGGAGGAGCCATACGGTAGGGAGGAATAGAAATGGGCTGAGTGCCCGACAACAAATCAATGCCAAAATCAATATCTCTGTCGGGCGGCATGCCCAGAAGATCAGCTTGAAACACATCTGGAAAGTCCCTCACTACTGGAACTAACTCAACTGTAGGGGTATCAATACCGACATCTCTCACATAGGCCAAATATGCATCATACCCCTTCTCAACCATTCGCTGAGCCTTAAGAAATGAAATGACCCTGCGGGGAGTATACTCTAAGGTACCTCTCCACTCTAATCTCGGCAAGCCTGGCATAGCCAGCGTCACGGTGTTAGCGTGACAATCAAGAATAGTATAATGGGGCGACAACCAGTCCATGCCCAAGATAACATCAAAATCTACCATACTAAGTAATAACAAATCAGTTCTAGTCTTAAAACCACTAAGAGCAATCAAACACGACCAATACACGCGGTCCACAACGAGAGAATCTCCCATGGGAGTAGATACATAAATAGGGGAACTCAAAGAATCCCGAGATATCCCCAAATATGGAGCAAAATACGAAGACACATATGAATACATAGATCTTGGGTCAAATAATACTGATGCATTCCTATGACAAACAGGGACAATACCTGTAATGACTGAATCTGAAGCAACAGCCTCTGAACGGGCTGGAAGGGCATAGTACCTGGCCTGGCCTCCCCCTCTAGGGCGACCTCAACCTCCCCGACCTCCACCTCGAGTTGGCTGAGGAGGTGGGGTGGCAGCTGATGCTGGAAGAATGGCCGGAGGACCCGGTGGAGCACGTGGAGGTTGATAAGTCTGTGGAGGTGCACCCCTCCTGGCTCTGGGGCAATCTCTAACCAGGTGACGAGTGTCACCATACTCAAAACAACATCTCAGAGGACGCGGCGGCTGAGACTGACTCGGACCTGGCCTGCTAGACTGGCCGGTAATAGCACCTCGAGTAGGAGGCATACTGGATACTGGCAGTGCATAATAGGGCTCTTGAGGTCTAGGAGGAGCTGGAACACCGTTGGCTACTGGAAGAGATGAATGAACAAGGCGACTCACAAAACCCCTACCATAGCGTGTTGTTGGTGCACGAGCTCCTGAATAATGACCAACCTCTCGAGACCTCTTGGCCTCTCTCTCCTCTCTATCCCGGGCAAACATACCCTCCACTCTCCTGGCAGTGCTCACTGCCTGCTGATAAGTGATGTCCATCTCCAACTCCCTGGCCATACTAGTCCGAATACTGTGGTGGAGTCCCTCAATGAAGCGATGAACCCTCTCTCTGACTGTAGTAACCAGAGTCGGTGCATGGCGAGCTAACTCACTGAAAAGGACTGCATACTCCGACACAGTCATAGCACCCTAATGTAATTGCTCAAACTCTGTGCGCCAAGCATCCCTAAGGCTTTGAGGAACATACTCACGTAAGAACATCTCTGAAAATTGAGTAGAAGTGAGTGAGGCTGCCTCGTCCGGACTACTCAGCTCATAGGCACGCCACCACTGATATGCTGCTCCCCTCAGCTGGAAAGCGGTGAAAGAAACCCCACTCGTCTCCACAATGCCCATAGTGCGGAGAATACGATAACACTCCTCAAGAAAACCCATAGCATCATCTAAAGCTAGTCCGCTGAATGTAGGTGGGTGGTACTTCTTGTACCTCTCAAGTCTGAGCTACTCTACCTTAGAAGCAGCAACCCTGATCTCATGCTGAACCGGAGCCAGTGGGGGCATAGGAATATACTCTGGGGCCTAATCAACCTGGACCCTTTGCTCAGGAGTGCGGGCTACAAGATTTTGTGCCCCTCCCCCAACCTGAGATGTAGCAGGAGCTATCGGAAACAGTCCAGCCTGAGCCAGAGTGCTGAACATGCCCAAGAACTGAGCTAAAGTCTCCTGGAGGGCTGGAGTAGCAATAGGGATCTCCGGTGCTGGCCCTCCAGCTAGAGCTACTGGGGGCTCCTCTGACGCAGCTCTCGCAGGTACTCGGGCTGCACCGTGTGGTCGTCCTTTACTCCGACCCCGGCCTCTGGCGGCTCTGACAGGGGGCTCGGGTGCCTGATCGTCGGTCCTCCCAATACGGGTCCTCACATCTGTGAGAAAGAATAGAATCTTAGAATTTCTGGTGTCAATAACTCGCACGACAAGGAAATCAAAGAAATATGATTATTCTTAATAGTTACATAACCTCCCGAAGATAAGTACGGACGTCTCTGCATCGATCCGTGAGACTCTAATAAATCGGCTTGTGACTCGCGACTCCTATGAACCTAGTGCTCTGATACCAACTTGTCACGACCCAAACTAAACCTCCGTAAGTTGTCATGATGGCACCTAGTCTTTACGACTAGGTAAGACTAATATTACGAAAAATATAAAGAAAACACAACATTTTTAAGATAAACAGCATATTATGAATAGCCAAGAGTAGTACCACTCGGCATATACAAAATAGTTTCCCAAGAGCCGGAATATCACTAAGTCACAAGTTGCTATAATCTATGTAGCTCTATACAAAAGTCTGAAGATAATAAAGAAAGTCTATAGGCGAGGGAGTAGAAGGGGACTCCGAAGATCTGCGGACGCAAGCAGAAGTACCTTGAAGTCTCCTAGAATCAGCAGCACGCACTAACCTCGAGGCTGATAGCTCGCACCTGGATCTGCACACGAAAACATGTGCAGGAAAGGGCATGAGTACACCACAATGGTACCAAGTAAGTGCCAAGCCTAACCTCGGTCGAGTAGTGACGAGGTCAGGTCAAGGCCCTACCGGAGTAAATATAATAAATTAAACTGTAAAAGAAATAAGTAAAATTTATGGCAACACAGTTAAAGAGATTCTCAAAAACAAAATTAACAGTTAAGGGATCTCTCGGCTCATAACAAAGTAAACACGGTGGGAAATCTCCCGTAGTTCCGAATGAATATGCAGTACAGGAGGAGTTCTCGGAATATGTCTGTAGTCCTAAAGTAAATTTGTAGTGCTGGGGGATCTCCCGGAATATGTTCGTAGTCCCAAAGTAAATATGCAGTGCTGAGGGATCTCCCAAAATACGTCCGTAGTCCCAAAGTAAATATGCAGTGCTGGGGGATCTCCCGGAATACGTCCGTAGTCCCAAAGTAAATATGCAAGACAGGGGGATCTCCCGAAATACGTCTGTAGTCCCAATTTAAATATGCAACGCAAGATGAAATGGCAGGTATGGCATCAAGTTATACAGTTTATACTGAACACAGATAAGGAAAAATAGGGATTTAACTAGGCATGGCGCACATAATGTCAAATAGGCAGTTAAAACACGTAAGCATGCTTTTCTAGTCTAAACTAAACAATTAAGCATATTAGTGCAATTTAATAAGAGAAACAATTTATGATTTAAAAAGGATAAACGGGATTTTTGCAATAACAGCCCGTGTACGCACTCGTCACCTCACGTACATGGCGCTCACACACCAAATAATATCAAAATATCCTAAGTGGAAAGTCCCCAACACAAGGTTTGGCAAGCCACTTACCTCAAACCGCTCAAATCAATTCGATATCACGTTCTTGCCATGAGTATCCGACTCCAAATGGCCTGAATCTATTCAAAGTAATTGCATAATGTAAATATAACTACATGTAACTAATTTAACTAATTAATTCGAAGCTAAAACGTGAATTTAGGAAAAATGCCCAAAAGGTCTCCATGGGCCCACATCTCGGAATCGGGTAAAAATTATAAATTATGAACACCCATTCATTCACGAGTTCACTCAAACAAAAATCATCTAAATCTGATGTCAAATTCCCGTTCAAATCTCAGATTTTCAACTGGGGAACCTTTTCCCCCATTTCCAAACTTTTACCTTCAAATTCCTTAATTAGACTAGGAAAACAACAATAGATTATTGTATTATGATCAAAATAGAGTTAGAATTCGTTACCCAATAGTTCTCCTTCAAAATACCTCGAGAAATCGTCTCCCGCCGAGCTCCAAATCAAATTTTGTGTTATGAAATTTCAAACCCTCGAAATCGCCTTTTCTGCCCAGCGATTTCCGCATCTGCGCTCATGGGGCCGCATCTGCGGTCTCGCACCTGCAGATCAATCAATGCAGGTGCGGAAGTCACTTATTGGGCTGGGTCCGCATCTGCGACCCCTGGTCCGCATCTGCGACCCCTGGGCCGCATCTGCGACTCCGCTTCTGCGGACGACCAGCCGCACCTGTGAGCCCAGCATGCCCCGTCCATTTTTGCATCTGCAAACTCTCAAGCGCACCTGCGAGTTCGCACCTGTGGACTCCCCTCCGCAGGTGCAAAACACCAGAATCAGCAATGCACCAAATTTTTCTAAGTCCTAATTTCTTCCCGTTAAGCATCCGAAACACACCCGAGGCCCCCGGGACCTCAACCAAACATACCAACCAATCCTAAAACACCATACGAACTTAGTCGAGCCTTCAAACCACGTCGAACAACACCAAAATCATGAATTAAGCACGGATTCAAGCCTAAGAATTTAAAATTTTTCGAATGCTACAAACAATGCCGAACCACATCAAATCTAGTTCGAATGACCTCAAAATTTACACACAAGTCACAATTGACAGTAGTAACCTACAGCCACTTTCGAAATTCCATTCCGAGGTCGATATCAAAATTTTCACTGTCGGCCGAAATCGCCGAAAAACTAACTTTTGCCAATTCAGGCCTAAATCTACTACAGACCTCCAAAACACATTCTGGATGCGCTCCTAACCCCAAAATCACTCAACGGAGCTAACGGAGTCAACAGAATTCCATTCCGAATCCATCTTTATATAGTTCCAACTACGGTCCAAACTCTAAGGCTTAAACTCACAACTAGGGACTAAGTGTCCCAAAACTCTCTGAATTCCATAACCAATCACTCCGACAAGTCCTAAAAGTAGAAACAAATATAGGTAAAGCATATATTAGGGGATCAGGGCTCTAAGTTTCAAAACGACCGGCCGGGTCATTATATCTTGGTGGCAGCGGATGGGTCTCGAAAGGTTCTTGATAGTGTCGACCACGGCTTAAACTAGATGTTTGCTACATGTATAAGGAACATGTTGCATGTTACAATTTTCTCTTGGATGTGGTCACAAGTTTTAGATAGCATGGATTATTTCAGATATTTAGACGAATACTAGCATCTTTTGGTACCACCTGAGAAGGGTGCGCACTCCAGAAAGTGCACTGTGCTTCGACTTGTGGATGCCTGACTAGTAAGGTAATCGCCAGATTGATCAACCGCTGATGTTCAGATTTTGCTCTATGGCACGAAGGAATTATGGAAGTATTTAGGATGATCATGTACGAGGAAGGTGTCAGTCATTTGAGTAATGCAGTTGGGACCGGATATGGATATTCTGGCATTCTAAGGATCAAAAGACTAAGAAGTTTCTCAGAGGCAACTTATTCCATGGTTGCGAACGGTAAAGGTATGCTAAGAGGTTGGCGACTGATGATATGTGCTATAGATATGATATTGTGGGATTTTAAAAGGCTATCCACCTATTTCAGAAGGATCGAAAATAAGTTTGAGGCCGCTGGTAGGCCTAATGAGAATGTATATTCTACACCGGGTTAGACTTGTTTACTCAGCACAGTTATTATAGCGGGTGGTATCATCGATTAGAGTTGACCTTATTCGTGTTCTGATGTGTTCTATGTGTTGCTCTTCCACGCAATGACGGGTTGTGAGACTGTTGACTATTTACATACAATGTGATTATGTTTGGGCTTTGTGGCAAAATTTGAGCGAGATTGCTCTTGGGGTGTTGAATGGTTAATTATGCCTTGGTTATGGTTTTCCTGTTTCTGGTATATAGTGATATCCGTATCTCCATGGTCATGGTCACGCGCTCGTTAGTTTGTTATTGATATGCATATGATCGTTGATTATGAGTATCATGGTTCAACGTATTCCAGGTGGACCGGTGTCGGATTGGTTCATACATCACATCGACGTTAAGTTAGGATATGATCCTTTGTTCTTATTTCATGTGTTATGTTTCCCCTTGTGTGGTGTATTGATAGCATTGCACTTCGTGGTGGTATCTTTTCAGCTGGCGGGACGGTTCTTTAATTTCCATTCTCTTTTCATCATTGGTATATTTGAGTTATTGTTCATTGGTGCACGGATTGCATGGTATGTGGCTCTAAGTAGGATTTATGTGATAGGTCGGTTGAGTAGCTTGTACTGGATGAGGTGAGGTTATTGGGCGTGAAATGAGTGCCAGATTAAGGTATGTTTGGAAGAATAGTGTCACTAGTCGGTTTAGATTTTGGCTATGGTTCTTATCGGGCAAGAGAGCTCCACGACATGTTGATCAGATGGGTGGTTATGAGTTACTGTATTTTTCTTTCATCATTGGCGGTGTATAAAGGTTCAGAACAAGGTTTTAGTTGGTATGAGGTTTGTTACCGGTGTCAGGTTAGTTATCGAGCAACTATTGCAGTCGGAAGTTATTGCTATGAGTATTTGAGTTATGTGGTATATCTTGTGATTATGTCTTGAGATATGTTTATGGATTGGTACAGCTTGTTCAGAGTTATACGGTGCATAGATGCAAGAATATGTCATATAATGAGCTCCGGATGTTGGGAATTTGGGTTTTAAGGTTTATGGACTAAGGTTAAAGTAAGGATCCTCTGTTAGGTGGTGTTGTTGGGCTTATATGGATTGGGGTGATGTGGGATTACCCATGGTTATGTGTATGGTGAGGTTATATGGCGATTTGATGACTTTGGAATTACTCTTGGCACGTTCGAGGACGAACGTATATATAAGTGGGGGAGAACGTAACGACCCGACCGGTCGTTTGGAGCTTTAGCATTCCTTCGGTGGTTTAAGACTTTGAGTAGCTTCATATTATGTATTACTAATTACGTGTATGGTTAGTTTCGATTTTCGAGCGGTTCAAGATCGATTTGGAAGAATGATTCTCGTTTTAGAAGCTTTAAGTTGGAAGAGTTGATCAAGATTTGACTTTTGGGTAAACAGACTCGGAATCGGGTTTTGAATATTCCGATAGGTTCGTATGATGATTTTGGACTTGTACATATATTCAGATTTGGTTTCGAAGGTTCCTAGAAGGATTCAACACTATTTGTCAACAGTTAAAAATTTGAAGAACTTAAGAGTTCATAAGTTTGACCAAGAGTTGACTCTGATGTGTGCAAAGTTTGAAAGTAATCCAAAGTGTTTACGTGTGATTCAGATACTCTTTTAAAAGAATAAAGATATAACAACTTAAGAGAAATTCATTAGGTTTGTGCCTCGATTCTTTATTGTGATGTTCCAGTGGGTGTTTTGAGGCTTTGGATAAGTTTGTATTATGTATTTGTACTTGTTGGTATGATTGGATGGGGTCTCAAGGGTCTCGGGTGTATTTTGGAACATTGGTTGAGAAACTAGTTAAGGATTTGAAGTTTGACCAAGGTCAATATCAGATCAAGATGACATTTTTTCGGTGTTTTGAGTGCGCGAGCAGGTTCGTAGCGTGATTTATGATTGAAATACATATATGGTTTGTATAAATTTGATACATCTTGTATTTCAACGTTAATTTCAGCAAGTCGCTGAGGAATGTCGAGAATTTGAGCATGGAGGGCCATGGCTTCTCGATATACACAGGAGCTACTGAATGAGTTTTTGGTGCTAAAACGAAGATTTTCTTATTGCTGGTTTTTTTCTGGTGTAAATAATTACGAAAATGCCATTGAAATTTTCAGATTTCTTTTAAAACTTCAAAACATCATATCTCCCTCATTTTAAGACCAAATTGGGTGATTCAAGAGGCTATCTTGGGTGTAGTCTCACAAGGATCATGTTGGGCTTATCAAACATAAGTTTGGGGGATCATCTAGGACCTGAATCAAGCCGGGACAGCTGCTGCATTTATTTTTCTTGTTTCGGAAATTAGTTAATTTTTCTCACAAGGTTTAGGAGCTCGGTTTTGGACGATTTTTGAGGAAATTTTACTACCTGGATTGGGGTTAAGTATTTTTGACTCAGATTTGTTATTATTTCATGATTTCAACCTCGATTATAGTGTTTGATTAATAATTTGAATTGGAGAAATTGGGGATTTTAGTAAAAACTTTCTAAAACATAAATTGATGGTTTGAAGGCCGATTTGAAGTCGGAATTGAATGATTTTGGTATGGTTGGACTCATATTGGAATGCGTGTTATGAATATATGAGTTTTGTCGGGTTCCAAGGTGCGGGTCTGGGGTTGACTTTTTGGTTTTCATTAAAGATCGAAGCTTTATTATCCGAAAATATTTCATATGGCTTTTATTTGTGATATTAAGTTATTTTGGCTAGATTTGAGCCGTCCGGAGGTTATTTCACATGGGAAGAGCTTCTTAAAGTATTGATTTAGCTTCTTTCAGGTAAGTATCTTGCCTAACTTTGTGTGGGGGAACTACCCCTTAGGGTTTGGGTTGATTATGCTATTTATGACATGTCAAAGCCGTGTACTCAAGGTGACGAGTGGGTACATGTGCTATATATGGTATTTGACCGGTTTAGGCTATTTAGACTCTTTTCATGCCTTTAATTGAATTGCCATAACATGTTATATCTTTCATTGTTAATCTACCCTTACATGTGTTAATCTATCCTTACATGATTTATTTGACATTGTTAACACTTGCTCTATCTCTTACTTGTTATTTTGCTCTTACATGCTTTAGTGGAAGTTATTGCCTTCCTTATTGTCTTGTTAATTCTTTAATTGTCGAATTACCTTACTTGAAGTTGTTATTTCGTGGAATATCTTCTTATTGAGTTATTGGTGTTGAAGTTGTGAAAGTCATTATCACATTGAGGCAAAATTGTTAATTGTTGAGAAATATTTATTGTTGAGTTGTTCATCTTTTTTTGTTATTATTAAGATTCTTGTTCATATTGTGGTTGAGCCGTGGGCTATATGTTTTGGAAGCTTTGGTACTGATGAATTTTGGCAAGTTGTGGCATATGGGCACTTCTGGTGCGAGTTGTTATTGTGTTGTGATATTAATGCGCATGCGGCGATATAAGGATGGGGTTAATGTGCATGCGGCGGCATAAGGTGGGATTTATAAGCGTGTTACTAGTAAGGGAATTACTTGAAGTCACGCGGCAACATAAGGTGAGCTAAAGTGCGTGTAGCTATTTTGAGAAAAAAATATTTTCAAAACTATCTAAATGTAAGGCTCACGGTGCGGTATAAGAAAAGATTGTGATTATAATTTGTGAAATATGATTTCGAGGCGGTACCTCGATTGTGATTCTTGTTCTACATTCTATGGTGGGACAACTTGTTATTTGAATGGTTATTGTTCTTCCTTCAATCAGTCATCCGCATTTTGATTGTATTTGGTTATTCGTTGTTATCTTGGTGTTGGAATGATTGTGGCTTCTTGTGTGAGTCATGCATTCTACGTGATTTGTTGTATTGCTTTAACATGCCAATTTGTGCCTCTATTATAACTTGGTAAATTGATTGTCAATATGAATGTAATTGCGTGGAGTCATTATATCATATTCTGTTGAGTTGTTGGTAACATAACGATTTAAATAATAGAATTATTGAGATGCTTTATTCTATGTGTCTCTTAAGATAGAACTCATTATCTCACTCGGTGCCTTACTATTCTAAATGGTTATCGCACTTTCACTATAATTCGGTTCTCATATTATACGCAACACCCTATTGATTCGTTACCTTACGTAAAATTGTTATCACGTTTCTCTTTTAACTAATTCTACATTTAATTCGTTAATTTAACTAATATTTTATTTTGTTTAAATATGACATTTTACTCAATTTCTATGATATCTAAACAAAATCCATATGATACTCTATTTTGTATAAATTGTATTTTATTTTACTTTAATTAATTTTTAAAATAAACTCATTATTTCATTTGACGCCTTACTTTATTCAAGATTGTTATTATGTTTTATGGTGTTTAAATATAAATCTCGATCATTTTAATTGATATTTGTTACGGTTGCAATGTACATGGTAGCATGTGGGCCTTGCCGTGTGAAGGTAATTATTATTGTGGGCACGAGGTGCCATACGTGTAAGATTTAAAAATTGTAAATCATGATTTATGATTTACGAGGTGTGATGCCTTAGGGTAATTCTTGTTTTAGGCCCATGCGTTTGGAACGATTTGAATATCTGAGTTGTCATTCATTCCTCCTTATTTGAGTTCTTTCATATATCATCAATGTTCTGATTATGTTGCTTCTATATTACCCGTTTACTACTTGCTGCCATTTGCATTTCTATTATTTTGTTGTTGGTTATAAATCAATAATCTTTCTGCCATTAGCCTTACGTTGATGTTCTTTCCACGGTTAGCTTTATGCATATCTTGTACATGTTTCCATGTCTTGTAGGTGTCTTGACTTGGCCTTGTCACTACTCTACCAAAGTTAGGCTTGATACTTACTGGGTACCGTTTTGGTGTACTCATGCTACGCTTCTACATATTTTTGTGCATATCCAGATATTTCTGATCATGATATTGAGAGTTGCGTCTGCGCGGCGGAGACTTCGAGGTATACCTGCTTGACGCTTGCAGGCCTCGGAGTCACCATCTTACTTCCTTATGCTACTGTTAAATTATAAATCGAAACAGTATAGTAATTAGAAATTCTAGTGTATTTCAGTAGAGCTTATGACTCCGTACTACCAGTTTTGGGAAATGTATAACTATTGGCCGTTGCAGTTATGTATGTCATTTACTGGTTTATGATTTAATGGTTAAATAGTTCAATTCTGTTATTAACTCAGCATGTGTTACGCTTACCTAGTCTTAGGGACTAGGTGCCATCACGACATCCTAAGGTGGGATTTGGGGTCATTACAAGTTCGTATCAGAGCTCTAGGTTCATAGATGCTACGAGTCATAAGCAGGTTTAGTTAAGTCTTGTGGATCGGTACAGAGGCGTCTATACTTATCTTTGAGAGGCTACAAAACTATTAGGAAATTCCACTCCTTTTATTCCTTATCGTGCGGCACCGATTCAGCTTGAACCACACATCTTATATTCCTTTAACTCCACTCGTATATGATGATGCACACTCGATATCAGCTATGCTCCGACGGTTTGGAATGCTGCGAATGGGCTACGATGGGGCCATGCATGCTGGATCATTGTCTTGAAGTGTTGTCCAGACTGAGGACATGGACGTGTTGGTAGATCTTTGGTTGTTCAGGTGTGGGATGCAACGTGTTCTTGTATCTGGTTGGTGTTGTACGATATTATGAATGTTGGTATTGTGAATCAATGGATGTTCTATCCTATGGCTTCGTGCCAAGTGGGGGAGTTTACTATAGACAATCAGATTGCATGGGCAAGTTTTATATCAGCTTTGGGTCTGAGCTATATATGCGATATATCTGTATTACTGCTAAATCTACATTTAGTATCAGAGATACTAGAGAAGTATCTTCAGATTCACAGAAGGTCTCTTCAGAGTGGGTATCTCGGTTGCGGCATTTCTGGGTGCTTCAGAGGAAGTACAACGGTTTATGGGCCTTCGGATGACGTGGTTCATGCTAGGACCTCCCGCAGCGAGCTTTGATTTGGAATTATTGTGTTGGGTTTAGCTTGGTGGTGTTGGGTCAGCGTAGTAATAAAGGTAATTGGTTCTTTTGGTATGGTAATGCCTTACCAACATTTTTGTGGCAATACCCTTGGGTTTGGCGGCTTGCGTGACTTGGTTGAGTTGGGAAAGATCAGTTCTGATGACTTGGTGGTGGCGGACGGGTCTCGAAAATTTCTTGATGGTGTCAACCACGGCTTGAATTAGATGTTTGCTACCATTATAAGGAACATGTTGCGTGTTAAAATTTTTGCTTGGATGTGGTCACAAGTTTTAGACAACATGGATGATTTCAGATATTTAGATGAATGCTAGCATCATTTGGTACCACCTGAGAATGGTACGAACTCCAGAAGGCGCACTACGCTTCAACTTGCGGATGCCTGACTAGTATTACGGTAATCGCCTGATTGATCGACCGCTGATGTTCAGATTTTGCTATATGGTATGAAGGAATTATGGAAGTATTTAGGATGATCGTGTTTGAGGAAGGTGTCAATCATTTGAGTAGTGCAGTTGGGACCGGATATGGATATTCTGGCATTCTAAGGATCAGAAGACTAAGAAGTTTCTCAGAGGCAACTTATTCCATGGTTGCGGACGGTAAAGGTATGCTAAGAGGTTGGCGACTGATGATATGTGCTATAGATATACTATTGTGGGCTTTTCGGAGGCTATCCACCTATTTCAGAAGGATCGAAAATAAGTTGGAGGCCGCTGGTAGGCCAAATGAGAATGTATATTCTACACTGGGTCAAACTTGTTTACTCAACACAGTTATTGTAGTAGGTGGTGTTATCAATTAGAGTTGACCTTATTCGTGTTATAATATGTTCTATGTGTTACTCTTCTAAGCCACGACGGGTTGTGAGACTGTTGATAATTTACATACGATGCAATTATGTTTGGGCTTTGTGGCAAAATTCGAGCGAGATTGCTCTTCGGGTGTGATATTCGGCTTAAAGTATGCATATTTTTATGTATATTGACTCGCATTGTTCTCATGTCTCGTAGATTTCGGATGTATAATATAATGATTTATGCTAACTTGTGGTATTTCTATGAGTAGGAATCATTCGAATGCAATTTGGGATGAAAGTGTGCGAATTGGAGCGAAAATGGGAAGAAAAGGCAAAAGTGCACATTTGAGCGCCATAGGCAGCGTGGGGCGCACGCTATCTGTGGCACACAAAACAGTATGCTGAAGAAGTTGTGCGCCTGGGCCAGTGCCCCATGCTGCCCTGGGCGCTCAAGACGTGAAAGTGTCCTATTTCGACCGGGACTCGGTTATTTCGGCCCCAAAATGCCCCAACTCATATAAAAGCCAACCTAAACCTATTTTGAGGAGAGGACGTTTTTGAGAGAAAAACACAAGCACAGAGCCGCCATGGAGGCCGAAATTCATCAGATTCCATCTTTTTTCTTCCAAACTTTGTCATTTTTATGTTTCTTTGTATGATTTGTTGTTTGACTACCATGTCTATGTGGAGCTAAACTTCACGTTCTAGGGTTGTGGTTCTTTCATGACTGCTGTTATTTGAATATTGATTTTGATTTCCAATTTATCATATTGGTTTATTTATTCAATCTTGTGCTTAATTATTTGATTGCTTGATCTCCAATTAAGTACTATCTACGAATCTAGAGTTGAACTCGAAAGTGGGAATTCTAGGTTGCATATATGATTGAGTAGAGCAAGTTCTTGAACCCGTGCATCGGGGAACAGATTCGCGGTTAGAATAGACATATACCTAATTGACTTGCTTGGTTGATGTACAGGAATTATAAATGTGTTCTTGCTAGTTCTAACTCCATAGACATATAGGCGTTAGGTTAACTTGAATAGGCGAGTAAGAACTCGACTGATTCTTATGAGCAATATTAACCCTGTCAACTAATAAGCTAGATGAATTAGTTAGACAATTCAATTGAAGAATACAATAGGAATGTAAGATAGCCCATTACCCTAGATCATTTTCATTACATTGATAACATAAAAATCCGTTTTTCCTTTGTTCAGAGTTCATTATTTATTTTTTTTAGTTTAATTACTTTAGCATCACTACTTTTGGGTTCAATTCTTGTTATATAATTGGAATAGCTTAATTTAGTTAATAGTTGATAACAAGTCCTCGTGGGTTTGACACTCTAACTTATCACTTTGTTACTTGACGACCGCATATACTTGCGTGTGCGTTTGGCCGTAACAAGTTTTTGGCGCCGTTGCCGGGAACTTAGAATTAGCTATTTCTCTAGATTAGACATTTACTTTTTTTATCTATTCAAGTTTTTTTATTTTTAGTTTAGTTAGTATTTTTTATTTATTTTAACATGGTATCTTGGAATAAAAATTATTCGAATGACGATTATTCTTATTTTGATGATCTCTGTTCATATTGTGGAGGACCTCACTGGTAAAATAATTGTCAGAATATTCCCGAGAGCGAGTTGTGCACACAATCTCAATCCTTTGAGTGGAATATTTATAATATGTGTGGTGGTCAAGGTGGCCATTGGGATGATTGTCCTAATCCTTTTTATCCTTCTCTGAGCCCTTATTTTGATCATTCTAACAGTATTTGTGAGTTTGATAGGAGCAATGATGTGCAGGATATGGAATGTGATGCATATATTAGGGATATTTTGAGGCAAGTAGCAGAGCAATAGGATGAGCTCAAAAAAGATATGAAAAGAATAAGGGCAGCAATCACAAGAATGAAGGCCAATATGGAAGAATTGAATGAAGAGCTAGTTCGAGCAAGAAGACAATTTTGAAAAAGTGGAGATTTTGAGCCATATGTCGCTGGTGGAACAATCCGAAAGATTAGAAATATATGAGGCTCAATGAGAGAAAATTGCAAGTGGGATGAGACACTTAATACAAGAGAGAGCTGAACTAAGACAAGAGATTGAACAATTTGGCACTGCTATTCACGACTTGGAAGCTCAATTGAGTGCAAAGGTTGATGCGTCTAGCGCCCAAAAAAATAGTTATGAGTTGTGTGAAGCTGAAAAGGAGCTTATACGCCAAATTGAGGAGCTAAAAGTGGAGAGCCAATCAATCGATCATATTTTTGTTGATGATGCCCATGTTGAAAAAAGTACACTAGAGTTATGTGAGGAAGTAGATAATGTTATATTTGAAGACACTAGTGCATGTAAATATGATGATGTAAATAGTAATACAATTCTAGAGTTGGGGCGTTTGATCCTCATTCTAAATATTTTTCGACATTGTGTTTGGATGATGACATGAAAATCGAGTCATCTGAGCCTTTGGAGGAGTCAACGGAAGAGGAGCAAGGTGCTTACATTTTTTGATTTGTCGTGCCAAAGAGAAAAAATTACATTCCTTATCTAAAGGCCGAGAAGTGTAGAGTAAAAAATTTATTACTTGGCCTGATTGTCTTTGTAGCCCCACCAAAAGAGCATAGCCACAGATTGGATGCCCTGTTAGGGGTACAATTCATAAGTTCAAGGTGGAGGAAAAAGTGGTTCATCGTGCCGTGACGTTAAATTCTTTATTTTAACTTTTTATTATTATTATTATTATTATTATTATTATTATTATTATTATTATTATTATTATTATTATTATTATTATTATTATTATTATTATTATTGTAGTGTTGTTTTGTTTTGTAGGATTATGAGTATAGGAAGCAAGGCCATAAAATGCGCAAAAGCAAGCAGATGATTGGAACTAGTGTGAGGTACCAACACAAAGGACCATCCTTGGGAGAAGTCTAAGTACCCCGTGAGCTACTTGTGCTTCGACCTTTGGCCTTTCAGGGAGTTTATTATTCACTCTCGTTATGTTTTTTGCTTTATTTGTGCATTGGGGATAATGCACTCTTTTAAGTATGGGGTGGGAGAATCCCTTTAGATCATTAGTAGTATTATATTAGTATGTTAATTTCTCTTTTTTTTGAGTTTCGTATTTTTGTTTTTTATAGTAGTGTAGTATTTTAGGTGATTAATTTTAAAATAAAAAAAACAAAAAAATTGAAAAATATTGGACTTTTCCTGACGATGGATCTCCTAGATAGTTTTCTTGAGAGATTAAAATCTAGCAAAAAAAATTGAAAAAATAAAAATATAATAATACAAAAGTATGTCTTTTTTGTTTTTTAGGTAGTAATAATCCCCCGTGATTTTTCTTTGTGCCTCGGTTCTTTTCTATGGGATGTAGCTTGAGCCGAGTAGTAATTTTTTAATTTTTAGAGTAGATTAGAATTTAGGAAATAAATGGAGGAAGAAATATGAGATTCCTTGGCGCTCTTGACTTGTTTGATAGTAGCATATTTAGGATTTGGTATGTGTAGTACCTTTCCTATGTTTTAAAATTGATCATGATGCCTTTATAAATTGGATAGCTTGTTTTGTGGCGCCTATGTCTTGTTTACTTGACTTATGTTCACTTTGTGCTAAATATCTCGTGACTTTGTGAATACTTGCATTAGTTGAGAGTCGAAATGGGACCGTCCCTTAGTGAGTCATGTGCCATGTGTGTTGGGGTTTTTGTGTAGTCTATGTATTGTACTTGTGTCTAAAACTTTCCCTATATGTGAGTCGAAGCGAAATTTTAGGTGATGCTTGGTTTGAAAAATAATTTTAGGCTTTCTTTGATCTTTAAGAGCTTATTGCTTACCATAAATAAAAATTATCCCTAGTTAACCCCTTTGAGCCCATAGACTTTTATTTGGCACCCACATTACAAGCCTATACCCTTTTTGTTCTTAATTGATATTATTTTGTTCCTTTTACCTCTTAAAGCACTTTAATTGTGAAATGAGTACTAAAAGAAGTAAGAAGGGACTAAGTGTGGGGTGGCTTTTGAGTGGAACCAATGAAATAATAAAATGTGCACTTATTTTGTAAAATAATATACCACTAGCAAAAATAGAAAATAGAAAAGAAAATAGTTGGAAAAAAATATGGAAAAAAGAAGGAAAAATATAGATGAAAAAATTGTTGTCTTGTTCTTGCTAGTGGATGTGAATTAAAGTAGTGCTTAAAGAAGAAGGGAATATTTTTGGGGGTGATATTGTTTGTGAAATTGAAGTGGTGCTGAAGAAAAATAGCTTAAAGTAATTTTGTGATGTGTTAAAGTGCTTAGGAGGATAAGTCACTATTCCTAAAATATATCCTATCCATCCCTTAGCCCACATTACAACCATGAAAAGTCCTAATTGATTTTAGATCGAACGATCCTACATTAGTAGAGATTTACATTAAGGGCAAGCCTATGGTACCAATTGCATGCATGTGACTTCTTTGTGAGAGTGAAAGATTTCTTTTATATACAACTGAGTCCTTAAACTATATTTGATCATGAGATTCAGATGTGTGGATTCAACTTACTCTCTTTGCTTTTGTTGTGAGGGCACATGGTTTCATGAGGGATGTGTAATGTTATTTGACTTCTCTGTGATGTTGGGTGTTCAAGCCATGAGTGCATTATGACATGAGTTGGTGTTTGAGGCTAGGATTGTTGTGAGCATGTTGTCTTTGTTTGAATATTTTTGAAGAATGACATAAGTAAAGGGAAGTGTATGTGATTGCATATACTAGAGTTTAATTGTTGCTATCAACCATGGTCATTGGTGTAGAGTGCTCAAAGATAGAGTAATTTGTTGGTTGACTCGAGGACGAGCGACGTTTAAGTGTGGGGTATTGATATTCGGCTTAAAGTACGCATATTTTATGTATATTGCCTCGCATTGTGCTCATGTCTCATAGATTTCGGATGTATAATATAATGATTTGTGCTAATTTGTGGTATTTCTATGTGTAGGAATCATTCGGATGCAATTTAGGATGAAAGTGTGCAAATTGGAGCGAAAATGGGAAGAAAAGGCAAAAGTGCACATTTGAGCGCCACAAGCAGCGTGGGGCGCTACCTGTGGCGCACAAAACAGTATGCTGAAGAAGTTGAGCGCCAGGGCCAGCGCCCTATGCTTCTCTGGGTGCTCAAGACGTGAAAGTGTCCTATTTTGACCGGGACTCGGTTATTTTGGCCCCAAAATGCTCCAACTCATATAAAAGCCAACCTAAACCTATTTTGAGGAGAGGACGTTTTTGAGAGGTAAACACAAGCACAGAGCCGTCGTGGAGGCCGAAATTCATCAGATTCCATCTTTCTTCTACCAAACTTTGTCATTTTTATGTTTCTTTGTATGATTTGTTATTTGACTACCATGTCTATGTGGAGCTAAACTTCACGTTCCAGGGTTGTGGTTCTTTCATGACTGTTGTTATTTGAATATTGATTTTGATTTCTTATTTATCATATTGGTTTATTTATTCAATCTTGTACTTAATTATTTGATTGCTTGATCTCCAATTAAGTACTATTTACAAATCTAGAGTTGAACTCAAAAGTGGGAATTCTAGGTTGCATATAGGATTGAGTAGAGAAAGTTCTTGAACCCGGGCATCGGAGAACGAATTCGCGGTTAGGATAAACATATACCTAATTGCCTTGCTTGGTTGATGTACATGCATTATAAATGCGTTCTTGCTAGTTCTAACTCCATAGACATATAGGCATTAGGTTAGCTTGAATAGGCGAGCAAGAACTCGACAGATTCTTATGAGCAATATTAACCCTGTCAACCAATAAGCTATATGAATTAATTAGTCAATTCAATTGAAGAATACAATAGGAATGTTAGATATCCCATAACCATGGATCATTTTCATTACATTGATAACATAAAAATCTGTTCTTCCTTTGTTCAGAGTTCATTATTTATTTTCTTTTTAGTTTAATTACTTTAGCATCACTACTTTTGGGTTCAATTCTTGTTTAGATTATTGGAATAGCTTAATTTAGTTAATAGTTGATAACAAGTCCCCGTGGGTTCGACACTTTATCTTATCACTTTATTACTTGACGACCGTGTATACTTGCATGTGCGTTTAGCCGTAACAAGTTTTTGGTGCCGGGTATACCTCACACTAGTTCCAATCATCTGCTTGCTTTTGCGCATCTTATGGCCTTGCTTCCTATACTCATAATAATAATAATAATAATAATAATAATAATAATAGTAATAATAATAATAATAATAATAATAATAATAATAATAATAATAATAATAATAATAATAATAATAATAATAATAATAATAATAATAATAATAATAATAATAATAATAATAATAATAACAACAATAATAATAATAATAATAATAATAATAATAATAATTAAAAAAAATTAAAATGAAGAATAAACAAAAATAAAAGAAAGCAGTAAAGTTGGGTTGCCTCCCAACAAGCGCCTAATTTAACGTCACGGCACGATGAACCACTTTTTCCTCCACCTTGAACTTATGAATTGTACCCCTAACAGGGCATCCAATCTGTGGCTATGCTCTTTTGGTGGGGCTACAAAGACAATCAGGCCAAGTAATAAATTTTTTACTCTACACTTCTCGGCCTTTAGATAAGGAATGTAATTTTTTCTCTATGGCACGACAAATCCAAAAATGTAAGCACCTTGCTCCTCTTCCGTTGACTCCTCTAAAGGCTCAGATGACTCGATTTTCATGTCATCATCCAAACACAATGTCGAAAAATGTTTAGAATGAGGATCAAACGCCCCAACTCTAGAATTGTATTACTATTTACATCATCATATTTACATACACTAGTGTCTTCAAATATAACATTATCTACTTCCTCACATAACTCTAGTGTACTTTTTTCAACATGGGCATCATCAACAAAAATATGATCGATTGATTGGCTCTCCACTTTTAGCTCCTCAATTTGGCGTATAAGATCCTTTTCTGCTTCACACAACTCATAACTATTTTTTGAGTGTTAGACGTATCAACCTTTGCACTCAATTGAGCTTCCAAGTCGTGAATAGCAGTGCTAAATTGTTCAATCTCTTGTCTTAGTTCAGCTCTTTCTTGTATTAAGTGTCTCATCCCACTTGCAATTTTCTCTCGTTGAGCCTCATATATTTCTAATCTTTCGGATTGTTCCACCAGCGACATATGGCTCAAAATCTCCACTTTTTCAAAATTGTCTTCTTGCTCGAACTAGCTCTTCATTCAATTCTTCCATATTGGCCTTCATTCTTGTGATTGCTGCCCTCATTCTTTTCATATCTTTTTTGAGCTCATCCTATTGCTCTGCTACTTGCCTCAAAATATCCCTAATATATGCATCACATTCCATATCCTGCACATCATTGCTCCTATCAAACTCACAAACACTGTTAGAATGATCAAAATAAGGGCTCAGAGAAGGATAAAAAGAATTAGGACAATCATCCCAATGGCCACCTTGACCACCACACATATTATAAATATTCCACTCAAAGGATTGAGATTGTGTGCACAACTCGCTCTCGGGAATATTCTGACAATTATTTTACCAGTGAGGTCCTCCACAATATGAACAGAGATCATCAAAATAAGAATAATCGTCATTCGAATAATTTTTATTCCAAGATACCATGTTAAAATAAATAAAAAATACTAACTAAACTAAAAATAAAAAAACTTGAATAGATAAAAAAAGTAAATGTCTAATCTAGAGAAATAGCTAATTCTAAGTCCCCGACAATGGCGCCAAAAACTTGTTGCGGCCAAATACACACGCAAGTATACGCGGTCGTCAAGTAACAAAGTGATAAGTTAGAGTGTCAAACCCACGAGGACTTGTTATCAACTATTAACTAAATTAAGCTATTCCAATTATATAACAAGAATTGAACCCAAAAGTAGTGATGCTAAAGTAATTAAACTAAAAAGAAAATAAATAATGAACTCTGAACAAAGGAAAAACAGATTTTTATGTTATCAATATAATGAAAATGATCTAGGGTTATGGGCTATCTAACATTCCTATTGTATTCTTCAATTGAATTGACTAACTAATTCATCTAGCTTATTGGTTGACAGGGTTAATATTGTTCATAAGAATCAGTCGAGTTCTTACTCGCCTATTCAAGTTAACCTAATGCCTATATGTCTATAGAGTTAGAACTAGCAAGAACACATTTATAATTCCTGTACATCAACCAAACAAGTCAATTAGGTATATGTCTATCCTAACCGCGAATCCGTTCCCCGATGCCCGAGTTCAAGAACTTCCTCTACTCAATCATATATGCAACCTAGAATTCTCACTTTCGAGTTCAACTCTAGATTCGTAGATAGTACTTAATTGAAGATCAAGTAATCAAATAATTAAGCAAAAAATTGATTAAATAAACCAATATGATAAATAAGAAATCAAAATCAATATTCAAATAACAACAGTCATGAAAGAACCACAACCCTGGAACGTGAAGTTTAGCTCCACATAGACATGGTAGTCAAACAACAAATCATACAAAGAAACATAAAAATGAGAAAGTTTGGTAGAAGAAAAATGGAATCTGATGAATTTCGGCCTCCACGGCGGCTTTGTGCTTGTGTTTTTCTCTCAAAAATGTCCTCTCCTCAATATAGGTTTAGGTTGGCTTTTATATGAGTTGGGGCGTTTTGGGGCCGAAATAACCGAGTCCCGGTCGAAATAGGACACTTTCACGTCTTGAGCACCCAGGGCAGTATGGGGCACTGGCCCTGGCGCACAACTTCTTCAGCATACTGTTTTGTGCGCCACAGGTAGCGTGCGCCCCACGCTGCCTATGGCGCTCAAATGTGTACTTTTGCCTTTTCTTCCCATTTTCGCTCCAATTCGCACACTTTCGTCCTAAATTGCATTCGAATGATTCCTACATATAGAAATACCACAAGTTATCATAATCATTATATTATACATCCAAAATCTACGAGACATGAGCACAATGCGAGTCAATATACATAAAAATATGCATACTTTAAGGCGAATATCACACCCCAAGAGCAATCTCGCTCGAATTTTGCCACAAAGCCCAAACATAATCGCATCGTATGTAAATAATCAACAGTTTCACAACCCGTCCTGGCTTAGAAGAGTAACACATAGAACACATCAGAACACGAATAAGGTCAACTCTAATTGATAACACCACCTACTACAATAACTGTGTTGAGTAAACAAGTTTGACCCGGTGTAGAATATACATTCTCATTAGGCCTACCAGCGGCCTCCAACTTATTTTCGATCCTTCTGAAATAGGTGGATAGCTTCTGAAAAGCCCACAATAGCATATCGATAGCACATATCATCTGTCGCCAACCTTTTAGCATACCTTTACCGTCCGCAACCATGGAATAAGTTGCCTCTGAGAAACTTCTTAGTCTTCTGATCCTTATAATGCCAGAATATCCTTATCCGGTCCCAACTGCACTACTCAAATGACTGACACCTTCCTCAAACACGATCATCCTAAATACTTCCATAATTCCTTCGTACCATATAGCAAAATCTGAACATCAGCGGTCGATCAATCAGACGATTGATCATCAGGCATCCGCAAGTCGAAGCACAGTGCGCCTTCTAGAGTTCGCACCATTCTCAGGTGGTACAAAATGATGCTAGCATTCGTCTAAATATCTGAAATCGTCCATGCTGTCTAAAACTTGTGACCACATCCAAGCAAATATTATAACACACAACATGTTCCTTATAACGGTAGCAAACATCTAGTTCAAATCTGAACATCAATCGGTCGATCATCAGGCATCCGCAAGTCGAAGCACAGTGCGCCTTCTGGAGTTCGCACCATTCTCAGGTGGTACAAAATGATGCTAGCATTCGTCTAAATATCTGAAATCGTCCATGCATTCTAAAACTTGTGACCACATCCAAGCAAAAATTATAACACGCAACATGTTCCTTATAACGGTAGCAAACATCTAGTTCAAGCCGTGGTCGACACCATCAAGAACTTTTTGAGACCCGTCCGCCACCACCAAGTCATCAGAACTGGTCTTCCCCAACTCAACCAAGTCACGCAAGCCGTCAAACCCAAGAGTATTGCCACAAAAATGTCGGTAAGGCATTACCATACCAAAAGAACTAATTACCTTTATTACTATGTTGACCCAACACCACCAAGCTAACCCACTTCCTCAAATCTTCATCGACATGTCTTCAAGTTAACACTTCTCCTCGTTGGTACACAATGATTCCAAATCAAAGCTCGCTGCGGGAGGTCCTAGCACGAACCACGTCATCCGAAGGCCCATAAACCGTTGTACTTCCTCTGAAGCACCCAGTAATGCCGCATCCGAGATACCCACTCTGAAGAGACCTTCTGTGAAGCTGAAGATACTTCTCTAGCCTCTCTGATACTGAAATGTAGATTTAGCAGTAATACAGATATATCGCATATATATCTCGGACCCAAAGCTGATATAACACTTGCCCATGCAATCTGATCGTCGATAGTAAACACCCCACTTGGCGCGAAGCCATAGGATAGAACATCCATTGATTCACAATACCAACATTCATAATATCGTACAACACCAACCAGATACAAGAACACGTTGCATCCCATACCTGAACAATCGAAGATCTACCAACACGTCCATGTCCTCAGTCTGGACAACACTTCAAGACAATGATTGAGCATCCATGGCCCCATCGTAGCCCATTCGCAGCATTCCAAACTGTCGGAGCATAGCTGATACCGAGTATGCATCATCATATATGAGCGGAGGTAAAGGAATATAAGATGTGTGGTTCAAGCTGAATCGGTGTTGCACGATAAGGAATAAAAGGAGTGGAATTTCCTAATAGTTATGTAGCCTCTCAAAGATAAGTATAGACGCCTCTGTACCGATCACAAGACTTAACTAAACCTGCTTATGACTCGTAGCACCTATGAACCTAGAGCTCTGATACCAACTTGTAATGACCCCAAATCCCACCTTAGGATGTCGTGATGGCACCTAGTCCCTAAGACTAGGTAAGCCTAACACATGCTGAGTTAATAATAGAATTGAACTATTTAACCATTAAATCATAAACCAGTAAATGACATACATAACTGCAACAGCCAATAATTATACATTTCCCAAAACTGGTAGTACAGAGTCATAAGCTCTACTGAAATACACTAGAATTTCTAATTACTATACTGTTTCGATTTACAATTTAACAGTAGCATAAGGAAGTAAGATGGTGACTCAGAGGCCTGCAAGCATCAAGCAGGTATACCTTGAAGTCTCCGCCGCATAGACGCAACTCTCAATATCATGATCAGAAATATCTGGATATGCACAAAAATATGTAGAAGCGTAGCATGAGTACACCAAAACGGTACCCAGTAAGTATCAAGCCTAACCTCGGTAGAGTAGTGACAAGGCCAAGTTAAGACACCTACAAGACATGGAAACATGTACAAGATATGCATGAAGCTAACCGTGGAAAGAACATCAATGTAAGACTAATGGCGGAAAGATTATTGATTTACAACCAACAACAACATAATAAAAACGTAAATGGCAGCAAGTAGTAAACGAGTAATATAGAAGCAACACAATCAGAACATTGATGATATATGAAAGAACTCAAATAAGGAGGAACCAATGACAACTCAGATATTCAAATCGTTCCAAATGCATGGGCCTAAAACAAGAATTACCCTGAGGAACCACACCTCGTAAATCATAAATCATGGACCACAATTTTCAAATCTTACACGTATGGCACCTCGTGCCCACAATAATAATTACCTTCACACGGCAAGGCCCACATGCTACCATGTACATTGCAACCATAACAAATATCAATTAAAGTGATCGAGAGTTATATTTAAACACCATAAAGCATAATAACAATCTTGAATAAAGTAAGGTGTCAAATGAAATAATGAGTTTATTTAAAAAATTAATTAAAGTAAAATAAAATACAATTTATTCAAAACAGAGTATCATATGGATTTTGTTTAGATATCATAGAAATTGAGTAAAATGTCATATTTAAACAAAGTAAAACATCAGTTAAATTAACGAATTAAATATAGAATTTGTTAAAAGAGAAACGTGATAACAATTTTACGTAAGTTAACGAATCAATAGGGTGTTGAGTATAATTTGAGAATCGAATTATAGTAAAATGGCAATAACCATTTAAAATAATAAGTCACTTAGTGAGATAGCGAGTTCTATCTTAAGAAACACATACAATAAAGTATGTCAATAATTCTATTATTTAAATTGTTATGTTACCAACAACTCAACAGAATATGATATAATGACTCCACGCAATTACATTCACATTGACAATCAATGTACCAAGTTATAATAGAGGCACAAATTGGCATGTTAAAGCAATACAACAAATCACGTAGAATGCATGACTCACACAAGAAGCCACAATCATTCCAACACCAAGATAACAACGAATAACCAAATACAATCAAAATGCGGATGACCGATTGAAGGAAGAACAATAACCGTTCAAATAACAAGTTGTCCCACCATAGAATGTAGAACAAGAATTACAACCGAGGTACCGCCTCGAAATCACATTTCACAAGTTATAATCACAATATTTTCTTATACCGCACCGTGAGCCTTACATTTAGATAGTTTTGAAAATATTTTTTTCTCAAAATAGCTACACGCACTTTAGCTTACCTTATGTTGCCGCGTGACTTCAAGTAATTCCCTTACTAGTAACATGCTTATAAATCCACCTTATACCGCTGCATGCATATTAACCCCTATCCTTATACCGCCGGATGCGCATTAATATCACAACACAATAACAACTCGTACCAGAAGTGCCCATATGCCACAACTTGCCAAAACTCATCAGTACCAAAGCTTCCACAACATATAGCACACGGCTCAACCACAATATGAACAAGAATCTTAATAATAACAAAAAAAAGATGAACAGCTCAATAATAAATATTTCTCAACAATTAACAATTTTGCCTCAATGTGATAACGGCTTTCACAACTTCATCACCAATAACTCAATAAGAAGATATTCCACGAAATAACAACTTCAAGTAAGGTAAATCGACAATTAAAGAATTAACAAGACAATAAGGAAGGCAATAACTTCAACTAAAGCATGCAAGAGCAAAATAACAAGTAAGAGATAGAGCAAGTGTTAACAATGTCAAATAAATCATGTAAGGATAGATTAACACATGTAAGGGTAGATTAACAATGAAAGATATAACATGTTATGACAATTCAATTAAAAGCATGAAAAGAGTTTAAATAGCCTAAACCGGTCAAATACCATATATAGCACATGTACCCACTCGTCACCTTGAGAACACGGCTTGACATGTCATAAATAGCATAATCAACCCAAATCCTAAGGGGTAGTTCCCCATACAAAGTTAGGTAAGATACTTACCTGAAAGAAGCTAAATCAATACTTTGAGAAGCTCTTCTCATGTGAAACAACCTCCGGACGGCTCGAATCTAGCCCAAATAACTTAATATCACAAATAAAAGCCATATGAAATATTTTCAGATAATAAAGCTTCGATCTTTAATGAAAACCAAAAAGTCAACCCCAGGCCCGCACCTCAAAACTCATAAATTCCTAACACCCATTCCAATATGAGTCCAACCATACCAAAATCATTCAATTCCGACTTCAAATCGGCCTTCAAACTATCAATTTAAGTTTTAGAAAGTTTTTACTAAAATCCCCAATTTTTCCAATTTAAATTATTAATCAAACACTAAAATCGAAGTTGAAATTATGAAATAATAACAAATCTGAGTCAAAAATACTTAACCCCAATCCAGGTAGTAAAATTCCCTCAAAAATCATCCAAAACCGAGCTCCAAAACCTTGTGAGAAAAATTAACTAAATTCCGAAACAAGAAAAATAAATGCAGCAGTTGTCCTGGCTTGATTCAGGTCCTAGATGATCCCCAAAACTTATGTTAGATAATCCCAACATGATCCTTGTGAGATTACACCCAAGATATCCTCTTGAATCACCCAATTTGGTCTTAAAATGAGGGAGATATGATGTTTTGAAGTTTTAAAAGAAATCTGAAAATTTCAATGGCATTTTCGTAATTATTTACACCAGAAAAAAACCAGCAATAAGAAAATCTTCGTTTTAGCACCAAAAACTCATTCAGTAGCTCCAGTGTATATCGAGAAGCCATGGCCCTCCCTACTCAAATTCTCGACATTCCTCAGCGACTTGCTGAAATTAACGTTGAAATACAAAATGTATCAAACTTACACAAACCATATATGTATTTCAATCATAAATCACGCTACGAACTTGCTCGCGTACTCAAAACACCGAAAAAAATGTCATCTTGATCTGATATTGACCATGGTCAAACTTCAAATCCTTAACTAGTTTCTCAACCAATGTTCCAAAATACACCCGAGACCCTTGAGACCCCATCCAATCATACCAACAAGTACAAATACATCATACAAACTTATCCAAAGCCTCAAAACACCCACGGGAACATCACAATAAAGAATCGAGGCACAAACCTAATGAATTTCTCTTAAGTTGTTATATCTTTATTCTTTCAAAAGAGTATCTGAATCACACGTAAACACTTCGGATTACTTTCAAACTTTGCACACAAGTTCAATTCAACTATATAGACCTATCTAAAGTCTTGGAACACCAATTGGAGTCCAATAACATCAAAGTCAACCCTTGGTCAAACTGTCGACAAATAGTGTCGAATCCTTCTAGGAACCTTCGAAACCAAATCTGAACATATGTACAAGTCCATAATCATCATACGAACCTATCAGAATATTCAAAACCCGATTCCGAGTCTGTTTACCCAAAAGTCAAACCTTGATCAACTCTTCCAACTTAAAGCTTCTAAAACGAGAATTATTCTTCCAAATCAATCCTGAACCGCTCGAAAACCGAAACTAACCATACACGTAAGTAGTAATACATAATATGAAGCTACTCAAAGTCTTAAACCACCGAAGGAATGCTAAAGCTCCAAACGACCGGTCGGGTCGTTACGTTCTCCCCCACTTATACATACGTTCGTCCTCGAACGTGCCAAGAGTAATTCCAAAGTCATCAAATCGCCATATAACCTCACCATACACATAACCATGGGTAATCCCACATCACCCCAATCCATATAAGCCCAACAACACCACCTAACAGAGGATCCTTACTTTAACCTTAGTCCATAAACCTTAAAACCCAAATCCCCAATATCCGGAGCTCATTATATGACCTATTCTTGCATCTATGCACCGTATAACTCTGAACAAGCGGTATCAATCCATAAACATATCTCAAGACATAATCACAAGATATACCACATAACTCAAATACTCATAGCAATAACTTCCGAGTGCAATAGTTGCTCGATAACTAACCTGACACCGGTAACAAACCTCATACCAACTAAAACCTTGTTCTGAACCTTCATACACTGCCAATGATGAAAGAAAAATACAGTTACTCATAACCACCCATCTGATCAACATGCCGTGGAGCTCTCTTGCCCGATAAGAACCATAGCCAAAATCTAAACCGACTAGTGACACTATTCTTCCAAACATACCTTAATCTGGCACTCATTTCACGCCCAATAACCTCACCTCATTCAGTACAAGCTACTCGACCGACCTATCACATAAATCCTACTTAGAGACACATACCATGCAATCCGTACACCAATGAACAATAACTCAAATATACCAATGATGGAAAGAGAATGGAAATTAAAGAACCGTCCTGCCAGCTGAAAAGATACCACCACGAAGTGCAATGCTATCAATACACCACACAAGGGGAAACATAACACATGAAATAAGAACAAAGGATCATATCCTAACTTAACGTCGATGCGATGTATGAACCAATCCGACACCGGTCCACCTGGAATACGTTGAACCATGATACTCATAATCAACGATCATATGCATATCAATAACAAACTAACGAGCACGTGACCATGACCATGGAGATACGGATATCACTATATACCAGAAACAGGAAAACCATAACCAAGGCATAATCAACCATTTAACACCCCAAGAGCAATCTCGCTCAAATTTTGCCACAAAGCCTAAACATAAGCACATTATATGTAAATAGTCAACAGTCTCACAACCCATCATTGCGTGGAAGAGTAACACATAGAACACATCAGAACACGAATAAGGTCAACTCTAATCGATGATACCACCCGCTACAATAACTGTGCTGAGTAAACAAGTCTAACCCGGTGTAGAATATACATTCTCATTAGGCCTACAAGCGGCCTCAAACTTATTTTCGATCCTTCTGAAATAGGTGGATAGCCTTTTAAAATCCCACAATATCATATCTATAGCACATATCATCAGTCGCCAACCTCTTAGCATACCTTTACCGTTCGCAACCATGGAATAAGTTGCCTCTGAGAAACTTCTTAGTCTTTTGATCCTTAGAATGCCAGAATATCCATATCCGGTCCTAACTGCACTACTCAAATGACTGACACCTTCCTCGTACATGATCATCCTAAATACTTCCACAATTCCTTTGTGCCATAGAGTAAAATCTGAACATCAGCGGTTGGTCAATCTGGCGATTACCTTACTAGTCAGGCATCCGCAAGTCGAAGCACAGTGCACTTTCTGGAGTGCGCACCCTTCTCAGGTGGTACCAAAAGATGCTAGTATTCGTCTAAATATCTGAAATAATCCATGCTATCTAAAACTTGTGACCACATCCAAGAGAAAATCGTAACACGCAACATGTTCCTTATACATGTAGCAAACATCTAGTTTAAGCAGTGGTCGACACTATCAAGAACCTTTCGAGACCCATCCGCCGCCACCAAGCCATCTGAACTGATCTTCCCCTACTCAAACAAGTGACGCAAGCTGTCAAACCCAAGAGTGCTTCCACAAAAATGACGGTAAAGCATTACCATACCAAAAGAACCAATTACCTTTATTACCATGATGACCCAACACCACCAAGCTGACCCACTTCCTCGAATCTTCCTCGACTTGTATTCAAGTTAACACTTTTCCTCATCGGTACATAATGATTCCAAATCAAAGCTCACTGCGGGAGATCCTAGCATGAACCACATCATCTGAAGGCCCATAAACCACTGTATTTCCTCTGAAGCACCCAACAATGCTACAATCGAGTTACCCACTCTGAAGAGAACTTCTGTGAATCTGAAGATACTTCTCTAGCCTCTTTGATATTGAAATATAGATTTAGCAGTAATACAGATATATCACATATATACCTCAGACCCAAAGCTGATATAACACTTGCCCATGCAATCTAATCGTCGATAGAAAGCTCCCCCATTTGGCGCGAAGCCATAGGACACAACATCCGATGATCCACAACACCAACCTTCATAACCTCGTACAACACCAATCAGATACAATAACACGTGTCATCCCACACCTGAACAACCGAAGATCTACCAACACGTCCGTGTCCTCAGTCTGGACAATACTTCGAGACAATGATCGAGAATCCATAGCCGCCTCGTAGCCTATTCACAGAATTCTGAACCGTCGAAGCATAGCTAATACCGAGTGCGCATCATTATATATGAGTGGATGTAAAGGAATATAAGATGTATGCTTCAAGATGAATCAGTGTTGCACGATAAGGAATGAAAGGAGTGGAATTTCCTAATAGTTATGTAGCCCCTCAAAGATAAGTACAGACGTCTCTGTACCGATCCGCAAGACTCAACTAAACTTGCTTATAACTCATAGCACCTATGAACCTAGAGCTCTGATACCAACTAGTAACGACCCCAAATTCCCACCTTAGGATGTCGTGATGTCACCTAGTCCCTAAGACTAGGTAAGCCTAACACATGCTGAGTTAATAATAGAATTGAACTATTTAACCACTAAATCATAAATCGGTAAATTACATACATAACTGCAGCGGCCAATTGTTATACATTTATCAAAACAGATAGTACGGAGTCATAAGCTCAACCTAAATACACTAGAATTTCTAAATATTATACTGTTTTGATTTACAATTTAACAGTAGCATAAGGAAGTAAGATGGTGACTCCGAGGCCTGCGAGTGTCAAGCAGGTATACCTTGAAGTCTCCGCCGCGCAAATGCAACTCTCAATATCAAGATCAAAAATACCTGGATATGCACAAAAATTTGTAGAAGCGTAGCATGAGTACACCACAATGGTACCCAGTAAGTATCAAGCCTAACCTCGGTAGAGTAGTGACGAGGCCAAGCCAAGACACCTACTAGACATGGAAACCTGTACAAGATATGCATGAAGCTAACAATGGAAAATACCTCAATGTAAGTCTAACCGCGAAAAGATTATTGATTTACAACCAACAATGAAATAATAGAAACGCAAATGGCAGCAAGTAGTAAACGGGTATTAGAGAAGCAACATAATCAGGACACCGATGAGATATGAATGAACAAAAATAAGGAGGAACCAATGACAACTCAAATAATCAAATCGTTCCCAACCTATGGGCCTAAAATAAGAATTACCCCGAGGCACCACACCTCGTAAATCACAAATCATGGACTGCAATTTTCAAATCTTACACGTATGGCACCTCGTGCCCACAATAACAATTACCTTCACACGGCAAGGCCAACTGCTACCATGTACATTGAAACCGTAACAAATATCAATTAAAATGATCGAGAGTTATATTTAAACACCATAAAGCATAATAACAATCTTGAATGAAGTAAGGCGTCAAATAAAATAATGAGTTTATTTTAGAAATCAATTAAAGTAAAATAAAATATAATTTATACAAAATAGAGTATCATATGGGTGTAGTTTAGATATCATAAAAATTGAGTAAAATGTTATATTTAAATAAAGTAAAACATCAGTTAAATTAACAAATTAAATATAGAATTTGTTAAAAGAGAAACATGATAACAATTTTAAGTACGGTAACCAATCAACGGGGTGTTGAGTATAACTTGAGAACCGAATTATAGTAAAAAGGCGATAACCATTTAAAATAATAAGGCACCGAGTAAGATAGTGAGTTCTATCTTAAGAGACACATAGAATAAAACATGTCAATAATTCTATTATTTAAATCGTTATGTTACCAACAACTCAACAAAATATGATATAATGACTCCACGCAATTACATTCACATTGACAATCAATCTACCAAGTTATAATAGAGGCACAGATTGGCATGTTAAAGCAATACAACAAATCACATAGAATGCATTACTCACACAAGAAGCTACAATCGTTCCAACACCAAGATAACAACGAATAACCAAACACAAAATGTGGATGAATGATTGAAGTAAGAACAATAACCATTCAAATCAACAAGTTTTCCCAACATAGAATGTAGAACAAGAATCACAACCGAAGTACCGCCTCGAAATCATATTTCACAAGTCATAATCACAATCTTTCTTTATACCGCCGTGTGAGCCTTACATTTTGATAGTTTTGAAAATATATTTTTTTCGAAATAGCTACACGCAATTTAGCCTACCTTATGTCGCCGCATGACTTCAAGTAATTACCTTACTAGTAACACGCACATAAATCTCACCTTATGCCACCGCATGCACATTAACTCCTATCCTTATACCGCCGCATTCGCATCAGTATCACAACACAATAAAAACTCGCACCAGAAGTGCTCATATACCACAACTTGCCAAAAATCATCAGTACCAAAGTTTTCACAATATATAGCTCACGGCTCAACCACAATATGAACAAGAAGCTCAATAATAACAAAATAAAGGTGAATAGCTCAACAAGAAAGATATCTCAACAATTAACAACTTCGCCTCAATGTGATAACGACTTTCACAACTTCAACACCAATAACTCAACATGAAGATATTCCAAAAAATAACAACTTCAAGTAAGGTAATTCTACAATTAATGAATTAAAAAGACAATAAGGAAGGCAATAACTTCAACTAAAGAATGTAAGAGCAAACAAGTAAGAGATAGAGCAAGTGTTAACAATGTCAAATAAAGCATGTAAGGATAGATTAACACATGTAAGGGTATATTAAGAAAGAAAGATAAAACATGTTATGACAATTCAATTAAAGGCATGAAAAGAGTCTAAATAGCCTAAACCGGTCAAATACCACATATAGCCCATGTACCCACTCGTCACATTGCGTACACGACTTTCACATATCACAAATATCACTATCGACCCAAATTCGAAGAGGTAGTTCTCCCACACAAAGTTAGGCAAGATACTTACCTCAAAGAAGCTAAATCAATACTTTAAGAAGCCATTTCCGTGTGAAACAACTTCCGGATGGCTCGAATCTAGCCAAAATAACTTAATATCATAAATAAAAGCAATAGGAAATTATTTCGGATAATAAAGTTTCGATCTTTAATGAAAACCAAAAAGTCAACCCAATAAAGTCAACCCCGAGCCCGCACCTCGGAATCCGGCAAAACTCACAAATTTCAAACACCCATTTGGATATGAGTCCAATCATACCATAATCATTCAATTCTTACCTCAAATCGGCCTTCAAACCATCAATTTATATTTTAGAAAGTTTTTACTAAAATCCTCAATTCTCCAATTCAAATTATTAATCAAATACTAAAACCGAGGTTGGAATAATGAAATAATAACCAATCCGAGTCAAAAATACTTATCCCAATCCAAGTACTAATAATCACCTCCAAAATCGCCCAAAACCGAGCTCCGAAACCTAGTGAGAAAAAGTAACTAAATTCCAAAACAAGAAAATAAAATGCAGCAGATGTCCCAGCTCGATTCTGGTCTTAGATGATCCCGAAACTTACGTTTGATAAATACAACACGATCCTTTCAAGATTACACCCAAGATAGCCTCTTGAATCACCCAATTTTGCCTTAAAATGAGGGAGATTTGATATTTTTGTTATGAAATATAGCTCAAAGTAACAATACAGAACAAGAAAAAAACAAGCTAAGAGATATAGAGAGAAAGAGATGAGAGATTTTTATTTCTTCTTCAATTGTGTGTATTTTCCTATCTATTACAAGGTCTTTATATAGGCATGAAAAGTGAAGAAAAATGTGTCATTGAATATGTCATTAAGCATAGAAATATGTTATTGAATATGTCATTAAGCATTTGAGAAGATCATGGAGGAAGAGTAGACATCCACCATAATTTGTTTTTTCTTATAACACTCCCCCTTGGATGTCCATAGATAATGTGCCTCGTTAAAACCTTATTAGGAAAAATCCCTATGGGAAAAAATCCAAGTGAAGGAAAAAGAGTACACATATTTAGAAATATGCCTTTTGGTTGCCTCGTTAAAACCTTGCAAGGAAAACCCAGTGGGACAAAACCTTGTAAGGGAAAAAGAGTACAATGCATATTAACTCCCCTTGATGAGAACATGAATTCATATCCTTGAACCTTCGCATCCCAATCTTGTACACTACTTTCTTGAAGGTTGATGTCGGTAGAGATTTGGTGAACAAATCAGCCATATTATCACTTGAACGGATCTGTTGCACATTGATATTACCATTCTTTTGAAGATCATGTGTGAAAAATAACTCTGGTGAAATTTGCTTTGTCCTATCCCCTTTTATGAATCCTCCTTTCAATTGGGCTATGCATGCTGCATTGTCTCCATACAAAATTGTGGGTAGTTTGTCACACTTCAAACCATATTTGTCTCGAATAAGGTGTATTATAGACCTCAACCATACACATTCTCGACTTGCTTCATGAATAGCAATTATCTCGGCATGATTAGATAAAGTAGCCATGATTGATTGCTTAGTCGATCGTCAAGATATGGCAATACCTCCATATGTAAACACATAGCCTATTTGAGATCGAGCCTTGTGTAGGTCAGATAAATACCCAGCATCGGCATAACCAACAAGATCAGAACTGCAATCATTGCCATAAAATAATCCCATATCGGTAGTCCCTTTTAGATACCGCAATATGTGTTTGATTCCATTCTAATATCTCCTTGTAGGAGCATAGCTATATCTTGTTAAGACATTAACTGAAAAAGTTATGCCAAACCTTGTAATGTTAGAAAGATATATTAGTGCACCAATTGTACTAAGATATGGTACTTTGGGACCAAAAAGCTCTTCATTATTTTCATGAGGTCAGAATGGATGTGTTTTATCCATATAGAATCGCTTTAAAATCTTTTGTGTATGTTGATTGATGGACAAAAATTCCATCTTTCATATACTCAATTTGTAGACCAAGATAAAATTTTATCTTTCCAAGATCTTTCATTTCAAATTCTTTCTTTAAATAGTCTACTGCTTTAGGAAGCTCTACTTCTTTAGGAAGCTCCCTAGGAGTTCCAATGATATTTAAATCATCAATATACACGGTGATTATAACAAATTTAGATCCAGATCTTTTTATAAAGACACAAGGACAAATTGAATCATTCTTGTACCCTTCTTTCAACAGACAACATGCGCCCTGATTGTTTCAATCCGTATAAGGATTTTTGAAGCTTTATTTAATAAATTTCTTGGAAATCTTAATATGCTTCAGAACAATTTAAATCCTTCAATGATTTCCATTATACGCATATCACGTTTTTCTTGTATTTCCAGATTAAAACCTGAAATGGCGACATCCACCACAGGAGAACATGTCTCTATATAATCAATGCCAGGATATTTACAAATCTTCTTGTGACACAAGTCGTCGTTATGTCTATCGACTTGACCTTTGTTTTTGCACAAGAACACATTTATACCTCCGCTGCTTTATACTTTCAGGTGTTGGGACTATCCGTCCAACTTCATATTTTTCAGGTGAAATCAATTTTCATTGCATATTTTTCATTTGGCCAATCATTTATCTGTCCAAATTTCATGACAGATTTGAGCTCAAGATCCTCGTCAATGTTAATAATATTGAGCGCTATATTATATTAACAATATCGTCAACGATAATTTTATATTGGTTTTACTATTACCCAATAAAGACATAACTTATTGAGATCTCTTTATCTTATTATTTTCAGATACCTGAGCCTCTCCCATGAGGTCTTATGAAGTGTTATGTCGTGGTGCTCTTCTAGAGCACTTGCCTCCTTATTATGACCATCTTGAACATTTGCTCCTCTCCTTCTTCAAGGAGTTTTATCTTTGGAACCGATTAGTCTATTATGCTTCATGCATTCCATAGACTCTATTCATTATGAACTTTATTTTATTTGGAGCATTAGCAGCTGAATATGACATTTAGCTTTGGATCAGCAAATATGACTGGCAATATTTTACAAATGAATTATCACTTGAACTTCAAGTTCACATTTTCTCGTACGAGGATCTAGATGTACTCATAATAATTCATTACATGCATTACTTTTTCAACTGCCCATTTTCTCCCCCTATTGTTGGGATCACCAACACATATCCCTAGCCTTATTTGGGGATCCATCTTTGTGCATTGTGGTGGAACAATTAAATCATATAGCACATTCATATTTCTAGATGGAAATTATTTGGTTCCTGACCCTGAACCGATTGTGATAGGGAGAACTTATCATAACATGGGTAGATGTGTACAAGTGCTATTATATATTAAATAATACATCACATACCAAATTTTATTTTGGCAGTTTTGTTCTCATAACCAATGGTTTAGATATAATTGGAGGCATACAATTTCTGCTAAACCAACTTGGATTTAAACCAGTATTATCAAGATAAATCATCATAATTTATATTCTGGAACTGTGCTCTAATAATTTGAGCAATCAATCTTGCAAAAGCCAAACTGCAAGTTGATAACAAATGCACATGTGACCATAAAATAGATGCATCTATTAAAATCATATAATAGTAAAAGGTCCACATGGAAGGTGACTGGGCACATATATTTATCACCTTTTATTCGTTCAAGAAATCAAGGGATTCAATCCCAACCTTAACTGGTATATCATGAGAATAAGCAGCACAAGAGAATTCTTGAAGAATCTTATATTTCTTCAATATATGTCAATGTAATTCTCAATTAATTTTTCGCATCATAATTGAGCCGAGATGGTCAACCGGTCATGTCAACTAATATTTATTTCAGTAAACCTCTAGTTTACTCGTTACATATGATTTCATCATCATGCTTATATTTATGTAGTAGAAATAGAAAGAAAATCGGGTAATCTTTCATATTTACCCATTATGATTATAGAAATATGAAGATATTCAATACTCCTTTCATTTATAGTCTCAATATGCAAACCACTTTGACTTATACATTTGAAACTCAAAAAGTTTCTTTTGAGACTTTACAATATCAATGTGGTGAATAATTTTATTCATCTGGGTAGTAACAAATTAATTTTTCTGGAGCTCTTAACAACTTTTGTACTAAGGCACACCAAAATATTTATTTTGGCGTACCACATGTACGCGACCAATGACATATTCATGTAACCACATAATTATATTTATTCTCTTTATTTTACTCAAACCTCCCTTGGAGGTGAGTTGTGTGGTATTCATCTAATCATGCATTGCATGTCTTTATTCATTACTTTTATCACATATTGCCACATTCACCTTTAGGAATGGGTCTATATTCTCAAATGCTTATCACAAGTCACATTCTCTTCAAGGAATGGATCATAATCAGCGACGTGCTTTATTATTTTTCATATCAATTTGATGGTAAACATTGCCTTCACATTTTGAAGGACTATTTTGAGAACCCTTATTATTCTAGTTTTATAATCATAGTGATGATTATTATTATTTTGATCTTTGGAATGCCCACGTTCATTATTCAACCACTTGTCTTCATTTAGACTTATTATGCGTTGCTGCCACATTCACTTCAAGAATGGAGCAAATCAAGTGGGGCAATATTCATGCATTTTCATGAAAAATATATTATTTTTCTTTAGTCATCATTATATCATCAATATGGTATAGTGCGACTCAAACCCAATATCTTACCAATATAAAGACATGTTATGCCATAATGAATTGGGACTCAAACCTAACTCTTATCATAATAGAGCATCAGGACTTGATCTTGATGTCTTACCCTCATGGTGCATTGCGACTTGAACTCATTGAAGTTAATATCATTAATAGCAAAGGACAAAAACAATTTCAAATACGGAGGAAATGCTTACCTCTTGAGTTAAACTCTTCATAATGTCATATGAATATAATTCTCAACAATAGACTTTCGTTTGCTCAAATCAGCTAAGTAATTAGTTTCAAAGAGATATATGAAAATAAAAAATAATATTGAAAATTCACATGTGGTCTTTGCTGCAATAAGCTGTCACGACCCAAAATCCAACTAGTCGTGATGGCACCTAACACATCCCGTTAGGTAAGCCAATTTCCAACTAACCAATTTCAATAATAATTATTAAAGCAATTTAAGTGAATAAAGATCCTAATCATATACAATCCCCAAGAACTGATAGTACAAATCATGAGCTTCTAAGAATAGAGTATACAAATCGGAAATGAAATAAATACGTATTCTGTTTGAATAATACATAAACAGAGCTTTTATAAATCTAAGGCTACCCTGAACAAGAGTCAGCTACAACAGGAACGCAGGTACAACTTCAAGTCCCGCAACCATCGAGCACCGCAACAACAACAGCCAACATCTGCACGAAATGTGCAGAAGTGTAGTATTAGTACAACCAACCCCATGTACTGAGTAAGTAACAAACCTAGCCGTAGATTGAAAGTAGTGACGAGCTTCCACCAAGGTCGGGTCCAAAACCAATAGTCCACAACAGTCCATAACAACATAAAGCAAATAATACCAGAAGTAACTCAGGGATAAAATACTCAGCCAAATCGTGATTTCAAAAATAGTAGTTCTTTCTTTCAAATACATCAGTGAAAACCCAAATCGTTTGCCGAAGTTGCCAATAATGTGAATAGTTCGAAAACAATAAATTTGTCCAAAAAATATCTTTTCAATAATAAATAAGATGTTTCATTTTCCTTCCGGATAACCCGTGTAAAACAAATGCATCACTATGCCCATCTGTCAAAATATGTGAGAAATCATGAATGATGTGATGTTGTACAGCATGAGGAAAAATACATCTCTATGCCTGTATGTCATGTGTGCATGCCAATGCGATGTAACTCAGTGATAAAATCATAAACATCCCCTCGGGCAAACCCCACAGTCACTCGTGCTACTCGGGCATACCTCGCAATCACTCTTGCCACTTGGACATACCACACAATCACTCTTGCCACTCGGGCATACATCACAATCACTCATGCCTCCTAGTCACTCGGCACCTGGCACTCGGCACTCGCACTCAGTAGGTACCTGCGCTCACTGGGGGTGTGTACATACTCCGGAGGGGCTCCTTCAGCCCAAGCGCTATAATCTACACGGACAACTCACGTGCCATAATAAGCCAATAAGGCCTGCTGCAGGCGGACAGCCCCAATCCATATAATAGTAATAATATATATAAAGATAACATGGCCTGCTGCGGCGTGCAGCCCGATCCCAAAATATCCTCACAATCAGGCCCTCGGCCTCCCTCAGTCATCAATCTCTCCAGTCTCTCTCTCATGGGCTCACAATGTCATGCAAATAGCCCAAAAATGATGATATGATGCATCAATAAATAACAACAGAGACTGAGATATGATATGCAATGAAATGAATGTAACTGAGTATGAATTTTCAATTTGAAACAAATAATTCACAGCAATATGACCTCTGTGGGTCCCAATAATACTAGCACATAGCCTCAACATGATTTTTAATATGCTTTTCAGCTCAATTTCTTTAACTCATAAAAATGCATGGAAAATGCCAAGATCAATTAATTACAAAATTCCGCAGAAACAATTATGTCACAATTTCTATAGTGCACGCCCACACGCCCGCCACCTAGCATGTGCGTCACCTCCCAACAATTCACGAAATACATATATTCAGGGTTCATACCCTCAACTCCAAGATTACAAGAGTTACTTACCTCGAACAAGCCAAATCCAATGTCGAGCAAGCTAAGCAATGCTCCAGAAATTTCATTTTGCACGTATCAACTTCCAACGGCTCGAATCTAGTCATAATAATTTGATTCAGCCCACAAAAATTATAGGAATTAATTCTATATCAAAATACTAATATTTTCCAAAAATCCGAAATTGCGCCAAAAAAATCACCTGTGGGGCCCACGTCTCGAAATCCGACGAAACTCACAAAATACGATAACCCCTCCAATTACAAGTTCAACCATACTAATTTCACTCAAATCTGACTCCAAATCGGTATTCAAACTTGAAAATTTTGTTTTGTGACATTATAGAAATTTCCTTCTATTTCTCTTGAAGATTCAATAATCTTACACCAAAAATGAAGATAAATTCATGGAATATAATCACAAGGGAGTTAAGAACACTTACCCCAAGTTGTGTGAAATCTTTTCTCTCCAAAATCGCCCAAACCGAGCTCTAAAATGTCCAAAATGAGAAACAATCTCGGAACACTCGTTTTAAACACTGCCCAGGCATTTCCGCACTTGCGGAGCCTGGGCTCGCACCTGTGCATCTGCATTTGCGGAACAAATTGCGTGCCTGCGGACAATGCCAACCTTTCAAAACCGCACATCTGCGGCACCCTTCTCGCATCTGCGGGCTCGCAGATGCGCAAATACTTCGCACCTGCGTTCGCCATAGGCCAGCCCCAGTCCGTATCTGTGCAACACCTTCGCACTTGCGGCCTCGCAGATGCGGAAAATTCCTCGCACCTGCGAGCACTGCCCAGTCCCACTCTTGGCCGCTTCTGCGGCTTATTTCACGCACATGCGGCTTCGCACCTGCGATCAAAATCTTCGCAGGTGCGATCACACCAGTAGGCAGCAGTTCCAGCATTTCCTTAATTCCGAATTTGATTCGTTACTCGTCCGAAACTCACCCGAGACTCCCAGGACCTCAACCAATTGTATCAACAAGTCCCATAGCACAACACGAACCTACTCGAGGCCTCAAATCACACCTAACAATATCCAAACGACGAATTACTCCTCAATTCAAAATCAACGAACTTTGAACTTTCAAATTCTACATCTTGTGCCGAAACACACCAAATCAATCCGGAATGACTTCAAATTTTGCGCACAAGTCACATTTCACATTACGGACCTATTCCAATTTCCAGAATCGGATTCCGACCTCGATATCAAAAAGTCAAACCCCCGGTCAAATTTTCCAAAAATTCAACTTTCGGCAATTCAAGCCAAATTCCACTACTGACCTCCAAATAATTTTCCAGACATGCTCCTAAGTCCAAAATCACCATACGGAGCTATTGAAATCATCAAAATTCGAATTCTTGGTCGTTTACACATAAGTCCGCATCCGGTCACTATTTTAACTTATACTTTAAACCTTGGAACTAAGTGTTCCAATTCCTTCAAAACCCTCACTAGACCCGAACCAATTACACCGTCAATTCACACAATATCTGTAAAGTACAATTTGAGAAGTAAATGGGGAAACGGGATTGTAATACTCAAAACGACTGGTCGGGTCATTACATTCTCCCCCACTTAAACATACGTTCATCCTCGAACGTGCCAAGAGTTATTTCCAAGCCATCAAATCATTGTTCCATCTTATCACATACGTACCCGGGGGTGAACCCACGTCACCCTATCCCACATAAGGCTTGACTACACAATGCAATTGAAAATCATTAATTTAACCTTAGCCTATAAACCTTGGAGTTTAATTTCCAACCTTTAAAATTCCTTTCAAGACACAAATCTTACATTTACACACCATATAAGTCTGAACAAGTTGCATCGAGCTATAACTATAACCACGGATATAATCAACCAACATATTACACAACCCGCATGCTCGTAGCACCATTCCTGATCACAGTGACTACTCCAAAACCAACCGCATACTAGTATTGAACCCATATCGAACAAAACCTTATCCCAAAACCTTCGTACACTATTGATAGTAAAAGAAACACGCGAAATTTCATGACCACTTACCAGATCAACAAGTCACTGAGCCCTCTCGCCCCAACCAGAACCATAATCCCTTTCTGATCCGACTTTCAATATTATACTCCCGAATATACCAAAATCAAACCTGATAGTACCCATTCTAGGTCCAATGACCTTATATTACTAAACACAATTGTTCTATAGACATGCCTCACCAATATAACTCAGATCCACAATGCGTGCCATTCGTGAACTAATACGCAACAATTCAAATGTACCCAGTCATGGAAAATGACTCAAATGAGAGAACTGTCCCGCCAGATAAACAAGCACCGCCACAACGAAACTCTGAAAATTCATCATACACTGTAGAACCATCACCCAATTCTAACACGAGGTTAATATTATATACCCCGAGCCACCCTGCTCCAAATTAACAATGACGGAGAGGCAAATGACAAAAATACCACACAAAACCTGAAAGGACATAACCATTACGCTATCGATCATGCAATACCCAAATACTCATCTCACTCAAATTCTGCTATAAAGCTCAAATAGAACAGCACCATCTGTGCACATAACCAATGAATCACAACTCCTCGTAGCATAAAGGAGTAACTCACAGATCATTTGAGAACACGAATAAGTTCAACATCAACCGAATGACACATCCCTCAATAATAGCAGTATGGAGCCAACCATTCTGGATCGGTGTAGAATACACATCTTAATTGGGCCTACCTATGGACCCCCAAATCAACTCGGGTTACCCACAAATAGATACATATCCCTCCAAAAATCCATAATTACTGAATCATAACACATTTTATCATCTGGCTAGCTCCGGCCACAACTTCACATTCCACAACCATGAAACAATCTTCTCCTAAGAACTCTCAATCTCCAAATCCATAGAACACGTGAATCGCCATATTTGATTCCATCTCCACCGCCCCGAATTCCTAACACCTCTCTCATACACGATCATCCCACGAGAAATACTTTAAAAGTTCTTCCGTTCCACTTGGCAAAATTTGAATATCAGCAGTCGATCAACCAGGAAACATGCCGCAATACCTATGAGATATCCATAATTCAAAACATAGTGCGCCTTCTGAAATGTACACTCTACTCACACAATACCAAATAGTTATAGCATTCATCTAAACATCGAAAACTGTTCATCCCCTCTAAGAATTTATTACCTCCCTTTTAAAGCTAAACCATGACCTTGCACACGCCAACCTTAATCCCACACAACATACCACATCTATCATGCCATCATTTGAAAAAAAATATAAGAACCTCATAATCATTCTGAGTCACAAGTAAAATACATATCTGATCAGCCAGAATCCTTACATTTGATCCTATCTGGTATAAAATCACAATACTCAACATGCTCCTCAGGCCGGTAGGAAAATACCCATATCAAACAGTGGTAGAAAACCTCGAGAATGTTTTGGAATCCATTTGCACATAATCAGGCCATCAGAGTTGAATCCCTCTAAATCAACCAAGTCACGCAGGTCGCCAAGCCCAGGTAGATTGCCACAAAGCACCTGTAGAAAGCCCCCACATCATAAGCACCCAAAGAACCGATCATATCTATTACCATACTGATCCAACCTACTGCCCGTTTGTCTTATTTTCTCCTAGTTTCTTCCGAATCTGTCTTCAGATTAATACTTCTCCTTGCTAAAATACCACGATCTTTAGCCATAGCTCACCCCACAAACCTATCATAGAACCACAACGCCCTAGGACCCATAAGCAATTGTATTCTTCTTAAGCACCTTCAAAAATACCATAACTATAACACTCACTCTGAGAATACCTTATGTTAATTTGAAATATTTCTTCTTACCTTCCTTATACAAAAATGCAGAATCCATAGTCATATAGAATTTTTGTAAGTCCAGGCACCATCAAACGCAAATTCTCGGATTTTATCCACACACAAGTCCGGAAACATTCTCAATTGCTATATATATTTCTCAAACCCATTGGAATTTTCTCGGGAGTCACCCACTTTGCTCAAATCTAATTGCACCGCCCAAATAGACCAAAAGACACATGCCCCATTAGCACCACAACACTCAAAGAAGTAACTCTACTTTAACACCACGTATCAAATTCATACTTCGTGCGCACTACATCATTCACCAATAACAATTCACTCATCGCACGAATTTCATATACTCATACGTGCAATATAATCCTTAACCAGGAATTTCCTTATTTGAGTCATCCTCGATCTCAACTTCTACAAGTCATAGCTAACCCACAAGTATGCCTCAGACCAAAATTAAAATTTAACACCTAACCATGAAATCAAATTGTCAATAGCAGACTCTCCCACTTGGCTCAAAGCCATATATTAAAATATTCCATAACTCACAATACCAATACTCTCTTACTGCTATAATGCCACAGTCAGTCCAACGAAACTTCTTCCCAAGTTCATACAACGCCAACCATAAAAATACCGCAATCATCCGCTAAGCTCGTATTCATCCTCTTAACACACAAGTCTATTTTCTCAACCAGATTCAGATTCAAATCTCCACCAATACAACCTGTCGGTAGAAAAAAAAACTCTCTACTCACATCATAAGGAATACTCCTACGTAGATTACTCCGCAGGGGATAATCCACCTGCTTAGCCTCAAACTGGTATCTTGTTATATCCTTTCGCAGTCACAATTACTATGCAATCACTTAGTCTATCTGAGTCCAAACTCATTAACCAGACATGAGAGTTTGGTCGGTCCCAAAATTTAACAATGTGAAAGATCCTTCAAAACATTCATTACTCGAGACTGTTCGTCATATCAAATTGAAAATCAAGCACCCAATGGCCTTTCCTTTACATTTCAAGGAAATATTTCTCGTCATATTCCAATCGTCTTAACACATCCCGTGGTTACATCATACCCATCACACTACCATTCCACCGCTCATCGAGCCATAAATTCAACTATAGGATCATTACCGGACATATAAGTCCACTTGTATGAGTTACAACTGAAGCTAGTGAGCTTAAGTTGCGGTCTAAACATGGCCTCAAGTCCTCCAGATTAGCCCACCACCAAAACATAGAATACTCACCTCGAACCTCTTTCATAGAATCACAAGCTGGCGATGCACAGCTGATACCGAGCGCTCATGTGCGCATATGAATATGTGGAAGGAATTCAAAGAGTTTGTGTCTCAAGCTGAATCAATCTCGCATGATAAGGAAATAAAGATGGGAAGTATATATCCTAAATTCCATGTAGCCTCTCGAAGATAAGTATGGACGTCATCATACCGATCCGCAAGACTCTACTAGACACTTGCTCAGGACTCGTAGAACCTATAAACCTAAAGCTCTGATATCACCTTGTCACGACCCAAAATCCAACTAGTCGTGATGGCACCTAACCCATCCCGCTAGGTAAGCCAATTTCCAACTAACCAATTTCAATAATAATTATTAAAGCAATTTAAGTGAATAAAGATCCTGATCTTATAGAATCCCCCAGAACTGGTAGTACAAATCATGAGCTTCTAAGAATAGAGTATACAAAGCAAAAATAAAATAAATACATAGTCTGTTTAAATAATACATAAACAGAACTTTTATAAATCTAAGGCTACCCTGACCAAGAGGCAGCTACAATAGGAACGCAGGTACATCTTCAATCCCGCAACCATCGAGCACCGCAACAACAGCAGCCAACATCTGCACGAAATGTGCAGAAGTGTAGTATCACAACCCCATGTACTGAGTAAGTAACAAACCTAGCCGTAGATTGAAAGTAGTGACGAGCTTCCACCAAGATCGGGTCCAAAACCAATAGTCTACAACAGTCCATAACAACATAAAGCAAATAATAACAGAAGTAACTCAGGGATAAAATACTCAGCCAAATCGTAATTTCAAAAATAGTAGTTCTTTCTTTCAAATACATCAGTGAAAACCCAAATCGTTTGCCGAAGTTGCCAATAAAGTGAATAGTTCAAAAATAATAAATTTCTCCAAAAAATATCTTTTCAATAATAAATATGATGTTTCATTTTCCTTCCGGATAACCTGTGTAAAACAAATGCATCAATATGCATATCTGTCAAAATGTGTGAGAAATCATGAATGATGTGATGTTGTACGGCATGAGGAAAACTACATCTCTATGCCTGTATGTCATGTGTGCATGCCAATGCGATGCAACTAGGTGATAAAATCATAAACATCCCCTCGGGCAGAACATCACTCATATACAGCCCCTCAGGCAAGCCTCACAGTCACTCGTGCTACTCCGGCATACCTCACAATCACTTTTGCCACTCGGGCATACCTCACAATCACTCTTGCTACTCGGGCATACCTCACAATCACTCTTGCCTCCCAGTCACTCGGCACTCGCACTCAGTAGGTACCTGCGCTCATTGGGGGTGTGTACAGACTCTGGAGGGGCTCCTTCAGCCCAAGCGCTATAATCTGCACGGACAACTCACGTGCCATAACAAGCCAATAAGGCCTGCTGCAGGCGGGCAGCTCCGATCCATATAATAGTAATAATATATATAAAGCCAACATGGCCTACTACGGCGTGCAGCCCGATCCCAAAATATCCTCACAATCAGGCCCTCGGCCTCACTCAGTCATCAATCTCTCCAGTCTCTCTCTCATGGGCTCACAATGTCATGAGAATAGCCCAAAAATGATGATATGATGCATCAATAAATAACAATAGAGACTGAGATATGATATGCAATGAAATGAATGTGACTGAGTATGAATTTTCAATTTAAACAAATAATTCACAGCAATATGACCACTGTGGGTCCCAATAATACTGGCACATAGCCTCAACATGATTTTTAATATGCTTTTCAGCTCAATTTCTTTAACTCATAAAAACGCGTGGAAAATGTCAAGATCATTTAATTACAAAATTCCACAGAAATAATTATGTCACAATTTCTATAGTGCACGCCCACACGCCTGTCACCTAGCATGTGCGTCACCTCCCAACAATTCACGAAATACATATATTCAGGGTTCATACCCTCAACTCCAAGATTAGAAGAGTTACTTACCTCGAACAAGCCAAATCCAATGTCGAGCAAGCTAAGCAATGCTCCAGAAATTTCATTTTGCACGTATCAACTTCCAACGGCTCGAATCTAGTCATAATAATTTGATTCAGCCCACAAAAATTATAGGAATTAATTCTATATCAAAATACTAATATTTTCCAAAAATTCGAAATTGCGCCCAAAAAATCACCTGTGGGGCCCACGTCTCGAAATCCGATGAAACTCACAAAATACGACAACCCCTCCAATTACAAGTTCAACCATACTAATTTCACTCAAATCCGACTCCAAATCGGTATTCAAACTTGAAAATTTTGTTTTGTGACATTATAGAAATTTCCTTCTATTTCTCTTGAAGATTCAATAATCTTACACCAAAAATGAAGATAAATTCATGGAATATAATCACAAGGGAGTTAATAACACTTACCCCAAGTTGTGTGAAATCTTTTCTCTCCAAAATCGCCCAAACTGAGCTCCAAAATGTCCAAAATGAGAAACAATCTCGGAACACTCGTTTTAAACACTGCCCGGGCATTTCCGCACTTGCGGAGCCTGGGCTCGCACCTGTGCATCTGCATTTGTGGAACAAATTGCGCGCCTGCGGACAATGCCAACCTTTCAAAACCTCGCATCTGCGGGCTCGCAGATGCGCAAATACTTCGCACTTGCGTTTGCCATAGACCAGCCCCAGTCCACATCTGTGCAACACCTTCGCACTTGCGGCCTTGCAGATGCGGAAAATTCCTCGCACCTGCGAGCACTGCCCAGTCCTACTCTTGGCCGCTTCTGCGGCTTATTTCACGCACATGCGGCTTAGCACCTGCGATCAAAATCTTCGCAGGTGCGATCACACCAGTAGGCAGCAGTTCCAGCATTTCCTTAATTCCGAATTTGATCCGTTACCCGTCCGAAACTCACCCGAGACTCCCAGGACCTCAACCAATTGTATCAACAAGTCCCATAACATAACACGGACCTACTCGAGGCCTCAAATCACACCTAACAACATCCAAACGATGAATTACTCCTCAATTCAAAATCAACGAACTTTGAACTTTCAAATTCTACACCTTGTGCCGAAACACATCAAATCAATCCGGAATAACTTCAAATTTTGCGCACAAGTCACATTTCACATTACGGACCTATTCCAATTTCCAGAATCGGATTCCGACCTCGATATCAAAAAGTCAAACCCCCGGTCAAATTTTTTAAAAATTCAACTTTCGGCAATTCAAGCCAAATTCCACTACTGACCTCCAAATAATTTTTCGGACACGCTCCTAAGTCCAAAATACTAATATTTTTCAAAAATCCGAAATTGCGCCCTGGTCAATTAATTCCATATCAAAATACTAATATTTTCCAAAAATCCGAAATTGCGCCCCAAAAATTACTTGTGGGGCCCACGTCTCGAAATCCGACGAAACTCACAAAATACGATAACCCATCTAATTAGAAGTTCAACCATACTAATTTCACTCAAATCCGACTCCAAATCGGTATTCAAACTTGAATAAATCATTTTGTGACATTATAGAAATTTCCTTCTATTTCTCTTGAAGATTCAATAATCTTACACCAAAAATGAAGATAAATTCATGGAATATAATCACAAGGGAGTTAAGAACACTTACCCCAAGTTGTGTGAAATCTTTTCTCTCCAAAATCGCCCAAACCGAGCTCCAAAATGTCCAAAATGAGAAACAATCTCGGAACACTCATTTTAAACACTGCCTGGGCATTTCCGCACCTGCGGTGCCTGGGCTCGCACCTGTGCATCCGCATTTGCGGAACAAATTGCGCGCCTGCGGACAATGCCAACCTTTCAAAACCTCGCATCTGCGGCACCCTTCTCGCATCTGCGGGCTTGCAGATGCGCAAACCCTTCACACCTGCGTTCGCCCCTGTCCAGCCCCAGTCTGCATCTGCGCAACACCTTCGCACATGTGGCCTCGCAGATGCGGCAAATTCCTCGCACCTGCGAGTACTGCCCAGTCCCACTCTTGGCCGCTTCTGCGGCTTATTTCACGCACATGCGGCTTCGCACCTGCGATCAAAATCTTCGCAGGTGCGATCACACCAGTGGGCAGCAGTTCCAGCATTTCCTTAAGTCCGAATTTGATCCGTTACCCGTCCGAAACTCACCCGAGACCCCCAGGACCTCAATCAATTGTATCAACAAGTCCCATAACATAATACGGACCTACTCGAGGCCTCAAATCACACCTAACAACATCCAAACGATGAATTACTCCTCAATTCAAAATCAACGAACTTTGAACTTTTAAATTCTACATCTTGTGCCGAAACATATCAAATCAATCCGGAATGACTTCAAATTTTGTGCACAAGTCACATTTCACATTAAGGACCTATTCCAATTTCCAGAATTGGATTTCGACCTCAATATCAAAAAGTCAAACCCCCGGTCAAATTTCCCAAAAATTCAACTTTCGGCAATTCAAGCCAAATTCCACTACGGACCTCCAAATAATTTTTCGGACATGCTCCTAAGTCCAAAATCACCAATCGGAGCTATTGGAATCATCAAAATTCGAATCCGAGGTCGTTTACACATAAGTCCGCATCCGGTCACTATTTTAACTTAAACTTTAAACCTTGGAACTTAGTGTTTTAATTTCTTCAAAAGCCTCACTGGACCCGAACCAATTACCCCGGCAATTCACACAACAACTGTAAAGTACAATTTGATAAGTAAATGGGGAAACAGGATTGTAATACTCAAAATGACCGGCCGGGTCTTTACATAAGCTTACTTCAAGATGAAGGTGATATGACCAAAATTAAAGAAAAATAATGTATCAAATAGAATAATATAGTACTACTAGTTACCATGCACTTTTGTGAAAACTAAGTATTATGCTCTCTAGAAAAACAAAGAGATATAGGAGAACCTTTAGGTTAATCAAGGAATCAAAAATAAATTAGGGGATAAATCTTTGTATATTATCTACTACTATATGCTTTCCATATAGAAATGATTCAACATATTAATTTGATAAGAACTATCATCAATGAAAAATTTGGTGTAGTACATACTTCTGGTACTAATATTTTATCTTATTAAAATAAAATAGTTACGAGTATTATTACTATTATTATATTGTTATATTTGACAGTAAGCTAATGTATAATCATTATACTAGGCATATTAAAATCGTATTATAAGGTAAAACCATAAGCATACATAATAAAGTATAATTTTAATTTTGTAGATTATTTAGTATATCGTATGCCGCCTATTATTTAGTTCATGAAAATTTAACAAGATGACATCCTTAGCAGCCACATAAATACTAATTTTCTAATAACCGGACCATTTCTTATTTCAAATATTGGTATAAACTTATATGGTTTAAAGTTCGGACTTGTTGTTGTAGCAGAAAGATGTGCCTGTAACACAGAAGTGGAATTCAACCTTGAGGTTAGAGACTTCGTGCTAAATCTTTTGTCATTTAGAGTTTTGTACAAAAGTTTATGACCAATATACTAGAGGCCATCTGGAAGAGTTGGGCAAGCTTGTTGGAATTTGTTCATCGTGATCGCGGGAACATGGCCGCGATCGCGAAGGGTAAAACCTGAGCTGTAATATTATTTTGAGTCGAGATCGCGAGGTTGGAGACCGCGATCGCGAAGGACCCCTGCAGTGCATTAAAACATAAAATTTCGGGATTTTGAGTTCATTTTCTTCACTTTTTAAGTTCTTGGAGCACAAGTAAGGCGATTTTGGAGGAGATAAACACCCAAATCTTGAGGGTAAGTAATCTTATCTTTGTTTTGATTAGATATTTTGTTTTTTCATAGATTATTACACCTAATTGAAGGATTTGAAGTTTAGGTGTTAACCGGACGGGCTGGTCCGGGAAGGACACGAAAAGAAATAGCCCGTCCGGTTATTGTTCCGGGCTGGTAGTGGGTTGGATAAACGGGTTGGTAACGGACTGGGAAATTCCGGTGTAATTAGGGCTCGTCCGGGTTTTGGCTTAACGGGTCCGGACCGGGTCGATTACTTTTTTTTTTTGAGTATATTTTATTTTTCTTATTTAATGTTATTGATACTTAAGTGTTTGCAAACTTTTAAGGCTTAGAATTAAACTTTAAAGTTTAAAGTTTTAAATTTTAAATTTTAAATTTAAATTTTAATAAGTGACTACAAAAAGTTATTTAATAAGACTAATAGGCAATATGTAAGGATCAAACTCTGAAGGCTTAATGAAATATAGCTCAAAGTAACAATATAGAACAAGAAAAAAATAAGCTAAGAGATATAGAGAGAAAGAGATGAGAAATTTTTATTTCTTCTTCAATTGTGTGTATTTTCCTATCTATTACAAGGTCTTTATATAGGCATGAAAAGTGAAGAAAAATATGTCGTTGAATATGTCATTAAGCATAGAAATATATCATTGAAAATGTCATTAAGCATTTGAGAAGATCATGGAGGAAGAGTAGACATCCACAATAATTTAATTTTTCTTATAACAATTTTGAAATTTTAAAAGAAATCTAAAAATTTCAATGACAATTTCGTGATTATTTACACTAGAAAAAGACCAGCAATAAGAAAATCTTCATTTTAGCACTCAAAACTCATTCGGAACCTCCCGGATACAAACCATAAATGTATTGCAATCATAAAACACGTTACGAACCTACTCGCGCACTTAAAATACCGAAAAGAGATCATCTTGATCCGCTATTGACCATGGTCAAAGTTCAAATCCTTAAGTAGTTTCTCAACTAATGTTTCAAAATACACCTGAGACCCTCAAGACCCCATCCAATCATAGCAACAAGTACAAATACATCATACAAACTTATCCAAAGCTTCAAAACACCCACAAGAACATCACAACAAAGAATCGAGGCTCAAACCGAATAGAATGTCTCTTAAGTTGTTAAATCTTCATTCTTTCAAAAGAGTGTTTGAATCATACTTAGAGCCCATTTGGACATAAGAAATTTTTTAATTTTTTTTGAAAAATTTTCACTTTTTTTCGAAATCAGCGGTTGGTCATAAATTTTTTAATTTTCACTTGAAGATGCATTTTGGAATTTTTCGAAAATTTGAAAAACTTCAAAAAGCTGTTTTTCAAAATTTCCACTTAGATCACTCACAAAACTTCAAAAATAACCTATAATTATATTGATGTCCAAACACAACTCTAATTTTCAAATACCATTTTCACTTAAAAATTTTATTCACTTTTTTTTTGGAATTTTACAATTCTTATGTCCAAACGCCCACTTAAACACTTCGGATTACTTTCAAACTTTGCGCACAAGTTCAATTCAACTATATAGACCTATCTAAAGTCTCGGAACACCAATTGGAGTCCAATAACATCAAAGTCAACTCTTGGTCAAACTTATGAACTCTTAGGACCCGAACACCCTTCTGGGTAAATCTAGCCAAAGGAGCTGCAATAGACAAGACTCCACAAATCAACGATAGTAACCAACTAGCCCCAAGAAACTCTTTATCTCAGTCGCAGAGGTAGGACGAGGCTAATTCTGAACTGCCTCAATCTTCCTGCTATCCAACTTAATACCCTCACCTAATACAACATGCCCCAAGAAATCACAGAATCTAACCAGAACTCGCACTTAGAGAACTTGGTGTATAGCTTCTGTTCCTTGAAAGTCTAAAGCACTGCTCTAAAAATTTTCTCGTGCTCCTCCATGATACGCGAGTTGATCAATATGTCATCAATAAAGAAAATCACAAATGAGTCAAGATATGGCCTGAACACCTAATTCATCAAATCTATAAACATCGATGTAGTCAGGTCGAAGACATCACCAGAAACTCATAGTTCCCATTTCTAGTACGATGGTCTTTGGAACATCCAAAGCACAAATCCTAAACTGATGATACCCAAATCTCAGGTTGATCTTCAATAACACCCTAGCACCCTGCAGCTGATCAAATAAATCATCAATGCGCAGCAAAGGATACTTGTTCTTAATGGTGACTTATTCACCTGACAGTAGTCAATACACATCCACATACTCCCATTCTTCTTCTTCACAAATAATACTAGTGCACCCCAAGGAAACACACTTGGCCTGATAAACCCCTTCTCGAGCAACTCCTATGTTTCTCCTTTAACTCTCTCAACTCCGTAGAACCAAATATGTTACCATCAATACCAATTTTTATCTTGAATAGAGTTTATGTGACCAATATCAGGTACAAAATGCCAAATTCGAGCCAAGATACTCATGTATGCACCGACTCTCAATCAAAATATTTTACATAATTCTGCCGAGATGAACGACCTGATCCTATAAGAATGGTGCTGAGGCGAACGTCCCAATCCTATAAGAATGATGTTGAGGCAATCAACTTGATCCCATAAAAATATTACTGAGGTGTTCTCATAAGCATACTGCTAAGGCGAACTACCCGATCCCATAAGAGCATTAAATCTTCCGAAAATATAAGTATGGCACGGGAATAAATTCGTAAAATAAAGTAAAATTCCATTGCTAATCAAGTATCATGTCAAGTCTTTAGAATAGCAAAGCTCGATAAACTACGCAAGTCAAGTCCAGGCTAAATCACGAATTAAAGCACTTAATAAGGCAAGATTGACTCAAGTAGTATAGTTAAAGCATGGTATAACTCTAAGTCTACACAGACGTGTCAAAATCTAAGCATACGCACGTACACTCATCACCTTGTATGTATGTAGCTCCTATAACACATAGCAAATAGCAGATAGAATACTTATGAGGATAAGTTTCCTCTTACAAAGTTAGGCGAGAGACTAAACTCCCTCTGAAATCCGATAACTGGCTCCAACACCGCTCTTACACCTCAAACCAATGCTGAAAAACCCCAAACTAGCCAATGAACGTGTAAACTAGTCAAAAAAATACTCAAGAACCATAATTTATTGATTAGAAACAATTCTCAACCCCGTACAAAAGTCAACAAAAAGTCAACCCCGAGCTCGTGCGCCCGAATTTCGAAAGTCTCAAAAATAAATGCTACTCATAGCACCACGAACTTAAATATATAATTTATTCTTAAATCCATATCCAATTTCACGGTAAATTTTTTTTTATACCAAATTCTAGGTTTCCAACAAAAATCCTAAATTATTCAATAATTTCTATCAATTTTTATGTTAAATTATATATATAATCCATGCATTTAGCTAACAATAGTTGGAATCACTTACATTATTTTATATGATAAAAATAGCTCTTCAAGAACATCCCAAATCGCCCTTGTATCAAAGAATGAAGTAAAAAATGAGATAAGTCCCGAGATCCCAACTTATAATCTGTCCCTTCACGATCGCAACAGTACCCTCATGACCACAAAGGCAAAACAAGCCTCGCCCAGATTTATTCCTTCGCGAAATGAAGAAATTCCCGCGAACGCGATGCCCAAACCTACGCAAACACGAAAGCCAAATCTTAGCTGGACTCCATATCATCGCGAATGCGACCCCAAGCATGCGAACGCGATGTTCCTTCCCCTAATCCTCCATAAATGTGACACTACACTCGTGAATGCGAAGAGGAAAAACTAACCTGTCAGCACCCCTGCTTCGTGATCGCTAGACTTGCTTCGCGAATGCGAAGAACAATAGTTATCAGCAAAAATCTGCCAACTTTAACATGCTCCAAGCGGTCCGAAACTCACCCGAGTTACCCGGAACTCCATCCAATCATACCAATAAATCTAAATACCTTATCCAAACTAGTTCCAATACTCGTAATGCCAAACCAAATGCCAAAACATGGAATCATTATCAAACATCCAATTCTTCTAACTTCCAAGCTTAAGAACTACAAACTTACACCGCAAGCATTCGATTTACTCCCGAGCCCCCAACTAACTCCAAATCATATGACTAAGTATGAACACCCATAATAAACTCGCTCGAGCTTCCAAGTCTGAATTCCCACAATTCTCCTTCAAACCAACTTATCTAACACTTAAATTTTCAAAAATGCCAACTTCATACATAAGTCGTCGAATCGCTCCTGGATCACCCAAGACTCGACCCCAAAATAATCATACAAACCTATTGGAACTTTCAAATCCCGATTCTGAGATCGTTTACTTAAAGTGTTGACTTTAGTCAAGCTTAGCCACCGTAGGCCACTACCATAGAACTAAGCATTCAAAATTCAATCTGAACCCTTCTGGAACCAAACCAACTGCGACCGCAAGTCATCAAATAAGAAAAGCACATAATTAAAGTCTCAAATAGGGGACTGGGGTTCTACAAAGAAAAAACGGCCAGTTGAATCGTTACAATTATACATTGGCTTACCTAGTCTTTGAGGTTAGGTGCCATCACGACCTTTGGTGGGATTTTGGTTCGTGACAATGAAGAGCTTATTGGACTAGCGATGGCATTCTTTTGATAGGCTAAGTCGAGCCAAAGTTCGTTTGACCACCTCAATGATGTTGTTATTTTCTTCTAGCATATACAAAGAGGATCTCACTTCTTTTGGAGAAGATGAACAAAAAACATGAGTTGCAAATGACACTTCAAGTACTTGTTCTCCTAGTATTTCGGCTTTACTCCTTTTAATTTGGTCAACAATCTCCATGACAACTTTCAATCCGCCCTTGGAATCATATCTAGGGTTGATCTTCATTGGAGTCATCTTGATATTCTTGAACTTTGAAGAGAATAGATAAGAGGTAAAGATGTCCCATTGGGCGTACCAAAATTTATAACACCAGATTTTGTGTCTGAAAAATTAAAGACAAGAAAATAGCAATAAATATAATATTTAATCTTGCAAGTGATGAGGGTTGCAATTTGTAGAATATTGAAAATTCAAAGAGATGCAGTCATCTGATTCTTCTCGTCACGAACGTCAGTTCAGTGGCTCAAGAGCTTGGTCTTTAACTTGATGGACTTTGCATTTACTTCAAGAACTTGATCTTGAAATTGTGGTACGTAACGAACAATTTGATGATGTCACGAACCAGGATTTGAGATTCAGCTATCATGAATGAAAGATTTGAAGATGTCTACTTAAAATCTGGATTTGACTTTGCCTTAGGGATTAGGCCACGGACGAAGGTCATAGATTTAGAGTGAGACGTTGAATGTTGTTCTTCAGAGCATCTCTAGCCTTCCTTCTGCTTGCTATAAGTATTTCTTGTTTTTGATTTCTTCTTATCTCAAATGAGAGGTGTGACCCCTTAAGTGTGGAGTGGAGTAGCCTTCAAGAAAACCCTCATGAGCCATTGAGCTTGGAGCCTATGGATCGATCCATTTGATAGAAGTCCAATTAATGGGCAAGCACAATAGTATTAGACTTTTATTTAAATCAATTTATTCAAATTGAAATGTTTGACCCGATTATACTAACCCATAGTATTTATTTAGATTAGTATATATTCAATTTATTTGGAAACAACCTCTCTGCCTTCTTACAGGTACGGATAAGGTCTGCGTACACTCTACCCTTCTTAAATCCTACTTGTGACACTACACAGGGTATGTTGTTGTTGTAGTATATATTCAATTTTCGGTAAAATTCAAATCTCTTATGGATATAAATTTGATAAAATTTTAATTGTCTGCAGTAACTGATGTAGATTTTATACGAAGGTATTGATATCTTTGCTTGGTCACTTCAACAGTGTTCTCTAGAGAAAAGATGAAGAGCTGGGGATTTTTTTATTAATTTTTCAAAGAATTTCTTAATAGATATCAATAGTACTGGTATTATATTAAATAGGGTAACTTAGTCACATTGAATTTTTTATACATTACCAAAAAATAGTTTACATTATCATTACAGAGAATTCAAAATAAGGGAGGTAAGCGTAATACCGTAAAATATAAGGGAGATTAGTGTAATGAAGCGAAATTACGAGGGAATTCTCTGAAATTATCTTTAAAATTTAAAGTCTCATTATGCTAGAGGCAAAAAGAGTCTTTTAAAGTCTCTTTCTAGTTAAACTTCTAACAATAGAACGATTTTTTTTTTATACCACGCATGTAACTACAAAGAAAGGGCGACAAACCCCCTATCTAGGGGAGCATGAGTTTGAAGATTACTTCTCAAATGAGGAAATAAACTTTTTCAAAAGAAACCTTTCCTCTTTTATTCGATGAGGCAAATAGAGAACCAACTTTATTCCGTAACTTTTTTTTTTCCAGTCAAGCTTCGAAACCTTACAGTTATCATATCCTAGAATATACTCAATTCAGTACATCGTGGTCAGCTCCCAAATAGAATCTACTGTGGTGAGTGATGCATAGTGTTACATCTACAATTAGAATAAGACATGGATTGCACCAGAAAATACAGATCGTTTCTGTAAAAGAAAGAATAAAGTAAATGAAATTTTAGGTTTTTAAAATCAAGTGAAAAAGATTAGAGCTAAAAATGGACATAATCTCAGGCTCGTGTATGCACTTTATGCTTTTTCCAAGATTTGGTAGTTCTGTTTTGAGTACGAGCCTTACAAAGTACCCTATAGTAGTTTAAGTGAGCGCAATTTCAGAACACAAAGATAAAAGAAAAAAGGATAAAAAAACTTTTCTTTTCTCCCATTGAAGTAAATTTCAGTAATTTATAATCTCAAAGTACGGCTAAAACAAATACAATAGTAGCGTTTTTGAATGCAAATACTTCCATAGTTATTATTAGAACGTTATAGTAAATATCATTATTGGATTTGTGACAATTTATTTGTATTAATTCATCAACTTCAATATTAATCAAAGTTATTTGCATTAACCACATACATATTCCTTTAGGCATGGCTGATGATATCGAAATTTAGCCCTACAGCAATCAAAATGGAAAACTTGAATGCATATAAACAGATCTTCCAATGACGACACACAAGAGATGCCAAGTTGATTCCTCATTTCACCTTCCCAATGAACTGATTTTTAATAGATCTTGAACTGTCTATTGCATTATTTAAGTTTCAAATTAACACGTGTCAAACACGAAAAGGACAATGACCTCTTAATCATGACATCAACACTGGAATGTTCAGATGAAAAATCAAGAAAATGGTATAAATAAGATTTGGCAGAAAACGCTATTCTCAAATGCAAGAAAAGAAATGAACAAATACTGCGAGATAAATGCAAAAAAAGGACAGTCAAGTAGCTCATTGAAAATAACAAAACATGGCCATTACTCCAAATCACAATAAAAACAAGAGACATAGTAGTACTTCCCCATTCTCGAACTACACAATGAACTCCTTTTTTAAAACTAATAAACTCAATAACTTAGAATCTTCACATGAGTACTTTACGCACAAGCACAAGTACAAACGTCAGAAATTGTTTAATGATTTTTCATTCAATATATTACTCGATAAAAGAGTTAATCTCCAGAAAAGAAGTGCAGCATTGCAACTTTTGTTTTTATGGTTTAAAGGGAAGGAAAAGTTAGATTGTAACCTAAAGGAAAACACATTCCGAGAGTAAAGAAAGCCGCTCATTTGAGAGGATAGGCGGCAGCTCCTAGTCCTTTTTAGGCTTATCACACTGATACTGATGATTAATATTTAATCATTTTAATATTTCAAGCATGGTGATGGACAAATACATTAACAAAACCACCCCTTAAAATGTTATGTTCAATGAAAAAACTCACGAATGTCAACATACTTAAATAAAATAGTAGGCATTAAATTAGTTACAAGTTCCAATGCCATCTAATGCACTACTACTTAGTAGGCATTTGAACATACATATTTTTTGCAAATAATTTAAGTATTCTTTGTAATTTAACGTACAGTTTTATCTATTATCTCAAATTAAAACTTGGAATAGAAAATCTGACGTAGAAAAAATGATTCGAATAATATATCAAGTCACAAAACTTCTAACTTTATTGAAATTCATTTTTACACACATTCAACTTCAAAAATCTTTTTTTTCAACTTCAATGGAATATTCTCCAAACAGACCCAAATCTTGATTTCCAGAAAAGAATATAAAAGAAAACAGGAGAAAATGTGTAAAAACAAGAAGCCATTACTCAATTGCATTCATGGCTTTGTACATTTTAGAGTCGAGAAGAAGCTTGGAAGGAGAAGTGAGAAGGCTGCACAAAGTGTTTAATTTCCAAGAAGAGAACGAGGGTTTTCACCTGCTGAAGAGGGAGAAAAGTGGGTACATCACAAGAGCAATATATGGCTGAGAAACAGGTAAGAAAGTGCAGCATTTTCATTTGATGGATTTTCAAATGAAGTTATAGTGTTAACACAAAACTCTCATCCTTCTAACTAAATGTCATTTAGTGGGGAAGGAGAGGAAGGCAACAGCCCATATGAGTAATTAGAACTTTTCTCATATGCTTAAACCAATTCTGCAGAAGAACAATCACAGCAAGTGCTGATCACCTAAAAGTATATCTCAAATTTGGATTCCAACTAATAAGAGGGCGAGCTATTTCCCACCTTGCAAGTTTAACTAAACAAGTTGCAAGTGCTCATCAATTGAATAAAAGTGGGTATCAAATCAAAATGTTAGCCACCTTGGTTAAAAACATTTAAAAAAATTACAACTAGTGTAAAATCTTAAGTCCAAAGTTCAACACCTTTGATGATTTTACAAGGAAAAAATCTATTTGGATCTTACTCATCTCGCAACAAAACCCAAAACACAGCTTATTACCAAAATGAATCACAAATTTGAAAGTAGTAAAGAAAAAGTATAGAAGCAGGTCACATGCTTGTCACAAATACCCTACACTATTACACAAAAAGAAAAACAAAAATCAAACATGCTTCAATCCTTAATTAGTATGATCCACTATATCTAGAGGGACGATTAGCAGTTGGATCAAAAGAAAAGGAAAGTAAAGAAAAAGGCAAAAGGGAGCTCCCTTCAGTCCAAGCACAGATAAAAAGGGATGAATTTACCTCCCGCATCATTCACACATTCACAGTAGCGTATAGAAATACATATATGATTTCTACTGTGTTTGAATGAATGAGTCGGCAGCTAATCCAAATCCCTTCATCCACCTATGAGTGGACTGAAGGAAGCTCTCTTAAACCGTTCAATACCGAATTAAATTAATGTAAGAGGTAAATCACAAACAAATTTCTAAGAGGCTCAAAACTCAAATGAGCAAATAAGCAGTGCTATGTGCCCAAACATTTTCATATTCTTCTCAGTTTTCTATAAGAAGATATTTTGGTAGATCTAATCAAAAACAAATTGGGTAGATAAAAAATGTGTGGTGATTTTGGAGATAATGAGAGTAGAAATTCTCCTTACATTGATGCTTATGATTCGAGATCAATGGACTTCACATTTGGAAAGCAGCAACTGATTTGACTCTTGAAATCCGAACTGCGCCACACAAATTGGGACGGAGAGACTACTTAATAACTTGTCTTTCTTTTTTACTTGTCGAAGTAAAATCATCTTCCAACACAGTGACAGTACCTTCAAAGATATCAATGTCTAACAAGAAAATTCACAATACCAACATCGCTGTACAAATGAAATGTATTTTTGGTGTTTTCTTTTCTAAATTTAAAGAGCTAATATTGGGTTCTGAAGGCACATGAATAGATGGTGGAAAGTAATATACCTGCAACATACCCTAGACCAAAAAGGAAAACAGAAGTTCTCAAGTCAAATGGTTTTTAAAAGGCAAAGGAAAAAATTAACGAGACGCAGTAACACTAAAGCAGTAATATTTGTTAATTTTTCTGCCACTACTCCAATTGCCTGAATGAACCCTAACCCTAACCCGCTGCAAATCCAAGAAGGACAAGCTTGGCGAAAACCTAGACTAGCAATTGACCACAGTAGAAAGATCAGATCACAACTGACAAGTCACAAGGACAAAATCAAACTCATATAACATCATACAAATTAAAGGCGCATTTACCCCTGTTAATTGATGATCCGGTGAAGCAAGGAAAGATACTCCTGAAGCAGTGACCAACTCTCTTTAACGTCAAATAGTAAAAGCAATGACAGTATAAAACTCACTAATATATATCCAAAACAGATAAACGTATGATCAGCGAAATATTTATAACAACGAAAACAAAGAAGACTTCTTCTCCACTCCCCTAAGAAAATCCCAAGTTGGACAATCGATGAACCATGCAAGTGTTCTGAAGAAAACGAGACAAATGGAAGAAAAAAAGAAGGGAAAACAATGGTAGAAAGGGGAAAGAGTAAGCAAGAATCCCGGAAGATGGAGAGGTAGTATTGGTTATATTAGCTTAAGTAGAGTGTAGTGTCACTCTCGGCCTAAGAGTCAGAGCAAAAGGGAAAGCGATGTATGAATGAAGATCTCCACGAATCTCTGCCAAAGAGAAACCAAACCTAGTGGCTAGTAGGGGGTTCTCTCTCTCTTTCTTTTTTCTATACCTTATACAAGAGGGGAGTTGTTGAAAAGACAGGCGTAGAATGGTGTATTTATACACATGATGGATAAAAACTGTCTTCTCTTTCTCTCTCCCCCCTCCTTATCAGGGAAAGAGTTTTGTAGGAAAAAGAAAGAAAAAAGAGTGGCTCTTGTGGGGTTTTCTTTTCTTTGACCATTGTCAGTTTCTTTTAGACAGTAAATACTACAGTCTAGCTGTCTTCTACTAATTTTACTGTTCTCCTGGTAGCAGCCTTTTGTGGGTCACCGGAAGAAAGAGACTGATAAAATAGGGTTAGAATTAAGAATGAGAATAGTGCAGGTCAGTTACGATGTTGTAAGTAAATTGGCTAAAGTGACATTGAAACCCCGTGCAAGTCCTCAACATAAATTTGATCTTTTTTCCCCATTTGGTGAAGAAATTCTTAGATGTTGAGAAAACTCCGAAAACAAATCTAACTACGGTTGTTTACCCGTAAAACAGTATAATTAAAGTTGTTACATGATTTATAGACAAACGAATTAATTTGATTCAAAAATAATAAAGAGATAAGATTAAAAATGAGATTCAGCAACTGAAATTAAAGAAGATGACAAGTCTGGCTCCGGGCGCAATGTCTCTGAAGACGAAAGTGAAAGTAATGATAAAATGCAAATAAAGTTGTTTAATTGAGAGCAAAAGTAAAATATAGCCTATGTTTGCAGAAAATTGCGTGTATTACAATGGTTGTTGAGCATGTTATTTATAGCTTTACCTAAGGAAACAACATCCTAGGATCAAGTTCCTCTTAAATGATAATAAAAGAGTCATTGATGAATATGTAACAACAGACCATGAATGCAAATATTCTCTGCAACGGTTGCTTATTTAATGTTAGAGAATTTTCACTCATTGAATGTTATCTGATGGCAAACCCTTGATCTTCTCCCATTAAATATGCTCCATTCGGGATTTACCTGGTGTCGATTACATTCGTTGTATCCAGTATTGGTCATTGCCTAACTTGCATGCATTTTTCTTACCTTCGGTTCCACGTGTCATGCTATCATTCAACCATCTGTTATAAATCAATTTTACCCCATACAGATAGTCCTCCTACTTTTCGGTAACACATCTTAGTGTTACCAGGAAGTTGGTAAAGAATTTTTTGTTAGCGAAAAAGTTCCTGAACAGACTCTGACGCTTGAAAGGACGCACGTCTTCTCGCATTTAATACCCAAACATGTGTTGTCCTACGATTCAACAAATATTTTCGCCGATTTTAGAAGTAATCATGACCACGATTTTTGTCGTTTATAACTCCCCTTCTACCATTATTCTTACTTCTTTACTTCCAAAAATTTTCATAAGTCTCTCATTCTCTTTGCATCTGCTTAGAAAAAATTTCATCTTCTTCAACTCTCTTAGAAAATGTTTTGCTACACTTTTACAACCATGGCTTCTTTCTATGCACTCTTTGGAAGCACTAGTCTTCTCTTCTGTGGAGGACAAAGAAAAATAAGGACAAGAAAGCCGATGTCGATCCTAAACCTCCCACTATAAACACCATCATACCACAACATCTCCCTAACGACTTCCAGGAGGAGGCCACTTCTGCATCTTCACGGACTTGGCCTGTTAGTAAGTATCCTTCCTCCATTCTCCCTTCAAGTATCCCAACTGTGAAGGAGGACTGCAAGTGCCCCAATCTTGAAATTCTCGCCCCGGATATGATAGAGTGGGGTTACCTTCACCAAGGTGGGTTTTATGTATGTATATACATACCCATTTACCTTGGGTTCATTCTCTCTAGGGTCGAATGAAGGGCTTGACCCTATAATTTTGGAGTTTTGCCGCAGGAACCAGGTTTGCTTAGCACAAGTAGGCCCATCTATATGGCGAACGGTGGCTTGCCTTCACCAACTGTGCACAAAGATCGGAAAAACCCTAACCCCATGCACATATGATGAATCTTTACTCTCCCAAAGTTTTTCGCGGGGAGCAATAGACTTCAGCAAACATGGTCACCACGCTCTTCTCACCATAGTGGATGATGACACTCATCGCGGATGGATGGAGTGATTCGTCATCATTGCTACCAGTGACATCATCCCGGCCACCACTTCGTCTTTTCCTGAGTCGTGGAATCGCTTCTTAAGTTTTCAATTATTCGTTTCCTTCCTTTGTGAAAAAATTATTTTTCGTTGTTGCTGATCTTCTTATTTCTTTTGTTCCAGCTATCCGATGGGAACCACCACGGGTTCAAGGCCTGGACCAGTGGGTTCAGAAAATTCTGAAAATCACGACACTAGAATTCTGCCGGTGGAAGAAATGGCCCCTAAATATGGGTGGAAGGCTAAAAATCATGGTAAGCCGAGTACTTCTTCCATTTATCTTTGTGCGATCACAGGTAATTTCATGAAAAGTTGCTAACTCCATTTTTTGCTTAATACGGGACTTCCGCAGGGCTCTGTCGGTTACCCCGAAATTGACATTTTAGAGGACCCCAAGGAGGATAGAAGGGTGTTGCAAGGCGCCCTTGCCTGAAGCAGAGCTCGTAGATCTGCTTCCGGTTAGGGTGCCTCATCTCGGATTCCCTAGCCCGAGAACAAGCAACAAAAAAGACGACGATCTTCCTTAGCTGGGACTCAAAGTAAGAAAATAAAGAAAGTTACAACCGAGCAGGTTGCAGTGGTCCTCGTTGATGGGGGGAAGCCAGTGGTGAAAAGGCTCCCCTTTAAAGGAGGAAAGGATCTTCACCAGCTCAATCGGGTGCTCAGTCGGGAAAGCTTTAAAACCCAACGTCGGATGAAGTTGACGTGCTTTGGGGCGAGATGAGCTTGATCAAGAATGCTGATTCTCTTTGACAGGCCCCCTTTGTTGCCTCCGGTCCAGCGGGTTCAGACCCTGGGCCTCTTCTACCTCCAACCACTAAGCCAGTAACAATCGACATTTCTTCTGCCACCCCCGCTTCTTCACCTTCTACACCGATGGGTTCACTCTCATCGACACCAGCTGCACCTTCTCTGCCGACAACAACTACCAATCCTTCACTAGTACCGTTTGAGCGAGAAAGGGGTGCTTCTCATCCTCGGTCTCCCGACCACGGGAATTTGGGGCACAATTATTCAACCCATTCCCTAGATCCACGCGGGAGAAGAAATGCCATTATTTTGATTTTGAAAGAGTGCCATCTTTTGTCCAAGCCGGTAGATCTTGCGAATTATCTGAAGTCGTTGGCTTCAAAAAAAGATTGGAAAAAAATGCGCTCCCTTTATGGGGAGTGCTTGATGAACAATGCCATTCACAACGCGACGCAAGTACGTACTTGTTTTCTTATATCCTCTTCCGAACGGGATCAACTGTTGGCTGAAAAGAGCCAACTTGATGCGCTCCTTCCGGTATTGGAGGCAAAAGCTATTGAGGCGAGCGAGCTTAAGGCTCAGTTGCAGCAAAGCGAACAAGATAAAATGGCACACAACCAAGAAGCCACTCAATTACACGAACAACTTCAAGAGGCTAAGGCTAAGTGGGCCGAGCTCCATGACGTTGTGCTTGCTGCTGCCGAGCACGAGTCTGCCTTCGAGGTGCAAATAAATAATTTGAAGGCAGACATAAGCTCCAAAACCGGGGAGGCCAATGCTGCCAAGGAGTAGGCGACCAAAATGGAGGAGAGGTTTAAGAGAATCATGGAGCAAAATAAGATCCACTTATCTACAACTATAGAGTTTGATTCTCGCCTCAACGCCATGAGATCTGAAAGGGACGACCTTCAGGCTGAAATTGATAGACTCAAATCAAAGCTCCATTACAAGAAGATTCCCTCGTATTTGAGAAGACTTATGCTATATATCATATGAGGAGGAAAACCTTGGAAGAGGCCAAAACGTGCATCATCAATGTTGATGATTGCATCGTCAAGGCCCGAGAACTGGAGCTAACTGCTCGTGAAAATCTTCTCGTTTGGCCCGCTGCAACTGACTCTTCGAGCACCGGTTTCGAGTATTCAAGAACCGAAGGGGAGATTGAAGAAAATAAAGATGAAGGTTCAAGCTCCGAGCCGGTAGTAGATCTGCCTCCTTCCACCGGGGAAAATATAGACCTATCTCTCCCTTCGGGTTTCGTCGGCAATGACGTTTAAATTTTTCTTTTAATATCTTGTAATTATGCCAAATATTTCACCGAGTTTGGCACTTTGATGAATAAAGAATATTTTGCTTAAATGTTGTGCAAAATATATTCCTTTTGCATTGAATTGATTAAAGTTTTGGGTATATTTTCATCTGATAACTTTTGATTCCGGGCATAAAATGAAACCTTTCGGAATCAACCCTTTACTATGAGGGTTTCATAAGAGAGGGACATCTTATGTTTACAGTGCTCTTGAAGATGACGTCTCATGTTTATTCCGGCACAAGCATTTGAAGTTTTTGTTATCTTTCAAATGATAAAGTTAACTCATAATTTGGACAAGAAATAAGATAAAAATAAAGGACTTGATTTTATTCCTTCTATCTTTAAAAGTACATAAGCATTTTTTTTCTAAAGTAAAAACTATCAGTACATGTGGCTAACTTGTACAACTTATTTTTATAGGGTTGATCATGCAGTCCTCGGTCCCGATGAATATTGATCCCGATTCTCGCAGTCCTGGTTTTCGTGGCACTCCTGGTGCCGTATCAGATATTATCCCCCCTAGTGTTCAAATGTGAAGCATGCGAATTCGAACAATGGGTGTCTTGCTTCATAGGTAGAAACGACTCATAAATGGTTAAATAATCCTTTTTAGTGATGGAAGGCAAAGCTTGCCAACAAACCAAAGATTATTTAACCACCTATATAGCCATTTGTTATCGATGTGAAAATTTTTGTGCCTTAGTGTCTAAAGGTCTTTCCTTTTGCCGATGACTCTCCCTTCGTAGTATGCTTTCCGTTGCTGCCTCATTAAAAACCTTGCTAGAAAAATCCAATTGGAAAAAAACTGGTCGAAGAGAAAAAGAGTGCAGCACATACTTTCAGTATTGGTAGCATCTGTCAGCAATAATACGTTTTGAGGTGAGTCACATTCCAATTGCTGGGCAACTTGACTCCATCTTAATTCCCCAACGCGTACGACCCTTTACCAGTAATAGCTGAAACTCGGTAAGGACCTTCCCATATTGGACCTAGCATTCCGGCGTTGACTTCCCTAGTGCTCTGAGTCACCTTTCTCAAAACTAAGTCTCCTACTTTTGAAGTAGCGGAGATTGACCCTCTGATTATAATATCTTTCCATCCTTTGCTTTTGAGCCTATGCTCGTCTAACAAGTCCAGCCTTACCAACAACGCCTCATTGTTTGCTTCTTCATTTACTTCCACCGGTATCAGAGCTTCTGCGCCATATACGAGAGAGAAAGGTATTTTTCCCATGATCGACTTCGTCGTTGTCCGGTATGCCCATAGTACACCTGGTAGCTCTTCGGTCCATTTAACTTTAGCAGCTTCTAAACTCTTTTTAATGTTTTGGATAATCACCTTATTGGTTGATTCTGCTTGTCCGTTAGCACTTGGATGGTACGGTGAATAGGTAATCCTATTGATTTTCAAATCTTCCATAAAATTTGTGACTTTGGAACCTATGAACTACGGTCCATTGTCGCAGGCAATCTACCTCGGTATTCCGAATCAGCAGATTATGTGGTCCCATATGAAGTCGACCACTTCGTACTTACTGATCTTTTGGTAAGGACCTGTTTCAACCCATTTAGTGAAGTAGTCAGTTAAAACTAAAAGAAATCTTGCCTATTTGGGGCTCGGTGGCAGAGAACCGACTATGTCCATTCCCCATTTCATGAATGGTCGTGGGGACAATATCGAATACAAGAGTTCTGTCGGTTGGTGCACCAATTGTGCATGGCGTTGGCATTTGTCGCACTTATGAAAAAATACCTTTGCATCCTGCTCTATCTGAGGCCAATAGTAGCCTGCCCTAACCAACTTTAGAACCAACAAATCTGCACCGGAATGGTTCCCGCAAATTCCTTCGTGGACTTCTCTCATCACGTTGTCTACCTCTGAGGCTCCCAGACATCAGGCCAATGGTCCTTGGTATGATCTTCTATATAATTTCCCATCCATAAGGTAGTAACGAGCTCCTTTGGTTCGTAGTGCCCGGGACGCTTTCGGGTCTCCGGGTAATTTGCCATGCCGAAGATATTCGACGAACTCATTCCTCTAGTCCGAGACTAGGTTGGTTGAATTGACTTCACAGTAACCATCCACATCCAATGCCGTTGGAGGAATGAGTTCGAAGTAACCATCCACATCCAATACCAAACGTAAAAGTTGAATGTCGGTACTGAAGTCATATCCTTTCATCTCCGTAAATGACCCAAAATTGGCCAATGCATCTGCTTCCATATTTTCTTTCCCTCGAATGTGTACGATTGACCATTCCCTAAATCGTGCGAGCAATGCCTGAACCTTGTTCACTTATTGTTGCATACACTCTTACTTCGTGGCAAAAATCCTGTATACTTGGTTTACTACCAGCTGGGAATCTCACTTTACCTCGATGGCCTCGGAGCCGAGTCCCTGGGCTATTTCAAGTCCTGCAACCAAAGCTTCATACTCGGCTTCATTGTTAGTTAATGGAACAGTCTTAATGGCATGTCTCAGGATTTCTCCCGAGGGAGTGACTAGAACTACCCCGAGACCGGGCCCTTTTACATTGGAAGCTCCATCCGTAAAGAAGGTCCAGACTCCTGATGTCGTTTTCGACACCAACACTACTTCCTTAGTAGCCTAGGGCATTAACCCGAGATTGAAATCAGCCACAAAGTCAGCCAAAACTTGTGAATTGATCGTAGTCGTGGGTTTGTACTCAATGTTAAACTCACTAATTTGACTGCCCATTTAGCCAAAAGGCCTGACAACTCAGGATTGTGAAGGACATTCCTTAAGGGAAAAGTTGTCACAATGGCTATCGGGTAGCACTGCAAATTAGGCCTAAGCTTTCTAGAGGCGACTATGAGAGCTAAGTCCACCTTTTCGAGGTGCGGATAGAGAGTCTCCGCTCTTGATAATATTTTACTTACATAATAAACAAAAAATTGCGTACCTTCTTTCTCTCGGACTATAAGGGCACTTATCGCTACTTCTGAGACCACAGGATATATTAGCAACTGATCGCCTTCCCCTGGTTTTGACAGTAATAGGGGGCTTGATAGGTATCCTTTTAGGTCTTTTAAGGCTTGTTGGCATTCCGGAGTCCACTCAAAATTGTTCTTCTTTTTGAGAAGTGAGAAGAAGTGCTGACACTTTTATGAGGATTTTGAGATGAACCTGCTTAAGGATGCTAACCTTCCGGTTAATCTTTGCACTTCTTTCACGCTTGTTAGCTGGTCCGAGATGTCTTCGATGGCTTTGATTTTATCGAGATTTACCTAGATCCCTCTTTTCAAGACCAGAAACCACAAGAACTTACTAGAACTAACCCCGAACACATATTTCTTTGGGTTAAACTTCATGTTATGCTTCCTCAGAATGTCGAAAGTCTCTTAGAGGTGCTTCAAATGATCTCCTGCATTCAAAGACTTGACTAACATGTTATCAATATATACTTTAATTGTTTCCCATATTTGATTCTCAAGTATTTTGTTAACGAGCCTTTGGTAAGTAGCTACGGCATTCTTAAGCCCAAATAACATCATATTATAGCAATATGTGCCAAAGTCTATTATGAAAGAAGTTTGTTCCTGTTCCTCCGGGTTCATCTTGATTTGATTGTACCCGGAGTGAGCATCAAGGAAGCTCATTAACTCGTGTATGACTGTAGCATCAATTATTTAATCAATATTTGGCAATGGGAACGAGTCTTTAGGGCACACCTTATTTAAATCCTTATAATCTACGCACATTCTAAACTTGTTATTCTTTTTCGAACTACAACTACATTGGCTAACCATTCTGGATATTTTACCTCCCAATAGAACCGGTATTGAGTAGTCAGGTTACCTCTTCTTTAACAAACTTGTTCCTGACCTCGACAATCAGACGTTCCTTCTGCCTTACCGGTAGGAAGTTTGGGTCCAGGCTTAGCTTGTGAACGACCACTTCCAATGGGATACCTGTCATATCCGAGTGCAACCACGCAAAGCACTCTACATTAGCTTTAAGAAAATTTATAAATTCTAACCTGAGTTCGGGATTGAGTCATGTTCCTAAGTAAAACTTCCTTTCCAAAACTTCATCTCGGCCACTTGCTCGAATTCTTCCGCGGTTGACTTTGTAGCATCCGTCTCCTCCACTACCTGAAAATATCTCAGCACTTGGTGGAATTCCGATGACTTCTCGCCTTTATCGTCTACATTCGGGAAGGGAGAAGGCATCGGTTCCTGTAATTGCTATTTGATGGGCTCCTTCCCCTTGCTGTTGGAAATTGTTACTGCGTTCATCTCTCTTACTGCCAGTTGGTCTCCTCTTATCTTCTTGATCCCTTCCAGTGTTGGAAATTTCAATAACTGGTGATATATCAAAGGTACGACCTTCATCTCATGTATCCGCGACCGCTCGAGGATTACATTGTAGCCCATGTCGCCATCTACCACTTCAAATAAGGTGGTCTTGGTTACCCCTTTGCATTCATGGGTAGTAGGAGCTCTCCTCGGGTTGTCACACTTGTCAAGTTGAATCCAGCTAAGAGTTTTGTCGCCGGAATGATGCTTCCGATCAGCTTTGCTTGCTCAAGCACTCTCCATTGGATGATGTTGGTAGAGCTTCTTGGGTCAACCAAAATACGCTTAATTTTGAAATCTAAAACATTAAGAGAGATTACTAGAGCGTCATTATGCGGCAGAAGAAGTCTGTCAGCGTCTTCCTCCGTGAAGGTTATATCATCATCCACGACTTTTCGGAGTCTCTTGTTATAAGTCACCAATATATTTATTTTCTTGGCCATCGAGAAGGTTACACCGTTGATTTCATTCCCTCTAAAAATCATGTTGATAGACAACTGAGGGGAGTCTTCTGTTGCCTTCGAAGGCTCTGTATTATCCCGACTTCGGCCGCAATTGTTCTTGGCTCAATCACTTAAATATTCCCTGAGATGGCCATTCTTCAACAATGTCGCCACCTCTTCACGTAGATGCCGACAGTCCTCAGTTCTATGACCGTGAGTCCCATGATATTCACACCACAAGTTGGGATCTCTTTGGCTGGGATCGAATCTGATTGGCTTAGGGAATTGCGCTTCTTTGATATTCCTCATCACCGATATCAACTCTACTAAGCTGATGTTGAAGTTATAATACGATAACCTGGGATATATGGAGTCTCGGGCCCCTAGTACCTCTTTTTCTTGTAACGACCTGTTGTTACGGCAATAATCGATTCTTTTATCAGAAGTGAACCTATACGAGGACCGAAACCCTTTGCTGATGCGTCCTTCGATTCTTTGATACGACAAAAAACGACCTCTAGAGGATTGCTGATCCGTATCAAAGTCGCTTTTAACCTTATCCTGGTTTTTGTCCCTATCCCGTCCCTTGATTGATATCGGGAACCCGAGTTGATCATCTTCTATCCTTATTTTAGACTCATAGCGATTATGGACATCCGCCCATGTGGTTGCTTAAAACTCGAGCAGGCTTTCATTCAGCTTTTGGGAGGCATCAGAGCTCCACGGATTTAGCCCCTTTGTGAATGCCTCTACTGCCCACTCATCTGGTACCGCCGGTAGCGGCATCCTCTCCTTCTGAAAACGGATCATAAACTCCCGCAACAGTTCAGATGAGCCTTGCGCGATCCTAAATATGTCCGCCTTTCTGGCCTGAACCTTCCTTGCCCCGGCATGAGCCTTAATGAACGAATCTGCAAGCATCTCGAAAGAGTTAATTGAGTGCTCGGGTAAAAGAGAATACCATGTCAGGGCCCCTTTTGTGAGGGTTTCGCCAATTTTTTAGCAAGGCCGACTCAATCTCATGTTGAGCCAAATCGTTCCTTTTCACAACCGTGGTGTAGGTTGTGGTGTGTTCCTGCAGATCCGAGGTCCCATCGTACTTTGGTATGTCCGGCATTTTGAACATCTTTAGAATTAACTCCAACGCTGCGCTCGGCTTAAACGATAATTGTGTGTATTTCTTTGAATCTGGCCTTTCAGAACTGGTGGTGCGTCCGTAATATGATCCATTCGGGCGTGAAACTCCTTCGCATTTTGATCCATTCCCCTCATAAACCTCATAAGTTCAGTTTTGAAGGGATCATTCCCGTTGTCATTCCCAGATCCGCTACCGGTCCCTCCGACACAGTCAAAATTGACTTCACCCATTGGGGATTGGAGATGTGAGAGGTTACCACTGGAGGGCCTACGGAAAGGTACATGCCAAAGAAGAGGTGGGGAGAGGTGATTAGGCAAGACATGGACCAGCTTCAGCTGACCGAAGACATTACCCTTGATAGGAAGGTATGGAGGTCGAGTATTAGGGTAGTAGAGTAGGTAGTCTAGAGTATTCATAACAGTAATATTGGCACGCAGTCTAGCTTTCTGTTGGTAGGAGGTTTTTCTAACTAACCGTTATTTTCTTTCATTGTTGATCACCTTACTACCTTGTTGTTTTTATTCTGCTTTTATATGACTTTGTGGTACTGTCCCTTGTCTATATTTTTATTAATGTGGTGCTTATGCTTTCCTGAGTCGAGGGTCTATTGGAAACAACCTCTCTATCTTCACAAGGTAGGGGTAAGGTCTGCGTACACATTACCCTCCCCAGACCCCGTGTTGTGGGATAAGATTGGCTATGTTGTTGTTGTATTATTATTATTGTTGTTGTTGTTGTTGTTGTTATTATTATTATTTATTTATTTTAGTCTAGTCGTTTCCTTGCAAGTTTATATAACATAACCACGAGATCTTTCTCACTTAATGGCGTAATTGTCTTGGCGTAATTGTTCTTATGAGTTTTGTATATATCTCAATATTATGGAATATAATAAATCCCGTAAAATGGGTGTTAGTTATTTCAATTTGGAGGTGTCTACTCATTTATATTTGTAAATTGTTTGTTGAGAATGCTGGTGGAGGCATATCATGTGTTGATGTCTATAAAGAAAGCACGGAAACTAAAATTTGCATAAAATTTAAAAGTGCTAGTCATAACAAAAATAAATTTATAAATAATGCAAAACCCTAAAAGCCATCGTGGGTTGTTCTATGTCGACTTGTCTGCAAAAGACAAGGCCACATTAGTGGCCAGCCATTTGCAAAACCATCATTATCTTTCAAATTTGTCCAGAATATTTGGTTGAAACATGTCGATCCAATAGTGTTCTATTGATATAGCCATGCAAAATGTTAGACTTCTAGAAGAGCATCTTTTCTACTAGTATAAATGTCATGTTGTACATGTTTGGTGTTGATAATGTAAAAAAACAATTACCTACTCTTGTCAGTGTAGATAATGTGAAGTTTGTTTCCTAAAAGTTATTACTAATGACCTGAGGCGAATCCAGATTTCATTGTTACAGGTGTCAATATCTTTAATGTAACCTTATCTCTAGTCAAGAATGTCTAATTAAGGTGTACATTTGGCTAGTTCGCTCAGTTTTGAATTAACTCGGTTCGATTCGATCCATTTTTCAATTAATTCGGTTCATTTTATAATATTTTTTGGTACATAAATACACACGTGATAACCAAACTAAAAATATTTGACGATCCTTCAAGAAAAAAATAATATTAACTAGATCAAAAGAAAAATGATTAAAAGTATATTGAAATTTCAAAATTCGAGATTTAGAAAAGAAAAATAAAAATAAATATACTTTTATAATCTAAATAACTAATAGAAATGGAATATTACAGACGGAGAATACAATGATGAAAATAATAAATTAAGAAATTAAGAGAGAAGAAAAGAAAAATCTGGAAAAGAGGGAACAAGAAAAGCAAAATTGATTTTGCTAAGAAATGAGTTGAGTGGGGAGTCGATCTTGGGCCTTGGCCTAGGCAGGAAGCAGTTGAACCGTGGTATTTACCATAATTTTGGTATTCAGGGTGCCACGCTTTGTTTATATAGCATTTTAACATGAAATATCAGTATAATACCAATACTAATATGAAATTCTATCGAAGTGATCGGGTGGCGTACCACCCCTTCCCTCTATATAGATCCGCCTCTTCCAATGTACCAAGAAGCTAACTACTATGTTTCCTATCACCAAAAGAGGGAAAAAAACAGAGTTAAGAAAACCCACTAATTAAATGTAGAGGTGAAAAGCACTTCTACAAATTCATAGTACGGAATTTATTTTAGTTAAACTTTAGTCCGACCCTGGCGACAGATCTAGAGTTATGAAAATGGATATTAAAATCTAACTTAATTTCAAAATTAGTTAACTCATACGATGAAAATCATTTTTATAAGTCAGCCCATCCTCTCAACCGTTACAAGACACTCTAACAACTATTATTGAGAAATTGGAAAATAGCTATTTTTAACCCCTACTATTAGAGTTTGGATAGCATTTAAAAAGTTATTATTATTTAGCCACTCTTTAGATACAAAAAATATTTGGACAAAAATACCCTCTAATTAAAATACGGAACAACTCCAACAATCGGTATTGGAGTTTGAAACTTTGACAAGTAAAACCCTAATATATTTTGCTCTAAGTTCAAAAATGAACTATATGCTAGAGTTCAAAATTTTTAAAGGTGAAACTCCAACACCATGTGCTAGTGTTTAGGACTTTTAAAGGTGAAACTTCAGCTATCATATGACGTAGTTTAGAACTTTTAAAAGCTAAACTTCAGTTACTTTTTCTTTGTAATTAGAAAGAACGAACCAGCAACAAACCCAGAAGAAAAAATACGAAGACACACGTGATCTGCACAACGATCTGATCAATCCTCTTAGATTAATGATTGAATACTAATTGCTAAAGGCTTGGGACACTTAACCGAACCCAAGACAAAAAACTTGTTGGTGTGATGAAAACTCATAATGTTCAAGATTCTCCTGTTTTGAGTTTCACATTGAGTAAAACTCCAGGAATGATTCCTGGAGTTCAAAATAATAAAGGTTCAAGTTCCATGATTTTTTCCTGGAGTTAACTTCACATTCAAACTCAAGAAATAATTTATGAAGGTTGAATTGAATGTTATCCTCTGTAATAACTTTGCTATTAGGGTCACTCGAGTTTGAACTAGTAAATGTTCAAACAACAAGAATTGCTCCTGGTTAGAACTTCAGTATATTTTATTGGGGTTATACTTGCCAAAGCTTTGAAATACTACCGATTGTTGGAATTATATTTTGTGTTTTAGTTGGGGGGAAATATTAATTTGATCGGACCAATGGCTACTTTGCAATTACAATTAAAATATGACTAAACCCTAATAGCCGAGGTAAAAAATCGCCAACCCGGTTACAGCTTGTTTGGATGGTTGTTATGTATCGTTTCATTACGTATTATATTGTACTATATCATTTTGATTCATACAATGTTTGTATATATTGTATTGTTTGTCGTCGTTTCATGATATCATGCACCAATAATATGAAGAACAAACTTACAATATTATAAATAAAAAGTAAAGTACGAGATAGAATTATTATATAAATAGGTAGGGTAAATGATATAATAGAATTATTTAATTATAATGAAGGGTAAGATGAGAGAACAAAATAAGGTAACGACGCGACCATACTAAATCGATCGTTCCATAAAATATCTCTTTTTATCGTTACGTAACGACGGATTTAACAATTCGATACAATAAATTTAAATAATAATTAAAATAAATATTTTATTTAAAATTATAATACAATACAATACGTAATGATAAACAAGGGAGTACTTATATTAGAGACTAGAGTAAGAGAAAAACGATTATAATACTTGAATTGAAATTTTCGAGAAAAAGAAGAATATGTTTATTTCAACGTCAATGTCATTTTAACTCAAGATGTGGCGACCAATTATGTTTTTAGGAAATAAAATCTGCAAAGGATTCTTCCGCAGATATTTTAATTCAATCCGTTGGGCAAGGAATATAAAAGATACAGTAGTACAAAAACTGACAGCAAATAAGATTTGAACATTGGTTTGAAACAGAAGTACATATTTATGTTAGGTATGGCTAATTTTCTGGACTATTTTCTTTATTTATATTTGAATGGATTTCTAGATTCACTTTCTTAATTCAAGATCTCTCTTTTACTTACTGAATCTAAAGTGTTTGTAAAACTCATTAATCGATATATTTTTCGGAAATAGCCTCTCTACTCCTTCGGGGTAGGGGTAATGTCTGCGTACACACTATCCTCCCCAGACCTCATTAGTGGAATTTTACTGGGTTGTTGTTGTTGTATCCTACAGAAATTCAAAACTTTTATCTGAAAATGAAAAAATTTCATTCATCTCATCACACTTCATGATAATAAAAATAAAAGTAACTACCATATAATAATACTAGGTGAGGGGAAAATATTTTCCACCAGAGATTCATGGTCTTACATTTCCTAGAAAGGGAAAATGATTTCCAAGAAGAGAGGGTGAAGAACCATTTCCGGTAGGTCAGTCATTTTTATTTGGAGATCGATAAGTCAGGACTAGCAAAAAGTTGAAAAGAATTCATCGAGAAAAAAACTTAACATCATACAAAATATAGCCATGTAGAAAAAGAAAAAGATTAAGTCCGTATCTTCAGTGTCGGTTTAGCAAGCATATAGCCATGAATTAAGGAAAGGAGATTCTAATTCCATTAATTTGAGTTACGTGATTCCTGCTTCTAATTTTTTACTGCATATAATGTACCTACGTGTAGGATCGACATCCTTAAGCAATTCGAATAAAACAATTTTGATTGTTTTGTTTGACAGTTATATCTCAAATCTTTTGGAATCAGGACCTAAGTTACGCTTGTCTCCAAACCATTAAGACAACTTATGCTGTTTGTTGTTTAAAATATGAAACAAGATTGAAGGAACTGAACCCTACCAAACTTTAAAATTGAACAAAGTACGTAATATATGTATGTATTAATAAATAATTAATACAAGCCTAGTAAAATTAATTGACTCGTAATAATTTCTTTCTGCAGTGAAAAACAACAACCGTTGAACACACTAGTAGAGAGTAGGGCCATGCATAATTTGGTAAATACCGAATTACTGTATCGAAATCGAAAATTTTGGTATTTGGTATTCGATATTTTAGTATTCGGTATGGTATTTGATTTAAGTTTTAATAAATATTGGTATTTGGTATGATATTTGGTATTTTAAAATGAAATACCGAAATACCGATACTGTACCGAAATATATATTATATTACACAATACACATATTATTGATTATAACATAAATATAAAAATTTAAAATTTTATTTTTCATTATTCTCTAAGTTCGCCAATTAACTCTAAGAAAGTAACAAAATATTTTTAATGATCAAATTTCTTCTTTTATGTAAAGTTTTCTCTCTCTAGGTTGATATTTGCCAGTTTTGGACAAAACTTTTGTCAACAAATATTTCTAGTTTTGTACTTTTGAGTACTTTAATTTAGAATATTACAATCTATGACTCTATGCACTAGTTAATATTAAGCCGAAGTTACCAAACCGAATAAACCGAAATCGAAAGGAGAAAAATCGAACCATACCGAATTTAATTAGGTATGGTATTGGTATTGCATTTTAAAAAACCGAATACCGAAAATACCGAACCGAAATATTTAAATACCGTACCGTACCGACCGACGAACACCCCTACTAGAGAGTATCAAACTACTTTAACAAGTAGCTACTTTAACTCAAAAAGATATTTCGTAGGCATTTGACATTATGTGATTGAAATAGAAAAGCTAATTTGAAGTTAAAATTGAGAATGAATATTTGAAACTTAACGTTTTAGGAGATATCATAAAGTTTTTCATGATTCTCAAGAGGAAAATATGTCGAGGAAGCAGCGAGAAAGAAAACACAGTAGCCAAAATATTCAAAACAAAAAGGAACAGACGAATGAATAAATTGAACGTTTGGTCTGTCAGCTGTGTGGGTGATGACTGTCGTATGCAATATTTTCTCAGGGCAAGATGATGATACATTTGAATTCTTACTTGGCTACAACTGCCTGTGTAAAAGATGGGGCAGATCTGTCAAATGACATTTATACATCATTCATCTGTCATGTCAAATTTTCACAACCCTTTCCTCTAAAGGCTGTCAAATTATCTCAGTTTACAAACTACAGTACGCCTTTCCCGGTTCTGGAACTAAAGTGTTAGCAAAAATGGACTTATAACATCAAAATAAATGGAAAAAAGACTTAAGAACATTTTTATATATAGCGCATGAATTTGATGCGCTATGCTTATTTATTTGACCCACAATAATTGGTGAGTATAACGCATGTCTTATATGCGCTATTGGTACAACACATATAAGACATGTGCTATATCCACCAATTATTGTCCCCCTCGCACTGAATATTTGCTAAGTTAAGGACCAACATTCCTTCTTCAAAAATTCATTATTCAGCCAGTATTTTGCTTACTCATTCCAAAATATTTGCTTACTCAATTTTTTTCTGCATTTTGGCAGAATGTTTGAAGAGCGAAAAATTAAGGTTGCATTATATATGGAGGGGGAGGGGGGAGATGAGGTTTTCGTGGACAATAACTCAATACACTATAGTTGTTTTCCACAGAGTATTGTTAAGTTGCCACTCATATTGGAGTACGATAGATTTATATCTTTGATTTGTAAAAGAAACCGTTAAATTAAGGTAACCGAAAGATATCCTTATTTGCTTACTCCGCAAGGGGTTGCTTGTTATATTGAGTTTAACATCGAAGATGATGAAACTCTAAAAGATTTTTTGAGGACTCCGGATGAATACCGGGATCTTCTTGTGATCAAAATGCTAAAAATGTATGTCAAGTCTGAAGACGTCAACTATATTGAGGTTCGGCAAAATATGGATAACCCTCAATCATCTGGTGATATTTTTGGAGCAGTTTTATCCGAACAGGTTCCGTTTGAAAGAGACTGGCTAGATCTAAACTTATCTCCACGGGCAAATGAGGAGCGATGACATAATTTCTCCCCAAATTTACATAATTCACACGATGAGTGATAAATTTCAATTTTCCTTGTTGTAGTATGATTATTTTTTTATGTATCTTATTCGTACTAACACTTATATCATCCAAAGAGGGTACCGACCAGATATGAATTTTACAAGTTATGAACCAAGCAACAGTTAGAATATACCTAATTTTGGAGGTTTGGATCATGCTGGTCCATCTGCGAGTCATCAACAACTCGATAATGTGTATCGTGAGCTATCTATAGATTATGAATTATAAGTTAAGAAATAAAGTTAATATATTATGTTGGGATGACTTTGAGAAACTCATTATTTTATTAGTTGTGCAGTGAAAACGAGCAACATGATGGTCCTGTCCTTACTTAGTTTCCCGAAGACGATATATTTAATCAGGACCTGACAGATGCACAAAGTGAGGAAAATGACAATGATTATGACAACAACGCTGATGAGTATGGAGATGATACACCCTTCCCTGATGAGGGCTACGATAATGATGAACCGCACTTTGCTAATGAGAATGAGAATGAGCAACCTGATTTGACGAGGGAGCATGATGCCACAAATGAGCATGCTCCATATATGCAGATTCCATCTACCGTTAGATCCACAGTCTATGAGTCCCATGTGCCCTTTCATTAAAAGAAAATTTCCTACCTTAATCAGTTGCCCAATATGCCGGATGTGGATGCCCTTACAAGGGATCTTGATTACATTCGTACAACAATGTGGGATGAATTTAGAACAACGGAGCTCTCTAAGAATATACTTTTTGCTGATAAAACGCGCCTTAGCAGGGCGGTGCGAATTTACAGCATAAAAAACTGTCGTGAGATCGAGGTTAATGAGTCATCTAAGCAAATATATACGATTATCGTAGATAGGATCAAGGTTGTAAGTGGATACTACGTGCGAGAAAGTTGAAAACTAATATGTGGATGGTGGGAAAATACATTGGCAAGCACACTTGTGATATGGACACATTCAATGGGAATTATTTTAACTTGAATGCTGACTTGATTTCCCTTGTCTTGATTTCACACATTGAATCGTCCATAAGGTACAAGGTGAAAGAGTGTATAACATCAATTGCGCAGGTATATGGGTGTACCATTACCAAAAGAAAGGCATTTTTGGGGCGTAAACATGCGTTTGAGATTGTTTATAGTTATTGGGATAAGTAATTTGCCGCTCTACCGAGGTACATGGCTGCTTTGAAACACTTTAACCCTGGGACTATTGTTGAATGTAAGCTTGACCGGAGTATGGAAATACCAGAATACATATTCAGATATGTGTTCTGGGCATTTAAACCAGCCATTGATAATTTTTGTGCATTGTCGGCCGGTAATCTCCATAGAAGGCACACATGTATATGGAAAGTATGATATAAAGATGTTGATTTCCGTTGCAATAGATGCTAATGGAAGCATATTTCCCCTCGCATTTGCAATTTATGCCAATGAAAGTTAGGAGACTTGGACATGGTTTTTAAATCACTTGAAGGATTATGTTGTGAGATAGCGTTCATGTATTTGTCTAATATCTAATCGGCATGGTGGGATTTTAAGGTCTATGCAGACTTTGGATGCATGGAAGGAGCCGTATGCCTACCACTGTTATTGTGTTAGGCACTTGAAAACCAACTTCCAACGGGCTTATCCGACCAAGAGCTTACATGATTTAATGTGGATGGCTGCAACAGACCATCAAGAGTGTAAATTCAGGATGCGATTGGAATTGATAGGCAGAAAGACCCAGGAGCTTATCGTTGGTTGATGCAACATGAGCTTGATAAGTGGACTTTGCATAAGGATGGTGGCAGAAGATGGGAAATTTTGACTACAAATGTGTCAGTCTTTCAACGGATTGTTGAAATCTGCCCGTGGATTGCCTGTCACTGCCATGATGCGGATGTCATTCAAGCAGATGGCGGAGAGGTTTGTTGAAAGATCCCGAAGTGCATCGTCCTTGTTGGAAAGAGGTATTCAATTTATGCCACAACCGATGAAACGATTTGAGAAATATAGGAAGCAGGCATAGTGACATACATATTTGCAATATTGCACCGATCAAAATATTTTTGAAGTTCGTATCGATTTGCATCAAAACTGCGATAATAATACCCACACCATCATTGAATCCATGCGATTCTGTTCATTTGGGAAATGGTCGATTTATCACTTGCCATGCTCACATGCCATGAAGTGCTTTCAACATGCTGGGTTTGCAGCAATGAGGTATGTTGATAAATAATATAGTGTGACTGCATACTTAAACACCTATAGCGGCCACTTAGAACCAGTGGGTTCTGAGCATTATTTGCCGCTGAAACTATTTAAAATGGTGTGTAACAAGGATTTTGTGCATCGCTGACAAATGCAAAAAAGAATACAGATATAGAACCAAATGTATGTTAATGATACCGTTTATGCGCGTAAATGTGGTATATGTTCCCAAACAGGACACAATCACCATAAATGTCCTTTAGTCGGTTTGACAAGCGGTGGCAATTCAACTCCTGGTGGTAGTTCATCCAATGTTGGCAATTTTCAAGAATAAAATTAGTTATTTGTATCAGTATATTTTGTTGTACAAATGTCTGTAATGGTGATGCTTGCAATATTTATGAAATAAAGTTATGTTTCCAATAGTCTTAAATCTAATTGACAATTAGCATTGAAGATTCAATACAATAGTTAAAAATAACTTGAAGAAATAAATAACGATTTTCATTCGACATTATCGTCACTGTTGGGCACTATTTCTCCTTTGTACGTTAAACATAGTGCATCAACAATATGCGTTATGTGTCTTGTCTTATCGACCTGAAAAAGCCTGCACGCACTTGTACCGTAATGAATTCTTTGTACGTGAAACATAGCGCATCAATAATATGCGTTATACAACCTAAAATCACTCATTGTAGCCTATAAAAATCCCGCGCATTTTACATTATTATTTGCGGCTTAACCAGACAAAGAATATAATTTTCCATAAAATTTTCAAGTTCAAGCAATACGGTATGTCTGGACGCATTGACGTACCTAGGTGTTACTGTGGCAGAAGTATAATTTTGAATCCATGTTGGTCAACTTGCAATCTAGGTTGCAAATGTTGGATATGTAAACAAGTTGTGAGTTATTAATATTGAAAGTTATGCTGGTTAATAGATTATTTATAACATGCTCATTCTTTTGTTATCATCACCATTTGTAGGATGAAAATCAATGTTGTTTTGAAGAATGGTATGATGAAACCATTAACCAAGAATACTACAAATCATGTTTGCTAAATCGTTGAAATCGTAATGGTGAGTACAAAATACAGATTTGGAAACTCGAAGAACAACTTGCGGTAGTAAAGGAGCAACGGAAAGAGGCAGAAGAAAATAATCGGCTGCAAGAAACATTTCAATGGTTGAAGCAGAGAATATTGGGTGATAGTGACTAAACAAACACATGGCTATTTTAAGTGTAGTTTTTATTTTTATTTTGTAGGTTTCATGTATTATGTATATTTTTTTTAACGTATTTTAATTTATATTAATCTGCCTTATTTTTTGTGTTCTAGTTTTAAACTAATCAATAAGACTAAAACTAAAAATGCATGCGCTTATAATGTAAAACATCAATAATATTAACAAAAATATTTAATGCCATATATACAAATCAAAATACATATCAATGCCACAACCTGTATGCTTTAAAGTATTGGCTGGCCTGAGGCGCATACCATCCCGACCGACTACGCTATCGGAATCATCCTCATCCTGTTGCCTCTTTATCTGAGGATGCGCTACAACATGATCGTTTGGAAGGCTATCAGGATTAGTAGAGGCGCCCGTTGATCCATCAATAACCTACAAAATAGTAACATATTTTAGTAAATGAAATATAAAATAGTAACATAATAGTAAAAACAATATCTAATAGTCAAACCAGTGTCTCAGCTGACTCCTGATTATGATCATGCGTCTCCGGCAATGCTGTATCACACACTGTGGCCTCTGTGATAGGTGATGGAGAAATCTTTAAAAATATATAGATAATTTAGTTATTACTGACTAATAATTAAGGTAAAAAATTAAAGTAATAGTAATACAAACAAACCTACGTTTGAGTAGGCACACAATCTCTGGGGGAACTCCGAGGTGCACTGGACTAGATGAAGGTTGTGACGTCTCCACCAGATGTGATGTCTCCCTCTCTGTGCCTGGAGTATCCTCTGTATCTCTCGATGAAGAGACATAACTTAGTCGTCTACCACTATGCACATCTCACATCGGACGATTTATGTTTACCAAGGTCAGAGTCCAACTCCAATAACCAACAGTAGTTCATAACAACATAAATCAATTAATAAAAGAAGTAACTCAAAGAATAAATGCTCAGCCAAATCATGATTTCTGAAAATAGTTCTGCCTTTCAAGTGCATCAGTAAAAATCCCAAGTCATTTACCGAAGTTGCCAAAAATATAAGTAAGTTTGAAAACAGTAATTTTTTCCAAAATAAAATTCCTTTCAATAATAATAAGATGTTTCATTTTTCTTTCTAGATAACAAGTGTAAAAAAAATGCATCACGATACCCATCTGCCAACATGTGTGAGAAATCAGGAATGATGTAATATCGTACAACATGAGGAAAAATACATCTCTATGCCTGTATGTCGTGTGTGCATGTCAATGCAATATATCTCAGAGATGAACTCATATGCATACTCTCATAGTATCAATTCAGTCAGTCCTCCTCATCACTCAGTCCTCACAGTCACTCAGTCCTCACAGTCACTCAATCCTCTCAATCGCTCGGCACTCGCACTCAGTAGGTACCTACGCTCACTGGGGGTGTGTACAGACTCCGGAGGGGCTCCTTCAGCCCAAGCTCTATAATCTGTATGGACAACTCACGTGCTGCACGGACAACTCATGTTCTATAGTATCAATATTTGTATCCGCACTGACAACTCACGTTCTATAATAAGCCAATCTGGCCTGCTGCGGCGTGCAACCCGATCCCATAATAATAAAGTATATAAAGCCAATATGGCATGCTGCGGTGTGCAGCCCGATTCCATAATTATCCTCACAATCAGGCCCTCGGCCTCACTCAGTCATCAATCTCTCCAGTCTCTCTCTCATGGGCTCACAATGTCATGAAAATAGCCCGAGAATGATGATATGATGTATCAATAAATAACAACAGAGACTGAGAAATGATATGTAATGAAATGAATATGACTGAGTACAAATTTTCAATTTAAGCAAATAATTCACAGCAATATGACCCCTGCGGGTCTCAATAATACTGACACATAGCCTCAACATGATTTTTAATATGATTCTCAGCTAAATTTCTTTAACACATAAAACTGCATAGAAAATACCAAGATTATTTGACTACAAAATTCCATGGAAACAATTACGTCCCAATTTCTATGGTGCACGCCCACACGCTCGTCACCTAGCATGTGCGTCACCTCTAAACAATTCACATAATACGTATTTTCAGCGTTCATACCCTCAACTCCAAGATTAGAAGAGTTACTTACCTCGAACAAGACGAATCCAAGCTAAACAATGCTCTAGAAATCCCATTGTGTACGTATCAACTTCTGAACTGATCGAATCTAGCCACAATTAATTCGATTCAGTCAATACCAATTATTGTAATCAATTTCATAAGGAAATACTAATTTTCCAATAAAAATCTGAAATTAACTAAAAAATTGCCAGTGGGCCCCATGTCTCTTAACCCGACAAAAGCTACAAAATATGAACGCCCATTAAACCACGAGTCCAACCATACAAATTTTACTCAAATCTGACATCAACTCGACCCTAAAATATTCAAATTAAACAGAGAGGGTTTTTCACCATTTTTCAACTTAATTCACTAATTAAATGTTAAAAACAACCATAGATTCGAGTGATTTGACCAATATTGAGTTAAGAACACTTACCCCGTTGGTTTCCTTGAAAATCTCCCAAAAATTGCCTATTCTCGAGCTCCAAATCAGTAAAAATGGAAAATGGATCGAAGTCCCATTTTCAGAACTTAAACTCTCTGCCCAGTCATTTACTCTACGCGATCGCGGACAATCTCACGCGATCACGAAGTACATTTTACCCTTGACCAGTTTTAACCTTACGCGATTGCAGACCTGACCACGCGATCGCAATACACAACTTCACAGACCTACGCGGTCGCGAAGCACAAACGCGTGACCTCCACTTCTACTCCACTTACTCTACGCGAACGCAGTCATAAGGGCGCGAACGCGATGCCCAGACCTTACAAAGGTTCGCGAACATGATGTCACTGGCGCGAACATGATGAAGGAAAATTGTCAGCTCCTATGATACAGTACGCGATCGCGTCCCAATCTTCGCGATTGCAAAGAAGGTTTGAAACACCAGCAAACAACAGTGCCAAAATGAAGGAAAATATTCCGAATACCATCCGAAACACGCCCGAGGCCCCCGAGACTTCAACCAAATATACCAACAAGTCTTAAAACATGATATAAACTTAGTCAAACCCTCAAATCACCTCAAAAAATGCTAAAACCATGAATTATACCCCAATTCAAGCCTAATGAACTTTGAAATTTCAAATTCTACAAATGACGCCGAAACTTATCAAATCATGTCCGATTGACCTCAAAATTTGCAGACAAGTCACATTTGACATAACGAAGCTACTCAAATTTCCAGAATCATATTTTGACCCAGATATCAAAAAGTCAACTCCCCGGTAAAACTTTCTAAAAAATTCAACTTTCGCCATTTCAAGCCTAATTTCACTACGGACCTCCAAATAATTTTCTGGACACGCTCCTAAGTCCAAAATCACCATACGGAGCTACTGGAATCATCAAAATTCAAATCTGAGGTCGTTTACACATAGATCAACATCCGGTCAACTATTTCTAACTTAAGCTTTCGATTATGAGACTAAGTGTCTCATTTCACTCCGAAATCCTTCCGGACTCGAGCTATTAGTTATTTGTTTAAGTTTTTACTTTCAGTTTGCCTTGTTTATGTTAACGCATACTCTTCTCTTGAATGAGGAGGTGTAGAAATACAAACAACCTCCTTCCCCTTGATCCTAAAATTGAATGAACACTTCATAGAGTGAGGAGGGAAGTCGAAGCTAGAACTAGAATAGAAATAGAGTTGGACATCGTAGTTCAACCACAACCAATAGAGATGGAAGGTAATGAAGAGAGTCAAGTGATAGAATCCGCAAGGCCCAATCTTGCTAATATGACTCAGGCTATTGTGAAGCCTGATATCACGGGTCATTTTGAACTCAAACAGTACATGGTACAACTGATTCAATCCATAGGGCAATATGTGGGTCTATCTCATGAAGACCCGTAAAGGCATATTCAGAACTTCCTGGAAATTACGGACACTTACAATTATCCGAACGTTTCCAAGGACTATGTCAGGCTGACACTATTTCCCTTTTCACTACTGGGGGAAGCTAAGGAGTGGTTGCAAAAGGATCCCGTAAGGAAATTCTTAATCAAGTTATTCCCCACTAAGAAGACAAAGTCGCCGAGGATCCAGATTCTAGGGTTCTAACAATGGGATGCCGAGACACTTCGTCAAGCTTGGGATAAATACAAGAAGCTACTCAGAGACTGCCCGCATCATTGTTAGACTGATGAGGTGTTGGGTCATACTTTTGTTGATGGGCTAGACGAGACATCAAATATGAATCTTGATTTAGCTTGTGGGGGTAGTTGCATGGCGAGGTCGTATAGTGAAATCCAACTCCTTCTAAATAACTTCACTATTAATGATCATAATTGGCAAGGAGATGGGGACTCACGAAGAGCAATTAAACAGAAAGGAGCCGGTGTAGTTGAGCTTGATGACTTCTCAGCGATGAAAGCAGATATAGCAAAATTGGCAAATCAGATGAATAGAGTGACAATGCACCAAACACAACAGATGCAATATGTACAACATATGTCTACTTGCTGCGAACTATGTGGTGACAGTCACACGAGTGACATGTGTCCCACGAATCCTGAATCTATCTACTATGTGGGGCAATAGAGCAGAGGTCCGATGAACCAGCATGCACAATATGGGAACACTTACAACCCAAATTGGAAGAATCACCCTAACTTCTCTTGCGGTGGAAATCAGCCAACTCAGAATCATTATCGTTTCCAAGGAAATTTCAATCAACCTCGTAAGTCACCCTAGAAAATAGAAGAGAGTAGATGGGGTAGTTGGCATCTAATTAAAATACTAGGACTGCAGGCGCTCTTCCTAGTGATACATAGAAAAACCCTCAAGTTAATGAAGTTACACTCAGAAATGGGAGGGAATTAGAAGAAGTGCCAAAGAAGAGAAAGGACAAGCCTACAACTAAGGGGGGGATTATTTCCTAAAGGAACACACGAGTCAAATAAAGATGATGCATGTTCATAACCAGTGAATACTGCAAGGCCACCACCACCATTCCCACCAAAAATTGCAGAAGAAGAATGATGATCGCATGTTCAACAAATTTCTCTCTATGTTGATCCAGGTTCAATTGAATATTCCATTGGTAGATGTACTTCGCGAAATTCCAAAGTATGCTAAGTACATAAAAGATATAGTGGCTCACAAGAGGAGATTGACTGAATTCAAGACATGAGCACTTACTGAGGAGTGTACTTCAAGGGTCTAAAGCAAGCTTCCTCAAAAGCTTAAGGATCCTGGCAGCTTCACTATCCCCGTGCGAATTGGTAATATCGATGTGGGTCGTGCTCTTTGTGATTTGGGGGTGAGCAAAAATCTGATGCCCTTGTATTTGGTCAAGTAATTGGGTCTAGGAGCTCCAAGACCAACCACTATGATGTTGCAACTAGCTGATAGGTCCATAGCCTACCCTGAAGGAGTGATTGAAGATATGTTGCTGCAAATTGGGCAATTGATCTTCCTAGCTGACTTCATTATCCTAGATTATGAGGCTAATGAACAAGTTCCAATCATATTGGGATGACCTCTCTTGGATACATGTGATGGGATTATTAAAGTGAGAGAGGCAAAAATGCTTATGAGGGTGGATAATGAGGAAGCAGTTTTTAATGTCTACAAGGCAATACAACTTCCCCGCCATTTTGAGGAGCTCTCTATGATATTTGTTGTGGAGGTGGACGAGCAGCTTATTGACATGAGTGTATATATAGACGATTCTCTAGATAAAGCACTCATGTTGTTCGATAGCTTGGAGATTGATGATGAGGTTGAGGAGATGATGTATATCCTAGATGCATCATGTGATTACATGCAGGGATTAAACCCCTTTGCGCCCCTAAATAGGCCAAGTGGGCCTCCTCCAAAGCCGTCGATTGAAGAAGCTCCAAAATTGGAACTTAAACCCTTGCCCCCTCACCTTCAATATGCTTATTTGGGTGGTTCTGACACTTAACCTGTTATTGTTTCCTCTGACTTGTCTAAATTGCCGAAAGAAAAGCTGTTGAGAGTGCTACGTGAGCACAAGCGAACCAATTGGGTGGATGATATCTGACATTAGAGGCATTAGTCTAGCTTTCTGCATGCATAAAATCCTCATGGAGGACGGACACAAGCTAAGTGTAGTGCAACAACGCCGCCTAAATCCAATCATGAAAGAGGTGGTAAGAAAAGAAGTGATTAAGTGGCTTGATATAGGTATTGTATTTCCAATCTCTGATAGCAAATGGGTAAGCCCCATCCAATGTGTGCCTAAGAAGGGAGATGACTGTAGTGGTTAATGAAAATAATGACTTGATTACCACAAGAACCGTGACTGGGTGGAGAATTTGTATAGATTATAGAAAATTGAACAATGCCACCCAAAAGGACCACTTTCCCCTCCCCTTTATTGACCAAATGCTTGATAGATTAGGTGGCCAAGAATACTACTGTTTCCTAGATGGCTATTCAGGGTACAATCAGATTGCTATAGCCCCAGAGGACCAAGAGAAGACCACATTTACGTGTCCCTATGGCACGTATGCGTTCAATAGAATGCCCTTTGGTCTCTGTAATGCACCTGCGACTTTTCAAAGGTGTATGATGGCTATTTTTACTGACATGGTTGAAATATTTGTAGAAGTTTTCATGGATAATTTTTCTGTGTTTGGGTGTTATTTTGATAATTATTTAATGAATCTTGATAAAGTGCTTGCTAGGTGTGAAGAGGCAAACTTGGTGCTAAATTGGGAAAAGTGCCATTTCATGGCACATGAAGGTATAGTCTTGGGGCACAAGGTGTCCAAAAATAGTTTGCAGGTGGACAAAGCAAAGGTGGAGGCGATTGAAAAATTTCCCCCACCGACATCCGTCAAAGGAATTCGCAATTTCTTGGGCCATGCAGGTTTTTATCGTCGTTTCATTAAAGATTTTTCAAAAATTGCTTCTCCTTTGTGTAGGCTTCTTGAGAAAGATATCCCCTTCAAGTTTGATGATGCATGTCTGAAAGCATTTGAGGAGCTAAATGGAAGATTGGTGACTGCACCAATTATCATGTCCCCGGATTGGGCACAACCATCTAAGTTGATATGCGATGTGAGTGACATAGCAATCAGAGCTATTTTGGAGCAAAGGAGGGATAAAAGTTTTCACTCCATTTATTACGCAAGCAAAACCCTAAATCCAGCCTAGATGAATTACACTTTTACTGAAAAAGAGTTGCTTGCAGTGGTGTGGGCGTTTGACAAGTTCAGATACTATCTAGTGGGAACCAAAGTCATCGTCTACACAGATCATTCAGCTATAAGATATTTGTTTGAAAAGAAAGATGCCAAGCCGAGGCTGATTCGTTGGGTCCTCCTCTTGCAAGAATTTGACTTGGAGATCCGAGATCGAAAAGGAACAGAGAATTAAGTGGCTGATCACTTTTCCAGATTAGAAAATCGGAACCATATAGCTGAAGGGGGGTCATTCAAAGAAACATTTCCGGATGAGCAGTTATTGGCAATCACCTCAAGTGAAGCCCCGCGGTATGCAGATTACGTGAATTTTATTCCAAGTGGGGTGATGCCACCTGAATTATCACCTGATAATAGAAGGAGATGAATGCAATATTGCATGACTGTCATGCTTCTCCATATGGAGGTCATCACGGTGGGAATAGAACCGCCCAAAAAGTGATGAAATCAGGTTTCTATTAGCCAAAATCATTTAAGGATGCACACGCCTTTGTTAAAACGTGTGACAGGTGCCAAAGAACCGGAGAAATCACGAAGAGGCACGAGATGCCTTTGCAAAATATTCTAGTAGTTGAGCTCTTTCATGTTTTGGGGATTGATTTCATGGGACCGTTCCCATACTTGAATGGTCACATGTACATCTTGGTGGCGGTCGACTATGTGTCTAAATGGGCGAAGGCCATTGCTCTTCCTACTAATGACGCAAAGGTAGAGGTAAACGTTGTAAAGAAGCACATCTTCACACGCTTTGGGACTTCAAGGGTGCTGATAAGTGACGGAGGAACTCTCTTCTCAAACAAGTTGTTGAATAATGTTCTAGCAAAGTATGGAGTTAAGCATAAGGTTGCCACCGCCTATCACCCCCAAACGAGTGGTCAAGTGGAAGTGTCAAACAGAGAGGTGAAGCAGATTCTGGAGAAACCAGTGAGTGGAAATAGGAAGGACTGGGCCGAAAAGCTGGACGATGCATTATGGGCATATCAAACTGCATACAAGACCCCCATAGGTACTTCTCCGTACAAGTTAGTTTATGGGAAGGCATTCCACTTGCTCATCGATCTTGAACACAAAACCTATTGGGCGATTAAAAAGCTAAATATGGAGATGGACTTAGCCAGTGAGAAGAGGTTGTTACAGCTCAACGAGCTTGATGAGTTTCGATTGCACGCATACGAAAATGCCAAATTGTATAAAGAAAAGAACAAGAGGTGGCATGATAAGCACATCCAACATCACGAGTTTGAGCCTGGTCAAGAAGTTCTCTTGTTTAATTCGAGGTTGAACCTTTTCCCCGGAAAGCTTAAATCTTGATGTGCGGGTCCTTTTGAAGTGGTTAGTGTGAAGCCTCAAGGAGCTGTGGAATTGCGTGATACCAGTTCCAGTGCGACATTCTTGGTAAATGGCCAGAGTGTAAAACACTATTGGGGTGGTGACATTGCACGTCACAAGACCTTGATGGACTTGGCTGATGCGTGAAGAACGTGTTGCTTCGTGCCGCGACCTTAAATTAGGCGCTTCTTGGGAGGCAATCCAAGCATTTTCTTTTGTTTTCGTAGTTTGTTCATTTTTCCCGTTCGTTTAGTATTTTTGATTTGTTTAGGAGTTCCTTAATTTTTTTTTTATTTTTGTAAGAATTAATTCTTGTATGTATTTATTTAAAACAAAATCTAGGTATGGGAAAACAGGGTGGATGCGTCGCATTCCCCTAATCGCCCAAACATTCGAGACAAACTGCACGAGGCAGTGAATTCTGGCCATAGCGTCCAAGGACGCATCCCAGGTAAGTGTTACTTAAAACACTTGAAACACCTAAATTCCCTCCCTCAATCTTTTCCTCTCAACCCGACGCACATCCACTCCTCGCACCATCACTGCTTCTAACCTCGACGGTACCAGGTATTTGCTCCTCCCTTCTCTCTTCTTCTCTCTCCCAATTCTCCCCTCTTCGCTCTCTCGCTGGTAGCAGAAGAATCCCCACCCCAAATTCTCCTAGGTTAGGTCTTACCAATTTGAATATTTCACATGTGACTAAGAGGGGAACTGAAAAACTTTGAGGCATGTGGGTTTCATTCCTGCTGGTTGTGATGTTTGAGAGATGATAAACTAGAATTCCCTTCATCTCATTAATTTTTGGAGGGTATGCAAATGGCCCAATTATCTGAACTCACTAGGCAAAGTTACTGCACTCTACTTGTTAGACGAACTGAATGTGAGGTAAATATAGGCGCCAACGAAGTCTGAGTAACTGGGCGACACTAGTATATGCTAGTGAATAAGTGTGGGGTCATTTGATTGATTGTGTACATCCTTGTCGGAATGTTTCGAACCTATGGTAGATTGTCCTAATAAACTAAACATCCGTCATATGCTTGACTGCTTGTATTGTAAAGTATCACTCAATTTGAATTCTGTGTGCTCTATGCGTATTGGTATGCTTGAGAATAAGTGTGGGGTCGAGTGAGCTGTTGTATGTAATTGAACATGTTCTACACAACACTTGGTTCTATCTCTCATTGTGCATAATTATATCTATAAGTTCATAATTCACTCGTTCGCCGCCTGATGAGTGGTTACGGCTGAAAACCACGAGCTATGTTTGAACGAAAAACCGAATGGCATAAGTGTGTGGATGATTGGCAGTGCACACTTTTGCATAGATACTTCGTACCTGAAATTTCACTATTTTGAGAACTAATTCTTGATCTCTTTGTTATTCAGGTACATAGATTCACAATGGTGGCAACAAGCAAACTGTCCAAGCAACAAGAATGAGATAATAACAAGCAACCTCCCAAAAATCCTACCGGAAAGGCAGCAGGTGCTCCAAACCCACAGAACAAAAGAAAGCAGACTGAGAAAGCAAAGGCACTCCTGACTAGGAAGTTAACTGATGAATGAGAGAAAGAAGAGGAGGAACCATTAGTAAGGAAGACTGTGAAGAAGGGTACCACAAAGACATCAGCAAATCCGCCAAGAAAGGGGATAGAGTTCAGAAAACCTGTGCCGCACCAGACCAAATCCTCCAAGCAGCGTGACCCGAAAGATAAAGAGAAGCAGAAGGCTACCTCAGAATCTTAGTCCGAATCTGATACGGACTATGAGCTCACACATGTCAACATGAGCGACGAAGATGAGGGTGAACCAATTGACCGAGTTGCTTGGGAGAAGAATTTTGTTAGTAAAAAGGCATTCCGAGATTATGAGAAGATCCTGGATTCAAAGAAATATATTCCAGAAAGGCCAAACAGCATTGGAGCATTGAAGAAATATTATCCAGATTTTCTGAAATCAATTTGAGAGGTGCAAAAATGGGGACCTATCTTGAAGGGTCACGACAATGCCAACCTTACTATTGTCAGAGAGCTTTACGCCAATTGGCATCACTCACGGGGCACCATTGTGAGAGTACGAGGAGTGGATATCAATGTCTCAGCTGAATCTCTGAACGAGTTCTTAGGGGTGCCACACACACCAACAGACATGTATGACTCTATATGCAAAGAGCCTGATTACTCACACATTCAGTCCATCCTATGCCCTACTAGGAAAGATGCAAATTGGAAGCATGGGAGTGTAGAGTACCATTCTCTAGCCAAAGAATTCACGAGCACATTAGCACGTGTGGTTCTAAATTTCCTATTCAACCGCCTGATGCGGTGCTAACACAAAACTAATATCCCTCGATACCAAGCACTAGTGTTGTATGCTTTATTGGAAGGAATCCCGCTCAACTTGGGGGCCATCATGCACGACCAGATGCAACGCACCAAGATGAACTACAAGTGGAGGTTGTTCTTTGCGAATACCTTATCGTCTTACTTGACAGAGATAGGAGTGCTTTGGGACAAGGAGAATGATGACATCGAGGCTAAAGCTCTAGGACCATATGATGTTACTCATGTACTAGAGCTAAACATGGGAAGGGCTTCTAAGTTCACTATTCAACAGTTATTTGAGCAGATGCAAGCTGATATGCAAGAGAACAGGGCTGAGTTGATTGCGACTCATGCAGAGTTGAGTGCCACTAGAGGTGAGTTGATTCAGACTCGTGCGGATCTAAGCCGAGTCCAGACTAAGCAGTCAATGATGATGAGGGAGTTATCACTACTTCTTCGTGCTTTGGTTCAACGTACAGATATAGATATCTCACATCTGCTTGCATCATCCACTGTTGGACCATCTACCTCTGCTCCTACTATGCTCCCTGGGTCTCCATCCTCGATGCCTATTGAGACCGCCGTGCTGCATGCTACAGACTCAACTACACTTGGTGATGATAGGACTGTGACTAAGCCCCCTATTCGTGAGGATGATATTTCTAGGCCATAGGGGGCCATGATAGATGTCGTGGATGCTTTGAGTACTCACTGAATTGTTGCCACTACAACCGCCCCGGCTTCCCAGACCACTGCTACTGATGCTCCTCCACAGACCACGGAGGAGCCCTCCACATCGACTTGAGGGAGTTTCTTCTTAACCTACTCTACTTTATTTGTGTGCATTAGGGACAACACATGGTTCTAAGTGTAGGGTTGGGGTTATTCATTTTTTTGTGTGGATGAATGTACTTAACTATTACAATGTTTGTTTCTTTTGATACTTTTGGGGCTGTTATCTTCACTGAATTAACGGCTTATAATAGTTAATAAATTCATCTATAAGTAGTAGCTCTCAGTCTCTTGTTGTTTACATTTGTAGTAAGTAAACAAATCAAAAAAAAAATAGAGGACTTTTCCCGATGACGGACTACCTAGACAATTCTCTCGAGGATCGGTTCTTTTCCAAGGGATGAATTTGTGAACCGGGTATTAGTTTTTCTTTTTTAGAGTAGTGTATGATATAAAGACTCAGGCTAAATTCAGCACATTCTGTGACTTGTTTGATACCAACAGAGTTAGACCTGAGCATGTGGATTATAAGTTTCTCCATGTGTTTGTGAGAACTATTTTTGCCTTGAAAAGTTGAATAGTTTTTTTGTCACGCTTAGGCTCATTTTCTTGACTCCTGTGCTGTGTGCATTAAAATTGTGGCTTAACTCCATACTTTCTTTGATTGAAAGTTGGAATGTAGCCATCCTAATGTCACGACCCAATTCTCCCTCCGTAAGACGTCGTGACGGCAACTAGTCTCTACGACTAGGTAAGCCTAACAAAAGCGAAAATAACAACAATGGAGGCAAAACCTAACAACTAACTGCAACAGATAACTAAATAACTAGTAACAATGCCGCTCGACAGTTAAAATAACCAACACTCTAGTAAAACACAGTATTCCCAAAACCCGAAATATCACAAGTCACAAGCTACAGAAATAAACTAGTATCTCTATACACCAGAGTTTAATAAAAGAAGTACGAAAGGTAAATGACACAGGGGGAATAGAAGTGGACTCTGAGGTCTGCGAACGCGGCAGATGTACCTTGAAGTCTCCATACAACAACAAGAACACTCAGCTAATAGCAGGGCTAATAAAAAGTACCTGGATCTGCACACAAAACATGTGCAGAAGAGTAGCATGAGTACTCCACAATGGTACCTAGTAAGTGCCAAGCCTAACCTCAGCCGAGTACTGACGAGGTCAGGTCAGGCTCACTGGTAAATAATAAATAAGGCAGGAGAATATACAGTATAATAAGAGACTAGAATTTAGCATAAGGAAACACAACAAAGCAACAATACAACACAGGGGTAAACAACAGGGATCCCAAAAGTAAATGTATAGGGAGAACTCCTGAGGAACCGCCTCGTAGTCTCAAAAGTAAACACACAGTTCAAACCGATAAATAAAATAGTTAACAGTAAGATTTCCACAGTTAATACTGATAAAGAACAAGGAAAAGCAGGAAATCAACTAGGCATGCTTCACTGAGTTCAAATAAGCAGTTATAGCACGTATATACGCGATATTAGACTAAATAGGATAACTACACAGGTTAGTATAGTGCAATTAAGAATGAAAAATAGATTACTACTCCGAAAAATGGTAATAACCCAAATTAAAGGAAAACAAGATGTTACTCAGTAAAATTGGATTTTACAACAAATAGCCCGTGTACGTACTCGTCACCTCGCGTACACAACACTCACATATCACAACAGTACCAAATCCTAAGGGGATTTCCTCCACACAAGGTTAGGCAAGCCACTTACCTCAAACCAAGATCAATCAATCAGTAAGAATGCCCTTTCCTTGATTATCCGACTTTGAATGTCCCAAATCTAGCCAAAACAATTACATATCATAAATACAACTATAATAGACTAATCTACTTAATGAAATCAAGACTTTAACAAATATTTTGAAATGCGTCCTAAAATGTCGACCCGGGCCCACATCTCGGAATCGGGTAAAAGTCACAAAATACGAACACCCAATCAACCACAAGTTCACTCGTACCAAAATTATCTAAATCCGATATCAAAATCCGAATCAAAACTCAAAACTTAGTTGAAAAACTTCCAACCTTTTCCCCCAAATTTCTCAGCCAAATTCCTTAATTAAATGATGACAACAACTATAGATTAGTAGAATATAACCATAAATGAGTTTAGAATCATTACCCCAAAGTTCTCTCTGAAACATCCTTGAATTATCACCTCAATCCGAGCTCTCAAAGACCCAAAATTGAAAATGGGATAAAACCCTCGAACTTGGCCTTTTCTGCCCAGCAATTTCGCACCTGCGGACCTCTAATCGCACCTGCGGAAATTCCATTGCAGGTACGGAAATGGCTTACGGTGGCTGGGACTGCTTCTGTGATCAGGTGGTCGCACCTGCGGACAATGGTCCGCTTCTGTGGTCTCCCTCCACGCCTGTGGTTCCTCTAGCGCATCTGCGGACATCGCATATGCTGCATTTTTCAGGCAACTGCGAGCCCTGATCAAACCTCCTAACTCTGCTTCCGTGAGATATTGCTCGTACCTGTGGGCTTGCACCTGCGGTCAGACTTGCGTAGGTGCGATTACACCAGAACCAGAAAGTCTTCAACAACTAGCCTAAGTCCAAAAACCAATCTGTTAAGCATCCGACACACACCCGAGGCCCCCGAGACCTCAACCAAACATATCAACAAGTCCAAAAACACCATACGAACTTAGTCGAGCCCTTGAATCACATAAAACAATGCTAAAAATATGAATCACCCTCCGATTCAAACTTAATAAATTGGAAACTTCAAATTTCTACAACCGATGCCGAAACCTATCAAATCATGTCCGATTAACCCCAAATTTTGCACACAAGTCATATTCAACATTATGGATCTACTCTAACTACTAGAATCGGAATCCGACCCCGATATCAAAAAGTCCACTTCCGATCAAACATCCCAAAAATTCAACTTTCGCCATTTCAAGCCTAATTTAGCTACATGCCTCCAAAACACCATCCGGACATGCTCCTAAGTCCTAAATCACCCAATGAAGCTAACGGAACATATGAAACTCCATTCCGGAGTCGTCCTCACACAGTTCCAACTACGATCAAAATCCTAAGACTTAAGCTTCCGTTTTAGGGACTAAGTGTCCCAAAATACTCCGAAACCACGAACAAAACCTCCCGACAAGTCACATAAGCAGAAAAAGATATGGGGGAAGCAGTAAACAGGGGATCGGGGCTATTACTCTCAAAATGACCGGCCAGGTCGTTGCATCTGCCTCCTCTTAAAACAACCATTCGTCCTCAAACGAGTATAGAGACATACCTGAAGTGATGAAATAATGAGGATAACGGCTGTGCATATCGAGTTTGGTCCCCCAAGTCGCCTCCTCGACTGGATGACCCCTCCATTGAACCTTCACGGAAGCACTGTTCTTTGACTTCAGCTTTCGAACCTGCCTGTCCAAAATAGCCACCGGCTCCTCAACATAAGATGAATCCTTGTCCAACTGGACTGAGCTGAAATCCAATACATGAGACAGATCGCCGTGATACTTTCGGAGCATCGAAAAATAGAATACTGGATGAACTCCTGCTAGGCTGGGAGGCAAGGCAAGCTCATAAGCAACCTCCCCAATACGTCGCAACACCTCAAATGGGTTGATAAACCTTGGACTCAGCTTGCCCTGATTTTCGAACCTCATAAAACCCTTCATGGGTGACACCCGGAGAAGGACCCGCTCTCCAACCATGAATGCAACATCGCGAACATTCCGATCCGCATAACTCTTCTGTCTGGACTGGGCTATGTGAAGTTGATCCTGAATCACCTTAACCTTCTCCAAAGCATCCTGAACAAGTCTGTACCCAATAGCCTAGCCTCGCCTGGCTCAAACCAACCATCTGGAGATCGACACCGCCTACCATACAGAGCCTCATGTTGTACATCCCTCCAAAACCATGATGTAAATTGCGTACCCCGGTCAGATATGATAAGATACCGGTACGCCATGAAGCCTGACAATCTCGCAGATATAAATTCGAGCCAACTGCTCGGAAGATGGGTAGTCATCACAGGAATGAAATGAGCTGACTTGGTCAGCCTATGCACAATTACCCAAACTGCATCAAACTTCCACTGAGTCCGTGGAAGCCCAACAACGAAATCCATAGTGATCCGCTCCCATTTCCACTTCGGAATCTCTAACTTCTGAAGTAATCCGCCTGGCTGTTGATGCTCATACGTTACCTATTGGCAATTCAGACACTGATCTACATATTCCACTATGTCCTTCTTCATTCTCCTCCACCAGTAATGTTGTCTCAAGTCCTGATACATCTTCGCGACACCCAGATGAATGGAGTACCGCGAATTGTGAGCCTCCTGGGGAATCAACTCATGCAACCCATCTACATTGGGCACACATAGCCTGCCTTGCATCCCCAATGCACCATCATTTCCAATCGTGACCTCCTAAGCATCAATGTGCTGAACTGTGTCCTTAAGGACAAGCAGATGAGGGTCATCATACTGACGCTCCCTGATACGATCATAAAGCAAAGACCGAGAGACTACACAAGCCAATGCTCGACTCGGCTTAGAAATATCCAATCTAACAAACTGGCTAGCTAAGGCCTGAACATCCAACGCCATGGCCTCTCTGCTACTGGTAGATATACTAAGCTCCCCAAACTCTTCGCCCGATGGCTCAAAGCATCGGCCACTACATTGGCCTTCCCGGGATGGTACAAAATAGTAATATCATAATCCTTAAGTAGCTCCAACCACCTCCGCTGATGCAAGTTAAGATCCTTCTATTTGAACAGAAGCTGCAAACTCCGGTGATCGGTGTAAATCTCACAAAGGACACCGTAAAAATAGTGCCGCCAAATCTTCAAGGCATGGACAATAGCCGCTAACTCAAGGTCGTGGATAGGATAGTTCTTTTCATGCACCTTCAGCTGTTTGGACGCGTAGGCAATCACCCTACGGTTCTACATTAACTCCGCGCTGAGACCAATCCGCGACACATCATAATATACTGTATAAGAACCCGAACCTGTAGGCAATACCAATATTGGGGATGCAGTCAAAGCTGTATTGAGCTTCTGAAAGCTTTTGGGTCAGCCTGGTCATAGGTGTTGCAATAGATGAGAAACCCTTTGCAAATCGATGGTAATACCCCGCCAAACCAAGAAAACTCTGAATCTCTGTAGCTGAGCACGGTCTGGGCCAACTCTGCACTGCTTTAACCTTCTTTGGATCTACCTTGATCCCATCACACGATACTACATGACCCAAAAATTCCACTGACTCTAGCCAAAACTCACACTTTGAAAATTTTGCATATAACCTCTTTTCTAGGGTTTGAAGCATAGTCATCAGGTGCTGCTCATGATCCTCCCGAGTCCGGGAGTAGACTAGAATGTCATCAATAAACACAATGATGAATGAGTCAAGATAGGGTCGGAACTCACTGTGCATCAAGTGCATAAATACTGCTGGGGCGTTGGTCAGCCCAAATGACATCACAAGGAACTCGTAGTGACCATACCGAGTCCTAAAAGCAGATTTTGGGATGTCTGCCTCCCAAATCTTCCACTGATGATAGCCTGAACGTAAGTCAATCTTGGAAAATACTCTGGCACCCTATAACTGATCAAATAAGTCATCAATACGAGGCAATTGATACCTGTTCTTCACTGTAACTTTGTTCATCTGGCGATAATCAATGCACATACGCATAGAACCATCCTTTTTCTTCACAAACAAGACAGGAGCACCCCAAGGTGACACACTGGGCCGAATGAAGCCCTTATCAAGAAGCTCCTATAACAGCTCCTTTAACTCCTGAGGAGCCATACGATATGGAGGAATAGAGATGGGCTGAGTTCCCGGCAATAAATCAATGCCAAAGTCAATATCTCTGTCGGGCGGCATGCCCTGTAGATCAGCTGGAAATACATCTGAAAATTCCCTCACTACTGGGACTGACTCAACTATAGGGGTATCAAAACTGAAATCTCTCACATAAGCTAGATACGCGTCACACCTCTTCTCAACCATTCGTTGAGCTTTAGGAAATGAAATAACTCTGCTGGGAGTATACTCTAAGGTACCTCTCCACTCTAATCATTGTAATCCTGGCATAGCCAGTGTAACAGTCTTAGCGTGACAATCAAGAATAGCATAATGGGGCGACAACTAGTCCATGCCCAAGATAACATCAAAGTCTACCATACTGAGCAATAGTAAATCGGCTATGGTTTCTAAACCACTAAGAGCAACCAAACACGACCGATACACACGGTCCACAAGAAGAGAATCTCCCATAGGAGTAGACACATAAACAGGGGAACTTACAGAATCCCGAGATACGCCCAAGTACGGGGCAAAATAAGAGGACACATAGGAATAAGTAGAGCCTGGATCAAATAAGACCGATGCATCTCTATGACAGACCGGAACAATACCTGTAATGACATAGTCGGAAGCAACTGTCTCTGTACGAGCTGGAAGAGAATAATATCTGGCCTGGCCTCCCCCTCTAGGGCAACCTCGACCTCCACCTCGAGCTGGCTGAGTAGGTGGGGCAGTAGATGGTGCTGGAATCATAGCCCGAGGACCCGGTGGAGCAGGCGGTAGCTGAGAAGTTTGTGGAGATGCACCTCTCCTAAGTCTGGGGAAATCCCTCACCATATGGTGAGTGTCGCCAAATAGAAAATAAACTCTCGGAGGGCGTGGCTGCTGTGACTGGCTCGGGCCAGGTCTGCTGGACTGACCGCTAAAATCACTCCGTGCAAGAGGCACACTAGATACTGGTGGTTCTTAATAAGGCTCTTGGGGCCTAGAAGGGACCGAAATACCACTGGCGACTGGAAGAGCTGAATGAACTGGGCGACTCCCATAGCCCCTACCATGACGAACTATAGCTGTGGAACGAGTACCACTACAAGTGCCAAACTCTCGAGACCGCTTGGCCTCCCTCTCCTCTCTCTCCCGAGCAAGCATACCCTCCAATCTCCTAGCAATACTCACAACCTACTGGTAAGAAATATCCATCCCTAACTTCCGGGTCATGTTAAGCCTGATACTGGGGTGGAGTCCCTCAATATACCGACGAACCCTCTCTCGAACTGTGGCAACCAAGGCTAGTGCATGTCGGGCCAAATCACTGAAGCAAACTGCATACTCTGATACAGTCATAGCATCCTGGCGCAACTGCTCAAACTTCGCGCGCCATGCATCCCCGAGGCTCTGAGGGACACACTCTCTCAAAAACATGTCCGAGAACTGAGTCTATGTAAGTGAAGCTGCCTCAGCTGGACTACTCAACTCATACGCACACTACCACTGATAGGCTTCTCCTCTAAGCTGTAATGTAGTAAAAGAAAACCCACTCGACTTCGCTATGAACATAGTACGAAGAATATGGTGACAATCCTCCAGAAAACCCTGGGCATCCTCTGACGCCAATCCACTGAAGGTAGGAGGGTGGTACTTCTTGTACATCTCAGGTCTGAGCTGCTCCGCCTCAGAAACTACTGCCCTAAGCTCGGGCTGAGCTGGAGCTACCGGCTGCATCGGTAAAATCTCTGGAACCTGGTCGACCTGAACTAGCTGCTCTAGAGTACCGACGATGGGAGTCTGTGCTCCTCCCCGGGCCTGAGATTTGGCAGGAGCAAGTGGAATCAATCCAGCTTGAGCTAAGATGCTGAACATGCTCAGAAACTAGGCTAGAGTCTCCTGGAGGGCTGGTGCAACAACAAGTATCTTAGGTGTCTGCTCTCTAGCTTGAGCTACTAGGGGCTCCTCTGTGGAAGCTCGTGCGGGTGCTCTGGCTGCACCGCGTGGACGTCCTCGGCCTCTACCCCGGCCTCGACCTCTCACGGCTCTAGCAGGGGGCACAGGTGCCTGGTCATTAGATCCGCCTGTATGTGTCCTCACCATCTGTGAGAGAATAGAATACAAAAAATTAGAATTTTGAAGTCAATAATTTTCGCACGACAAGGAATCAAGGAGCGTAATTGTTTTCCTAACAGTTCCGCCTCCCGAAGATAAGTACAGAGGTCTCCCTACCGATCCGTGAGACTCTAATAAATCATCTTATGACTCACGACAACTACGAACCTATATGCTCTGATACCAACTTGTCACGACCCAATTCTCCCTCCGTAAGACGTCGTGACGACATGTAGTCTCTACGATTAGGTAAGCCTAACAAAAGCGGAAATAACAAAAATGGAGGCAAAACATAACAACTAACTGTAACAGATAACTAAATAACTGGTAACAATGTCGCTCGCCATTTAAAATAACCAACACTCTAGTAATACATAGTATTCCCAAAACCTAAAACATCATAAGTCACAAGCTACAAAAGGAAACTAGTATCTCTATACACCAGAGTCTAATAAAAAAAGTACGTAAGGTAAATGACACATAAGAGAATAGAAGGGGACTCTAAGGTCTGCGAACGCGGCAGATATACCTTAAAGTCTCCGTGCAGCAACAAGCACTCTCAGCTAATAGCGAGGCTGATAAAAAGTACCTAGATCTGCACACAAAACATGTGCAGAAGAGTAGCATGAGTACAACACAATGGTACCTAATAAGTGCCAAGCCTAACCTCGATCAAGTAGTGACGAGGTCAGGTCAGGCCCACTGGTAAATAATAAATAAGACAGGAGAATATACAGTATTATAAGAGACTAGAATTTAGCAAAAGGAAACACAACAAAGCAACGGTACAACACAGATGGGTAAACAGTAAGGGATCTCCCGAGATGTCGTCTCGTAGTCCCAAAAGTAAATGTACAGGTAGAACTCCCGAGTATCCGCCTCGTAGTCTCAAAAGTAAACACACATCTCAAACCGATAAATACAAAAGTTAACAACAAGATTTCCACAGTTAATACTGATAAAGAACAAGGAAAAGCAGGAAATCAACTAGGCATGCTTCACAAAGTTCAAATAAGAAGTTAAAGCACGTAGACATGCGATATTAGACTAAACAGGATAACTACACAGGTTAGTATAACTCAATTAATAATGAAAAACAAATTACTACTCCGAAAAATAGTATAACCCAAAATAAAGGAAAACAAGTTGCTACTTAGTAAAATCGGGTTTTACAACAAATAGCCCGTGTACGTACTCGTCACCTCACGTACATGGCGCTTACATATCATAACAGTACCAAATCCTAAGGGGATTTCCCCCACACAAGGTTAGGCAAGCCACTTACCTCGAACCAAGATCAATCAATCAGTAAGAATGCCCTTTCCTCGATTATCCGACTCTGAATGGCCCAAATCTAGCAAAAAATAATTACATATCATAAATGCAACTATAATAGACTAATCTAATTAATGAAATCAAGACTTTAACAAAAAATCCAAAATTCGTCCTAAAAGGTCGACCCTGGACCATGTCTCGAAATCGGGTAAAAGTCACAAAATACGAACACCCAATCAACCACGAGTTTACTCATACCAAAAGTATCCAAATCCGATATCAAAATCCGAATCAAAACTCAAAACATAGTTGAAGAACTTCCAACCTTTTCCCCGAAATTTCTCAACCAAATTCCTTAATTAAATGATGAAAACAACTATAGATTAGTGGAATATAACCATAAACGTGTTAAGAATCATTACCCCAATGTTCTCTCTGAAAAATCCTTTAATTATTGCCTCAATCCGAGCTCTCAAAGACCCAAAATTGAAAATGGGATAAAACCCTCGAACATGGCCTTTTCTGCCTAGCGATTTCGCACTTGCGGACCTCTAGTTGCACCTGCGACGCCGCACCTGCGGAAATTCTATCGCAGGTGCGGAAATGGCTTAAGGTTAATGGGACCACTTTTTCGATCAAGTGGTCGCACCTGCAGACAATGGTCCGCTTCTGCGGTCTCCCTCCGCGTCTGCGGTTCCTCTAGCACATCTGCGGACATCGCATATGTGGCATTTTCCATGCACCTGCGACCCCTGACAAAACCTCCCAACTCCACTTCCATGCCATATTGCTCGCACCTGCGGTCTTGCACCCGCGGTCAGACTTGCACAGGTGCAATCACATCAGAACCAGAAAATCTTCAGCAATTAGCCTAAGTCCAAAAATCATTTCGTGAAGCATCCGAAACACACCCGAGGCCCCCGGGACCTCAACCAAACATATCAACCAGTCTCAAAATACCATACGAACTTAGTCGAGCCCTTGAATCACATCAAACAATGCTAAAAACACGAATCACCCTCCAATTCAAACTTAATGAATTTGAAACTTCAAATTTCTACAATTGATGCCGAAACTTATCAAATCACGTTAGATTGACCACAAAATTTGCACACAAGTCATATTCAACATTACAAACCTACTCCAACTTTCAGAATCAGAATCCGACCCCGATATCAAAAAGTCCACTGCCGGTCAAACTTCTCAAAAATTCAACTATTTCCATTTCAAGCCTAATTTAGCTACAGTCCTCCAAAACACCATCCGGACGCGCTCCTAAGTCCAAAATCACCCAACGGAGCTAACAGAACCGACAAAACTCCATTCTGGAGTCGTCCTCACACAGTTTCAACTACGGTCAAAATACTCCGAAACCACGAACAAAACCTCTTGACAAGTCACATAAGTAGAAAAAGATACGGGGAAGCAGTAAACAGGGGATCAGGGCTATTACTCTCAAAACGGCCTGCCAGGTCGTTACACCCAAGTGAATCATGTGCCATTGTGTGGTGAGACTTTTGTATATGTGTTTTGTAGTACATTTGTGTCTAGAACTTGTCCTGCATGTGAGTTGAAGCGAAATCCTAGGGTTTTCTCGGTTTGAAATATGATTTTAGGCCTTCTTTGATCCTTTTGAATTGTAATGCTACAACAAATAAAATCATCCCTAGTTAGCCATTTTGAGCCTGTAGACCTTTAATTTGGCACCCACAGTACGAGCCTGTACCTTTTTGTTTTTAAGTGAAACTTTTGATCCTTTCACCCTTTAAAGCACTTTAATTGTGAAATGAGCGATAAATGAGGTAAGGAGGGGATTTGGGTGGCTTTTGAGTGGAACCAATGAAAAGGAGAAATGTGCACTTATTTTGTTAAATAATACACAACTGGCATAAATTGAAAAAAAAAGAATAAAAAGAAGGAAGAATAGAGATGAGTAAATATCTTATTTTTGCTAGCGGAGTGTAAATGACGATAGTTCTTAAAGAAAAAGGGAACCTTGTTGGGAGTGATTTTAGTTGTGAAATTGAAGTTGAGATTGAAGAATTTGCGCTTAAAGTTGATTATGTGATGTGTTAAAGTGCTTAGGAGGGTGAACCACTAGTCCTAAATATATCCTATCCGTCCCTTAGCCCACATTATAACCATGAAAAGTCCTAATTGATTTTAGATCGAGCGAGGTTACATTAGTAGAGATTTATATTAAGGGCAAGCATATGGTACCTTTTGTGCGCATGTGAACTTCTTTGAGAGAGTGAGTGATTTCCTCAAATTACGTTTGAATTTTATTTGAGTGTGTGGACTATCTTTCTTTGATTTGTGGTGAGGGCATATGTTTCATGATGGATATGTGACTTTATTAAGCTCTTCAGACAAAGTGAGTAAGTTGGCCTGAAAGTAGTTATGCTAAGGAGTCACTTTCTGAGGTTGAGATGTACCAAATTTGCTATTTGATTGGTTTGAATTGGTTAATAGCGTGCTAGAGATGACTTTAACATGGAGAATAAAGTCTGAGAATGTATATGCAAGGGGATAATTGTTGGTATCAACCAAAGTCATGGGTGCTTGAGCGTAAGTGAATTTGTGGCTTTATAGCGATAAGCTTAATTTTGGTCGATCTGTTGTAGGTTAATTCTACTTTTCTCGAGGGCGAACAAAGGTTTAAGTGTGGGGTGGTGATGTTGGGAATATTTCTATATGTTATAATGTTACTTTACTCACGTTTCAACAACTTTTTAATGCTATTTGATCTTTAAAATGCCCAACATGGGTTAATTATTGATTTTATGACTAATTGAGTTGTGTGTGATGATTTAGGATATTTGAAGTGCAAAAATATGAAGAAAAGGTGCTCCAGCCATAGAAGAAGAGGTTGGATGCGTCGCATCCAACCTAGGAAAAATCGTATTTTGAGCACCCTTAGTAGTGAAGTCGGGCCAAGGCATCCACCTTAGCATCCGCACCTGGGCACAACAGAGATGAAGGAACAAACATCCACCCTAGCATGCGAAGCTGAAGAAGTGGAAGCTGAGTCAGATTAGGAAAAGAAGAACTTTGGCCCACGACTTTTGTACGCAATATATAAGCCAAAAATGCCTCTTTTAGGTCATCGAACACATTGGGAAGCGGAAAAAAGCCATTACAAAGCTTGGAAACCACGAAATTTGTCTTGAGTTCTGAATTTTTCCTTATTTTATTGATTTTTATGTATTTTTAGGAATTACTTGAGATTCTTACCATGAGCATGCGTGGCTAAGAACCCTATTATTCTGGAGTCATGGGTGCTACATGAATGTTGACGTTTGAAGTTTAAATTGACGAGTTTGAGTTTATTATATTGGGTTATTTACTTAATTCTATTTTTAATTATTTTGCTGAGCAGCTAACAGTGAAATACTATCTAAGAATCTAGAGTTGAACTAGAAAGTGGGAATTGTAGATTGCATATAGAATTAAATAGAGCAAGTTCTTGAACCCGGGCATCGTGGAACGAATTCACAATTAGGATAGAAATATACCTAATTTCCTTGCTTGGTTGAAATACAGGAAGTGTAAATGCTTGAATAGGCGAGTAAGAACTCGACATATTCTTATGAGTAATATCAACCCTGTCAATCAACAATCCAGATAAAACAATTAGTCATTTTAAGCCAAGAACGCAACATGATTGTTAGCTAGCCTGTGACCCTGGAATATCCTCTCCTACAGATTGTTATTCGAAATTGCTTAAGTGTTGTGGTTGCATCCTAGTTATTTCATTGCTTGATGGTTTCTTAGGTAGTAAATTACTCACTTACACATTTTGTGAGAAATCTCTTGAATCGACAAGTTAATTGTCAAAAGTTAATCATAAGTCTCCTTGGGAAGGATACTCTACTCATTACTTTATTACTTGATGACCATGTATACTTGCGTTAGTGTGTTTGGTCGCAACAAGCTTTTGAACTATTGTATAGCCATTTGAGTCCCCATAATCATGTTAAAGATTATGTTTATGCCGTTGATGCTTAATTGGACATAATGATCATTTGATGGATAGATTACATGTTAAAGTTGTAAACATATATTATATACACGAATATATCATACATAGAGATTATCTCTTATTCATATGCATAAACTCAAGCATATGGTTCTATGATATAGACTAAGATCATGGCATGTGAGTTTTCTATGTAGTTGAGATGAACGTGCGACGACCCGATAGGTCATTTTGAGTTCTAGCCCTTATTTTGGTGTCTCGAGGTCTTGAATAGCTTAGTTACATATTTCTCGATTTGCGTACGTAGTGTGTGTCTTTTTCCGAAAAGATTTTATGTGAAAAGTTGAAGAAAACATGATTTTAGCTTTAAAAATGACTTGAGTTGACTAAGGTCAACATTTTGTGTAAACGACCCCGAATCGGTATTTTGATGATCCCGGTGGGTCCTTATCGTGATTTTGGATATGGGAGTATACCCGAAATTGAATTCGGAAGTTCCTAACTTTATTTGACTTGATTTCTTAAAAACTAGTAATTTGAAGGTTTAAAGAATTCCTAGGTTTGACCGTAGGTTGACTTTATGGCTACTAGGTTCAAATTTTAGTTCCAGGACTTGGTATAGGTCTATTTTACTATTTAAAACTTGTCTGCAAAATTTGGTGCAAAACGGAGTTGGTTTGATAGGATTCGAGCGCTCGGTTGTGAATTTGGACGTTCTAGAGTTTCTTTGAAAATTTCATGCATTTTGATATCCGATTCATAGTTATAGGTCTTATTTTGGTGTTCTGATCAAGCGAGAAAGTTCGTACGATGTTATTACACTTATGTGCATATTTGGTTTGGAGCCCGAGGGGCTCGAGTGAGTTTCAGATAGGCTACAGACCATTTGAACTCAGAAAAATTGCTTGTTCAACCATCTGCTGGTGTCTGTGCAACGTGCTTCACGATCATGAAAGGGAAACTGGGACACGGGTGGAGTTCTTTTATGCGAACGTAGAGAACCGGTCGTGAACGCGAAGCAGTGGAGGGATTACCCTTCACGAACGCGACCGTTCACAAGCGAACATGAAGGTTTAAGGGGATTCTGGGGGAGGCTTGTGGTTACCCTACGCGAATGCGGGCGTTGGCTCGCGAACGCGAAGGCATGTGGGATCAAGCCTTTGCGAACACGAAGGGTTTACCTCGAATGTGATGGCCTTATGGCCACGAATGCTTCGCGATCGCGTCAGGTGTCTTGTGAACGCGAAGAACATCTGACGCCCACTGATTTAAAGTTTTAAAATTGGGATCTCTTCTCATTTTTCACCATTTTCAAGTTTGAGCTCAGCCTAGAGGCGATTTTGAAGAGATGTTTCGTCCCAACTTCATAGGTTAGTAGATTTTAACTTATTTCCTTACATTTCCATAAACACACATTGATTTTAACCTTTAATCTATGCTTTTTCATGGTAGATATTAGGGATTTAGGTAGAAATTTAGAATTTTGAGAAATTGAGATTTAGACCTCAAATTCAAGTTGGATTTCGAAACTAATCACATAACCGGGCTCGTGGGTGAATGAGTAATTGGATTTTGGTCCGAATCTCGGGTTTTGACCAAGCGGGCCTGGGGTTGAGATTTTTCCAAAATCATTAAAGATTGAATCGTTTTCACTCGTGGGTAGTTCTTAAAGCCTATTTTAAATTATTTGAACTATATTTGGTTAGATTTGATTGGTTTGGAGGCTAAATCTAGAGTAAAAGCCATGATTGAGCATTGAATTGGTTGCGGAGTGAGGTACGTATCGTGGTTAACCTTGACTTGAGGGATTAGGACTTATTGGTCTATTTGCTATGTGTTTTATATGTAGGGACAATGTATATATGAGGTGACGAGTATCTATGCGTTGTCATTGGGTTAAAGCATGCAGGTGGAAATTGTTTCTTTGTATTAAATTGTTTGATTAATTATGTTATCCATGATTAGGTTTAGATTATTACTTCTTTTAATTATTCGTTTCGTATTCATTGTTTATTTCAAAGATGTTGTATATTTTGATTGTTGAGTTTGATATCGTGTCACTATAACTGAAGTGAAATTGTTTCCCCGCCTTGGTTTTTATTATTCAGATTTGTATTGTTGCTTGGTGAGGAAGAGAGAAAAGCATGAAGGGTGTTGTCGTGCCTTATTTGCATTCATGATCATATATTGAGAGATTTGAGAGTAAAAGCCCGAAGGGTGATGCCGTGCCGGTGAGTAAAAGCACGAAGGGTGATGTTGTGCCATTATATTCATGATATTACGTGGTGAGGATGAGAGAAAAAGCAAGAAGGGTGATGCCGTGCCATTCATCTTCATTTCATTGCCTTGTTTGGTTTCCAGTTTTGGTGATTTACTTGGTTACATTGTTGTTTATTTCGTAGAATGTTATTTGGTGATTTCGTACCTGCATTTTCTATGATATCTCCCCTTTCGCATGTCCCCTCCCAGTTAATATTTTATCATTCTTCTTGTTATTTTGCTGCTTTAATATGCTTGTACAAGGTTTTTACGTGGGTGGCTTGCCATAGTTTCGTCACTACTTCGTCGAGATTAGGCTCTACTCTTACGGAGTACAGTGAATCGGTTTTACTAATTCTACACTTATGCACTTCTTGTGCAGATAGTGGTATTGGTACCACTGGCGCTTAGAGGTGCGTCTGCTTTAATCTCTTTCACTTTGGAGAATTGAGGTAGATCTGTTGGCGTTCACAGACCTTGAAGTCCCCTTCCATTTCCTATCTTTACTATTTATCTAGCTTCAAACTGTTGTATTTGCTTCAGACCATGTATGTAGTATTCTAGTAGCTCATGTACTTGTGACTCCAAATTTCTGGGAGTAATTAGTATCACATTGCTTATATTCATGCTGCGTTAAATTCAGAATTTATTTCTCATTAAATATCATCACTTTATTTTTAACTATTAAAATTTTGTTAACTACCTTATTCACGTCGGCTTGCCTAGAAAGTAGATGTTAGGCGCCATCACTGTCCCGATGTTGGAAATTCTGGGTCGTGACAAGTTGGTATCAGAGCACTAGGTTACTTAGGTCTTACGAGTCATGAGCAAGATTAGTAGAGTCTGGAGGATTGGTACAGAGACGCCTGTACCTATCTTCTAGAGGCTATGGAGTTTTAGGAAAATTTCACTTCTATCTTTCCTTATCGTGCGATTTTATTCTATCGTTGATGTTTGAATCATTCCATTCGTATTCTCTCGCAGATGGTGAGAACACACACATTATCTACAACCAGACAAGAGCCAAAACTCCCTGTTGCAGCCACTACCAGGGGTAGAGGTCGAGGTTGAGCCAAAGGCCGAGGCAGAGGCAGAGCTCAGCCTAGAGCTCGTGCAGCAGTACCCGGTGTGGAGCCTCAAATTGATCATGCGGAGGATATTCCAGCTCAAACTGCACCAGTCGGAACCGCTCAGGTCCCGGAGGGATTTATAGCCACTCCCGTGCTTTAGGACTCTCTAGTCCATTTAGTAGGCCTTATTGAGTGTGTGGCCCAGACCGGTGCATTTCTGGTGGCACCAGTTGTCTCTAGTCCATTTAGTAGGCCTAGAAGGATCAAGATGATTCGTGGTCAGAATAGGGATGCAATATTTGAGAAGAAGCCTCATCATTCTGGTAGTTTCAGTGGTGCCTCGTCTAGAGGCAGGGGTTCATTTGGTAGGGTCTATCCTCCCAAGACATTTCAGTCAGCGCTTCAGGCATCCCTCGGTGCTTCGGATAGTCATGGTTCTTAAGTGTCTCATCTTGAGTAGCTAGTCTATAGTGCACCATCAGCACCTATTAGTACACCTCTGATCCAGAGTTATCAGGGTGGTTTTCCCGGTCAACTGGGCTAGTTCCAGGGTCAACAGTCTCAGCAGCCGAGGGCTTGTTATACTTGTGGAGATCCGAGGTACGTTGCTAGATTTTGCCCTAGGTCAAAGGGCGGCATGCCCCAACAGAGTTCTCGTGCCATGGTTCCGGCACCTGTTGATTCACCGCCCACTTGGCCAGCTAGAGGTAGGGTTCAGGCTACCAAAGGTGGAGGTCCAGCCATTAGAGGTGGAGGTCAGGCTGTTAGAGGTTGGAGGCCAACCAGCTAGAGGCCGTCTGAGAGGCGGAGGTCAGAGTGGTGGCCCCCAACCCTATTGTTATGCATTTCCAGCTAGAACTGAGGCAGAGTCATCTGACGCTGTCATCACAGGTATTATTCCAGTTTGCCATAGAGATGCCTAAGTTTTATTTGATCCCGACTCTACTTATTCCTACGTGTCATCCTATTTTGCTTTATATCTGGTTATGCCTCGTGATTCTTTAAGTGCTCCTGTATATGTGTCCCTGCCTGTGGGATATTCTATAATTGTAGATCGTATTTATCGCTCGTGTGTGGTTTTTATCGGGAGCCTTGAGAATAGTATAGATCTCCTACTTCTTGATATGGTGAACTTTGATGTTATTTTGGGCATGGAATGGCTGTCACCTTATCATGCTATATTGGACTGTCATGCCAAAACGGTGACCGTATCCATGCCGGGGTTGCCTCTATTAGAGTGGAGAGGGACTTCTGACCATTCTACTAGTAGGGTTATTTCTTATGAGAAGGCTCAACATATAGTCGAGAGAGTATGTCTAGCATATTTGGTCTATATTGTTGATCCCAGTGTAGAGGTTCCTTCCATGGATTCAATAGCAGTTGTGCGTGAGTTTCTAGAGGTGTTTCTTGCAGATTTGTTCGGGATGCCACCCGACAGAGATATCGACTTCTGTATTGACTTGGCTCCAGGAACTCAGCCCATTTCTATTCCACCCTACCATATGGCCCCAGCTGAGTTGAAGGAACTGACCGAGCAATTGCAAGATTTGCTTGATAAGGGATTTATTAGACCTAGTGTCTTGCCCTGGGGTGCACCGGTGTTGTTCGTGAAGAAGAAGGATGGTGCGATGAGGATGTGTATTGATTATCGGCAGTTGAACAAAGTCACTATCAAGAACAAGTATCCTTTGCCGAGGATTGATGACTTATTTGATCAGCTTCAGGGTGCCAAGGTGTTTTCGAAGATTGATTTGAGGTCTGACTACCATCAGTTGAATATTAGGGCATTGGATGTCCCTAAGATAGCTTTCCGGACAAGGTATGGGCATTATGATTTCCTAGTGATGTCATTTGACTTGACAAATGCCCTAGCATCATTTATGGATTTGATGAACCGGGGATTCAAGCCATATATGGATTCTTTTGTGATCGTCTTCATTGATGATATTTTAGTATACTCCCGCAGTCGAGAGGAGTATGAGTAGCATCTTCGGATTGCCATGTTTTCAAAGAGTGAGTTCTGGCTGGATTCGGTTTCTGTTTTGGAGCACATGGTATCTTTCGAGGGCATTAAGTGGATCCTAAGAAGATTGAGGTTGTTCAGAACTATCCAAGACCTACTTCAGCTATAGAGATTCAAAGCTTCTTGGGTTTGGTGGGTTATTATCGCCGGTTCGTGGAGGGTATTTCATCTATTGCAACCCCATTGACTAGATTGACCCAGAATGGTGCTCCATTCAGATGGTCCGAGGAGTGTGAGGCGAGCTTGAAAAAGCTCAAGACTGCTTTGACTACAACTCCGATGTTGGTGTTGCTTATGGGTTTGGGGTCTTACATTGTGTATTGTGATTTGTCACATATTGGGCTTGGCGCAATGTTGATGCAAGACAGTAAGATATCATATGCGTCTCGTCAGTTGAAGGTTCATGAAAAGAATTACTCTGTTCATGACTTAGAGTTGGCAACTATTGTCCATGCATTGAAGATTTGGAGGCATTACCTCTACGGCATGTCCTGCAAGGTATTCACTGATCTTTAGAGTCTACGACACTTGTTCGAGCAAAAGGAACTAAATTTGAGGAAATAGAGGTGGTTACAATTGTTAAAAGACTATGATATCACCTTTTTGTACCATCCCAGGAAGGCTAATGTGATGGCCGATGTCTTGAGTAGAAAGGCTGTGAGTATGGATAACCTTGCATATATTCCAGTTGGTAAGAGACTGCTAGCATCGGATGTTCAGGCCTTGGCCAATCAGTTCGTGAGCTTAGATGTTTTGGAGCCTAGTCGGGTTCTTGCTTGCACGGTCTCTCGGTCTTCTTTGTATGACCGCATCGAGAGCGTGAGTATGATGACCCCTATTTGCTTTTCCGTAAGGACACGGTGTAGCACGGTGATGCCAAGTAGGTTTCTATTGGAGAGGATGGGGTGTTGCGGATGCAAGGTCAGATTTGTGTGCCACAGCTCGTGGTGATGCTAAGGAGGTTTCGTGAGTTGATTCTTTAGGAGGCCCACAGTTCGCGGTATTCCATTCATTCGGGTGCCGCCAAGATGTATTAGGATTTGAGGCAGCATTATTGGTGGAGAAGAATGAAGAAAGATATAGTTGAGTATGTGGCTCGATGTTTGAATTGCCAGCCGGTGAAGTATGAGCATCAGAGACTTGGCAGTTTGCTTCAGAGACTTGGCAGTTTGCTTCAGAGACTTGAGATTCCCGAGTGGAAGTGGGAGCGTATTACCAATGATTTCATTGTTGGGCTCCCACAGACTTTGAGGAAACATGATGCAGTATGGTTCATTGTGGATAGGTTGACCAATTCAGTGCACTTCATTCCTTGGCAACTACCTATTCTTTAGAGCGGCTGGTTGAGATCTATATCCGTGAGATTGTTGTTATACCCCATGTTTTTGTACGTAAGAGTACGTCATAAGTCAATTGATGTAAACTCATAAATGAGATCATCTTTGAAGGTACATAAATTAAGTAACTCATGTTATCTTGGAGGTTACAAATATTCAGATCATCAATAACAAGTACCAAGAGGGTTGGAAGGCTTAGAAACTAAACGAATTGAAGAAAATAAGTGTCGTCGGAAGTCGACAAGTTGGGAATGTTATAACATGTACTTTTTTGGTGAGGCTAGGATGCTTAACATGATAATGAGGTTATGTTATGAGTTATTTTAGTCTTATGATAGTCATGTGTGTCACGCCCATCTTCGGGAAGCGCGACCAACGCTCAACCGAGTGAACCCGGCCGAGCAAGCCTGTTAGATACTTTCTACCCAATTAACCCATGACCAAGAGAAGACGTGATTTCATTAATTATACAATAGGAGTCTCATTCATACAATCCTAAATCACTTCATCGGTCATTGCGCTTTTAAGTCCCAAAAATACACATTTCTTAAAGTTCTAGTGGAACAAGTGATCAAACACAACATGACTTGTTTAACATTCCCAAACACCCATATACAACCCACATAATGTCTACGGAGACTCTAAAGATACAAAAGAGAGTAAACATGGTGCCGACAACAAGGTCCCGCTATACCTCAAAAAGTGACCATAATATAAACAAAAGGTACAATACATGACCCCGGAATGAAATGGGACTCACGGAGTTCGCTGAGAAGAGGATGCAGCACTATCTGTGATCCGCACTGTCTGCTATGTAACCACCTGCATCCATTTAAAAATGTAGCGCCCCCAGCAAAAGGGACGTTAGTACCGTCAAATAGCACTAGTATGTATAGCTAAACACCAACTCAATAGAATGAATAACAATATAAGAGGAACAACCAAGAATTCAATAAGGGATTCAAATAATAGTAAAACAACAAGTTAAGGATCATATACAATTTCAAGACAATTTCCATATTACTAGGTTGGGTGACCTTTAGTACCGATGTTCCACAATTCACAATACCTCCGTATTCTTACACGGAGTCCGATCTCGTCTAGGCCGCTTCATCTGAGACATTTCCACAATTTTATTATAACTTTTCAGCACAGTACTACCATGTGTACGGCATGGCGTCCGATCACGGCCCGATCGGCTAGGTCATCTCACTTGAGACATCAATCCTTTTCAAAATTTCATCCATAATACATCCGTGTTCTTACACGGAGTCCGATCTCGGCCCGACCGGCTAGGCCATCTCATTTGAGATATTACCTTTTTAGTGAATCATCTCACATCGTACTTCTTTCATGTACTTTCGATTTATTGACACTAGTGATTACGATTACAAAGTCATTCTTGGCACTTGGCCGTATTTCATAGTTATAGACCCCTTTTTCACATTCAATATCATTATCAAAATCAATAGGGCTCCCCATATAAGACATTAAATTTACATATGAGCAATTTGGGAATCTTAGGCACATAGAGGCTTTTCATACAATTTGGCATAACAACGTTTATTTCGACCTTGACATGAAGTCTTAACATTTCTAACATATATTCCATATTTTAAAACACATCCTCAATGACAAGATAACATGATGAAACATTTAGAATAAATATTGAACTTACATCCTTCAACACAAACATGTTAGAAATCGCCAATTTTATAATGATCAAGGGCTTACTCCAATTACATGATCACTGTGGGGTTCGATTCTAAGAAGAAGGGGGTTTAGCCATCATACCTCAATTGAGCTCCTTAAAATTCTAAGATGTTCTGGAATATTAGCCACTTCAATCTATTTTACCAATATAACAAAATTGAAACAAAATTAGGAAGATGGACATGGTTTTATCTCATTTGAGCATATTATCAAACACTATGTGTGTAACAAGGTTTTTAAAGTCCTTTGATGAAAGATTCTACCACCCCTCAACCCATTCTTAGCTCACAACCTTCCCCACATACTATAAGAACACATGCATGCGAGATATCCATCCCTACACCTAAGATTTTGTCTTTCTAATTATCCCCTTTTTACTAAATTTTTGAAACTAAGAGTTAGGGCATAGATTCTTACCAATGATGTGAGAGCATTCTTGATAATCTACAAGGGTTTAGCAACAATTGATGGATATAGTGTGAAGGTTATTTCCTCTCTTTAAGAAACTTCTCCCTCACTTTAGAACTATCAAAAAATAGCTCAAATGGTGTTTAATATGTGTTTTTAACGGAATAGGGTCGGGTTTAAAAATCCAAAAAATGATGCTCCAGAACAAGGTCTGCAATCGCATAATCGATATGCGGATCGCATATCAGTCACATAACTGCTGACCAAAACGACCAAAAATTGGTCCATGTTTGCGGTCACTAAGCGGTCCGCATAACTGTTCTGCAGTCGCATAATACATCGTAGAACAGTTATGCGGTCGCATAGTTGACCGCATAATTTCATCCAAACTGGCCCAACTAACTGCCTCACTCTGCGGCCATTATGCGGTCCGCAGAGTGATTCTGCGGTAGCATAATGGACTGCAGATATGCATAACACTGCCAAACATTTGCCTTTACTTTCCGGTGCATTATTCAACCCAAAAAGTCCGAACCCGGGTCTCTACTATTATTAACCTCTACGCCTACTTTGGCATCACTGAACCTGGGTTTTTAGGAAAATTTTACGGGGCCTTACATCCTCCCCCACTTAAGATCATTCATCCTCGAATGAGGATCAGAGTCCATTATTAGCACCTTGTGCAACTCAGTTAACATATCCTACATTAGCAACCCCAAATTTAACTAACTCTCTAAATTCTCAAAAATTTCGCCAGAGTTTCGTTTGTAACTAGGCCTATCCACCTGTCAGAGAACCCAAGAAACACATCTTACAAACATGCATAGAACCCAACGACATAGCATAACTCATAACCACACCAATCGTGGCCTCATGTAAACAACATATAATCAAAAGGAGCATCTTTACATTAACTGAACAAGTGATACAAAATTCTTAGGCGACAGGTTCATAAAAGAAAGGATTACACAACTATTCAAACAAGTGAGGATACTTCTTCTTCATCTCTTCCTCGGCCTCCCACGTGGCCTTTTCAACCTGCTGGTTTCGCCATAACACTTTCACGAAGGCAATTTCTTTATTCCTCAACTTCCGGACTTGCCAATCAAGAATGGCAACTAGAATCTCTTCATATGACAATTCTTAATTAACCTCAATGGTCTCAACCGACACAATAGCTGAATGGATCTCCAACTACCTTTTTCAACATAGACACATAGAATACCGGGTGCACTAATGATATCTCGGGTGGTAGCTCAAGTTTGTACGCCACCAGACCGATCCTTTGGATGATTTTGTATGGCCTGACATACCTCAGACTCAATTTACCCTTTTTCCCAAACCACATAATACCCTTCATTGGGGAAACCCTCAAGAATACCAAATTATCTTCTTTGAAATCTAAGTCTCTGCGATGAACATTCGAATAGGATTTCTGACGACTCTAAGCAGTTTTCAACTGCTCTTTTATGATCTTAACTTTTTCCATAGCCTGATGTACAAGGTCTGGCCCTATCAACTATGCTTCACCAATCTCAAACAAACCAATGGGAGATCTACATCTCCTACCATATAATGCCTCAAATGGTTCCATCTGGATACTTGCATGAAAGCTGTTCTTGTAAGCAAATTCTATGAGTGGCAAATGATCATCCCAACTACTGTTCTGCGGTCCACATAACTGTTCTGCGGTCGCATAATACATCGTAGAACAGTTATGCGGTCGCATAGTTGACCGCATAATTTCATCCAAACTGGCCCAACTAACTGCCTCACTCTGCGGCCATTATGCGGTCCACAGAGTGATTCTGCGGTAGCATAATGGACTGCAGATATGCATAACACTGCCAAACATTTGCCTTTACTTTCCGGTGCATTATTCAACCCAAAAAGTCCGAACCCGGGTCTCTACTATTATTAACCTCTACGCCTACTTTGGCATCACTGAACCTGAGTTTTTAGGAAAATTTTACGGGGCCTTACATCCTCCCCCACTTAAGATCATTCATCCTCGAATGAGGATCAGAGTCCATTATTAGCACCTTGTGCAACTCAGTTAACATATCCTACATTAGCAACCCCAAATTTAACTAACTCTCTAAATTCTCAAAAATTTTGCCAGAGTTTCGTTTATAACTAGGCCTATCCACCTGTCAGAGAACCCAAGAAACACATCTTACAAACATGCATAGAACCCAACGACATAGCATAACTCATAACCACACCAATCGTGGCCTCATGTAAACAACATATAATCAAAAGGAGCATCTTTACATTAACTGAACAAGTGATACAAAATTCTTAGGCGACAGGTTCATAAAAGAAAGGATTACACAACTATTCAAACAAGTGAGGATACTTCTTCTTTATCTCTTCCTCGGCCTCCCACGTGGCCTTTTCAACCTGCTGGTTTCGCCATAACACTTTCACGAAGGCAATTTCTTTATTCCTCAACTTCCGGACTTGCCAATCAAGAATGGCAACTAGAATCTCTTCATATGACAATTCTTAATTAACCTCAATGGTCTCAACCGACACAATAGCTGATGGATCTCCAACTACCTTTTTCAACATAGACACATAGAATACCGGGTGCACTAATGATATCTCGGGTGGTAGCTCAAGTTTGTACGCCACCAGACCGATCCTTTGGATGATTTTGTATGGCCTGACATACCTCAGACTCAATTTACCCTTTTTCCCAAACCACATAATACCCTTCATGGGGGAAACCCTCAAGAATACCAAATTATCTTCTTTGAAATCTAAGTCTCTGCGATGAACATTCGAATAGGATTTCTGACGACTCTAAGCAGTTTTCAACCGCTCTTTTATGATCTTAACTTTTTCCATAGCCTGATGTACAAGGTCTGGCCCTATCAACTATGCTTCACCAATCTCAAACAAACCAATGGGAGATCTACATCTCCTACCATATAATGCCTCAAATGGTTCCATCTGGATACTTGCATGAAAGCTGTTCTTATAAGCAAATTCTATGAGTGGCAAATGATCATCTCAACTACCCTTGAAATCAAGAACACAAGCACGCAATATATCCTTAAGCGTCTGAATAGTCCGCTCTTCTTTCCCGTCGGTCTGTGGATAGAAAGTTGTACTAAGATTCACCTGAGTACCCAAACCTTGCTGAAATTTCCTCCAAATTTTGGCCGTGAACTGAGCCCCTCGATCGGAAATGATAGAAACTGGAGTGCCATGTAGCGTGACTATTTCCTTGATATACAACTGAGCATATTGTTCCGCTATGTCGGTAGATTTAAGTGGCAAGAAGTGTGCTGATTTCGTGAGTCGGTCCACGATCACCCAAATTGAGTCAAACTTGCATGGAGTGCGTGGTAATACTACTACAAAATCCATATTAATCATCTCCCGCTTCCACATTGGAATTTCTATGTTCTCCTTTTCATGTCATTCCACCAATTAGACTTGTCGTGATACATCTTCGTAGAACCTGGATGTACAAAATACATAGAAGCGTGAGCTTCGGTCATGATTCTTTCCCGGAGACCATCTACATTGGGAACACATAGTCGCCCTTGGTACCTTAGTGCACCATCATCCATGCTAAGAGCAAAAGTCGTAGTCTTATGTTTTTGAATCCCCTCCTTCAATTGCACCAAAAATGGATCGTTGTATTGCTTCTCTTTGACTTCTACAACAAGCGATGATTCTGCCCTATTTTGCACAATTACCCCTTCTTTATTGGAGTCCGTAAACGAACTTCCAAACTAACCAATCGATAGACTTCCTTGGCTAATGGACTTTGATATGCCTCCAAGTTTTCCACACTACCCATAGATTTCTGGCTAAGAGCATCCGCCACAATATTGGCTTTCCCCGGGTGATATAGAATATCGATGTCGTAATCCTTGAGTAACTCAAGCCATCTTCTCTGCCTCAGATTCAGTTGCTTTTGTTTGAAAATATATTGAAGGCTCTTATGGTCCGTGAATATATCCACATGGACCCCATATAAATAATGATGCCAAATTTTAATGCAAATACCACTGCCGCAAGTTCTAAATCATGTGTTGGATAGTTCTTTTCATGATTCTTGAGTTGCCTAGAAGCATAAGCTATCACCTTGCCATGTTGCATTAATACACATCCAAGCCCGATTTTTGAAGCATCACAATATACCACAAATCCATCTATACCCCCTGGTAGAGTCAACATCGGTGCCGTAGTCAATCTTTCTTTCAATTCCTGAAAACTCTTTTCTCAAGCATCTGACCATTGGAGCTTAATTGCCTTCTGCGTCAATTTAGTCAATGGAGAGGCAAGAGTAGAAAACCCCTCAACAAACTTTCTATAATATCCAGCTAAGCCTAAGAAACTGCGAATCTCTGTTGGAGTTGTTGGCCTCGGCTAATTCTTCACAGCTGAAATTTTCTGAGGATCATTCTTAATTCCCTCACTAGAGACTATATGACCCAAGAATGTGATCGATTCAAGCCAAAATTCACACTTTAAAAACTTTGCATATAACTGGTGCTGATGTAGGGTTTGCAGAACTACCTTGAGATGATCAGCATGGTCTTCTCGACTTCCTGAATATACAAGAATATCGTCAATAAATATTATCACAAAAGAGTCGAGGAATGACTTAAAAAATCGATTCATAAGATCCATGAAGGCTGCTGGGGCATTTGTTAGCCTAAAAGACATCACTAGAAACTCAAAATGCCCATACCGGGTCCTAAAAATTATTTTCGGAATATCCCTGATCTTCAATTGGTGATACCGGGATCTTAAATAATATTTGGAGAAGTACCCGGCACCTTGCAATTAATCAAACAAGTCATTTATCCTTGGAAGTGGGTACTTATTCTTGATTGTGACCTTGTTAAGCTGCCGATAGTCAATACACATTCTCAACGACCGATCTTTCTTTCTTACAAAAAGGACCAGTGCGCCCCATGGAGACATACTCGGTCGGATGAAATCCTTCTCTAACAAATCCTTCAACTGTTCCTCTAGTTCCTTCTATTCTGCTGGTGCCATTCTGTAAGGTGGAATAGATATAGGCTGCATGCCTGGCATCACATCAATCCCAAAATCAATCTCCCTGTCTGGCGGAATCCCAGGGAGCTGATCAGAAAAGACCTCCAAATATTCTTTCACAACTGGCAGTGACTCAAGTGTAGGTGCCTCAGCATCGGTGTCCGTAACCCAGACCAAGTGATAGATACACCCCTTGTTAATCATCTTCGTGGCCTTAAGGTAAGAAATAAACCTACCCTTCGGCACCACATTAACCCCCTTCCACTCAACAACTGGCTCGCATGGAAATTCAAACCTCACAGATCTAGTTCGGCAGTCGAGCTTAGCAAAGCATGAATAAAGCCAATCTATCCAAATAATTACATCAAAATCAACCATCCCCAATTTAATGAGATCGGCCACGGTGTCCCGACCACGCACCGTGACAACACAACCCCTATAAACTCATGCAGCCACAATAGACTCGCTAACCGGAGTAGATATATAGAACGACTCAGGAAGCTGTTCCGGTTCTATACGAAATTCCATAGCAACATAAGGGGTAATATAGGACAAGTGGAATCGGGATCAATAAGAGCATATACATCATGAGTTTGGACAGTCAATATACCTGTGACAACATCTGGAGAAGCCTCTGCATTCTGGCGACCACTCATAGTATAGAAACTGCTGGGTCCTCCTGAACTCTACACTCCACCCCTAGCTGCACCACGCCCTGCGGGTGTTGGAGTGCCTCGAGCTGGAGGTGGTGCTACAGATGTAGTAGCTGCAGAACTGGGTGGCTGTGCCATGCCCCTGCCCGCACCCTGGCGGGACAAAACTGCAATCTCTCTGAATGTGACCCCTTAATCTGCATCCGTAGCATATGGGTAAGTCAGTGTAGTATATTCCCAGGTGCATCTTTACTTAACGAGGGCATGGGGGCCTCATCTGCTGCTGGAATCTACCACCATGACGACCCTGCTGATAGGAGCCCCTGTTGCCCTGACTGGGCCTAAAATAGCTCCATTGCTGCTGTTGACTAGGCCCTGATGGAGGTGCACTAGATGAAGACTGAGCAAAGGACTGGGATGGTCCTGACGACCTTCCCCTGGATGTTAACTTGCCACCACCAGAAGAACCACCAAAGTTGCCTGCAGACCGGGCCTTATTACTCCCCTCTCGCTCCATTCTGTTCCTCACTTTGTGGGTCTTTGTGGCTTGAGCGAATGCCACCATCCTTCCATAGTTCATATCAGAATTCAAGGCTGTTGTAGCGGCCTCATTAATTACCAATTGACTAAGGCCCTGTACAAATCGGCGAACTCTAGCCTCCATAGTGGGCAGCATGTAAATAGCATATTTAGACAGGTACGCAAATCTCATATGGTAATCCCACACTCAGGCTACCTTTCCTAAATTTCTCAAACTCATTAGCACGGGCTGCCTTAGTCTCGACAAGTAAGAAATGATCAATAAAGGCATCGGCAAACTCACCCCACCTCGCCGGAGGGCTCCCTTCTTCACGAGACTCCTCCCATAGTTTGAACCAAGAATATGCCACCTCTTTCTGGCAGTAGGAGGCTAATTCCACTGCCTCTATTTCAGTAGCACGCATAACTCTGAGAGTCTTGTGCATCTCATCAATAAAGTCCTGGGGATCCTCCTCTAGGTTAGTATCCATGAACATTAAAGAATCCAACTAGAGAAACGTGTTCACCCTGGAATTAGTAGAATCCCCTGGTTGACTGGAAGAGGTGGGTGGAACATTTGACCTCTGGTCCTGGGAAGCCACTATCTGAGCCAACATCTGTATGACTCTTCTAAGATCAACATCAGAAACACCAAAATCGGAAGCTGGAACTGGAGGTGGAACTGATATATCTGTTGGAGGGACTGTTGCACCCTTAGTAGGTGTAGGGATAGGTGCGGTCTGATCAGTTGTAGTAGATTCATGCAGTGTAGTAACTGGAGGAATACGGGTGCTCACCCGCAACATCAATTATAGGGTCAACTGTCACTCCTGGGGTGACATCGGCTCTTTGGCCAGTTATTGCCTTCTTCTTAGGTGCCATATACTGAAAGTTAAAGTAAAGCACGAATCAAAGGAGTACAATCTTACCATCAGTTTTATCGCACACTCGAGAACATGAAAGAAGGGTATTATTCCTAAATGCCCATGTAGAATCCTAATTATAGATGTGGTCGACAACACACCGATAATAAGGACTCTACTAGACATGACTCCTAGACAACCTAGGACACTTTAGAACCTTAGACTCTGATACCATGTTTGTCACACCCCTTAATCGGGAAGCGCGACCGGCGCTCAACCGAGTGAACCCGGCCGAGCAAGCTTGTTAGATACTTTCTACCCAAGTAACCCATGACCAAGAGAAGACGTGATTTCATTAATTATACAGTATGAGTCTCATTCATACAATCCGAAATCATTTCATTAGTCATTACATTTTTAAGTCCCAAAAATACACATTTCTTAAGGTTCAAGTGGAACAAGTGATCAAATACAACATGGCTTATTTAACATGCCCAACACCCATATACAACCCACATAGTGTCTACGGAGCCTCTAAAGATACAAAAGAGAGTAAAGATGGTGCCGGCAACAAGGCCCCGACTATACCTCAAAAAGTGACCATAATATAAACAAAATGTACAATACATGACCCCAGAATGAAATGGGGCTCACGGAGTCTGCTGAGAAGAGGATGCAACACTATCTGTGATCCGCACTGTCTGCTATGTAACCACCTGCATCCATTTAAAGATGCAGTGCCCCCGGCAAAAGGGACGTTAGTACCGTCTAATAACACTAGTATGTATAGCTAAACACCAACTCAATAGAATGAATAATAGTATAAGAGGAACAACCAAGAATTCAATAAGGGCTTCAAATAATAGTAAAACAACAAGTTAAGGATCATATACATTTTCAAGACAATTTCCATATTACTAGGTTGGGTGACCTTTAGTACCGATGTTCCATAATTCACAATACCTCCATATTCTTACACAAAGTTCGATCTCGGCCCAATCGGCTAGGCTGCCTCGTCTGAGACATTTCTACAATTTCATTATAACTTTCCACCACAGTACCACCATGTGTGCGGCATGGCGTCCGATCACGGCCCGATCGGCTAGGTCATCTCACTTGAGACATCAACCCTTTTCACAATTTCATCAACAATACCACTGTCTTCTTACATGGAGTCCGATCTCGGCCCGACCGGCTAGGCCATCTCATTTGAGACATTACCTTTTTTAGTCAATCATCTTACATCGTACTTCTTTTATGTACTTTCGATTCATTGACACTAGTGATTATGATTACAAAGTCATTCTTGGCACTTGGCCGTATTTCATAGTTCCAGACCCCTTTTCTACTTTCAATATCATTATCAAAATCAATAGGGCTCCTCATTCAAGACATGAAATTTACATATGAGAAATTTAGGAATCTTAGGTACATAGAGGCTTTTCATACAATTTGGCATAACAACCTTTATTTCGATCTTGACATGAAGTGTTAACATTTCTAACACATATTCCACATTTTAAACACATCCTCAATGATAACATTTCATGATGAAGCATTTAGAATAAATATTGAACTTACATCCTTCCACACAAACACGTTAGAGATCGCCAATTTTATAATGATCAAGGGCTTACTCCAATTACATGATCACCGTGGGGTTCGTTTCTAAGAAGAAAGGGGTTTAGCTAACATATCTCAATTGAGCTCCTTAAAACTCTAAGTTGTTTCGGAATATTAGCCACTTCAATCTATTTTAGCAATATAACAAAATTGAACCGAAATTAGGAAGATGGACATGGTTTTAACTCACTTGAGCGTGTTATCAAACACTATGTGTGTAGCAAGGTTTTTAAGGCCCTTTGATGAAAGATTCTACCACCCCTCAACCCATTATTAGCTCACAACCTCCCCCACATACTATAAGAACACATGAATGCAAGATATCCATCCCTACACCCAAGATTTTGTCTTTCTAATTATCCCCTTTTTACTAAAATTTTGAAACTAAGAGTTAGGGCATAGATTCTCACCAGTGATGTGAAAACGTTCTTGATAATCTACAAGGGTTTAGCAACAATTGATGGATATAGTGTGAAGGTTATTTCCTCTCTTTAAGAAACTTCTCCCTCACTTTAGAACTATCAGAAAATAGCTCAAATGGTGTTTAATATGTGTTTTTAACGGAATAGGGTCGGGTTTAAAAACCCAAAAAATGATGTTCCGGAACAAGGTCTGCGATAGCATAATCGATATGCCGACCGCATATCGGTCGCATAACTGCTGACCAAAACAACCAAAAATTGGTCCATGTCTGCGGTTAATATGCGGTCCGCATAACTGTTTTGCGGACGCATAATGCACTGCAGAATAGTTATGCGGACCGCATAGTGACCGCATAATTTCATCCAAACTGGCCCAACTAACTACCTCACTATGCGGCCATTATGCAGTCCGCAAAGTGATTTTGTGGTCGCATAATGGACTGCAGAAACGCATAACACTACCAAACATTTTCCTTTACTTTCCAGTGCATTGTTCAACCCAAAAAGTCCAAACCCGGGTTTCTACTATTATTAACCTCTATGCCTACTTTGGCATCATGAAACCCGAATTTTTAGGAAACTTTTACGGGGCCTTAAAGTGCGTTACGTTTTGAAGTCAAGCGAGTTGTGTGTTACACTCCATATTTTCGTAAGAAAAAGTGCATCGTAAGCAAATTACTGTAATACCAAAAATGAGATAATCTTTGAAAGTATATAAAGTAATGTATCATGTTACCTCTAAGTTTACCGATATTGAAGATCATGAACAACAAGTATAAAGAGGGTTGGAAGGTTCAGAAACTAAAGGAATTGAAGAAAATAATATTTCGTCGAAAGTCGACAAGTTGGGAATGTTATAACCCTTACCTCTGGGGTGAGACTAGGGTTCTTAACATGATAAGAGGGTTATGTTATGATTTGTTTTAGTATTATTATAGTCATGTGTTAAGTTTTGATGTCAAGTGAGTTGTGGAACAAAAGTCGATGAAAGTCATCACAAGTTACGTTCATAAGGTTTACTAAAATTTGGGTCAAAATGTCATTGCGATGTTGTCCCAATATACTTAAGAGTTACGGGGTGATCCACCCATAATATTGAATATATATGAGTCTATTTTCTAACTCATTAAACCATTTGTCAATACAACATTGAAGCAGAGAGATATATACATTTTTGCGAGGCTGCGCAGGCTGCTAGGTGACAAGTAGGCGTGTCACCTTCTTGCTTAAATGAGAGAACTACGTATGTCCAAAAAGGGGCCAGTTCGAGTCAGCCAAAGAGACCTTTTAAGGTCCTATTTACTTCATATATCACAATGATAATAGGGCATAAAAACCAGAGATAATATCCTTTCAAATATTGAACACAAACCCTAATTGATTTTCTCTTCTTTTCAAGTTCTAGTTAGAGGAAAACCTAGGGTTTGAAGAACCAAGATAGGAGATGAGATATTCAACAAATAAGGTAAGTATACTTCTCTCTTTCATCCATTTCTTTCTACTAGAAATGTATGAAAAGTCGTTCTATAATTGTAAGAACTCATGGGACGGTGATCGGAAGCCGTGAGTTCGAGTTATTCAACTTGTAGTGGACTGTTTTGTGGGCTGTTTCGTGTTGCTGTTAGATTGCATGTTTTGATACTGTTTTAGGGAATTTTGTAGGAGAAAGGATGTGGATAAACACCACATAAATGCAGGGTGTGGGCTGGTCATTCATCGTAATAGTTTTGGGTTGTTTGACACTACTACGGTGGCCGTTATGTGTATGAAGAGATTGGGGTGTGTTGGGCTGTTTTGTGGTATTTTGTTATCGATATAAGGTTGGAAAATGATGTATATATGTTGTTATTGTTGTGTTCTTGTGTTTTTGGTGTTGTCTCGAATTGGGAGAAAGTAAAGATTATAGGGGAGATGCTGCCCGTTTTAATATAAAATAAGATTGTCGTTCGTTGTGCGATAGTTGTACCTTTCGTAAGTTAATGATAGTATTATTATCATGTTGCAGATTAAGTGTCACAGACCAAATATTAATAGTTGTGATGGCACCTAACTCGACCCGCTAGGTAGGCCAACTAACAGTCAATACAATCCAAATGAAATTATAGGAAAATAATGAAGAATTATCTAAACGTTTACAAATTAACCTAAGAACTAGTAGTACAAATCATGTGCTTCTAAGACATAGAATTTACAAAGCTGATACAAATAATTACACGATCTGTTCGAAAGCTGCATAAATAGATTAACAAAATCTAAAGCTACCAAGGACAAGTGGCAGCTATATCCGGAATGCATGAACAACTTCAGGGTCAGCTCCAGACATCACCAGCAGCTCCGCTCCAAAAGTCTACACGCAAGGTACAAAAGTGTAGTATGAGTACAACCGACCCCATGTACCCAGTAAGTATTTTTTCTAACCTCGTCAAAGTAGTGGCGAGGCTTTTTTAGTAAAAAGATGCTCACTAATAAAAATCTGTACCGAAATCTAGCAATAGAACTATACTACAGTATAACAATATAGAGAACACGAAACAAATGTACAAAACAATAATAGAGTACTAGAAGAGATTACAATTCAACAGTTTCCAATATCTCAACCAATCTTTTCCTTAGAGCGAAACCAATAAACCACAATAGTCACCCCATAACTTTCATAACGTGAGGAATATACTGTGATATCAAGTCAATTGCACGGCAACACCCTTCATGCATTTATCTCATCCTCACTAAATATGCATACAACAATACCAACCGGATGGCAGAAATGTCGATAACAATAATGACAAAGTAGGGAATACGCAAGCAATAATGAATGAGAATGTACACAAAGGCATAAGTAACAGACTAGGCGGAAAGCATAGAGGTGATGACAACAATCAGGAAAAGGAATGTAACAATTAACTAGCATGGTGGAGGCATAAATACAAATATAACGAATAAGAGGGGAACACATGATCTTTATGTGTTAACAAGTAGAAGCATGAATGACTAACACGGTAGAAGGCATGTACTAAGTGAAACCGAAATAGATACGACAAAGATATAATTATGACAACAGGAAGTAGGCATGGTATTTGCAAGTTTAGCAAGTAGAAGGCATGAGTGACACAATAACAAATAAGATAAAGAACAACAACATGGCATTAGCGACAAGTCAAATAAGAACCATAAATACAACAATAACAACTCAATGTAACGGCATGAACGTATACACAAAGGAAAGATATCACAACATAATGCATGTCCCTCGTCCTCACATAACATGGCACGGTATCACCCTTCGTGCTTTTACTCACAAATGATATGGCACGGCATCACCCTTCATGCTTTTACTCTCAATAATATGGCACGGCATCACCCTTCGTGCTTTTACTCTCAATAATATGGCACGGCATCACCGTTCGTGATTTACACTCTCCCTCACATGATAATGTATAAACAAAGGCACGACATCACCCTTCGTGCTTTACACTCTTCCTTAGCACGACATCACCCTTCGTGCTTTTACTCTCAATAATATGGCATGACATCACCCTTCGTGCTTTACACTCTCCTTCACATGATAATATATAAACAAAGGCAGGACATCACCCTTCGTGCTTTACACTTTTCCTTACCAAGCATATGTATATCAATGACAAACAAGGCAGGAAGAATAAATAACGTCAAGGAGATTGTTTAAACGAATATTCCAAATGAATCCCAATCACAACTTTCCAAGCCAGCAATAGTTCAATAAACCCACAAGAACCTTATTATTCAAGTATTTCAACAAATCCCACAAATGATCTACAACACAAGTATAGAATCTAGTATCTCAAGGATATCGGCCGTAGAAATGTATTAATGAGTACGCATAGTAATAACCAAATTAGACACATCAATGTATTCTCAGAATCTCATCAAATTTGATAAAGTTATAATAATCTAAGTCTTAGTTTCTAAAATCTAATACTACGTTCATAGTATCTAGGAGTCAAGTAAGGCATGAATCAAGGTCACGTGATTTTACAAGACACAATTTATAACATAATTTACCCTCGAGCATGGTTAACCCTAGACATGCATATATGCTCGTCACCTCATATATGTATCACCCCCGTATGTCGCAAATAATTTCAAATAGTAGGAAAACTTCCCTCAATAAAGTTTGGCAAGACACCTACCTCGCGCCAAAGATCAACTCAAAGCTCAACCACATCTTTTTTCCTTTCAAAGAAGCCTCCGAACCAATAGAATCTAGCAATTTCCCAACAAAACGATTCACATTAAGCCTTAGGAACTACCCACGATTGCAAAAGATTCAATTTAGGATATTATTGAAAAAGTCAACTCCCTGGGCCGCTTGGTCCAAACCCAAAATTCGGACCAAAACCCGAGTACCCATTCACCTCCGAGCCCGGTTATGTAATTTATTTTGAAATCCGACCTCAATTTGAGGTCTAAATCCCAATTTTACAAAAATCTTTAATTCTACCCAAACCCCCAATTTCCACCATGAAGACACAAGATTTTTGGTTGAAATCTTAGGAAATGTAGTGAAAGATTGAAAGAAACTAGTTCAGAATCACTTACCAATGATTTGGGGAAGAAAGGTTCTTTGAAAAATCGCCTCTAGGGTTTCTTGTTTTGAAAATGGGAGAGAATGAACCAAAATCCCGTCTATGTCCCTTTTTGATCAGTTGCAGATGTCGCATTTGCGACCTGGAGTTCGCAAATGTGAAGAATCAATCACAAATGCGAAGACCTTTATATCTCTGCTTTCATCGCATTTGCGATGAATTTTTTGCAAATGCGAACCCTGACCTTCCGCAAATGCGACCACCTAATCGCAATTACCCTGACCCACTTCGTAAATGCGAACATAAGGTGGCCCAGCTACTCTTCACAAATTCGACGAGTTACTCGCAACTTCGAACCCATCAGAGGTCGCAAATGCAATGCCTGATCTCGCAAATACGAGATCAGAGGCCTGCACCAGAACTGAAACACCAGCTGAGTTTTCTAAGTCCAAACCACTCTGTAGCCTATCCGAAACTCACCCGAGCCCTCGGGGCTCTAAACCAACTATGCACACAAGTCTTAGAACATCATACGAACTTGCTGGCGTGATCAAATCGCCAAAATAACACCTAGAACTATGCATTGAATACCACAATCAAATAAAAATTTCAATAAAACTTTAAAACTTCTTCTTCAACAACCGGACGTCTGAGTTACGTCAAACCAACTCCGTTTCTCACCAAATTTGACAGACAAGTCATAAATAAAGTGTAACACCCCGAAAAATTTTGAAGTATTTAAATGTAAAGCCCCGTAAAGGTTCGCAAATAAATTTAAGGTTTCGTGGTGCTGGAGTAGGTAGACGTGTTTGAGGATTTTAGAGGCGACTGGTGTCACATAAGTGTTATCTCTCTTTGAGGCCGACTATTGCCAAATAAGCCATGAATGGAATGGAACAATTGTTGATGTCCTTTTCATGACTCATTTCTTTTTAATCTCAGAATCATGAACATTTTCCCTACGTTATCAATGCCTACTAGGAAACTCTATGACTCGTTTGTTGAACCAATGATGTCACCACAACGAATCACCATGTCAGCGTTATTAGTAGTGACCTTCATGTCTCTTAGGATATAACCTCCTGAAATGCCGTGCTCAGCACGTTAATGGATTCTTGAATAATTCCAGCGAAATCCCGAACCTCGTTGTTCCTGTTTGTAGCAAAAGTATTGAGTGTTGTAGGTTTAAACATGTCAAAAAAAAAAGCATCATCTCGTGAGCAAATATATTGGATGGGAAATTTTATGGTCATATTCAAGCTAACACATCTTAAAGAAATTGTTGGAGGTCGCCAAAGGATTAGTTTGGGTGTTTGGAATAGAAATTTAGATTTGAAGAAAGTGAATAGGTTATTATCAATATGTTTTCCATGAGGATGCTATGTGAATTGTTAATAGAGGTAAAGTATGTGTAGTTACATTAGGCCGTATAAAATGTTGAGGTAAATAGGCTAAACTATGAGTATGATGTTTCCCTATTACTTTTCTCCATGTACCCGGTATTTCATATGTCTTTGTCTAATAAGGTGAAGTTAATGGATAATGATATTGTGAGGAGCAACTATTTGCTATCCTTGTTAGAAAAGTCCGGGAGTCGAGATTGACTCCGGTAATGTGTTTTGGCGAAGTCTCTAAGTCGAGCAGACCACATTGAGGGGCAAAAGTATTGAGGAAATAAAATGTTCCCACTTGAGTGTATATTTAAATGATTGTGGATTGAAAGGTACTCCCTTTATGTTACGATTTATATATGTGCGGTTCTTGTCAAAATGCTACTTGAGATAATATAATGCATGTAATGTTGAGATTCGTGATGTTGATATACATAGAGGTGCTTTGTTGAGTTGTGGATGTGTTGTTAGGAGTTGTTTTGGTGTTACTCTGGCTGGTGGATAGGCCCAGTTACAGGGGAGACTCTGACAAAATGTTTGGAAATTAAGGGAGTTAGCCAAATTTTGAAACTACTCGTGTGTGTGAACTAACAGTTGGGCCACATTGAATGCTAATGACGGATTTTGACCCTCATTCGAGGACAAATGATCCTAAGCGGGGGATAATGTAACACCCCTGAAAATTTTGAAGTATTTAAGTGTAAATCCCTGTAAAAGTTCGCAAATGAATTTAAGGTATCGTGGTACCGGAGTAGGTATACGTGTTTTGGCAAAAAAATGCATTTCTGCGGTCCATTACGTGACCACAGAACCACTCTACGGGCCGCATAATGGACGCAGAAGTGAGGCAGGAGAGGGTCATTCTGGAAGCGATAATGCGGTCGACTATGCGACCTCATAACATTTCAGCGGTGCATTATGCGACCGCATAGTGACAACAAACACAGAAAGATTTTTGGTCATTTTGGTCAGCAATTATGCAACCGATATGCGGTCCGCATACTGATTATGCGATCGCAGAATCTATTGCGGAGCTTCATTTTTGGGTTTTTACAACCCAACCCAACTTTGTTTAATACATGAAAAGGGTCATTTTTGAGCAAAACTTCTGATGTTTTAGAGAGAAGGGAGAGTGCTTTAGAGAGAGATAGGAAACCCCAGGCTAATTATTCATCAAGTCTTGCTCAAATCTTGGAAGATTAACAAGGAAATCTCACAAGTTCTTCATCTAAGAGGTAAGGTTCCATACCATAGTTTTCAATTTCGAATTTGGGAAGAAGATGATTGATTAGGAGAGTGATTCTTGGGTATGAGAGTATTATTTATACATGCATGTATCAATAAGATTTATGGAAAGATTGTTGAGCTTAAATAAGTAATGATTGGGTTGTGGAGTGAAGAAAATCTTGTAGAAGAACCTTGTGGTTAAATTTGCACACCTAGTATTTGATAAAATGCTCAAATGAGCTGAGACCGTGAATATCTTCCTAATTATGGTTCAATTTTGTTATGTCTCAAAATAGTTTGGGATTGCTAGAGTTTCCGGAATGTTGTAGTAATTTAAGGAAAGCTCAATTGAGGTAAGTTGGCTAAACTTTCTTTCTTGGAATCGAAATCCATAATGTTCCCGTGAGTTTCAAAGTATGGGTTGCGTATTAAAATGTTGTGGATTTGAATCGTATTTCAAATGAAATCTAGTATGCCAAATTATGTGAAAAATCTCAATATTCTTAAGACTCGAAATTGCTCATATGTGTACCTAAAGTCTGGATTGGAAATGTATTATTGTTGATAACTTATAAAGGTGGTTGGAAATGAAATAATTGAATTGGGGATATAGTATGTGGCCAACGTGCCAAGAATTTAAGTTACGATTGTCGCTAGGAGTGCAAATGATTTGAGAGAATGAAATAAAGAATATGAAATGAGCCTCGACTCGATTGTTTGAAAACGATTTTGAAATTAGAATTGCCTAAAGGCTATTGTACTCAATTCATGCCCATAAGTGGTTGCTTTAACTAATGCCTTGCTTTATAAATATATCTAGTGTGATTCGAGTTCTATATACTAATGTGTTGAAATTGTACATTTTCATTTTTGGGGAAAAGTATTTCAAGAATAAATGGGGTGTCACTTGTTGATGATTTGAACTTGAGCATCAATTGCCAATTATTTTACTCCATTTTTCGGAAAGAATCTGTTGTGCTTAAATTGTTCATTTCTACTGAATTTAAAGTTGTTATTTCCGGAATATTCTATATATTGATATTTGATGGTGATCATGAAATTGAAAGAAGTGAAAGTGTGGAATATGAAATACGACCATCGTGTCAGGAATAAAGAATCTTGTGAATGGCCTAATGAGCCAAGAAAATATTGTCGTTGTGAATGACTGGAAATACTAATGAGAATTTATACAATGTGAAAGATGTTGAGGTGAGTACAATTGTATTTATGATATTTTTGTTTTCAAATCAAATCAAAAATGTTTTTGGGAGCATTATTAGCAAAACCGAGGAAGGGTGGGTCATAAGGCCCACACCTGAAACTACACGTGCCGGTGTAGGGGTGGATTGTGATTATTCTCCTTATTTGGGATGCAATTGGAATCTTTGGGAAATTGGGATATTATTCCCCTTAATTGGGATGAAACTGGAACCTTTGTGGATAGGAAAAGTCAACCCACACGGCATATGTGAGAAGGCAGCCTAGCTGATCGGGTGGAGATCAGATGCCATATTGCGCATATGGTGGTACTACTCTTGGTAATATTCTTTCGCATCACTTGTAAAATCACATTGTTCGTGGGGAGATTGCCTAGCCGATCGGGCGTGATTGGATTCCGTGCTAACAAAGACGGTGGTATATCGGTGTTAATGATCTCCCAACCAAAATTGTATATGAAGTTCGTAGTTTGAAAATTATTATGTTTTAACTGAACATTTGGATATTGTTGATTGTGACTTGCTGTTTCTATGTGTTGCCTTTTCTTATATGGGCGTCCTATTTTCAAAGAGGATTTTTAGCTATATATACTAGTGCTATTCGACAGTACTAACGTCCCTTTTTTTGGCGGCGCTGTATCTTTAATGGATGCAGGTGGTTCTACAACAGGCGGCATTGATCATTGATAGCAGTACACTCTTTTCAGCTGATTTGGTGAGCCCCACTTCATTTCGGGGTCATGTATCTTTTGTTTCTCATATACTGTATTTTGAGGTATAGCCGAGGCCTTGTTGCCGGCATTTGCATATTATTCTTCTATTAGACTTAGAGGCTTCGTAGACAGGTTGTGGGTTGTGGTTGATGTTGGGAATTGAACTAGAAATGTTGGTATTTAGAAATCATGTTTTTCATTAATTATATAAACTCGTAATATTTTGGAAATTGTGTATGAAGCTGCTAATAGGAATGAAAAGGATGTTAATAAAAATCTTTTCAGTGTTTGATTAATGGAGTACATCTCCTCTTTATACATGGATGAGTTTGTGTAGAAAGAAATCTAATAGGCTTGCTCGGCCGGGTTCTCTCGGTTGAGCGTCGGTCGCGCTCCCCTAGTTTGGGGAGTGACATATAGCAATGAACCTATATTGGGTTTTGGAACCAAAATACGGACCCAGTATCAATAATTTCAAACATCGATCAAACCTTTAGGCTCATTAAGCCTTTAAAATTTCAAAGTTGAACAAAATGCGATAACTTGAGCTAGGGACTTCCGAATTCGATTTCGGGCATACGCCCAATTCCTAAATCACGATACGGACCCATTGGGACCGTCAAAATACAGATTCGAGTCTGTTTACTCAAAATGTTGATCAAAGTTAACTCAAATGGGTTTTAAGGCAAAGATTTCATATTTTTATCAGTTTTTAACATAAAAGCTTTCCGAAAAAATACCCAGACTGTGCACGTAAATCAAGAAGGGCTAAAATGAGGTATTTGAGGCTTCAAAACACAGAATTAGGTTCTAAAACATAAGGTGACCTATCGGTTCATCACATAATACATCATGCGGGGATACTCGTGCCCTAAACTACCGAGAAAAGTGCAAGTTCTGAAAGCGACCAGTCGGGTCATTACATCCTCCACCACTTAAACATACGTTCGTCCTCGAACGTGCCAGGAGTCGTTCCAAAGCTATCCAATCATGGTGTAACCTTACTATGCATATACACGGGGGTGATCCCATGTCACCCTGCTCCATATAAGCCTGCCAGCGCAACATAACTAGAGATCCTTACTTCAACCTTGGTCCTTAAACCTTAGAACCCAATCTCTAACATCCCGAATTCATTACAAGACCCGAATCTCACATCTACACACTGTATAAACCTGAACAAGTTGTATTAGGTAGTTCCATAACCCCAAGATAAAATCACACGGTACACTCCATCACTCCGACATTCATAGCAGGAACTGCTGACCACCATTATTGCCCAAAAACATATCCGGTGCCGGTAGCAAGCTTCATATCGATTTGAGCCTTGTTCAAAACCTTCATACCCTGCCAATGATGAAAGAAACTCACATAACCTATTAACTACTAATCTGATCAATAAACCAAGAAACTCATTCGTCCGACAAGGGCCATTGCCCAAATCCTCAGCAGTATTTAGTATTATTCTTCCAAACCTTCCTAATCCCAATACAATAGTGCCATTCTCAAGTCTAGAAACCTCATCTCAGTAAATACAAGCAGCCACACCGACAAGTATCAACAATAATCATATGGAACCCACACAACACGGTCCGGAACACCAACAAGTAATAATTCGGACATGACAAATAACAGTAAGAGAGTTAAATAAGAAGACTACTAAAAAAGTTAAGCAGGCAGGGAAATTTAGTAGTTTTCGATAGACTATTTTCAACAAGGTGGAAGCAAAACTACACGAAGTAACCATCAGGAGTTACATTTAATCACAGTATCGTTGCAGCGTGCAACCCGATCCCATCAAATCAATCTACACAGGGTACCCATCGAGCCATAATATTCGGGCTCACTGATCACATATACGTCAATATCAAACACAATAGAGTGCACAAAATATAACTGTTGGAAACATTATTAGGAACACACAATACTGAGAAGAACAAGCATAACTATAGTGCAATAAGCAAATCAACATCACGAAGGCCATCTCGCCCATAGAGCCATGAGGCCTAAACTGAATTGCAATATGCGTACGAAGAACCATGTACCCCTCACAACCCGTCATAACATAAGAGAGGAGCACATAGCACATACTAAGGCCTGAATAGCATCTATTTCACCCGACGTTATACCTGTGGTAACAGCTGCACATGAGCAATCAAATCCGATCCTATATAGAATACACATCCTTATTGGGCCTACCAATGGACCCCAAATCAACTCCGGTCATCCCCGAATGGATATATAGCCCTTCAAAAGTCCACAACCACGAATCAATCCGCTTCTGAGAACCCCCAGTCTCTAAATCCATAGAACACAAGAATCATCCTACCTGATCCCAACTCCACCGCCCAAATGTCTAACACATCTCTCGTATACAATCATCCCTTGAGGAATACTTATATAATTCATCCGTACCACATAAAAAAAATCTGAATCTCAATAGTCGACTAACCAGGCGAGCACCGCAATATCAATGTTTCATCTGTAAGTCAAAACACAATGCGTCTTCTGAAATGTACACCCTTCTCAGGCAACACCAAGTAGTGATAGCATCCATCTAGACATCTGAAATTGTCCGTGCTGTCTAAGAATTCATGACCCTCCCTTCAAAACTGAACCGTGACTATGCACATGGAAAACTCAATCCCGATCAATCAGAAACCTTCTATTTAATCTCATCCAGGAGGAAATCCCAATACGCAACATGTTCATCACACCGGTTGGAAATATTCACCTCGAACCGTGATAAAAATCATCGAGAACCGCTTGGAATCCATTTGCACATAACAAAGCTATCAGAACCGAATCCCTCTAACTTAACCAAGCCACACAGTTGCCCAAAACCTATGAGCATTGCCACGGAACACCTGTGGAGACCCACCACATCATAAGTACCCAAAGAACCGACCATATCATTACCGTGTTGATCCAATTTACTATAAAACCGCCATGTTTCCTCTGAGTTCCTTCTAAATTACCCTCAAGTTGATACCCCTCCTTGCGAGAACACCATGATCCTTACCCCAAACCTCGCCATAAGAGATTCTACCATTAAAACCACAACACCCTAAGGCCTATAAGCTATTGCATTCCCTCTTAGCACCCCAAAGTACCACAACCGAGACACCCACTCTGAAGAGACCTTATGTGAATCTAAAGTCATTTCCTCCACAACTTAGTCTTTCTGATACTGAAATGCATAATCCATAATGATATAGAAATACCACGAGCCTCGACACCATCCAACGTAAATCTTATATTCTAGCCACAACTACTAAGCCACCAATTAATCTTCATGAGTCTGAACTCATCAATAAGGCATGAGAATCAAATTCACCCCATAATTAAACAACATGGAAAACCTTCCAACACACTCATAACTCAGGACTACATGCCTCAAGCAAACTCTTCTCTTCATATTCAGGTCATCTGAACACAACACGCAGTCACATCCTACTCATCATTTAGTCATCCAACCACTCACCGACCACAAATTCCACTCATAGGTACACTACCGAATGTATAAGCCCAAAGGCACATGCACACAGAACCGAAATTTCCGTGCTCAAGCTACAGTCAAAACCCGGCCTCAAGTCCTCCAGACTGACCCAATATCAGTACATAGAAATCATATCTCGCACCTCATCCAAAGAATCACAAGCCGTCGATACTAAGCCAATACCGAGCGCTCACATGCGTATACGAATGCGTGGAAGGAATTCAAAAAGTTACGCTACAAGCTAAATCAATGCCGCACGATAAGGAAAGAAAGATTGGAAGTTTATCCAAAATACCCTGCAGCCTCTCTAAGATAAGTATGGACATCATCGATCCACAAATCTCTACTAGACACTTGCTCATGACTCGTAGAACCTATGAACTTAGTGCTCAGATACTAACTTGTCGCGACCCAAATATCACTAGCCGTGATGGAACCTAACTCGACTCGCTCGGTAAGCCAACTAATACTCAATACAATCCAAATGAAATTGTAGGAAAATTATAAAGAATTATCTGAACATTTACAAATTAACCCAAGAACTGGTAGTACAAATCATGAGCTTCTAAGACTTAGAATTTGCAAAGATGATGCAAATAATTACACGATATGTTCGAAAGCTGCAGAAACAGATTAACAAAATCTAAAGCTACCAAGGACAAGTGGCAGCAATATCTGGAATGCACGAACATCTGCAAGGTCAGCTCCCAACATCATCAGCAGCTCCGCTCCAAAAGTCTGCACCCAAGGTGCAAAAGTGTAGTATGAGTACAACCGACCCCATGTACCCAATAAGTATTCCGTCTAACCTCGTCAAAGTAGTGGCGAGGCTTTTTAGTAAAAAGATGCTCACTAATAAAAATTTGTACCGAAATCTAACAATAGAACTATACTACAGTATAACAGTGTAGAGAAAACGAAACGAATGTACAAAATAACAATAGAGTACTAGAAGAGATCACAATTCAACAGTTTCCAATATCTCAACCAATCTTTTCCTTAGAGCAAAACCAATAAACCACAATAGTCACCCCATAACTTTCATAACGTGAGGAATATACTGTGATATCAAGTCAATTGCACGGCAACACCCTTCGTGCATTTATCTCATCCTCACTAAATATGCATACAACAGTACCAACCGGATGGCATAAATGCGGATAACAGTAATGAAAAATTTTGAAATACGCAAGCAATAATGAATGAGAATGTACATAAAGGCATAAGTAATAGACTAGGCAGAAAGCATAGAGGTGATGATAACAATCGGGAAAAGGAATATGACTTCAACTAACTAGCATGGTGGAGGCATAAATAGAAATATAACGAATAAGAGGGGAACACATGATCTTTATACGTTAACAAGAAGAAGCATGAATTACTAACACGGTAGAAGGCAAGTACTAAGTGAAACCCAAATAGATACGACAAAGATATAATTATGACAATAGGAAGGAGGAATGGTATTTGCAAGTTTAGCTAGTAGAAGGCATGAGTGACATAATAACAAATAAGATAAAGAACAAGAACATGGCATTAACGACAAGTCAAATAAGAACCATAAATACAACAATAACAACTCAATGTAACGGCATGAACGTATAAACAAAGGAAAGATATCACAACCTAATGCATGTCCCTCGTCCTCACATAACTTGGCACGGCATCACCCTTCACGCTTTTACTCACAAATGATATGGCATGACATTACCCTTTGTGCTTTTACTCTCAATAATATGGAACGGCATCACCCTTCGTGCTTTTACTCTCAATAATATGGCACGACATCACCCTTTGTGCTCTTACTCTCAATAATATGGCACGACATCACCCTTCGTGCTTTTACTCTCAGTAATATGGCACAACATCACCCTTCGTGCTTTTACTCTCAATAATATGGCACGGCATCACCCTTCGTGCTTTTACTCTCAATAATATGGCACGACATCACCCTTCGTTCTTTACACTCTCCCTCACATGATAATATATAAACAAAGGCACGACATCACCCTTCGTGCTTTACACTCTTCCTTACCAAGCATATGTATATCAATGACAAACAAGGCAGGAAGCATAAATAACGTCAAGAAGAGTGTTTAAATGAATATTCCAAATGAATCCTAATCACAACTTTCCAAGCCAGCAATAGTTCAATAAACCCACAAGAACATTATTATTCAAGTATTTCAACAAATCTCACAAATGATCTACAACACAAGTATAGAATCTAGTATCTCAAGGATATCGGCCGTAGCAATGTATTAATGAGTACGCATAGTAATAACCGAATTAGACATATCAATGTATTCTTAGAATCTAATCAAATTTGATCAGGTTATAATAATCTAAGTCTTAGTTTCTAACGTCTAATACTACATTCATAGTATCTAGGAGTCAAGTAAGGCATGAAGCAAGAACGTCACGTGATTCTACAAGACACAATTTATAACATAATTTACCCTCGAGCATGGTTAACCCTAGACATGTATATATGCTCGTCACCTCATATATGTATCACCCCCGCATGTAGCAAATAATGTCAAATAGTAGGAAAACTTCCCTCAACAAAGTTAGGCAAGACACTTACCTCGCGCCAAAGATCAACTCAAAGCTCAACCACATGTTTTTTCCTTTCAAAAAGGCCTCCTAACCAATAGAATATAGCAATTTATCAACAAAATGATTCACATTAAGCCTTAGAAACTTCCCACGATTGCAAAAGATTCAATTTAGGTCATTATTGAAAAAGTCAACAAAAGTCAACTCCCGGGCCCGCTTGGTCCAAACCCAAAATTCGGACCAAAACCTGAGTACTCATTCACCCTCGAGCCCGGTTATGTAATTTGTTTTAAAATCCAACCTCAATTTGACGTCTAAATCCAAATTTTACAAAAATCCCTAATTCTACCCAAACCCCAAATTTCCACCATGAAAACACAAGATTTTTGATTGAAATCTTAGGAAATTCAGTGAAAGATTAAAAGAAACTAGTTTAGAATCACTTACCAATGATTTGGGGAAGAAAGGTTCTTTGAAAAATTGCCTATAGGGTTTCTTGTTTTTAAAATGTGAGAGAATGAACCAAAATCCCGTCTATGTCCCATTTTGATCAGTTGCAGATGTCGCATTTGCGACCTGGAGTTCGAAAAAGTGAAGAATCAATCGCAAAATGCGAAGCCCTTCACATCTCTGCTTTCATCGCATTTGCGATGAATTGTTCGCAAATGTGAACTCTGACCTTCCGTAAATGCGACCACCTGATCGCAATTGCAATCCTGTACTCCCCTGACCCACTTTGCAAATGCGAACATAAGGTGGCCCAGCTACTCTTCACAAATGCGACGAGTTACTCGCAATTACGAACCCATCAGAGGTCGCAAATGCGATGCCTGATCTCGTAAATGCGAGATCAGAGGCCTGCACCAGAACTGAAACACCAACTGCGTTTTTCTAAGTCCAAACCACTTTGTAGCCTATCCGAAACTCACCCGAGCCCTCGGGGCTCTAAACCAACTATGCACGCCAGTCTTACAACATCATACGAACATGCTCGCGTGATCAAATCGCAAAAATAACACCTAGAACTATGAATTGAACACAACAATCAATAAAATTTTAAGAAAACTTTAAAACATCTATTTCAACAACCGGACGTCTGAGTCACGTCAAACCAACTATGTTTTCACCAAATTTGACAGACAAGTCATAAATATAGTGTAACACCCAGGACAATTTTGAAGAAAGTGAATGGGTTATTCTTAATATTTTCTCCATGAGGATGCTATGTGAATTGTTAATAGAGGTAAAGTATGTGTAGTTACATTAGGCCTTATGAAATCTTGAGGGAAATAGGCTTAACTATGAGTATGATGTTTCCCTATTACTTTTCTCCCTGTACCCGGTGTTTCATATGTCCATGTCTAATAAGGTGAAGTTAATGGATAATGATATTGATAGGAGCAACTATTTGCTATCCTTGTTAGAAAAGTCCAGGAGTCGAGATTGTCTCCGTTAATGTGATATGGCGAAGTCTCTCAGTTGAGGAGACCACATTGAGGAGCAAAGGTGTTAAGGAAATAAAATATTCCCACTTGAGTGTATAGTTAAATGATTGTGGATCGAAAGGTACTCCCTTTATGTTATGATTTATATATGTGCGGTTCTTGTCCAAATGCTACTTGAGATAATGTAATGCATGTAATGTTGAGATTCGTGATGTTGATATACATAGAGGTGCTTTGTTGAGTTGTGGATGTGTTTTTAGGAGTTATTTTGGTGACACTCTGACAGGTGGATAGGCCCAGTTACAGGGGAGACTCTGGCGAAATGTTTGGAAATTTAGGGAGTTAGCCAAATTTTGAAACTACTAGTGTGTGTGAACTAACAGTTGGGCCGCATTGAATGCTAATGACGGATTTTGACCCTCATTCAAGGATGAATGATCCTAAGCGGGGGATAACGTAACACCTCGAAAAATTTTGAAGTATTTAAGTGTAAAGCCCCGTAAAATGTCACGAATGAATTTAAGGTTTCGTGGTACCGGAGTAGGTATACGTGTTTTGGCAAAAAAAAGCATTTCTGCGGTCCATTATGTGACCGCAGAACCACTCTGCGGGCCGCATAATGGACGCAGAAGTGAGGTAGGAGAGGGTTCGTCTGGAAGCGATTATGCGGTCGACTATGCAACCGCATAACATTTCAGCGGTGCATTATGCGACCGCATAACAGTTATACGGACCGCATAGTGACTGCAGACACAGACAGATTTTTGGTCGTTTTGGTCTGCAATTATGCGACCAATATGCGGTCCGCATATTGACTATGCGATCGCATATGCGATCGTAGAACCTATTTCGGAGCTTCATTTTTGGGTTTTTACAACCCGACCCAACTTCGTTTAATACACGCAAGGGTCATTTTTGAGCAAAAATTCTGATATTTTAGAGAGAAGGGAGAGTGCTTTAGAGTGAGAGAGAGGAAAACCTAGGCTAATTATTCATCAAGTCTTGCTCAAAACTTGGAAGATTAACAAGGAAATCTCACAAGTTATTCATCTAAGAGGTAAGGTTCCATACCCTAGTTTTCAATTTCGAATTTGGGAAGAAGATGGTTGATTGGGAGTGTGATTCTTGGGTATGAGAGTATTATTTATACATGCATGTATCAATAAGATTTGGGAAAAGATTGTTGAACTTAAATAAGTAAGGATTGGGTTTCAGAGTGAAGGAAATCTTGTAGAAGAACCTTGTGGTTAAATTTGCACACCTAGTATTTGATAAACTGCTCAAATGAGCTGAGACCATGAATATCTTCCTAATTGTGGTTCAATTTTGTTATGTCTCAAAATAGATTGGGATTGCTAGAGTTTTCGGAACGTTATAGTAATTTAATGAAAGCTCAATTGAGTTATGTTGGCTAAACTTTCTCTCTTGGAATCGAACTCTATAATGTTCCCGTTAGTTTCAAAGTATGGGTTGCATATTAAAATGTTGTGGATTTGAATTGTATTTCAAATGAAACCTAGTATGCCAAAAGGTGTGAGAAAATCTCAATATTCTTAAGACTCAAAATTTCTCATATTGTACCTAAAGCCTGGATTGGAAATGTATTATTGTTGATAACCTATAAAGATGGTTGGAAATGAAATAATTGAATTGGGGATATAGTACGTGGCCAACATGCCAAGATTTTAAGTTACGACTGTCGCTAGCAGTGCAGGTGATTTGAGAGAATGAAATAAAGATTATGAAATGAGCCTCGACTCAATTGTTTGAAAACGATTTCGAAAATAGAATTGCCTCAAGGCTTTTGTACTCAATTCATGCCCATAGGTGGCTGCTTTAACTAATGCCTTGCTTTATAAATATATCCAGTGTGATTCGAGTTCTATATACTCATGTGTCGAAATTGTACATTGTCATTTTTGGGAAAAAGTATTTCAAGAATAAATGGGGTGTCACTTGTTGATGATTTGAACTTCCACATCAACTGCCAATTATTTTACTCCATTTTTCGGAAAGAAATCTATTGTGCTTAAATTGTTCATTTCTAATGAACATAAAGTTGTGATTTCTGGAATAATCTATATCTTGTTATTTGATGGTGATCTTGAAATTGAAAGAGGTGAAAGTGTGGAATATGAAATACGGCCATCGTGCCAGGAATAAAGAATCTTGTGAATGGCCTAATGAGCCAATGAAATATTGTCATTGTGAATGACTGGAAATACTAATGAGAATTTATACAATGTGAAAGATATTGAGGTGAGAACAATTGTATTTCTGATATTTATGTTTGCAAATCAAATTGAAAATGTTTTTGGGAGCATCATTAGCAAAACCGAGGAAGGGTGGGTCATAACGCCCACACCTGAAACTACACGTGTGGGGGTGGATTGTGATTATTTCCCTTATTTGGGATGAAATTGGAATCTTTGGGAAATTGTGATATTATTCCCCTTAATTTGGATAAAACTGGAACCTTTGTGTATAGTAAAATTCAACCCACACGGCATATGTGGGAAGGCGGCCCAGATGATCGGGTGGAGATCAGACGCCATATTGTGCATATGGTGGTACTACTCTTGGTAATAACTTTCTTTCGCATTAGTTATCAAACAACATTGTTCGTGGGGAGATGGCCTAGCTGATCGGGCGTGATCGGACTCCGTGCTAACAAAGACGGTGGTATATCGATGCTAATGATCTCCCAACCAAAATTGTATATGAAGTTTGTATTTTGAAAATTATTATGTTTTAACTGAACATTCGGATATTGTTGATTGTGACTTGCTGTTTCTATGTGTTGCCTTTTCTTATATGGGCATCCTATTTTGAAAGAGGATTTTTAGCTATACATACTAGTGCTATTCGACAGTACTACCGTCCCTTTTTGTCGGCAGCGCTGCATCTTTAATGGATGCAGGTGGTTCTACAGCAGGCGGCATTGATCAGTGATAGCAGTACACTCTTTTCAGCTTATTTGGTGAGCCCCACTTCATTTCGGGGTCATGTATCTTTTGTTTCTCATGTACTATGTTTTGAGGTATAGCCGGGGCCTTATTGCCAGTATTTCCATACTACTCTTCTATTGTACTTAGAGGCTCTGTAGACAGGTTGTGGGTTGTGGTTGATGTTGGGAATTGAACTAGAAATGTTGGTATTTGGAAATCATGTTTTTCATTAATTATATAAACTCGTTATATTTTGGAAATTGTGTATGAGGCTGCTAATGGGAATGATAAGGATGTTGTTAATAAAAATCATTTTAGTGTTTGATTAATGGAGTACATCTCCTCTTTATACATAGATGAGTTTGGGTAGAAGGAAATCTAACAGGCTTGCTCGGCCGCGTTCTCTCGGTTGAGCGCCGGTCGCGCTCCCTGAGGTTGTGGTGTAACATATAGCAATGAACCTATATCGGGTTCCGGAACCAAAATACGGACACGGTATCAACCATTTCAAACATCGATCAAACCTTTAGACTCATTAAGCCTTTATACTTTCAAATTTCAACAAAATGCGATAACTCGAGCTAGGGACTTCCGAATTCGATTACGGGCATACGCCCAAGTCCTAAATCACGATACGGACCCATCGGGACCGTCAAAACACAAATCCGAGTTTGTTTGCTCAAACCTTGACATAAGTCATCTCAAATGGGTTTTAAGGCAAAGATTTCATATTTTTATCAGTTTTTAACATAAATACTTTCCGGAAAAACACCCGATTTGTGCACGTAAATCGAGAAGGGCTAAAATGAGGTATTTGAGGCTTCGAAACATAGAATTAGGTTCTAAAACATAAGATGACCTATCGGTTCATCACATAATACTTCATGCGGGGATACTCGCGCCCTCAAACTACCGAGAAATGTGCAAGTTCTCAAAACGACCAGTCGGGTCGTTACATCCTCCACCACTTAATCATACGTTCGTCCTCGAACGTGCCAGGTGTCATTCCAAAGCTATCCAATCACGGTGTAACCTTGCTATGCATATACCCGGGGGGGTGATCCCACGTCACCCTGCTCCATATAAGCCTACCAGCGTAACATAACTCGAGATCCTTACTTTAACCTTGGTCATTAAACCTTAGAACCCAATGTCTAACATCCCAAATTCATTACAAGACCCGAATCTCACATCTACATACTGTATAAACCTGAACAAGTTGTATTAGGTCATAACCATAACCCCAAGATAAAATCACACGGTACACCCCATTACTCCGACATTCATAGCAGGAACTGCTGACCACTGTTATTGCCTAAAAACAAATCCGGTGCCGGTAGCAAGCCTCATATCGATTAGAGCCTCGTTCAAAACCTCCATACCATGCCGATGATGAAAGAAACACACATAACCTCTTAACCACTCATCTGATCAATAAACCAAGAAACTCATTCGTCCAACTAGGGCCATTGCACAAATGCTCAGTAGTATTTAGTATTATTCTTCCAAACCTTCCTCATCCCAATACAATAGTTCCATTCTCATGTCTTGAAACCTCATCTCAGTCAATACAAGCAGCCCCACCGACAAGTATCAAAAATATCATATGGAACCCATACAACACGTTCCCGAAAACCAACAAGTAATAATTCGGACATGACAGATAATAGTAAGAGAGTTAAATAAGAAGACTACTAAACAAGTTAAGCAGGCAGTGAAAGTTTAGCATTTTCCTATGAACTACTTTCAACAAGGTGGAAGCAAAACTACACGAAGTAAGCATCAGGAGTTACATTTCATCACAGTACCGTTGCGGTGTGTAACCCGATCCCACCATATCAATCCAATTAGGGTACCCATCGAGTCATAATACTCGGGCTCACGAATCACATGTGCATAAATATCAAACACAATAGAGTGCACAATATATAACTGTGGGAAACATTATTAGGAACACACAATAATGAGAAGGACAAGCACAACTATGGTGCAATAAGCAAATCAACATCACGAAGGCCATCTCGCCCAAAGAGCCATGAGGCCTAAACTGAATCACAATATACGTACGAAGAACCATGTACCCCTCACAACCCGTCATAGCATAAGAGAGGAGCACATAACACAGACCAAGGCACGAATAGCATCTATTTCACCAGACATTATATCTGTGGTAACAGCTGCACAAGAGCAATTAAATCCGATCCTATACAGAATACACATCCTCATTGGGCCTACCAATGGACCGCCAAATCAACTCCGGTCATCCCCGAACGGATAAATAGCCCTTCAAAAGTCCACAACCACGAAACAATCTGCTTCTGAGAACCCCTAGTCTCCAAATCCATAGAACATATGAATCATCCTACCTGATCCCAACTCCACCGCCCAAATGGCTAACACATCTCTCGTATATAATTATCCCATGAAGAATACTTCTATTATTCTTCCGTACCACATAACAAAATCTGAATCTCAATAGTCGACTAACCGGGCGAGCACCGCAATATCAATGTTTCATCTGTAAGTCAAAATACAATGCATCTTCTGAAATGCACACCCTTCTTAGGCAACATCAAGTAGTGATAGCATCCATCTAGACATCTGAAATCGTCCGTGCTGTTTAAGAATTCATGACCTTTCCTTAAAAACTTAACCGTGACCCTGCAGATGAAAAACTCAGTCCCGATCAGTTAGAAACCTTCTATTTGATCTCATCGAGGAGGAAATCCCAATACGCAACATGTTCCTCACACCGGTAGGAAATATTCAACTCGAACCGTGATAGAAATCATCGAGAGCCGCTTGGAATCCATTTACACATAACCAAGCTATCAAAACCGAATCCCTCTAACTTAACCAAGCCACGCAGTTGCCCAAAACCCATGAGCATTGCCACGGAGCACCTGTGGAGACCTACCACATCATAAGTACCCAAAGAATCGATCATATCATTACTGTGTTGATCCAATTTACTATGAAACCGTCATGTTTCCTCTGAGTTCCTTCCAAATTACCCTCATGTTGATACCCCTCCTTGTGAGAACACCATGATCCTTACCCCAAAGCTTTCCATAAGAGATTCTACCATAAAAATCACAGCGCTCTAAGGCCCATAAGCTGCTGCATTCCCTCTTAGCACCACAAAGTACCACAACCGAGACACCCACTCTAAAGAGACTTTCTGTGAATCTAAAGTCGTTTCCTCCACCACTTAGTCTTCCTGATATTGAAATGCATAATCCATAATGATATAGAAATACCGCGAGCCTCGACACCATCCAACGTAAATCTTATATTCTAGCCACAACTACTATGCCACCACTTAATCTTCCTGAGTCTGAACTTATCAATAAGGCATGAGAATCAAATTTGCCCCACAATTAAACAACATGGCAAACCTTCCAACACACTCATAACTCGGGACTACACGCCTCAAGCAAACCCTTCTCTTCATATTCAGGTCATCTGAACACAACCCGCAGTCATATCCTACTCATCATTTAGTCATCCAACCACTCGCTGACCACAAATTCCACTCATAGGTACACTACCGAACATATAAGCCCAAAGGCACATGCACACAAAACCAAAATTCCCGTGCTCAAGCTACAATCAAAACCCGGACTCAAGTCCTCCAGACTGACTCATCCTCAGTACACAGAAATCATATCTCGCACCTCATCCATGGAATCACAAGCCCTCGATACTCATCCAATACCGAGCGCTCACATGCGCATACAAATACGTGGAAACAATTCAAAGAGTTACGCTACAAGCTGAATCAATGCCACACGATAAGGAAAGAAAGATGGGAAGTTTATCCTAAATACACTGCAGCCTCTCGAAGATAGGTATGGACGTCATCGTACCGATCCACAAAACTCTACTAGACACTTGCTCATGACTCGTAGAACCTAGTGCTCTGATACCAACTTGTCATGACCCAAAAATCACTAGCCGTGATGGAACCTAACTTGACTTGCTAGGTAAGCCAACTAACACTCAATACAATCCAAATGAAATTGTAGGAAAATAATGAAGAATTATCTGAAAGTTTACAAATTAACCCAAGAACTAATAGTACAAATCATGAGCTTCTAAGACTTAGAATTTGCAAAGATGATGCAAATAATTACACGATCTGTTCGAAAGCTACATAAACAGATTAACAAAATCTAAAGCTACCAAGGACAAGTGGCATCTATATCCGGAACGCATGAACATCTTCAGGCTTATCTCCCGACATCACCAGCAGCTCCGCTCCAAAAGTCTTCATACAAGGTGCAGAAGTGTAGTATGAGTACAACTAACCCCATGTACCTAGTAATTATTTCGTCTAACCTCGTCGAAGTAGTGACAGGGCCTTTTAGTAAAAAGATGCTCACTAATAAAAATCTATACCGAAATCTAGCAATAGAACTATACTACAGTATAACAGTATAGAGAACGCGAAACGAATGTACAAAACAATAACAGAGTTCTAGAAGAGATCACTATTCAACAGTTTCCAATATCTCAATCAATCTTTTCCTTAGAGCGAAACCAATAAACCATATTAGTCACCCCATAACTTTCATAACGTGAGGAATATACTGTGATATCAAGTCAATTGCATGACAACACCCTTCGTGCATTTATCTCATCCTCACCAAATATGCATACAACAGTACTAACAGGATGGAAGAAATGCCGATAACAGTAATGACAAAGTAGGAATTACGCAAGTAGCAATAATGAACGAGAATGTACATAAGGGCATCAGTAACAGACTAGGCAGAAATCCTAGAGGTGATGATAACAATCAGGAAAAGGAATGTAACTTCAACTAACTAGCATGGTGGAGGCATAAATACAAATATAACTAAAATGAGGGGAACACATGATCTTTATGCGTTAACAAGTAGAAGCATGAATGACTAATATGGTATAAGGCATGTACTAAGTGAAACTGAAATAGATACAACAAAGATATAATTATGACAGCAGGAAGTAGGCATGGTATTTGCAAGTTTAGCAAGTAGAAGGCATGAGTGACACAATAACAAATAAGATAAAGAACAAGAACATGGCATTAACGACAAGTCAAATAAGAACCATAAATACAACAATAACAACTCAATGTAACGACATGAACGTAAACACAAAGGAAAGATATCACAACATAATGCATGCCCCTCGTCCTCACATAACATGGCACGGCATCACCCTTCGTACTTTTACTCACAAATGATATGGCACGGCATCACCCTTGGTTTTTTTACTCTCAATAATATGGCACGACATCACCCTTCGTGCTTTTACTCTCAATAATATGGCACGACGTCACCCTTTGTGCTCTTACTCTCAATAATATGGCACGACATCACCCTTCGTGCTTTTACTCTCAGTAATATGGCACAACATCACCCTTCGTGCTTTTACTCTCAATAATATGGCACGGCATCACCCTTTGTACTGTTACTCTCAATAATATGGCACGACATCACCCTTCGTGCTTTACACTCTCCCTCACATGATAATGTATAAACAAAGGCACGACATCACCCTTCGTGCTTTACACTCTTCCTTACCAAGTATCTGTATATCAATGACAAACAAGGCAGGAAGCATAAATAATGTCAAGGAGAGTGTTTAAACGAATATTCCAAATGAATTCCAATCACAACTTTCCAAGCCAACAATAGTTCAATAAACCCGCAAGAACCTTATTATTCAAGTATTTCAACAAATCTCACAAATGATCTACAACACAAGTATAGAATCTAGTATCTCAAGGATATCGGCCGTAGCAATGTATTAATGAGTACGCATAGTAATAACCGAATTAGACACATCAATGTATTCTCAAAATCTCATCAAATTTGATCTAGTTATAATAATCTAAGTCTTAGTTTCTAACGTCTAATACTACGGTCATAGTATCTAGGATTCAAGTAAGGCATGAAGCAAGAAGGTCACGTGATTCTACAAGACACAATTTATAACATAATTTACCCTCGAGCATGGTTAACCCTGGACAGGCATATATGCTCGTCACCTCATATATATATCACCACCGCATGTAGCAAATAATGTCAAATAGTAGGAAAACTCCCCTCAACAAAGTTAGGCAACCCACTTACCTCGTGCAAAAGATCAACTCAAATCTCAACCACATCTTTTTTCCTTTCAAAGAAGCCGCTGAACCAATAGAATCTAGCAATTTACCAACAAAACGATTCACATTAAGCCTTAAGAACTACCCACGATTGTAAAAGATTCAATTTAGGTCATTATTGAAAATGTCAACAAAAGTCAACTCCCGGGCACGCTTGGTCCAAACCCAAAATTTGGACCAAAACCCGAGTACCCATTCACCCCCGAGCCCGGGTATGTAATTTATTTTGAAATTCGACCTCAATTTGAGGTCTAAATTCAAATTTCACAAAAATCCCTAATTCTACCCAAACCCCCCATTTCCACCATGAAAACACAAGATTTTTGGTAGAAATCTTAGGAAATGTAGTGAAATATTGAAAGAAACTAGTTTAGAATCACTTACCAGTGATTTGGGGAAGAAAGGATCTTTGAAAAATCGCCTCTAGGGTTTCTTGTTTTGAAAATGTGAGAGAATGAACCAAAATCCCGTCTATGTCCCATTTTGATCCGTTGCAGATGTCGCATTTGCGACCTGGAGTTCTTAAATGTGAAGAATCAATCGCAAATGCGAAGACCTTTACATCTCTTCTTTCATCTCATTTGCGATGAATTGTTTGCAAATGCGAATCTGACCTTCCACAAATGCGACCACCTGATCGCAATTGCGATCATGTACTCCCCTGACCCACTTCGTAAATGTGAACATAAGGTGGCCCAGCTACTCTTCAAAAATGCGATGAGTTACTGGCAATTGCGAACCCATCAGAGGTCGCAAATGCGATGCCTGATCTCGCAAATGCGAGATCAGAGGCCTGCACTAGAACTGAAACACCAGCTGAGTTTTTCTAAGTCCAAACCATTCTGTAGCCTATCTGAAACTTACCCGAGCCCTCGGGTCACTAACCAACTACGCACACAAGTCTTAGAACATCATACGAACATGCTCGCGCGATCAATTCACCAAAAAAACACCTAGAACTACGAATTGAACACCACAATCAATTAAAATTTTCAAGAAAGCTTTAAAATATCTATTTTAACAACCGGACGTCCGAGTCACATCAAACCAACTCTGTTTCTCCCAAATTTGACAAACAAGTCATAAATATAGTGTAACACCCCGGAAAATTTCAAATTATTTTAGTGTAAAGCCTCGTAAGAGTTTGCAAATGAATTTAAGGTTTCGTGGTGCCGGAGTAGGTATACGTGTTTGAGGATTTTAGAGGCGACTGGTGTCATATAAGTGTTATCTGTATTTGAGGCCTACTATTGCCAAATAAGGCACGAATCGAATAAAATAATTTTTGATGTCCTTTTCATGACTCATTTCTTTTAAATCTCAGAATTATGAACATTTTCCCTACGTTATCAATGCCTACTAGGAAACTCTATGACTCGTTTGTTGAACCAATGATGTCACCATAACGAATTACCATGTCAGCGCTATTGGTAGTGACCTTCATGTCTCTTAGGATATAACCTCCTGAAATGCCGTGCTCAGCACATTGATGGATTCTTGAATAATTCCAGCAAAATCCCGAACCTCGCTGTTCCTGTTTGTAGCAAATCTATTGAGTGTTGTAGGTTCAAACATGTCAAAAAAGAAGGATCATCCCGTGAGCAAATATATTGGATGGGAAATTTTATGGTCATATTCATGCTAACACATCTTAAAGAAATTGTTGGAGATCGCCAAAGGGTTAGTTTGGGTGTTTGGCATAGAAATTTAGATTTGAATAAAGTGAATGGGTTATTCTCAATATTTTCTCCATGAGGAAGCTATGTGTATTGTTAATAGAGGTAAAGTATGTGTAGTTACATTAGGCCGTATAAAATGTTGAGGTAAATAGGCTAAACTATGAGTATGATGTTTCCCTATTACTTTTCTCCATGTACCCGGTATTTCATATGTCTTTGTCTAATAAGGTGAAGTTAATGGATAATGATATTGTGAGGAGCAACTATTTGCTATCCTTGTTAGAAAAGTCCGGGAGTTGAGATTGTTTCCGTTAATGTGTTATGGCGAAGTCTCTAAGTCGAGGAGACCACATTGAGGGGCAAAAGTGTTAAGGAAATAAAATGTTCCCACTTGAGTGTATAGTTAAATGATTATGGATCGAAAGGTACTCCCTTTATGTTATGATTTATATATGTGCGGTTCTTGTCCAAATGCTACTTGAGATAATGTAATGCATGTAATGCTGAGATTCGTGATGTTGATATACATAGAGGTGCTTTTTTGAGTTGTGGATGTGTTGTTAGGAGTTGTTTATGTGTTACTCTGACAGTGGATAGGTCAAGTTATAGGGGATACTCTAGCGAAATGTTTGGAAATTTAGGGAGTTAGCCAAATTTTGAAACTACTGGTGTGTGTGAACTAACAGTTGGGCCACATTGAATGCTAATGACTGATTTTGACCCTTATTCGAGGACGAATGATCCTAAGCGGAAATAATGTAAAGCCCCCGAAAATTTTGAAGTATTTAAGTGTAAAGCCCCGAAAACTTTCGCAAAGGAATTTAAGGTTTCATGGTACTGGAGTAGGTATACGTGTTTTGGCAGAAAAAAGCATTTCTACGGTCCATTATGCGACCGCAGAACCACTCTACGGGACGCATAATGGATGCAGAAGTGAGGCAGGAGAGGGTCAGTCTGGAAGCGATTATGAGGTCGACTATGCGACCGCATAACATTTCAGCGGTGCATTATGCGACCGCATAACTGTTATGCGGACTGCATAGTGACCGCAGACACAGACAGATTTTTGGTCGTTTTGGTCAGCAATTATGTGACCGATATGTGGTCCGCATATTGATTATGCGATCGCAGAACCTATTTCGGAGCTTCATTTTTAGGTTTTTACAAACTGACCCAACTTCATTTAATACACGCAAAGGGTCATTTTTGAGCAAAAATTCTGATGTTTTAGAGAGAAGGGAGAGTGCTTTAGAGAGAGAGAGAGAGGAAACCCTAGGCTAATTATTCATCAAGTCGTGCTCAAATCTTGGAAGATTAACAAGGAAGTCTCACAAGTTTTTCATCTAAGAGGTAAGGTTCAATACCCTGGTTTTCAATTTCGAATCTGGGAAGAAGATGGTTGATTAGGAGTGTGATTCTTGGGTATGAAAGTATTATTTATACATGCATGTATCAATTAGATTTGTGGAAAGATTGTTGAGCTTAAGTAAGTAAGGATTGAGTTGTGGAGTGAAGGAAATCTTGTAGAAGAACATTGTGGTTAAATTTGCACACCTAGTGTTTGATAAAATGCTCAAATGAGCTGAGACCATGAATATCTTCCTAATTATGGTTCAATTTTATTATGTCTAAAAATAGATTGGGATTGCTAGAATTTTCGGAACATTGTAGTAATTTAAGGAAAGCTCAATTGAGGTATGTTGGCTAAACTTTCTCTCTTGGAATTGAACTCCATAATGTTCCCGTGAGTTTCAAAGTAAGGGTTGCGTATTAAAATGTTGTGGATTTGAATCATATTTCAAATGAAAGCTAGTATGCCAAATTGTGTGAGAAAATCTCAATATTCTTAAGACTTGAAATTTTTTATATGTGTACCTAACGTCTGGATTGGAAATGTATTATTGTTGATAACCTATAAAGGTGGTTGGAAATGAAATAATTGAATTGGGGATATAGCATGTGGCCAACGTGCCAAGAATTTAAGTTACGACTGTCGCTAGTAGTGCAGATGATTTGAGAGAATGAAATAAAGAATATGAAATGAGCCTCGACTTGATTGTTTGAAAACGATTTCGAAAATAGAATTGCCTAAAGGCTTTTGTACTCAATTCATGCCCATAAGTGGCTGCCTTAACTAATCCCTTGCTTTATAAATATATCTAGTGTGATTCGAGTTTTATATACTCATGTGTTGAAATTGTACATTGTCATTTTTGGGGAAAAGTATTTCAAGAATAAATGGGGTGTCACTTGTTAATGATTTGAAATTGCGCATCAATTGCCAATTATTTTACTCCATTTTTCGGAAAGAAATCTGTTGTGTTTAAATTATTCATTTCTAATGAATTTAAAGTTGTGATTTCCGGAATATTCTATATCTTGATATTTGATGGTGATCTTGAAATTGAAAGAGGTGAAAGTGTGGAATATGAAATACGGCTATCGTGCCAGGAATAAAGAATCTTATGAATGGCCTAATAAGCCAAGGAAATATTGTCGTTGTGAATGACTGGAAATACTAATGAGAATTTATACAATGTGAAAGATATTGAGGTGAATACAATTGTATTTATGATATTTCTATTTTCAAATCAAATCGAAAACGTTTTTGGGAGCATCATTAGCAAAACCGAGGAAGGGTGGGTCATAAGGCCCACACCTGAAACTACACGTGCCGGTGTAGGGGTGGATTGTGATTATTTTCCTTATTTGGGATGCAATTGGAATTTGTGGGAAATTGTGATATTATTCCCCTTAATTGGGATGAAACTGGAACCTTTGTGGATAGGAAAAGTCAACCCACATGGCATATGTGGGAAGGCGGCCTAGCTGATCGGGTGGAGATCAAACGCTATATTGTGCATATGGTGGTACTACTCTTGGTAATAACTTTCTTTCACATCACTTGTAAAACCACATTGTTCGTGGGGAGATGGCCTAGCCGATCGGGCGTGATCGGACTACGTGCTAACAAAGACGGTAGTATATCGGTGCTAATGATCTCCCAACCAAAATTGTTTATGAAGTTCGTATTTTGAAAATTATTATGTTTTAACTGAACATTTGGATATTGTTGATTATGACTTGTTGTTTCTATGTGTTACTTTTTCTTATGTGGGAATTCTATTTTGAAAGAGGGCTTTTAGCTATACATACTAGTGCTATTCGACAGTACTACCGTCTTATTTGTCGGGGGCACTGTATCTTTAGTGGATGAAGGTGGTTCTACAGCAGGCGGCATTGATCAGTGATAGCAGTACACTCTTTTCAGCTAATTTGGTGAGCCCCACTTCATTTCGGGGTCATGTATCTTTTTTTTCTCATGTACTGTGTTTTGAGGTATAGACGGGGCCTTGTTGCCGGCATTTCCATATTACTCTTCTATTGTACTTAGAGGCTCCGTAGACAGGTTGTGGGTTCTAGTTGATATTGGGAATTGAACTAGAAATGTTGTTATTTGGAAATCATGTTTTTGGAAGTTGTGTATGAAGCTGCTAATGGGAATGACAAGGATGTTGTTAATAAAAATATTTTCAGTGTTTGATTAATGGAGTACATCTCCTCTTTATACATGGATGAGTTTGGGTAGAAGAAAATCTAACAGGCTTGCTCGGCCGGGTTCTCTCGGTTGAGCACCGGTCTCGCTCCCCGAGTTTGGGGCGTGACATATAGCAATGAACCTATACCGGGTTCCAGAACCAAAATACGGACCCGGTATCAACAATTTCAAACATCAATCAAACCTTTAGACTCATTAAGCCTTTAAACTTTCAAATTTCAACAAAATGCGATAACTCGAGCTAGGGACTTCCGAATTCGATTCCGCGCATATGCCCAAGTCCCAAATCACGATATGGACCCATCGGCACCGTCAAAACATGGATCCGAGTATGTTTGCTCAAAGCGTTGACCAAAGTCAACTCAAATGGGTTTTAAGGTAAATATTTCATATTTTTATCAGTTTTTAACATAAAAGCTTTTCGGAAAAACACCCGAACTGTGCATGTAAATCGAGAAAAGCTAAAATGAGGTTTTTGAGGCTTCGAAACACAAACTTAAGTTCCAAAACATAAGATGACCTATCAGTTCATCACATAATACATCATGCTGGGATACTCGTGCCCTCAAACTACCGAGAAAAGTGCAAGTTCTCAAAATGACCAGTCGGGTCGTTACATTATCCACCACTTAAACATACGTTCGTCCTCGAACGTGCCAGGAGTCGTTCCAAAGCTATCCAATCATGGTGTAACCTTACTATGCATATACCCGGGGATGATCCCACGTCACCCTGCTCCATATAAGCCTGCCAACGCAACATAACTAGAGATCCTTACTTTAACCTTGGTCCTTAAACCTTAGAACCCAATCTCCAACATCCCTAATTCATTACAAGGCCCGAATCTCACATCTACACACTGTATAAACCTGAACAAGTTGTATTAGGTCATAACCATAACCCCAAGATAAAATCACATGGTACACCTCATCACTCCGACATTCATAGCAGGAATTGCTGACCACTGTTATTGCCCAAAAATAAATCCGATGCCGGTAGCAAGCATCATATCGATTAGAGCCCCGTTCAAAACCTTCATACCCTGCTGATGATGAAAGAAACACACATAACCTCTTAACCACTCATCTGATCAATAAACCAAGAAACTCATTCGTCCGACCAGGGCCATTGCCCAAATCCTCAGCAGTATTTAGTATTATTCTTCCAAACCTTCCTCATCCCAATAAAATAGTGCCATTCTCAAGTCTAGAAACCTCATCTCAGTCAATACAAGAAGTCCCACCGACAAGTATCAACAATAATAAAATGGAACCCACACAACACGGTCCCGAACACCAACAAGTAATAATTCAGACATGACTGATAACAGTAAGAAAGTTAAATAAGAAGATTACTAAACAAGTTAAGCAGGCAAGGAAATTTTAGCATTTTCCTATGAACTATTTTCAACAAGGTGGAAGCAAAACTAGACGAAGTAAGCATCAGGAGTTACATTTCATCATAGTAACGTTGCGGCGTGCAACCCGATCCCATCATATCAATCCACATAGGGTATCCATCAAGCTATAATACTCGGGCTCACTGATCACATGTGCGTCAATATCAAACACAATAGAGTGCAGAAAATATAACTGTGGGAAACATTATTAGGAACATACAATACTGAGAAAGACAAGCACAACTATGGTGCAATAAGCAAATCAACATCACGAAGGCCATCTCGCCCATAGAGCCATGAGGCCTAAACTGAATTGCAATATTCGTACGAAGAACCATGTACCCCTCACAACCCGTCATAGCATAAGAGAGGAGCACACAACACAGACCAAGGCACGGATAACATCTATTTTGCCCGACATTATACCTGTGGTAACAGCTGCACAGGAGCAATCAAATCCGATCCTATACAGAATACACATCCTCATTGGGCCTACCAATGGACCCCCAAATCAACTCCGGTCATCCCCGAACGGATAAATAGCCCTTCAAAAGTCCACAACCACGAAACAATCTGCTTCTGAGAACCTCCAGTCTCCAAATCCATAGAACACACGAATCATCCTACCTGATCCCAACTCCACCGCCCAAATGTCTAACACATCTCTCGTATACAATCATCCCATGGGGAATACTTCTATAATTCTTCCGTACCACATAACAAAATATAAATCTCAACAGTCAACTAACCAGGCGAGCACCGCAATATCAATGTTTCATCTGTAAGTCAAAACACAATGCGTCTTCTGAAATGCATACCCTTTTCAAGCAACACCAAGTAGTGATAGCATCCATCTAGACATTTGAAATCGTCTGTGCTGTCTAAGAATTCATGACCTTCCCTTCAAAACTGAACCGTGACTATACACATGGAAAACTCAATCCCGATCAGTCAGAAACCTTCTATTTGATCTCATCCAGGAGGAAATCCTAATACGCAACATGTTTCTCACACCGGTAGGAAATATTCACCTCTTGCCATGATAGAAATCATCGAGAACCGCTTGGAATCCGTTTGCACATAACCAAGCTATCAGAACTGAATCCCTCTAACTTAACCAAGCCACGCAGTTGCCCAAAACCCATGAGCATTGCCATGGAACACCTGTGGAGATCCACCACATCATAAGTACCCAAAGAACCGATCATATCATTACCGTGTTGATCCAATTTACTATCAAACTGCCCTGTTTCCTTTGAGTTCCTTCCAAATTACCCTCAATTTGATACCCCTCCTTGCGAGAACACCATTAACCTTACCCCAAAGCTTGCCATAAGAGATTTAACCATAAAAACCACAATGCCCTAAGGTTCATAAGCTGCTGTATTCCCTCTTATCACCCCAAAGTACCACAACCGAGAAACCCACTCTAAGGAGACCTTCTGTGAATCTAAAGTCGTTTCCTCCACCACTTAGTCTTCCTGATACTGAAATGCATAATCCACAATGATATAGAAATACCACGAGCCTCGACACCATCCAACGTAAATCTTATATTCTAGCCACAACTACTATGCCACCACTTAATCTTCCTGAGTCTAAACTCATCAATGAGGAATGAGAATCAAATTCGCCCCACAATTAAACAACATGGAAAACCTTCCAACACACTCATAACTCGGGACTACACACCACAAGCAAACTCTTCTCTTCACATTCAGGTCATCTGAACATAGCCCGTAGTCACATCCTACTCATCATTTAGTCATCCAACCACTCGTCGATGATAAATTCCACTCATAGGTACACTACCGAACATATAAGCCCAAAGGCACAAGCACACAAAACCGAAATGCCCGTGCTTAAGCTACAATCAAAACCCGGCCTCAAGTCCTCCAGACTGACCCATCCTCAGCACACAAAAATCACATATCGCACCTCATCCATGGAATCACAAGCCGTCCATACTCAACCGATACCGAACGCTCACATGTGCATACGAATGTGTGGAAAGAATTCAAAGAGTTACGCTTCAAGCTGAATCAATGCTACACGATAAAGAAAGAAAGATGAGAAGTTTATCCTAAATACCCTGCAACCTCTCAACGATAGGTATGGATGTCATGGTACCGATCCGCAAACCTATACTAGATACTTGCTCATGACTCGTAGAACCTATGAACCTAGTGCTATGATACCAACTTGTCACGACCCAAAAATCAATAGCCATGATAGAACCTTACTCGACTCGCTAGGTAAGCCAACTAACACTCAATACAATCCAAATGAAATTGTAGGAAAATAATGAAGAATTATCTGAACGTTCACAAATTAACCTAAGAACTGGTAGTACAAATCATGAGCATCTAAGACTTAGAATTTGCAAAGATGATGCAAATAATTACACAATCTGTTCGAAAGCTACATAAATAGATTATCAAAATCTAAAGCTACCAAGGACAAGTGGCAGCTATATCCAGAATGCACGAACATCTTTAGGGTCATCTCTCGTCATCACCAGCAGCTCTGCTCCAAAAGTCTTCACGCAAGGTGCAGAAATGTAGTATGAGTACAACCGGCCCCATGTACCTAGTAAGTATTTCGTCTAACCTCGTCGAAGTAGTGGCAAGTCTTTTTTTGTAAAACGATGCTCACTAATAAAAATCTGTACCGAAATCTAGCAATGGAACTATACTACATTATAACAGTATAAAGAACAGGAAACAAATGTACAAAACAATAACAGAGTACTAGAAGAGATCACAATTCAACAGTTTCCAATATCTCAATCAATCTTTTCCTTAGAGAGAAACTAATAAACCACAATAGTCACCCCATAACTTTCATAACGTGAGTAATATACTCTAATATCAAGTCAATGGAATGGCAATACCCTTCGTGCATTTATCTCATCCTCACCAAACATGCATACAACAGTAATGACAAAGTAGGAAATACACAAGTAGGAATAATGAATGAGAATGTACCTAAGGGAATCAGTAACAGACTAGGCGGAAAGATAGAGGTGATGACAACAATCAGGAAAAGGAATGTAACTTCAAATAACTAGCATAGTGGAGGCAAAAATACAAATATAACGAATAAGAGGGGAACACGTGATGTTTATGCGTTAACAAGTAGAAGCATGAATGACTAACACGGTAGAAGGCATGTACTAAGTGCAACCCAAATAGATACGACAAAGATATAATTATGACAGCAGGAAGTAGGCATGGTATTTGCAAGTTTAGCAAGTAGAAGACATGAATGACACAATAACAAATAAGATAAAGAACAAGAACAGGGCATTAACGACAAGTCACATAAGAACCATAAATACAACAATAACAGCTCAATGTAACAGCATAAACGTATACACAAAGGAAAGATATCACAACATAATGCACGTCCCTCGTCCTCACATAACATGGCACGGCATCATCCTTCGTGCTTTTATCACAAATGATATGGCACGACATCACCCTTCGTGCTTTTACTCTCAATAATATGGCATGGCATCACCCTTCATGCTTTTACTCTCAATAATATGGCACGGCATCACCATTCATGCTTTTACTCTCAATAATATGGCACGACATCACCCTTTGTGCTTTTACTCTCAGTAATATGGCACAACATCACCCTTTGTTCTTTTACTCTAAATAATATGGCACGACATTACCCTTCGTGCTTTTACTCCTAATAATATGGCACGACATCACCCTTCGTGCTTTTCACACTCCCTCACATGATAATGTATAAACAAAGGTACGACGTCACCCTTTGTGCTTTAAACTCTTCCTTACCAAGCATATGTATATCAATGACAAACAAGGCAGGAAGCATAAATAACATCAAGGAGAGTGTTTAAACAAATATTCCAAATGAATCCCAATCACAACTTTCCAAGATTTTTGGTTGCAATCTTAGGAAATGTAGTGAAAGATTGAAAGAAACTAGTTTAGAATCACTTACCAATGATTTGTGGAAGAAAGGTTCTTTGAAAAATTGCCTCTAGGGTTTCTCGTTTTGAAAATTTGAAAGAATGAACTAAAATCCCATTTAAGTCCCATTTTGATATGTTGCAGATGTCGCATTTGCGACCTGGGGTTCACAAATTCGAACCCCGCAAATGCGAAGAATCAATCGCAAATGCGAAGACCTTCACATCTTTGCTTTTATCGCATTTGCAATGAATTGTTCGCAAATGCGAACTCTGACCTTTCACAAATGAGACCACCTGATCGCAATTGCGATCCTGTACTCCCCTGACCCACATTGCAAATACGAACATAAGGTGGCCCAGCTACTCTTCACAAATGCGAAGAGTTACTCGCAAATGCGAACCCATCAGAGGTCGAAAATGCGATGCCTGATCTCGCAAATGCCAGATCAGAGGCCTACTCCCGAACTGAAATACCAGCTGAGTTTTTCTATGTCCAAACCCCTATGTAGCCTATCCGAAACTCACCCGAGCCCTCAGGGCTCTGAACAAACTATGCAGACAAGTCTAAAAAAACATCATACGAACTTACTCGCACGATCAAATCGCCAAATTAATACCTAGAACCATGAATTGAACACCAAAATCAAATGAAATTTTCTAGAAAACTTTAAAACTTCCATTTCAATAACTGGACGTCCGAGTCACGTCAAACCAACTCCGTTTCTCACCAAATTTGACAGACAAGTCATAAATATAGCAATGAACCTATACCGGGTTCCAGAACTAAAATACGGACCCAGTATCAATAATTTCAAATATCGATCAAACCTTTAGACTCATTAAGCCTTTAAACTTTCAAATTTTAACAAAATGCGATAACTTTAGCTAGGGACTTCCGAATTCGATTCCGGGCATATGCCCAAGTCCCAAAATACCATACGAACCCATCGGGACCGTCAAAATATGGATCCGAGTCTGTTTGCTCAAAATGTTGACCAAAGTCAACTAAAATGTGTTTTAAGGCAAAGATTTCATATTTTTATCACTATTTAACATAAAAGCTTTACGGGAAAACACCCAGACTGTGCACGTAAATCGAGGAGAGCCAAAATGAGGTATTTGAGGCTTCGAAACATAGAATTAGGTTCTAAAACATAAGATGACCTATTGGTTCATCACATAATACATCATGCAGGGATATTCGTGCCCTCAAACTACCGAGAAAAGTGCAAGTGCTCAAAACGACCAGTCGGGTCGTTACATTAAGGTGCAAAGAGACGCGTTCAATGTTGTTATTGGAAAGATTGTGACAAGGTATGTTAAGGTTAAACCTTTCCTTCATTTTGGCATCATCCCGTAGCAACATACGTTTGATAACGAGACATAAAGAGAAGTTTATATTACTTTATTTATATATATTATCTTAGTCTCATAAGCTACAGTATCCTCCCTTATCGGGACCTTATATTCAGTTAAGTATTATTTTCTTCCACTCAAGAGAGTAGAGAGATATATATATATATATATATATATATATATATATATATATATATATATATATATATATATATATGTAGAACTACAAGTGTTACAATATTTTTACCACCATCGAGCTATAATCGGTGGGCAGGCCCCTATTGGGCAACCTCCGATCAGACGGTAAGTTATATACCGATCCTGTTGTGGTTGAGTGCCTATGAGTAAGCCCAGAATGGCCGATATACCGAGCCTAGTATGTCTAAGCGCCTATGAGTGAGCCTACTACAGTCGAGCAGTTACACATTCCAAGCCTTATAGGGCCGGACAAGTATTTTACTTACTATATTGAGAGAGTTGAGAGAGTTGAGTCAGTATTAATAGGTAAGTATATCTCCAGATCATCTTTGGCTTTGAGTTATTTTTAGTTATTACATTATCATTTTAGTTTCAGCTTTCAGTTATTCTATTGCCTTATATACTCGGTACATTATTTCGTACTGACATCCCTTTTGCTGGGTATGCTGCATGTCATGCCTGCAGGTCCTGATAGACAGCTGGGTAGACCTTCCCAATATATAGAGTCAAACAACTTGGTTGGTAAGCTCTATTTCCTTGGGGTTACCAGGTCTAGACCTTGAAGTCCATTTTATATATACATGTTTAATGGGTAGGTCGAGGCCCTTTCCCGACCATGATACAGTTTAGTTATCTCTAGAGGCTTGTAGACGAGTCCTGTATATTTTGTATATCAGTATTATAGCCTTACCAGCCCTGTGTACATGTTAGTTTTTTATTGTTGGCTGTAGACATTCATGGTGGCCTCGTAGGCCTTAGTTTATAAGGTAGACCTTGACGGCCTAAGTTGAGGGTTACCCTCCAGAGTTCACAGTTACAGAGTAGTAAGCTCGAGCCAAATATGGCACCGGGTGCCGGCCATGCTTTCCCAAGTTTGGGGCGTGGTAATTTTTCGTCTACACGGTGTGCTGGTGTCCATTATTTTTTATCGGGGCACACAGTTCTCGTCGCACGTTTATAGGGCCGTAAAACGTGAGTTAGGCACACGAGTTGAGTTGAGTATAACATTTCACCCACAGACAGATGGGCAATCCGAGCACACCATTCAGATCTTGGAGGATATGCTTCGAGCCCGTGTTATGGATTTCGAGGGTTCTTGGGATCAGTTCTTGCTGCTTGCAGAGTTTACCTATAATAACAGCTACCAATTGAGTATTCAGATGGCTCCTTATGAGGCCTTATATGGGAGGCGGTGTCGTTTTCCCGTTAGTTGGTTTGAGCTAGGAGAGGTTTGATTTTTGGGTACTGATTTGATTTAGGAGGCCTTGGAAAATGTCAAGATGATTCATGATCAGCTTTGTACAGAATAGTCTAGATTGAAGAGTTATGCCGATCGTAGAGTTCGTGATGTTGCATTCAAGGTAGGAGAGAGGGTTTTGCTCCAGGTTTTACCCATGAAGTGTGAGATGACGTTCGAAAAGAAGGGCAAGTTGAGCCCTAAGTATATCAGATCCTTTGAGATCCTTGAAAGAGTTGGTGAGATGGCCTACAAGCTTGCATTGGCACCTAGCTTATCAGCAGTTCACGTGGTGTTCCATGTTTCCATGCTTTGTAAGTATCACAGTGATCCGTCCCATGTATTAGATTTGAGCTCAGTCCAATTGGACAAGGATTTGACTTATGAGGAGGAGCTGGTGGCTGTTCTAGCACGGTAGGTCCGAAAGTTATGGTCTAAGAGTTATCCTTCTGTTAGAGTGCAGTAGAGAGGTCAGTCGATCGATGCAGCTACGTGAGAGTCCGAGTCCGATATGCGGAGTAGATACCCCACCTTTTTACCAGTCCATGTATTTTTCTATGTTTGTTCGAGGACGGACGTTTCTTTTAGAGGTGGAGAATGTGACGACCTGATAGGCTGTTTTGAGTTATAGCCCTTATTTCTATGTTTCGAGACCTTGATTAGCTCTGTTAAGTGATTCTCGATTAAGGTACAGTCCGTGTCTTTTTCCGGAAAGATTTGATGTATTAATTTAAAGAAAATATGATTTTTAGCTTTAAAAATGACTTGAGTTGACAACGGTCAACATTTTGTGTAAATGACCCCGAATCGATATTTTAACAATCTCGGTGGGTCCGTATCGTGATTTTGGACTTGGGCGTATGCTCGAAAATTAATTCGGAAGTCCCTAACTTTATTTGACTTGATTTGTTAAAAACTAGTAATTTGAAGGTTTAAAGATTTCCTAGGTTTGACTGTAGGTTGACTTTTTGGTTAACGAGTTTGGATTTTGGTTCCGGGACTTGGTATAGGTCTATATTACTATTTAAAACTTGTATGCAAAATTTGGTGCAAAACGGAATTGGTTTGATAGGATTCGGATGCTCGATTGTGAATTTAGAAGTTCTTGAGTTTCTTTGAAAATTTCATGCATTTTGATGCCTGATTCATAGTTCTAGGTGTTATTTTGGTGTTTTGATCATGCAAGCAAGTTCATATGATTTTAGTATATTTGTGCGCATGTTTGGTTTGGAGCCCGAGGGGTTCGGTGAGTTTCAGATAGGCTACAGACCATTGCACATAAAACAATTGCTGGTTCAGCTATCTAATGATATCTGGTGCAATGTGCTTCGCAATCGCGAAACCTCTCTTGCGATCACGAAGCCTCTCTTACGATTATGAAGGGGAAACTGGGATAGGGGTGGAGTTCTTCTACACGAACGCAGAGAACCAGTCTCGAACGCGAAGCAGTTGCGGGATTACCCTTCGCGAATGTGATCGTTCACACGCAAAGGCGAGGGTTTAAGGGGATTCTAGGAAAGGCAGGAGGTTACTCTACGTGAATGCGGGCATTGGCTCGCGAACGCGAAGGCAGGGGGAAGCAAGCCTTCATAAACGCGATGGCATTCTGGCCACTAATGCTACGCGATCGCGTCTAAGTGTATCGCGAACGAGAAGAAAACCTGACGCCCAGTGATTTAAAGTTTCAAAATAGGGATTTCTACTCATGTTTCAGCATTTTCAAGTTTGAGCTCGGCCTAAAGGCAATTTTGAAGAGATTGTTCATCCCAACTTCATAGGTTAGTAGATTTTAACTTGTTTCCTTACATTGCCGTAAACACGCATTGATTTTAACCTTTAATTTATGTATTCTCATGGTAGAAATTAGGGATTTAGGTAGAAATTAGGAATTTTGAGAAATTAAGAGTTAGACCTCAAATTGAGGTCGAATTTCGAAAATTATCACATAACCGGGCTCAGGGGTGAATGGGTAATTGGGGTTTGGTCCGAATCTCGGGTTTAGAAAAATTGATGATTCAACTATCTACTAGTGTCTAGTGCTACGTGCTTCGAGATCATGAAGAGGAAACTGGGACATGGGTGGAGTTCTTTTACGTGAATGCATAGAACCGGTCGCGAACGCGAAGAAGTGGAGGGATCACCCTTCGCAATTGCGATTGTTCACAAGCAAACATGAAGGTTTAAGGGGATTCTGGGGGAGGCTGGTGGTTACCCTACACGAACGCGAGCATTGGCTCGCGAACACGAAGGTGGGGGGGATTAAGCCTTCGTGAACACGAAGGGCTTCCCCCGAATGCGATGGCCTTCTGGCCACTAATGCTTCGTGATCACGTCAGGTGTCTCACGAACGTGAAGAACACCTGACGCCCAGTGATTTAAAGTTTCAAAATAGGGATTATTCTCATGTTTCACCATTTTCAAGTTTGACCTCAGCCTAGAGGCGATTTTGAATAGAATTTTCATCCCAAATTCATAGGTTAGTAGATTCAAACTTGTTTCCTTACATTTTCATAAACACCCATTGATTTTAACCTTTAATCTATGCTTTTTCATGGTAGAATTTCGGAATTTTGAGAAATTGAGATTTCAACCTCAAATTGAGGTTGGATTTCGAAACTAATCACATAATCGGGCTCATGGGTGAATGTGTAATTGTATTTTTGTCCGAATCTCGGGTTTTGACTAAGCGGACCCAGGGTGAATGTTGTATATTTTGAAAGTTGAGTTTGATATCATGGCACTATAACTGAAGTGAAATTGTTTCCCCGCCTTGATATTTATTATTCAGATTTGTATTGTTGCTTGGTGAGGAAGACAGAAAAGTGCAAAGGGTGTTGCCGTGCCTTATTTGCATTCATTATCATATATTAAGAGATTTGAGAGTAAAAGCACGAAGGGTAATGCCATGCCATTATATTCATGATATTACATGGTGTGGATGAGAGAAAAGGCATTAAGGGTGATGTCGTGCCATTCATCTTCATTTTATTGCCTTGTTTAGTTTCTAGTTTGGGTGATTTACTTGGTTACATTGTTGTTTATTTCGGAGAATGTTATTTGGTGATTTCGTACCTACATTTTCAATGATATCTCCCCTTTCATATGTCCCCTCCCAGTTAATATTTTATCATTTTTTTTGTTATTTTGCTGCTTTATATATACTTGTACAGGGTTTTTACGTGGGTGTTTTGTCATAGTTTCGTCACTACCTCATCGAGATTAGGCTCTACTATTATGGGGTACACTGGATCGGTTTTACTTATACTACACTTCTGCACTTCTTGTGCATATATTGGTATTGGTCCCACTGGCGCTTAGAGGTGCATCTGCTTTGATCTCTTTCACTTCGGAGAATTGAGGTAGATCTGCTGTCTTTTGCAGACCTTGAAGTCCCCTTCCATTTCCTATCTTTACTATTTATCTAGCTTCAAATCGTTGAATTTGCTTTAGACTACATATTTGCTTTAGACCATCTATGTAGTATTCTAGTAGCTCATGTACTTATGACTCCGAATTTTTGGGAGTAGTTAGTATCACGTTGCTTATATTCACACTACGTTAAACTCATAATCGACTTCTCCTTAAATATCATTACTTTGTTTTAACTGTTAAAAATTAGTTAATTACCTTATTCTTGTCGGCTTGCCTAGCAAATGGATGTTAGGCACTCTCACGATCCCGAGGTTGGGAATTCCAGGTCGTGACTGAATGTGGCACGAAGTTTCTGCCATGCGGTTATTGTGACATTGTTATTGTTGTGTCATGAGGTTTCTGTGGTGCGGTTATAGTTGTGATATTGGCATCATTGTAGATAAGGTTTTTCCATGCAGTTCACAAGGTTTCTACCATGTAGCGTGTGGATATAGATCCACCCCTAGGGTCGCCCTCTCATGTTTCTATTTTGATGGCGTACACGCAGGTTGTAAGAAATCGATCGGTTCCTGGTTGGTTGTGATGTGGGATCTGATGCGATGGGTTATTGACCATAAAGGTGGAAGTTTTGACCATTCAAGTGAATCCTTTGTGCATGTTAATGTATTTTACATGCTTTATTCATGCATATCTTCTACATATTCTAGTTGATGAATTTTACATATGCATGGGACTTATTAGTGAGTTGTTGGACACTTGGAGTATGTCGGATTGATGTAAAGGGAGAGTCATCATCATACATTTACATGTTGAACTCATGTAAAGGTTTTCATATACATTCCATATGGAAATAGATATGGAATTGGATCATAGATACTTTGCATTCATGTAGAACTTCGAGTAAACGCTACTTGGTGCATATCTCTTTTGTATACAAAACTGGTGCAAGTGATATTTTCTTTGACCTATTTAATTTTAAAAGCATGCATATTACTTCTTCTTCAATTGTGCACCTTTATTATTGATATCCTCTATTCTATAACGGTTTCCTTGGATACTACTCTATATTATACATGTTATTGAACTGCACAAGTTATATAAAGTGAGTACTGTTTTGATGTAATACCTCATCGCTACTTCACTATGGTTACTTTGGATACTTACTGACTACATGGGATCAGTTGTACTCATACTACACTTATGCACCTTGCGTGTTATTTCTAGAGCTGAGCTGTTGTGGATGACGAAGCCTAGAATTAAAGATGTACTAGAATTCCAGTTACAAGCTACAACTTTGTTCATGGCAGTTTAGGACTTATATTTATTATTATGAAAATTTGAAACAGATGATGCTATCTTTCTTCATATCAGAGTTGTATTCTTATTCTTATTTTTATTCACTCATGACTTGTACGACCAGTCAATGGGATAGTTGTATTGACTTTCACAATCTTATTTATTGTTTATTGATGATTATCCGTTCGAGTTGTGTTATATATTAGATGGCTTACCTAGCAGGTTAGGTTAGCTGCCATCACACCTTGGTGGGATTTTGGGTCGTGACAAGTTGGTATCAGAGCTCTAGGTTCATATGTCCTACATGTCATGAGCAAATGTCTAGTAGAATCTTGTGGATCAGTATGATGATGTCCGTACTTATCTTCGAGAGGCTACAAGGCATCTAGTAAAACTTCTCTTCCTTTCTTTTCTTAGACTTTATTTTAGCTTGAATTCAATATCTTTGATTTCTTTCCATTTATTCGTATGTGATATTGAGTACTCGATCAGCTGTGCACCGACAACTGGTGTTGCACCCTATTTTGCACGAGTCAAAACCAGATTCAACTAGTGGTTTCCCTATTGATGATGAAAAAGAGTCGCCACCTAATATATAAAGGTATGCTAGGGTACCTATTCAGTTATTAAATCATTATCATATTGGTCTGCTAACCAGCGAGATTTGGGTAAGGGTTCTTATTCTTCTAAGGGGAAGGTGTTAGGCACGCCCTAGAATCTACCTAAGGTAGCTCCATAGGACTTCCACTAGGTTTATGAAATTAAATGTCTATATTATACTTGGTTAGTGCTTAAAAGTGTATAGCTTACCCTATGTCATGTTTAAAACTTATCACTTAAAAAAAAGGATGGTATATGCATTTGAAAAGAGTATAGATTTCATAAAGTCTAAAATGTTTATATCCATATGAAAGAACTTTAGAAATTATTTCCATAATGTTTATGTCTGTAAACTTTGTAAATAATGGCTAAGTTTGAAATGCTTTCCCTTTAAAAATGGCTACTTGCATAACTTTAGCATAGTAATGATTATTGGAAAATGGGTTGAGGTATACCTTAAAGCGGGTTTCAAATTTTGTGTTAATTTTCGGGAGAAAGACTCATTGAGGTATCCTTGATTGCAGTGGTATTTCATTTTGTTCGTAGAAACTTGACTTTGAAATCGTTTGGCTGATTCTCGCTTTTAAAGAAAGAGGATTTCTTGCTTTTCAAAATCTGTCTTAATCTTCAAAGAGCTTCATGAAAACGGTTAGTATGACTGAAAAGCGAAAACTGTACGGTAGAAGTAACTAAGCATGTCTAAGTTATCTAACTAATGTAAAAGATAGTAATCCTTTTGGTTACCTATGATTTTTAGCTTGCCTAGGTTTTTTAAAAAATTATTCAAAGATGATAAAAGAGAAAATCATTCACTAGATATCGTTAGTGTTATATACACATAGAAACAACATTAAATTTATATAAAACCGATAAATATCAACTCGTCTTAGTTGCGGCGCGCAACCCGATCCACAAATATATATAAAGAAATATCATTGTGGCGTGCAATCCGATCCCCCCATATCATTCATTATCTGTTCATATCATATTCCGCCCTTATTTCTTCATATCATATCATATCATATCAATATCGTTGAGGTGGGCAACCCGATCCCAATAATTTGAATTAAACGAATAAAATTCAACCAACTACGGTGTATCATAAAATTAAACGCAATAAAGGAACTAAACAAAAAAAGTCACAAAGTAGATAAAATAGTTATATGATATCTCACAATATCAAATAGCAAGTAATGACAGTTCATAAATAAAGGCACAATTACAAAGAATTAATTAACAATTAAGGCACGTAACGGATAAGGCATGAATTCAACAAGTAATTGCAATCAACAATTTAAAGCAGGTAAGGAGTAAACTTGAAAATAAAAGATAGAACATGTACTTACAACTTCAAATAAAGCATGTAAGAGAAAACTTAACAATACAAGATATAACATGAAATAATAACTTCAATTAAATGCATGAAAGAAGCCTAAGAGTCTAAACCGGTAAAATACCACATATAAGCCGGTGTACACACTCGTCACCGTGTCTTCCACATAATTCAAATAGTACAATCAAGCCAAACCCAAAGGGGTTCTTTCTCTCACACAAAGTTAGGCAAGATATTTACCTCAATAAGGCTAAATCAATACTCAAAATAGCTTTTTCCTTTAAAATTCACCTCCGCTCGGCTCAAATCTAGTTAAAAATGACTTAATAATATCTAAAAATGCAAAAGAAAACAATTCCAAGTAATAAAGCAATGATCTTTATACAATTTTCCAAAAGTCAACAAACGTCAACCCCGCGCCCGCTTGGTCAAAACCCGAGTCGAAGCGTAGGTTCCCACTACCGATAGCCCCACGAGTTCATATATGTATTTTGTTTTCAAATCCGAATCCAATTCGACTTTCAAATCTTAAATTTTTATTTTTCAAAATATAGAAAAAATCCCCAAATTTTCCCTTCAAATCCCATGATTTTGATGTTAAATCTCATAAATAATCATGTAATAAAATTGAAAATTTATCAAAAGCATATACCCAATAGTTTGGTATGAAAATCTCTCCACAGAATTGCCTTCCACCGAGTCTAGGGTTCAAAATATGATAAAATGAAGCTAAGTCCCGCAATACCCAGGTATAATCCAGCTGCAGGTGTCGTATTTGTGACTCGGGGTTCGCAAATACGATCCTCACAATTGCAGAAAAAAGATAGCAAAAGCGAGCCCAGCCAGACCTGCTAATGTTGCATTTGTGACAACAAACTTCGCAAATGCGAAGTTATTTCCCCAGTGTCTCGTTGCAAAAGCGACTCTAGTCCCACAAAAGCGAACCTCCGATATTTGCAAATGCTATACAAACCATTGCAAATGCGAGGTCCCTTCCCTAACAGCCAAGATTCACAAAAGCAAGAATGATCTCGCAAATACGTTGGTCGCATTTGCGACCTACTCATCGCAAATCCGATGGAACCAGCACCACAAAATTTAACAAAACCAATCCGAAACTCATCTGAGCGCGTGAGGCTCCACACCAAACATCCACACAAGTTTAAAAATATTATACGAAATCGCTTGCATGATCAAGACACCAAAATAACATCCAGAACCACGAATCGGACACCAAAACGCATGCAAATCACAATGAACATCACGAACTTCTAAAGACACAACCATATGTCTGATTCCTATCAAACCAACTCCGAATTACACCACACTTTGTAGACAAGTTCCAAATAGCAAAACAGACCTATTCCAAGTCTCAGAACCAAAATCCGAACCCGATAGACGCAAAGTCAATCAATGGTCAAACTTAGAAAAATTCTAAACCTTTAAATTGCCAACTTTCGGCGAAATGTGCCAATTCAACCTAGAAACATCCAATTCTAATTCCGGGCATACGCCCAAGTACAAAATTATAGTACAAACCTAACGGGACCATCAAAACTCTAATCTAAGACCAAATATGTAAATGGTCAAACTTAGTCAACTCCTCCAACTTTAAACTTCTAAATTGAAAATCAGTCATCCAAATCAATCCCTAACAACCCGAAAACCAAAACTAACGATACACACAAGTAATAATACACCATGTGAATCTATTCGTGATCTCAAACCACCAAACAAAGTGCAACTGCTCAAAACAACCGGTCGGGTCGTTACATTCTCCCCCACTTAAGCATATGTTCGTCTTCGAACATTCCAAGAGTCATTCCTAAGCCATCCAACGTCACCCCACTCCATATAATTCTGACAACACAACCTAACTGAAGATACTTACTGCAGCCTTAGGCCATAAACTCTAGAGTCAAATTCTAATATCCGAAATCCATTACAAGACCCAATTCTCACATCTATACACTGTGTAAGTTTGAACAAGCCAAATAGCACCATGGTTGTAACCCAGAATGTAATCACATGATATACCACATAACTAAGATGCTCATAGCGGTAGCTTCCGACCAAAATAGCTACTCAATGATAGGCCTGGTACCGGTAACAAATCTCATATCAATAAAACCTTATCTAAACCTTGATACACTGCCAATTATGGAGGAAACATGCATAACTCATAACCACTCAGTTGTGGAGCCTTCTCACTCGATAAGAATTATAGCCAAAATCTAAGCTGTTATCCTTCTAACATACCTTAATCAAGTCCGGTAACACTCATTCCATGTCAAATGACCTCACCCTATACAGTACAAGTTGCTCTACCGACATGCTACACCGGAACCACCTCAAGCCACATACCATGCAATTCGTGCACCAAATAAGCAACAACTCGGATATACCCAAATGATGAAAAGAGAATCAAATAAGAGAACTGCCTCGCAGCTCAATAGATACCACTACGAAGCGCAATGCTATGAACCCATCTCAGAAAGGAGAAACAAAATGCACAAAATAAGTACATAGGATCATATCCCAACATAACCCTATTGCGATGTGTTACGCGATCCAAACACCGGTCTACATGGAATACCTCGAGGCACGAGTCTCACAATCAATAAAATCAAAAAACATGCGAGGCGCATGACTATTACCGTAGAGAAACGGATATCACTATATATATACGACAAACAAAAAGACCATTAGCAAGGTGCAATCAACCTTTCAACACCCTAGGAGCTATCTCGCTCGAATTCCGCCACAAAGCCCAAACAATACTGCATCATATGTAAATAGTCAACAGTCTCACAACCCATCGTGGCATAGAAGAGTAACACATCAGAACACGAATAAGGTCAACTCTAACCGATGACACCACTCGCTACAATAGATATGCTGAGTAAACATACCTGACCCGATGTAGAATACACATCCTTATTAGGCCTACCAGTGGCCTACAAATCAATTTCGATCCTTCCCGAAATAGGTAGATAACCTCCGAAAACCCGTGATAACCTATCCTTAGCACATACGAGCAGCTGTCAACCTCTTAACATACCTTTATCATTCACAACCCTGGAACAATTTGTCTCCGAGAACCCTATAATCTTCTAATCCCTAGAATACCATAATCTCCACATCTGATCCCAACTACACTACTCAAAAAACTGACACATCCATCATACACAGTCATCCCATGAGAAATACTTCCATAATTCTTCCGTGTCACCTAGCAAAAATCTGAACACTAGAGGTTGATCAATCAAGCGATTACCGTAATACCAATCAAGCATCCGCAAGTCGAAGCACAGGGCGCCTTCTGGTGTGCCCACCATTCTTAAGTGGTGCCAAATAATTCTAGCATTCCTCTAAACACCTGAAATCGTCTATGTTATCTAGAACTCATGACCCCATCCAGGAGAAAAATCATAACACACAACATGTTCTTTATGCCGGTAGTAGACATCTGGCTCAAGCCATGGTCAACACTATCAAGAACACTTCGAGACCCGTCCGCACATAACTAAGCCATCAGACTTGAATTCCTCTAACTCAACCAAGTCAGGAAAGCCGTCAACCTAAGAATACTGCCACACAATGCTTCTAAAGTGTTGCCACACCAAAAGAACAAATTACCTTTATTGCTATGCTGACCCAACACTACTGAGCTGACCCATTTCTTCGAGTCCTCCTCAAATTTTCTCCAGGTTAACAATTCCCCTTGTCGGTACATAATGATCCTAAGCCAAAGCTCACTACAGGAGATCCTAGCATGAACCACATCGTCTAAAAGCCCATAGACTAATGTATTTCCTCTAAAGCACCCAATAATGCCGCAACCGAGATACCTACTCTGAAGAGACCCTCTGTGAATCTGATGCTATTTTTCTAACCTCTATGATACTAAAACGTAGAATTAATAATGATACCGAAATACTGCAAGTCCCATTACTATCCCATGAAAATCTCAGACCTTAGCCATATGCAATTCCGGGAAATCCTTCAATAGCACGTATATACCTCAGACAAAAACTGATATAACACATGACCATGCCATCTGATCATCGATAGTAGACTCTCCCACTTGGCATGAAGCCGTAGGACATAACATCCAATGATCCATAATACCAAACTTCAAAGCTCGTACAATACTAATAGATACCAGAACCCACTACACCCCACCCGTGAACAACTGAAAGTCTATCATTACATCCCCGTCCTCAGTCTAGACAACATGTTGAGATAATGATCGAGCATCCATGGCCCCCTCATATCCTATCTGCAGCATCACAAATCATCGGTGCATAGCTGATAGCGAGTGTGTAATATCGTATACGAGTGGATGCAAGGGAATGTAAGATATGTCCTTCAAGTTAAATCAATACCGCACGATAAAGAATGAAAGAGGTGGAATTTCCTAATAGTCTCATAGCCTCTAGAAGATAAGTACAGACATCTCCGTATCGATCTGCAGGACTCTACTAGACTCGCTTATGACTCATAGCACCTACAAACCTAGAGCTCTAATACCCACTTGTCACGACCCAAATCCCACCTTAGGATTTGTGATGTGTAATGACCCAACTGATTGTTATGAGCATTTACATTCCGTTCAGCTGTTTGAAGTCATTAGTAGCTTCATATGATGTATTATAACTTGTGCAAATTATCATTTTTGGTTTTCAGGTGATTCAAGATTGATTTAGAAGAATGTATCTCATATTAGAAGCTTTAAGTTGGAAGAATTGACCAAGTTTGACTTTTGGGTATTTGACTCCAAATTGGAGTTTTGATAGTTCTGGTAGGTCCGGATGGTGATTTTAAACTTGGGCATATGCCCAGATTTGCATTTTGATATTTCTATAAGGTTTCGACACTATTTGGCGGAAGTTAAAAATTAAAAGGTTTGGAATGTTCATAGGTTTGACCGGGAGTTGGCTTTGATGATATCAGGTTTAGATTAGTAGTTCCAGGAAGTGAAATAGTTTTGTTATATCATTTGGGACTTATGTGCAAAATTTGTGGTCATTCCGAGGTTGATTTGATATGGTTCGGCACGAGTTATGGAAGTTAAAAGTTCAAAAGTTCAGAAAGTTTGATTTGAGGTGCGATTCCTGGTTTTGATATTATTATGTGTGATTTGAGGCCTCGAGTAGGTCCATGTTATGTTTTGGGACTTGTTGGTATGTTCGAACGGGGTACCGAGGGGCTCGGTTGAGGTTTAGATTGGTTTCAGACCCTTTTTCGTCATGTTGGCATACCTGATTCTCTATTGGTTCTGGTGTTTCAGGCCTTCATCGCGATCGCGAAGGAAAGGACGCGGTCGCGTAGAGTATTGGGGAGCTGCTGGTGGTTTATTCATCACGTTCGCCGAAGGGGGAGCACGTTCGTGAAGGGTTGAGAGGATAGTTAATCGGGTTCACAGGTGACTGTTCGCGATCGCGTTTGAGCTGGGAGCTGGGGGAAATTCCTCTTCACGTTTGCACGAGTATGGACGCGTTGTAGTAGGTTTTTCATCCGTGTTCATCGCGTTCGCATGTGTGTGGTCACGAACGCGGAAGGCATTTGCTGGCAGTGTGATTTTCTTCTTCGCGATCGCATGGGCTATGTCGCGATCACGATGCACAGAGCTGGGCAGAAGTTATAAATCAGGGCTTTTGTTCATTTTAATATATTTTGAGTTGTGGAGATCGGATTTAGGCGATTTTGGAGGCGATTTTCACCATATGGATTGGGGTTAGTGTTTTCTTTTAGTATAATTAGAATCGTAATTGAATGAGTTATCGAATTTTATGAGTTTTGTCAGGTTCCGAGGTGCGAGCCCGGGTTTGACTTTTTGGTTGACTTTGAGTAAATGTGTAAAGATTCGGCCTTTATCATTTGGGTTTGCTTCCTATAGCCTTATTTGATGATTTTGAGTTTCTTTTCACTAGTTTCGAGCCGTTTGAAGGTCTATTTGAGCGGGGTTGCGCTTCTAGTATATTGATTTGGGTTGTTTGAGGTAAGTGTCTTGCCTAACTTTGCTGGCAAAGTTTTCCTGCTATTTGATATTGTTTGCTACATGCGGGGGTGATGCATATATGAGGTGACGAGCGTATATGCATGTGCCAGGTTTATAAAGATCATGCTTTTCCTCTTGTTCATTAGAGCTACATCTAAGCCTTCTATCATGTAAAATATTTATGCCTTCTATTTGTTTAGATTACAAAGATCATGCTTTCCCTCTTATTTGTTATATCTACATTTAAACCTTCTACCATGTCAGCTAGTGAAATTTATGTTCTTCTATCTTAATTGCTATCATTACTTCTATGCCTTCTACCTTGTCTGATAACGCTGTCCATATGCACTGTTTTGTTCGTTATTTCTACCTATGTATCTCCCATTGTGTCGTTACTGTTATTGGTAATTCTTTTTTCTGGTTGGTAATGTTATATGTATGCTTGGTAAAGATGAAACAAATGCATGAAGGGTGTTAGCGTGTAATTTAATTTGATATCTTGAGTACACTATGAAAGTCCTGGATTTGTTACCTTAGGTTTGATGGTCATCGTGATAAGGAAATGATTGGTTGTGATTTTGAGGAATACCGACCGTAATTCCTTCTAATGATTCTTTTACTGCTTCACATATTTGTTCTTGTACTTTTCTCTATTATATTTTAGTATTGTTTCTATTACTAGTCTACTGTACAGGTTATATCAGTGAGTGTTTTTTAACTAAAAGCCTTGTCACGACTTCACTGAGGTTAGACAATATACTTATCAGGTACATGCGGTAGATGGTACCCATATTACACTTCTGCACCTTGCGTGCAGATTTTGGACCTGTAGTTGCTGTGTATGGAGGGAACTGGCATTGAAGATGTACTTGTTTTCCGGTTATAGCTGCCACTTGTCTTTGGTAGCTCTATATTTTGCAAATATGTTTATGTATATTTTGAACAGATGATGTATTTATTTCGTACTAGCTTTTGTAAATTCTAAGTCTTAAAAGCTCATTATTTAAACTACTAGCCATTGGATCATTGTATAAAAGTTCAGATAATTCTTCATTATTTTCTTATAAATCTCATTTGGATTGTGTTGACTGATAGTTGGCTTACCTAGCGGGTTGGGTTAGGTTCCATCACGGCTAGGGGATTTTGGGTCATGACAAGTTGTTATTAGAGCACTAGGTTCGTAGGTTCTACGAGTCATGAGCAAGTGTCAAGTAGAGTTTTGCGGATCGATATTATGACGTCCATACCTATCTATGAGAGGCTACATGGCATTTAGGAAAAATTTCCCTTCTTTTTTTCCTTATCGTGCGGCCTTGTTTCAGCTTGAAACCTACGATTTTATTTCTTCCTATTCATTCATATGCGATGTTGCACACTCGGTATCAGCTATGCACTGACGATTGTGATATTGTGGATGGATTACGAAGGGCTATGGATGCTTGATCATCATCATGATGTGCGGTCTAGTCTTGGGAGCAAATGTTGTGATAGATCTTTCAATCATTCATTTTTGGTACGAAGCGGATTCTTGCATATGTTTGGTAAGCACGAACTTGGGAAGACTGGCGGGTGGCATGGTTGTTGTGATTATGGTGGGTTCATGGTATTGTGTTGATTTGAGAACAACATGGGGGTTATCTCCTGCGTGATAGGTTTGGATCTTGTATTTCGTATGAGGTTTCCATTTGGTGGAAGGCATATAATACAATTTCAGAGTATTTGCTGGAAGTTTGCTTGACTATTACAAGGATGGGTGTGCGCTTGGCAGAGTCTTTGGAGTATTCTACGACCAGTATTACATGAGCTTATGATGTATTCAGCTATTTTGCAGTGCGGGATCGGGGTAGCTATGAAGATATGGTACTATGGATTACCAACAATGTGTTCTATGGCTTCGAGCTAAGTGGGGGAGTCTGCTATTGATGATCATATTGCAGAATCATGTGTTGTATCAGTTTTCGGGTTGAGGGATTTCTCGGTTGTTTTTTTTAATAGTCATTTGTTGGTGAAACGCAGATTGCTCGTTGAGTATTGGCTGTGTATTGAAGATCAGAGTAAGGTGGGTGGTTATCGATAATGTTCTGATGAGTTCCAGATCATATGTGGCATTTAAGGACTCCTGAATTTGTGAATGAATAGGGCTTGAGATCGATAGTGAATAGTGGTCAGATCTGCGGTATTTCTATGTCAAGAATGATTATATATGGAAACATTAGAGAGATGCAAGAAATGACTTCATATTCGCAAAAGGTTATTTTAGAGCGAGCATATCAGATTGAGTAACTTTTGGGTTGGTAGTCTGCGTAACTCGGTTGAGTTAGAGGAGATCAGTTCTGATGACTTGATTATACGTTAATAAGTTTTGAAGAACACCATGGTTATGGATACGACCCAAAGTTGATGTTTTCTACAGGTATAGAAGGTATATTCCGTGTGGCGATGTCCTCCTGGATTGGGTTAAATGGACGTTCTCGTTTGGCGAGGTGTTCGTCCTATTTGTGATCTAGAGTTGATTATGAGATTTTTGTACTTTTCTCGAGTTAGCAGGTTAGTGATGGCGCGTCGTGTGGGGTTGAAAGTTACGAGTTCAAGGTTGCTGCTTAGTTTGAATGGAAGGATATGAGTTCTTGATGGCATGGATGATTTCAGATGTTTAAGAGAATGTTGGCACTATTTGATGTCGCTGAAGGAGAGTGCGCATGTTGACAGGTGCATTGTGTTTTGACTTGTGGGTATTTTTGCGCAAAATGATGGAGTATGAGTGACGTATTAGCCATTTGAGTAGTTGTGTTGAGATCGGATATGGTGATTCTGGTATTCATGAGGTTATGAGTCTGGATGTTCTCATAGGCATACTATTCCTTGGTTGCGAATTGTGAAGAGATGTTGAGAATTGGATAATTGATGGTATGTGTTATGGAAAGGTTACTATGGACTTTTGGAAGGTTATTTACTTGTTTGGGGATGATCAGAATTTGGTTTGGGGATTATTTGTGAGCCAAATGAGAATGTGTAGTCTATATCGGATCAGATTTGCTTGCTCTTGCATAACTGTTACCACAGGTATATCATCGGGCGGAATGGATGTTATTCGCGCCTTAGTCTATGATATGTGTTACTCTCTTATGCTATGACGGGTTGTGAGGATTACATGATTATTCACATGTATATTGTAATTCTGTTTAGGCCTTATGGCGTTATGGGAGAGATGGCCCTCGTGATGTTGATTTGCTTATTGCACCATGGTTGTGCTTGTATTTCTCAGTATTTTCTATGCCTAATCATCTTCCCACAGTTATATTTTGTGCACTCTATTGTGCTTGATGTTGACGCACATGTGATTAGTGAGACCGAGCATTTTGGCTCATGGGTACTCCTTTGTGGATTGATATGATTGGATCGGGTTCCAGTAGATATTCCGGGCATGCCGCCTGATAGAGATATCAAATTTGGTATTGAATTGTTGCGGGACACTTACCCCATTTCTATCTCACCATATCGTATGGCCCCAGCAGAGTTAAAGGAATTGAAGGAGTAGTTGCAAGAGTTTCTTGATAAGGGTTTCATTTGACCAAGTGTGTCGCCGTGGGGGTGCTCCGGTTCAGTTTGTGAAGAAGATGGATGGTTCTATGCGTATGTGTATTGATTATCGACAGTTGAACAAGGTTACAGTAAAGAACATGTACCTATTACCGTGCATTCATGACTTATTGGATGAGCTATAGGGTGCCAGAGTGTTCTCAAATATTGATTTGCGGTCAGGGTATCATCAGCTGAAGATTCGGGATCCGGATATTTCGAAGACCGCCTTTAGGACTCGGTATGGTCACTATGAGTTTCTTGTGATATCATTTGGACTGACCAATTCCCCAACAACATTTATGCACCTAATATACAATGTATTCCATCCATATCTTGATTCATTTGTCATTGTGTTTATTGACGATATCTTGGTGTACTCTCACAGTCGGGAGGATCATGAGCAACATTTGAGGGTCGTGCTCCAGAGTTTGAGAGAGAAGAAGTTGTATGGAAAATTCTCAAAGTGTGAATTCTTGCTTGATTCAGTGGTATTTCTAGGTCATATAGTGTCGAGTGAGGGGATCAAGGTAGATCCGAAGAAGATTAAAGCAGTTCAAAGGTGGCCTAGACCGTCTTCAGCTACAGAGATTCGGAGTTTGCTTGGTTTGGCCGGGAATTATCGTCGTTTTGTATAGGGTTTCTCATCTATTGCTGCACCTATGGCTAGATTGTCCCAGAAGGGTGCTCTTTTCAGATGGTCCGAGGAGTGTGAGGCAAGATTTCAAAAGCTCGAGACTGCTTTGACTACAACCCCAGTATTGGTGTTGCCTACGGGTTCAGGGTCTTACATTGTGTACTATTATGCATCACGTGTTGTACTTGGTGCGGTGTTGATACAAGACAATAGGGTGATTGCCTATGCATCTCGACAGGTGAAGACCCATGAGAAGAATTATCTGGTCCACAATTTAGAATTGGAAGCTATTGTTCACGCACTGAAGATTTGGTGGCATATTTGTATGGGATCCCTTTTGCGGTCTATACCGACCACCGGAGTCTACATCATCTGTTCAAATAGAAATATCTTAACTTTCGACAGTGGATAGGGTTAGAGTTTCTTAAATACTATTATATCACTATTTTGTATCATCCCGGGAAGGCCAATATGGTGGATGATGCCTTGAGTCGAAAGGCGGAGAGCTTAGGCAGTTTAGAATATCTACCAGTAGTAGAGAGGCCATTAGCTCTAGATGTTCAGGCCTTGGCTAATCAGTTTGTTCGATTGAATATTTCGGAGCCCAGTTGAGTTCTTGCTTGCATGGTTTCTCGGTCTTCTTTAAATGATCACATCAGAGAGCGACAGTTTGACGACCCCATTTGCTTGTCCTTAAAGACACGGTACCGCACAGTAATGCCAAGGAGGTTTCTAATGGAGATGACGGTGTGCTGCAGATGCATGGCCGATTATTTTTGACCAATGTGGATGGGTTGCGTGAGATGATCCTTAAGGAGGCCCACAATTCACGGCTCTATTCATCCGGGTGCCGCTAAGATGTATCACGATTTGTGGCAGCACTATTGGTGGAGGAGAATGAAGAAAGACATAATGAAGTATGTAGTTCGGTGCCTAAATTGTCAGCAAGTGAAATATGGGCATCATAGGCCAGGCAGTTTGTTTTAGAGACTAGAGATTCCCGAGTGGAAATGGGAACATGTTACCATGGACTTCTTTGTTGGGCTCCCACGGACTTAGAAGAAATTTGACGTTGTATGGATGATTGTAGATAGGTTGACCAAGTAGGCTCATTTCATTCCGATGGTGACTACCTATTCTTCAGAGCAACTGTCTAAGATCTATATCCGTGAAATTTTTCGACTTTATGGCATGCCGGTATCCATCATCTCTGACTAGGGAACGTAGTTTAAATTGCATTTTTAGAGAGCATTGCAGTGTGAGTTAGGTACAAGGATTGAGTTGAGTATAACATTTCACCCCAGACGGATGGACAGTCTGAGTGCACCATTCAAATATTAGAGGATATGCTTCGTGCATGTCTTATGGATTTCGGGGGTTCGTGGGATCAGTTCTTGCTACTTGCAGAGTTTTCCTACAACAACAGCTACCAATCGAATATTCAGATGGCTTCTTATGAGGCCCTATATGGGATACGGTGTCGTTCTCCAGTTGGTTGGTTTGAGCCGGGAAAAGCTAAGTTGCTGGGCCGAATTTAGTTCGAGATGCCTTGGAGAAGGTCAAGTTGATTCATGATTGGCTTCGTACAACCCAGTCTAGACAGAAGAGTTATACTGATCGGAAGGTTTGTGATGTAGCATTTATGGTTGGAGAGAAAATGTTGCTCCGGGTTTCACCCATGAAGGGTGTGCTGAGGTTCGGGAAGAAGGGCAAGTTGAGCCCTAGGTATATCAGACCTTTTGAGATCCTTGAGAGGATTGGTGAGGTGGCCGACAAGCTTGCATTACCACCTAGCTTATCTGTAGTTCATCCGGTATTCCATGTTTCTACGCTCCGAAAGTATTATGGTGATCCGTCTCATGTTTTAGACTTCAGCACAATCCAATTGAACAAGGATTTGACTTTTATTGAGGAGCTGATGGCTATCTTGGACAGAAAGGTTCGAAAGTTAAGATCAAAGAATATTGCTTCAGTGAAGGTTCAATGGAGGGGTCATCTGGTCAAGGAGGCGACCTAGGAGACCGAGCACGACATGCTGAGTCATTATTCTCATCTATTCATCACTTTAGGTATGTCCTTATGCACGTTCGAGGAAGAACGTTTATTTTAAGAGGTGGAGAATGTGACGACCCGGCCGATCGTTTTGGGTAATTGCGCCCCATTACCCCTTTTGATGCTTCAGATATGTGTGTTTATGGTTTTATGACTTACGGGATTGATTAGTTTCGTTCCAGGAAGATTTTAGGTTGATTTGGACCCTTTGATTCTTGGCTTAGAAGCCTAAGTTGTTTATGTTGACCAACAATTGACATTTGTGAAAACGACCTCGGAACGGTGTTTTGATGGCTTCGATAGCTTTGTATCAAGATTTTGGACTTGGGCGTATACCTGAAATTGAATTCGGAAGTCCGTAGGTTGATTTATGTTATATTGCCAAAATTTGGCAATTTGAAGTTTAAAAGTTTGACCGTAGGTTAAGTTTTGGCTATCGGGATCGTAATTTGTTTTTGGGACTTAGAATAGGTCTGTCATGTTATTTAGAACTTGTAGGCAAATTTTGCTATCATTTGGAGTTGAATTGATAGGATTCGGACAGCTTAGTTGCAATTCGAGAAGTTCTTGAAATTTACTTTGAAATTCATGCGTTTGGGAGTCCGATTCGTAGTTCTAGATGTTGTTTTTGTGTTTTGATCACTCGAGCGAGTTCGTATGATATTTTTAGACTTGTGTGGATGTTGGGTTTGGAGCCCCAAAGGGTCGGATGTGTTTCGGACATGTTTCGGAATGTTTTGGACTGAAAAATAAGATCTGGTGTACTGATGCCTCTAGTGTCGCATTTGCGAACACTAGGTTCGCAATTGCGAGCATAGCAGGGGGGCTCTCAGGTATCGCAATTGCAATACATGGCTCGCAGTTGCGAAGTAGCTTAGGAATTGGGTAGTTCGCATTTGCGATAGAAATGTCACATTTACGAGGAGGACAGGCTTCGCAAATGCGAAGCCAATGTGGCAGTTGCGACCTCCTCTTAGGATTTCATTGGCCGCATTTGCGAGGCTTCCTTTGCAATTGCAAGGGTTCGCAATTGCGACATCTGCAACTGATCAAAAGGGCTAGGAGTCAGGATTTTTCATCATATTCTCTCATTTTAGAATCCTAGACTCGGTAGGAGGCGATTTGGAGAGGGAATTTGTATCAAAAAACATTGGGTAAGTGATTCTAATCAATTTCCAACTATATTTCATCAATATATATATTAGATTTAACATCAAAATCATGTGAATCAAAGAGGAAATTTTGGGAAGTTTTGTCAAGTTTTTGAAAAAAAATGAGAAATTGAGTTTTCAGAGTAGATTTGGACTCCGATTTTGAAACTAATAATTTATATGGACTTGTGGGGCTAAAGGTAGCCGGAATCTACCCTTGGACCTGGGTTTTGACCGGGTGAACCCCGGGTTGACTTTTATTTACTTTTTGGAAAAAGTGTAAACATCATAGCTTAATCTATTGTAATTATTTTTCCTTGCATTGTTTGATGATATTAAGTCAATTTTGGTTAGATTTGAGCCATGTGGAGGCAAATTTTAAGAGAAAGGCTATTTTCGAGGGTTGAGTTGGCCTAGTTGAGGTAAGTATCTTGCCTAACTTTTTGTGGGAGAGCTACCCCTTAGGAATTGGTTTGTTTGTGCTAATTGTGTTATGTGAAAGCCGTGTACGCAAGGTAACGAGTGGGTAAACAGGCTATATTTGGTATTTGACCGGTTTAGGCTATTTAGACTCTTATCATACTTTTAAATGAATTGTCATGACATGTTATATCATTCACTGTTAATCCACCTTTCATGTGCTAATCTACCCTTACATGCTTTATTTGATATTGTTAACACTTGTTTCACCTCTTACTTGCAAATTTTCTCTTATATGCTTTAGTTGAAGTTATTGCCTTCCTTATATTTTGTTACATTTTTAAATTTTTTAATTACTTGTAATTGAAGTTGTTATTTCGTGAAATATCTTATTGTTGAGTTATTGTTGTTGAAGTTGAGAAAGCCATTATCACATTGAGGCGAAGTTGTTAATTGTTGAGATATTTTTCTTGTTGAGCTATTCACTTTTATTTTGTTATTGTTGAGATTCTTGTACATATTGTGGTTGATCTATGGGCTATTTGTTGTGGAAATATTGATATTGTCGATTATTCTGGCAAGTGTTGGCATATGGGCTCTTATGGTACGAGTTGTGGTTATTTTGTAATATTGATACGCATGCGGTGGTATAAGGCTTGGTGTTGATACGCATGTGGTGAGATACGGTGGGGTTGATACGTGTATTGCTAGTAGGGGAACTACTTGAAGTCACGCATTGTGATAAGGTGGGCTAAAACGCGAGTAGCTATTTCGGAAAAATAATTTTTAAAACTAAATGTAAGGCTCCCGCAGTGATATAAGGAAAGATTGTGACTAAAATTGAGAAATGTGAATATGAGGTGGTACCTCGGTTGTAATTCTTGTTTTCTACAAAGCAGTTCCTTAGTTGTGATTCTTTTTGTATACGAGGTGGTGCCTCGGTTGTGATTCTTGTTGCATACGAAGCGGTACCTCGGTTATGATTTTTGTTGTGCATCTCATGTTGAAAAGAGTTATTGGTGGAACACTTCTTGTTGCTTTTATTCTTCCTTGTCTTACCAATTTTGTCCGTATTTTACTATTGTGGTTCACTTTATTTGTTTCCTTCTTATATTTTCTATGCTTACAACCCTGTCATTAGTCTATGTTGTTAACCTGCTTTGTTATCACCTATTTCTCCGCTTTCCATTACTTCTCGTTATTATATTTTGTTCTGTTTATTATGCCCTAGTAGGTGTCTTAAACTGGTTTCATCACTACTCTACCGAGGTTAGGCTTGATACTTACTGGGTACCATTGTGAAGTACTCATACTACGCTCTGTATACCGTTTTGTGCAGATCCAGGTACGTCTGCCCGTGCTGGACGTTAGTGATTGATTGTACCTGTTTTTCAGAGACTTCAAGGTATACGTGCTCGGCATCCGCAGGCCTTGGAGTCACCTTCCCTTGTCTTTCATTTTGTTGTATTTCTTATTCAGACAGTGTTGTAGTAGATATTCCAGATTATTCTGTAGAGCTTATGACTCACTTCCACCGGTTTTGGGAAGAGTGTTGTTGAGATCCTATTTTGGAAGTTAATATGAGTTTGTCAGTCTTGCTTTTAGTATTTCTGTTGATTATTTCTATCAAGTTATTATTAAATGTTAGGCTTACCAGTCTTATAGACTAGGTGACATCACAACATCCTAAGGATGGAAACTGGGGTCATGACAGCTACCCATAATCCCACGAGTTCAAATACGTGTTTGGTTTTCAAATCCGAGTCCAATATGACTCTTAAATCTCAAATTTTTATTTTTCAATACATAGTAAAAAATCCCCAAATATCCTCTTCAAATCTCATGATTTAGATGTTAAAATCCATAAGAAATCAAGTTCAAATATTGAAATTGAGTTTAAATCACTTACCCAAAGGTTTGGTATGAAAATCTCCTCCAACCGAGTCTAGGGCTCAAAATGTGATAAACTGAGACTAGGTCCCAAAATCCCAACCTTAATACCGGCTGCAGATGTCACATTTGAGACAAAGGGTTCGAAAATGCGACCTCCGTAAAAGAGAACAAAGGCTCGCAAAAGCGACATTGACAGTCCCTACAAATGCCGCATTTGCGATAATAAACTTCGCAAATGCGAAGTTTCTCCCCCCTGTGGCCCATCGCAAAAGTGACATACATCTCGCAAAAGCAAACATTGACCCCTTCGCAAAAGTGACATCTTGGTCGCAAATGCAATCACTTCCTGCCCCAAATGCCCATCGCAAATGGTATCAAATAGTTTGCAAATACGATCAAATAGTTCGCAAATACGAACTCTCCAGCCCCCAGCCCACCTCGCAAATACGAGGTCCGCAAATGCGAAAACGATCTCGCATTTGCGAGACCTGAAAAACTGCAAAGTAACAGCAGAAATGAAACAAACCAAAACACTATGAAACGCGTCCGAAGCTCACCTGAGCTCCCGGGGCTCCCCACCAAACACCCGCACAAGTCTAAAAATATCATACAAACTCGTTCGCGAGCTCAAAACACCAAAATAAAATTCAAAACCACGAATCAGACATTAAAACACATAGAATTCACAATGAAACTCACGAATCACTAAAATCACAACCAAATGTTGGTTTCCTATCAAACCAACTCGGAAAGAGGTCAAACTTTGAAGACAATTTCCAAATGAAAAAATGGACCTATTCCAAGTCTAAAAACTAAAACCCGAACCCGATAGCCATAAAGTCAACCTACGGTCAAACTTAGAAAATTTCTAAACCTTCAAATTGCTAACTTTCGACAAAAATAGCTAAATCAACTTAGGAATCTCCGAATAAAATTTCGAGCATAAGCCTAAGTCTAAAATCACCATACGAACCTATTGGAATCATCAATACACCGTTTCGGGGTCATTTTTAAAAATGTCAAACCTCGGTCAATTCTTCCTATTTAAAGCATCCAAATTGAGAATTTCTCTTCCAAATAAACCCTGAACCTCTCGATCATCGAAACAAACCATACACGTAAGTCATGATACATCATACGAATCTATACAAGACCTCAAACCACTGAATGGAATACTAAAGCTCAAAATGACCAGTCGGGTCGTTACATTCTCCCCATCTCAAACAAATGTTCGTCCTCGAACGTGCCAAGAGTCGCTCCAAAACTATCAAATCACTGAATAAACTCGCCATACACATACCCATGGGTGATCCCACTTCACTCCAATCCACATAAGCCCGACAATACCATCTCGACTGATGGTTATTCCTTCCACCTTAATCGATAAACCTTAGAACAAAATTCAATGTCCAAGCCTCCTCCTAAGACCCATTCCTCACATATGCACATTGTATCAACCTCAACCAGCTACAAAACATCATAAATACATTCACAAGCTATAACCACATGATATAACCCATCGCTCATATGCCCATAGCTACATCTCTGACTATAATAGCTGACCAGTACCAAACCCAATACTGGTAAATAACCTCATTTAAGCTAGTACACTGTTCCATACCTTCATAATACTGCTAATGATGTAAGAAACATGTGATAAATCATAACTACTCACACGACCAACAAGCCACACTAACCACCACCTAGACACATAAGTCGCCATCCGTACCCAATAAGCACAACTCAAATATAACTGAAGATGGAAAAAGAAACAAATGAGAGAACTATCCAACAAGTGCCATAGGTACAACTCCCTATCGGTACCATAATAAGAGTCCATCCCACAAGGGAGAAGCAAAATGCATGAAATAACCACAAATAATCTCATCCTAACATAACCCCATCACGGCACATAAGATAAACATCCCATCAAGCGAAAACCTTTCACTAACTCAATCTCGTAGAATAAAATCACAACAAGCAAAGGACTCCCCTTGCATGTAGAGAATCTCAACCACAAGGCGTGGTCAACCCATCCTAAACTCTCATCTATCCACCATATTATGTATCAGAAGGTCGACCCTAGTCTCAAGACCCCCAATAGTGACCTAGCAAGAATGGCATATATGGTCTACCACTATAGAATCCCCAATGGGTGTAGACACATAAACAGGGGTACTCATGAATAACGAGGCATTTCTAAACATGAAGCAGAATAGGACAACACCTACTTATAAATACGATCTGGATCAAATAAAACTGATAGATCTCTATGACAAACCAAAATAATACCTGTAATGACATCGTCTAGTGCAGCAGCCTTAGTCCTATCAGTAAAGGCATAACAACGCGCCTGGCCTCCCCTTCTAGGAGCTTTGATCGAAAACCTTTCCTATCTAGTGTCAGTTGATCCTTCAACGTCTACACCAACTAAATTGGAAACTTATTTCAAAAGACGAGAGTAGGCTCGAGGAGAGGACGCCATCTACCCGCCTCTCCCCCATCTCTAGTTGGTTGTGCAGGTGTAGTATCAACTGGAGCGGAACCCATAGCTTTAGTACTATACTGGGGCATACCCGCCCGAAGTATGGGATAATCTATCACCATGTGATTGATATCCCCACACTGAAAACAACCTCTCTTCTAATGTGTATTTGGAAGTTGTCCAGAATGAGTGCTATGGGACCCATGGATAATTGGAGCACCACATGAAACCTACCGTGCAAACTAAAATGGCTGACCAACAAAACCTCTACTATGACGCTCCCTGCCTCCAAAATAAGGATCCGTAATCCTCCAGGACAACGAGGCTTCTTAGTCTCCCTAACCACCCTCTCTAGATCGCGGATACGCTCCAACCTCCTAGCAATCTCCACAACCTAATGAAATAGAGTATCAGTCCCCAACTCCCGTGCTATCCCGAATCTGAAATCATTACTGAGCCCCTAAATAAACCTGTGAACTTTCTCCCTAACAGTGGAAACCAAAACAGGTGCATGATGAGATAACTCACTAAACCTCATAGCATACTTGGACACAGCCATAGTACCCTGGCGCAACTACTCAAACTCGGTGCGCAACGCATCCCTGAGGGTCTACGGAAGAACTCCCACAAAAATAGATTGATGAATTGATCCTAAGTAAGTGACACTGCATCAACTGGCCTACTCTCCTCATAAGCCTGTTACCATCTATATGCCAGTCCTGTTAGCTGGAAAGTGGTAAGGGCGACCCCGCTCTACTCTACTACATCCATAGTGCACTGGATACGGTGACAATAGTTTAGAAAACCATGTGCATCCTTAGAAGTTGCGCAACTAAAAGTAGGAGAAAAATACTTCTTGAACCTCTCCAACCTCTTCTACTACTCCTCCGATGCCACCGGCCTTGCCTCAAGCTAAACCGTGATCATGGATTGCACTGGAATGACACCCTGAGTCTGTTCAACATGAGCCCGCTGCACGGGAGTACGGGCGGCGGGAGTCTGAGCTCCTCCTCCGGCCTGTGAAGCAGCTGGTGCAACTTGGATCAATCCTGTCTGAGCCAATGTACCAAACATGCTCAGTAAGTGCGAATCTCCTGAAGTCCAGAGGTAGCAACAGGTGCCTTGGGCGCCTGCTCTCCAACCGGAGCTACTGGTGGCTCCTCAAATGCCGCTCTGGCAGGTGCTATAGCTGTAGCACGTGCCCTCCTTAGCCCCTACCTCTGCCTGGCTCCTAGTAACACTGGCCTTAAGGGCAGCATCATCAATAACCGTAGCTCGTGTCCTCACCATCTATGAGGGAATAGAAAGACAAGGGCTCAAACTCCAAGATCATTAAATCTGCATGATAGGAATGAAAGAAGTGAAATTTCCTAATAATTCCGTAGCCTCTAGAAGATAAGTACAAACATTTCGGTATCGATCTGCAAGTTTCTACTAAACTTGCTCGTGACTCGTAGAACCTATGAACCTAGAGCTCTGACACCAACTTATCACGACCCAAAATCCTACCTTTAGGATCGTGATGGCACCTAGTCTCTAAAACTAGGTAAGCTGATCACTTACAATAGTTAAACCAATAACACATGATATTATGAAGCAGAGTTTAATACAAAAGCAGAAATAAAGGTGATACAAGCCAGCACGACAATAATCACAACAAATCCCTAGGACTAGGTAGTACAGAGTCACAAACTCTAAATGATTACATAGGGATAACTCAAATAAAATATTGTTCGAATAGATAATGGATATTATAAATATAAGGAAAGGACTCCAAGGGACTGCGATGATTAGAGCAGCTCTACCTTGAATCCTCACGATTAAGAAGCTCTCACTGCCTGGATCTGCTATCTCCCATACCTGGATCTGCACAAAAATTTGCAGAAGTGTAGTGTGAGTACACCACAGTTAGTACCCTATAAGTATCAAGACTAACCTAGGTGGAGTAGTGACGAGGTTCAAGTCGAGACACTCACTAGTGAAATAGCCTGTGAAACTAGCAACAGGACGAATAACAGAAAGCAATAATTGTAACCTCATCAGATTAAGCGATAACAATTTAGATATATTAAGGTCCCATTCTGACAATAAGTCATCAAACAGAATCACACACACACGGCACCTCGTGCCCACGTTATCAATCTCCCTTTCACAGCAAAGACCTCGTGCCACTATGTAAGTCACACTCGCACGACAAAGACCTTGTGCCATGACATATATCTCAACCGCACCGCAAAGACCTCGTGCCACAATATATACCACAACCACGTGGCAAAGACCCCGCGCCACCATTTACATCGTACCCGTGCCAGTTACCAATAACACATTCAAGAGAAATTTATTTTGAGTCAAATAAAGTAACGCATGACAGAACTTCCCTTTACTTCAATATGTTATGTTACCATCAACTCAATAGAATATGAGATAATAACTCCACGTAGGTAAATCCATCTTCGCAGCCAAATCATTAAGAAATAAAAGAGACACAAAGTAGCATATTGGGAATAACACAACAAATCACGTAATTGCATGACACACACAAGGAAGTCATAAGCACACCCAAAAATACACATTTTTCATCAATAAAACGCCCAAGGCCATCACATATCATCCCCGCATATCCACCCTTATTTCACCCCGTGCGCAATAATAAAATAAATTCCCGCCTTGTCTCGCTACAGACGTATTAACAATTACCCTAAAATCAACACTTAAAAATAGATTTTCCTTTAAAATTCACCTCCGCTCGCTCAAATCTAGCAAAAACTGATTTAATAACACCAAACAATGCAAGAGAAACCAATTTAATTTAATAAAGTTATGATTTTCACTCAATTCCCCAAAATTCAACCTCGGGCCCATCTGGTCAAAACCTGATTCGAAGGGTAGATCTTGACTACCCATAACCTCACGAGTCCAAATATGTGTTTGATTTTTAAATCCGACTCCAATTCAACAATAAAATCTTAAATCTTAAAATTAAGTTAAAATGTTGAAATTAAGTCAAAATAATTTACCCAATAGTTTGGTATGAAACTGTCCTCCTAATATTGCCTCCCACCGAGTCTAGTGCTCAAACTGTGATAAAATGAGACTAAGTTCCAAAACCCCAACCTTAAAAATAGTTGCAGATGTCACATTTGCGACCAGGAGTTCAAAAATACAACCTCTGCAAAAGCGACCCCTGAGAGGCCCGGTAAATGCCTCATTTGCGATAATAAACTCCGCAAATGCGAGGTTTCTCCGCCCAGTGGCCCATCACAGAAGAGATACACATCTCACAAAAGCGAACACTGACCCCTTCGCAAAAGCGACAACTTTGTCGCAAATGCGATCACTTCCTTCCCCAAATAATCATCGCAAATGCGACCAAATAGTTTGTAAATGCGAACTCTCCAGCCCTCGACCCACCTCACAAATGCGGTTCCCTCCTCGCAAATGCGAGTTCCGCAAATGCAAACAGGATCTCGCATTTGTGAGACCTGAACCACCAGCAAAGAACCATCAAAACTGAAACAACCTGAAACACTCTAAAATACGTCCGAAACTCACCCGAATCCCCGGGGTTTCCCACGAAAAATCCACACAAGTCTAAAAATATCATACAAACTCTCCCATGAGCTCAAAACATAAAAATAACATCTGAAACGATCAATCAAACACAAAAACACATAGAATTCACAATGAAACTCAAGAATCGCTAAAATCACAACCAAGCGTCTGTTTCCTATCAAACCAACTTGGAATGATGTCAAACTTTGCTGACAAGTTACGAATGAAAAAATAGACATATTCCAATTTCCAAAATAAAAATCTGAACTCGATAGCCACAAATTTCAACCCATGGTCCAAATAAGGAAATTTCTAAACCTTCAAATTGTCAATATTCGGCAAAAATAACCAAATCAACCTAAGAACCTTCGAATACAGTTCTGAGCATACGCCTAAGTCCGAAATCACCATACGAACCTATTAAATCATCAAAACACAGTTCAAGGGTCATTTTAACAAATGTCAAACCTCGGTTAACTCTTCCAACTTAAAGCTTGCAAATTGAGAATTTCTCTTCCAAATAAATGTTGAACCTCCCGAACACAAAAATCAACCATACACGCAAGTTATGATACATCAAATAAAGCTACTCAAGACCTCAAATTACAAAACGGAAAGCTAAAGCTCAAATATGGTGAAAGATATGGTGAAAGATAGAACACTAAACCTCAAACAATCATCCGATGATATGGTGAAAGATAGAACAGTGAGAACATAAGAAAAACAGAAGGGGACTTCATGTCCAGCGATGGAATCAGCAACTACCTCGAAATACTTAAGAATCAGGTACAGGTGCCTCCAACTAACAATCACCTCTCTTAGCAGTACCTGGATCTGCACATACAGTGCAGAGTATAAAATGAGTATAATCGACTCAATGTGCTGAATAAGTAATGAGCCTAATCTCGGACTGAAAGTAGTGACGAGCTTGGCAATTGCCAACATCCAACACCAATGACATATAACAACAATGTAGAATAATAACAGTAAATACAACTAGATCAAGCAATATTAGCTTCAACCTTGAACAAATAGCAGGAAAATAGGAATGATTTTTAGGAATACCAGTTAAGGCATGAATTTTTTCATATGAATCATCTAAAACATAGAGTTATCAATTTAACAGTGATTTCCATGTCCAACATACCAAATAAGGACATCTAGTACCAACAAACACAAGGGAGGAATCACAACCTAGTACCTGCATGACAAGTAACCATGCTAGAATCAACAATATCGCAATTAACTCATCAAGCATATGATGTCTCAGCACATGTATAGTGCCTGGCACAATTGCCCTTGGACCCTCACACTCAACAACACCAACACTCAGAATAATATGGGTGTCTGACACAAATCCCTCACTCAAGCATATATATATGTGACCCTATGCCTGCGGCCATAGTTAATACCCGACTCCGGAGGGGCGGGTCCTTGGCCAAGACGTGATTAGATCATAGTCAATGATCTATAGAGCCCAACATCGGGCCTGGTGCATGCGTCACCTTACAATAAATACCACTTAGCCCAATTTGGGGTCTGGTGTACGCATCACCTCATAAACAATAATAAATTGGCTCTATGACCCAATATCTGTCATCAACCGCTCGAGTCTCAATATTCCATCTCACGGTATTCAGCTCAAACCGTAACTCACATATAAGGACAACAATAACATGTGAGATAACATATAATGGATGCACATAGACAGTGATATAATGCGCATATATAGAAAGATGACTGAGGGTATGACTACAATTAAGGGAAACAACACAAAATAGCCAGAACAAACTATCATGTCTCAAACAGATAAAATATAGCCTAGACATAATTTCTAGCATGAAAAATATCTCAAGTACTCATACAAGTAGAGAAAAATATAATGAGGCATGATAGGAAAACAAGGCACATAATAGCCTAAGGTCTATCCAGATCATAGATAACCCTAGTGTACGCACATATGCCCGTAACCTAGCACTTGCTAGGAAATGTGGAAGTCATAACTGGAATGAAATGCATAGACTTGGTTAGTCTGTCCACAATGACACAAACTACGTCAAATCTCCTCAATATCCGTAGCAACCCTACCACGAAGTCCATAGTGATACGCTCACACTTCTACTCCAGTATCTTGATCTTTTGAAGCTACCCACCAAGTCTCTGATGCTCATACTTGACCTGCTGATAATTGAGGAACACATCCAACAATGTCTTTCTTCATCCTCCGCCACCAACAATGCTGCCTAAAATCCCGGTAAATCTTTGTAGCACCCAGATGGATGGAATACCGTGAACTATGAACCACTCTCTCTATCCATCCAGATTAGGAACACAAATCCGGCCCTTAAGCCATAACACACCATCATCACCAATAGTCACCTCTTTAGCAGCACCTCACTACACTGTGTCCTTAAGGAGAAGCAGGTGGGGATTATCATATTAACAAGCCTTGATGCACTCAAACAAGGACGACTGATATACAACACAAGAAAGGAGTCTACAAGGCTTCGATATATCCAATATCACGAGCTTGTTGGCTTAATACTGAACATCTAAGGCTAGAGGTCGCTCCCCGACTGGAATAAAAGCAAGACTCCCCATACTCTCCACCTTCCTGCTCAAGGCATCGATTACCATGTTAACCTTCCCTGAATGATAAAGAATGGTAATATCATTTTCCTTCCATAGCTCCAACCACATCCGTTGCCTCAAGTTCTGATCCTTTTTCTTGAATAGATGTTGAAGACTCTGGTGATCCATATACATCTCACACGACACGCTATTTAAGTAGTGCCTCTCAATCTTGAGCCAGTGTATAATAGCTGCTAACTCCAAATAACGCATTAGGTATTTTTCTCATAGGGCTTCTAATGGCGAGATGTGTAGTCAATCACCCTATCGTCCTGCATCAACACATACCAATGCCAATCTGTGAAGCATCATAATAAACTGTATATGAAACCGGTCTCCAAGGCAAAACCAACACTGGAGTTATAGTCAAGGTTGTCTTAAGCTTCTAAAATCTCTCCTCATACTCATCTGACCACCTGAACTGAGCGCCCTTCTGAGTCAACTTTGTCAATGGGGCAGCAATAGATGAAAATCCCACTATGAAGAGACGATAGTAACCCACCAAACCCAAGAAGTTCCTGATCTTTGCAGTGGTAGAAGGTTTGGGGCAACTCAGAACTACCTCAATATTCTTCGGGTTGACCTTGATCCCATCACCAGATAACACATGACCCAAGAATTCCACCAAGTCCAACCAAAACTTGCTATTGGAGAACTTTGCATATAACTTCTTCTCTTTCAAAGTCTGGAGCATGGTCCTCAAATGCTGCCCATGCTCCTCCCTACTGCGGGAATACACCAATATATCATCAATGAACACAATGATGGAGGAATCTAAATAGGGCAGAAAAACACTATTCATCAAATACATGAAGGCTACTGGGGCATTAGTCAACCAAAACGACATCACCAAAAACTCATAATGGCCATAACGAGTTCGGAAAGCAGTCTTAGGGATGTCTGAAGCTTTGATCTTCAATGGTAATACCCCGAGCTCAAATCAATCTTCGAACACCCTGGCACCCTTAAGCTGATCTAGTAAGTCATCAATGCACGGTAGTGGATACTTGTTCTTGATGGTCACCTTCTTCAACTGCCGATAGTCAATACACATGCTCATAGACCTGTTCTTCTTCTTAACAAACAATACATGCACATCCCAAGGTGAAAAACTAGGCCTGATGAGCCCCTTATCTAGCAACTCTTGCAATTGTTCCTTAAATTCCTTCAGCTCCACTGGAGACATACGATACGGAGGAACAGAGATAGGATGCATGCCCCGTACCAAATAAATGCCAAAATCAATATTTCTATTGGGTGGCATGCCCGGTAGGTCTGTTGGAAAAACATCCAGAAACTCCCTCACTACTGGAAATGACTCAATAATAGGAGTATCAGCACTAACATCTCTGACAAAAACCAAGTATGCCAAACATCCCTACTCAACCATTCGTTGAGCCTTCAAGAATGAAATCACTCTACTAAGAGTGCAACCAAGAAAACCTTTCCACTCCAACCTCGGCAACCCCAGCATTGCCAATGTCACGATCTTAGCGTGACAATCAAGAATAACATGGTACAGAGATAATCAATCCATACCCAAGATCACATCAAAATCCACCATATCTAACAATAAGTAGTCTGCTCTCGTCTCATAACAACAAATAGTGACCACACACGACCGATAAACTCGATCCACCATAATAGAATCACCAACATGTTTAGACACATGCACAAAAGCATCAAGAGAACAACGAGGCATATCCAGACAAGAAGCAAAGTAGGATGCCACATATGAATAAGTAGAGGCAGGATCAAACAACACTAAAGCATCCTTGTGGCAAAAAAATAATAATAACTATAATCAATGCATTAGAAGCGACTACCTCGATCCTCCCTGGGAGCGCATAGCATCTGGCCTAACCTCCACTAATCTGAGCTCGTCCTTTAGGATGACCACATCCTGAATGACCTCAACCTCGAGCTAGCTGAGTGGGTGGTGTAGAAACTAGCGCAAGAGTCATAGTCTGACCTCCCCGTTGCATTGGACCTCTGTGAAGACAGGGGCAATACTTACTGACATGCTCCAACTCCCTACACTCATAGTAACCTATGGTTGGAAATGACTGTGGGGCCTGAGTCGGACCCGGTGAACCTGAATAGCCTCTAGAAGAACCCAGTACTAATGAATCCTGAACTGATGGAATGTGATGAGAGCTCTAGGCCGGGAGTGCGCTGAATGAAGACTGCACTAAAGCTCCTCGGCTGGGTGGTGGTGAATGATAAACATTCCTACTGGACTGGCCTCTCCCAACCGACCTCGGCCTCTAGACGAGGCACCACTGAAGCTAGCTAAATATTGGGACCTCTTGTCCCTATCCGACATCATCTCTCTAGTGTTGATGCAGATGCGCTCCACACGATTCCTATCTCAACAACTGATGAAATAGAGTCCAAATTCCAGTCTCTCCTGCCATAGCAAGGCAAATGCTAGGGTGAAGACCCTCAATGAATCTCCATGCCCTCTCCTCATCAGTGGGAACCAAAGAAATAGCATGAAGAGAACCCTCTATAAGCCTCATCGCGTACTCAATAACTGACATATGACCCTGCTGGAGATACTTAAACTACCTCACCTCAGCTCCTCTCTCCTAGTGCATGGTAGAAGATTTTCTAAGAAGACCCTAGAGGACTGAGCGCATGTGAGAGGAGGTGATCCTGCTGGTCGACCCATCTCAAAAACTTGCCACCACCTCTTGGCCGAACCCAGCATATGAAAGGTTTGAGTGAAGTTAACTCCATTGGACTCAATTAGTCCCAAGTTGCACAGAATCTCATGGCAACGGTTTAAGAATCCATAAGCATCCTCTAAAGACATACCACTGAAGTGAGGAGGATGCAACTTGGTTAACTTATCTAACCTCTTCAGCTCATCATCAAGCATCGTGGGTCTATCCTCAAGATGCACGGCAATAGTAGGTTGAACTCCCCCAACTTGCAATACTACAGGAGTCTGATAACCATGCGCCACCTTCTCTGGGATACAGGTAGCTGGGGTCAGAGCTCTGCCCCCTGCTTGGGAAGTTGCTGGCCGGTAGAAAATGCCCCAGCCTGGGCCAAGCTCTTAAACAGTCAAACCATGCGGATCAAAGCATCCTAAAGAGCTGGAAAAACTAATATGCCCTGGGGAACTTGAGCTAGTACCTTCGGATCCACATAATCATGCACCTACTCCTTAACATGAGCTACTAGTGGCTCAATATTAGCTACACGAGCAAGGGCTCTAGCTGCAGCATGTGCTTCATCCCTGCCTATTCCTTGACCTTAGCCTCCCACAGCCCTAGCTCGGGGTCGCGGCACTTGCTCAGCTGCACCTGATGATCGGGTCCACACCATCTGTGAGAGAATAGAAATATTAAGGATTTATACTGAAGGATAATCAAATCCACATGATAAAGAATGATAGAAAGTAATGTTTCCTAACAGTCTTGTAGCCTCTCAAAGATAAGTACAGACGTCTCCGTACATATATGCAAGACTCTACTAGACTGGCTCATAACTCATGAAACCTAAGTAACCTAGTGCTCTGATACCAAATTGTCACGACCCTAACTCCCACCGAATCTGTGACGGCTCCTAACACTGCATGCTAGGCAATCCAACAATTAAATAATACCAATAAAGTCAAATAACATAATTTAATAGACTCAACAATAGTATAATCATGAAATATCTGATTCAAAAACAATAATGCAACTATAACCATCCCAGGATCTGGTGCCAATGAAATCATGAGCACATAAGCAAAATAGAAGGGACTTCAAGACCTACAAACGGAATCAATAGCTACCTCAAAATCTCTAAGAATATGGTACAGGTGCATCCAGCTAACAATCACCTCTCTCGGCAGTACCTGGATCTACACATAAAGTGTAAAGTCTAGTTTGAGTACAACTAACCCCATGTACTCAATAAGTAACAAGCCTAACCTCGGACTGAAAGTGGTCACGAACTTCACAATTGCCAACATCCAACACCAATAACCAATAACAATAATGTAGAATAATAACGGTAATAAAGAGAAGTAGCTCAAGAAATATTAACTTCAATCTTGCACAAATACCAGGAAAATAGGCATATTTTTCAATAATACCAGTTAAGGCATGAATTCTTTCACATAAATCATCTAAACATAGAGTTATCGATTTAACAGTGATTTCCAAGTTCAACACACCAAATACGGACATCTAGTACCAGCAAACATAAGAGAATAATCACAACTTGGTACCTACATGACAAGTAACCATGCTAGAATCAACAATATCGTAACCATGCTAGAATCAACAATATCACAATTAAGTCATCAAGTATGTCATGTCTCAGCACATGTAGAGTCCCTGACACAATTTCCCTTCGACCATCAAACTCAACAACAACAACACTCATAACTGTATGGGTACCTGACACAAATCCCTCATTCAAGCACATATATGTGACCCCGTGCCTGTGCCCATAGTTAATACCCAACTCTAGAGGGGTGAGTCCTTGCCCAAGTGCCGATCAAATCTAAGTTAATGATCAATATCACATAACCCAACATGAGGCCTGGTGCATGTTTACCCTTAAAATGGTACAATTAATTTTATAAGTGGTTTCTAGACAAGTGAATTAATTTGATCCTAAAATAATAGGAGAATTGAATAAATATGTAATACTTTGCCTTGAGATGAAGATGAAATAGCAAAAATAGTAGTTTTGGGATCAGGGCTTCGGGGCACAACAGTAATGAAATCAAAAAGCAAGAAGATCAAATTATATAAAGCTTTGAATAGATTATAGCGTGAGTTTGCCGGAAAATTCGTATCCTTTACAATGATAATAGAGCTCACTATTTATAGTTGTAACTAGGAAACAAGGTCCTAGGATCATGCCCTTCTTTAATGTCAATTATGAGGGCCATTGAAGAATGTGTAACGGCAAGCATGAATGACAAATTCTTTGTAACAGGCAGCGTATTAAATGCAATAGAATATTCTCCATTAAATGCTACCGGGTGGTAGGCATTTATTTCGTCTTTATGAGCATCATTCTTTCCGGTAACAAATGGGATAGTTGTCTTCGATTTTAGCTATCCTCCGCCCTCGGCTCCACGTGTCACTCCCTTATGCAATCACTTAACATAGCATATTTTACTATATTTCCCCCTACTTTTCGATGACATAACTTTGTGTCACTGGGAAGTTGGTACAGACAATCTTTTTGGTTGGACTTTCAATGACCCCCTCTGAAAAGCTTCTGATGGTTGATTAGACGCACGTCTCTCTGCATTTAATGCCCTGAACACGCATCATCCCATGATTCAGCATAACGTTTGCCGGCTATCGAAGTAATTATGGCTACGAGTTTAGCTACCTAAACAATTACTTATACACATCAACCTACTTTATTCACACCTCATAATTCTCCAAATTCTCTCAAACTCTCTTCATTCAACTTATACTCTGTTCTTCAACCTTTTAATTCTCTTCATAAGAGAAAAGCTTTTCCTTCTTTCTCTAACATAGAATGGGTTCTTCTTCAAAAAATCTTGGTTCCTCAAAGAACAAAAGTAAAGCCGATGAAGCTGATCCTCCTATAGTGAGCACCATCATCCCAGAGGTCTTGTCACAACTAAAGACTTCGAAGAGAAATTTTCTTCTGATAACCCTTGTACATGGGCCGTTGGCAGATATCCTTCTTCCATCCGTCCTTCCAGTATTCCTGTTGTAAAGAAAGATTATCATTGCTAGGATTTAGACATTATTGCTTCTGATCTGGCGAAGCAGGCAACCTTACCCAATAAGGGTTTTACGTTCTTCTATACTTATCCTTTCACTTTGGGGATGTTTTTTCTAAGTGGAGAGCTTGACTGCGTTATTGTGGAGTTCTACCTCTACTACCAGGTATATTTGGCATAGGTGAGTCCCTCCATGTGGTAGATGATTACTTGTCTTCGGCGCCTGTGCCAAGAAACATGGGAGGAGCTAATCCTAGCTCACGTGATGAACCTTTAATCCCTCAAGATCTTCTATAGGGAGATGGCTAACTTCAGCAAGCAAGGCCACCATGCACTGCTATCCAGCATGGATGATGATAACGACTGTAGGTGAATGAAATAATTTGTTTCTGTTTCCACCGGTGACATCATCCCGGCCTCGGCTCCGTCTTTCCTAAAATTGTGGAACTGCACTCGTAAGTATATAGTTTGCTTCCGCTTCTGTTAAATTCCTCATCATTATTGACTTTTCTTCCTTTACCTATCTCAATGACTCGGTGGGTTCCCCTTAGGGCAGAGGGCTTGGACCAATGGGTTCAGAAAATATTGAACGATGCTACGCCCGAGACGCGCTCGTGAAAAGAACTGTCCTTGAAAAATGGGTGGAAGGACAAAAATCATGGTAAGTTGAACTTATCTTTTATTTACCTTTTATTATAAGAAAGTTGTCTAATTCTTCTCTACTATTAAATATAGGTCTACCCCAGGGCTCAGTTGTCATCCCTGAGGAGGACATTTTGGACGATCCTGCTAATGCAGTGAGGCAGCTACAGAAGGCTTGTTTTACAGACAGGCGTCTCCGGGCCTACTTCTGGTGCGATTGCTTCTTCTTGGAGTCCCTGATTGGAGAACAAGCAACCAAAAATAAAGCGTTCCTTCGCAACCAAGGGAAAGAATAAGAGGGTGAAGAATATTGCCCCTGAGTCATCTCCAGATGGTGTGGTGATGAGCCCTACACCAGGGCCGGCCAAAGATACCGTGATGATTGACGATGATAGAAAAGCCAGCGAGGATGGGGCTTCTCTACATAGAAGACAATTACCTTCCTCAACTCAACAGACCCGAGGACGATGCCTCAGCGCACTTGGGGGAGTTGGAAGTGGTGGAAAATGCCAACTCCCGTTTTCGAATCCCAGTCGCTAGGCCCGATATTGTGGGGTTGAGTACCGCATCCCTGCTGTCTTCAGTTGACGAGCAACCAACAACCAGCACTACATTTTCCGTAGCTGCTTCTCACCCTTCAACACCATCAAGTTCATCTCCTTCTTCACCAACCTTTCCACCAGTAACAACTACATCATCTCCACAGACCGCATCTACCCGATGAGAGGATGTTTTCTCCCCCAGTCCCCAGTTCATGGGAATTTGGGGCAAAATTATGCTGCCTCCTTAGAAGATCTGCAAAGGAGGAGGAGCGTTACTCTCTCGATCTCTACCAGATGCAATTTGCTGTCCCGGCCAGTAGAACTTGCTAGCTATCTAAAGCCTTCTTCTTGATTAAAATATTGGGAAATGATACAGGATCTCTCAGGAGACTGTCTGTTGAACAATGCTATGCACAACATCATAGTGGTACACTCTTCATTTCCTTTGTCATTTCTCTTGTCTTTGGTTTAACAATATCTTGAGTTCGCCTTTCTTGTTTTGCAGGCTAATTTTCTTGCTTTCGAGGTCCTCCAGAGGTTGATTCAGGAAAAAGAAGAACCTACCTCCGGGCGGGATCAACTTTTGGCCAAGCGGGACAAAACCGCTGCTCGTCTCTCAGAATTAGAAACCAAAGCTACTGAGGCCGTTGTATTGGAGGCTCGTTTGCAGAAAAGCAAGCAAGAAGTGGAGATCCTTAGCCAAATGGGCTAGGGACAAATGGGCTAAAGTCTATAGTGTTGTTCTTGCTGCATCTAATCGCGAGGCTACCTCCGCTGAGAGATTGACCAACTTAGAGGCAGCCTTGAACTCCAAAACTGAAGAGCTTGCTACTGCGGGGGTTGAATATGCCCAATTGGAGGAGAAGTATAACAAGACCATTGGGCATAATAGAATTTTTAGGTCTAATGTCCGCGAACTCGACGTTAGCCTCATATCCATTAGATCCTTTCGGGAAAACATTTATGCCGAGGTTAACCAACATAAAGAAGAATTCAAGCACCAAACAACTTCTCTCGTTGTTAAAAAAACATATGTTATGTACAGCAAGATGAGAAAAACCTTGGAAGAGGCCAAAGAAGGTGACATTGACTTTGATGCCGAAATTGCTAAAGCCCGTGAGCTTGAGTCAACTGCTAAAAGGGGTCTCCCGACAGGGCCTGATGCTTCCGGTTCTTTTGTTTCCAGTTTTGAATCCTCGGGAATTGAAGAAGAACCGGAGGCCAAAGATGTTGAAGGCCAAACTAATGAGGGTCAAGGTATTGAGCCAGCGACAGATCTACTCAATTCCCCTGGGGACGCGGAGGCTTATCTTTCTTCGGATTCCGGAGATGCAGTAGTTTAGGTTTTCATTTCTTTTCCCAACTTTTGCACCTGTGCCATTTTGGCACATTTGTTATGAATAAAAACATTTTTTACTCAAGTATTGCATTAGTCTTTTTGTGTTCTTTTGTTTGAACATCTATGCAAGTTTTAATCATTGCGTTCTTTATTGCTTAAGTATTTTGCGCAAGTTTTACTATTTGCGTTTGATAATGCAAGGCTTTTGGCTGCATTTTTCCCCAAAAGAATTTGGATTTGGGGAACAAGTTCTTTCAAAATCAACCCCTTATCGTGAGGGTTTTCATAAGAGAGGGCCCTCTTATGTTTACGCTGCGCTTGAAGAGGACTTCTTCTTTTCATTACAGCACTAACATTTGAAGTACTTGTTTTACTTTCAAATGACAAAATCAACTCATCGTTCAGACAAAAAACAAGATAGAAATAAAAGGACTTCACTTAATTCCTTCCACTTTCAATAAGTACATAAACATTTGTTATGCTAAAAAGAAATTGCCATCTCTTGTGGATAACTTGTACAACTTGTTTCTACGGAGTTGGCTGCGCAGTCCCCGGTCCTGATGATACAACTATGATTCCAATTTTCATTTTTTGATCGACGTGGAAGTCATTGTTGTCGTATCCTCATATCATCTGTCCCCAGTGTTCGAATGCGAATTGGAACACTAGAAGTTTTGCACCTTCGAGGACTCCACTAATCAATTTCTAGATAATCTTTAGTTCAGTAACAAACTTTACTTCCCCTTAGGAATTTATGCATCGAGCCAAAGACTATCTAACAATACCCTAGTGGTTTGCACTTATGAACGGTCGGGCAACCTTTGCTTGATAGCAAACCTAACTTCCCGGTAGGAATTTTGCTATCGAGACAAAGATTATCTAACCGCTCCGGAGTGGTTCTTCACTTGTGTGCCTTGCCATTAAAAGGCCTTATTGTCGCAATTGAAACCTTCTTCGTAGTGTGCTTTCCGTTGCTGCCTCATTAAAAATCTTGCCAGAAAAACCCAATTGAGGCAAAAATTGGACGAAGGGAAAAAGAGTGCAGCACATACTTTCAGTACAAGTGACGTTCATCAGTAATAATATCTCTTGAGGTGTGCCATATTCTAGTTGCTTGGCAACTTTTCTCGATCCTGATTCTCTAACTCGTATGAACCTTTCCCGATGATAGGTGAAACCTTGTAGGGGCCTTCCCATGTTGGACCTAGCTTCCCTGCGTTGAGTTCCCGAGTGTTTTGAGTTACTTTCCATAGAACCAAGTCTCCCACTTTGAAATGACGGAGGTTGGCTCTTCGATTATAATATCTTTCTATTCTCTATATTTGGGCTTCCATTCTTATATGCGACAAGTCCCTACACTCATCGAGTAGATCCAAGTTGACTAACATTGCATCGTTTTTTGACTTTTCACTTGCCTGGAAATATCTCAAGGTAGGCTCCCCTACTTCCACTGGGATTAAGGCTTCTGCTCCGTACACAAGAGAGAAAGGAGTTTCTCTTGTGCTCAATTTGGCCGTTGTTCGGTATTCCCATAGCAGTCCAGGCAGTTCCTCGTGCCATTTACCTTTAGCTGCTTCCAATCTCTTTTTGAGATTTTGTATAATCACTTTGTTCGTTTATTACGCTTGACCATTTGCGCTCGGATGATAGGGCAAAGATGTGATTCTTTTGATTTTCAAGTCTTCAAGGAACTTTGTGATCTTTGCACCTAAAAGATGTGGCCCGTTATCGCAGGCTAAGTCTTTTTGTATTCCAAATCTATAAATTATGTTTTCCCATAAAACTCCACCTCTTCACATTCGCCGATCTTTCGATAATGACCTGCTTCAACCCACTTAGAAAAATAGTTAGTCAAAATCAAAAGAAATCTTACCTTGCAAGGGGCCGGCACCAGTAGCCCGGCGATATCCATTCCCCACTTCATGAATAGCCATGGAGACAGAACTGAGTGCAATGGTTCTGCTGGTTGATGTACCAATGGTGCATAATGTTGACACTTATCGCATTTTTGTACGAAAGCTTTTGCGTCTTATTCCATTCATGGCCAATAGTATCCTGTCCTTGACAATTTAAGCACCAAGGAGTATGTGCCCTAAGCATTGGGCCAGCGGGCCTTGGAAAGATTTCCTATACGGTTTACCTCATTTGAAGCTATATCGTGCTGCTCTGGTGCGCAGCGCCCAGGATGCCTTGTAGTTCTTGAGAAATATCTCGTGTTCGAGATAATCAATGATCTCATTCCTCTAGCCCCAGACCAAATTTGTTTTATTCACCTCATAGTACTTATCTGCGTCTAGAACCGAGTGCATGAGCTGTATTACCGTCCCAAAATCCGATCCTTTCATTTCCGTTGATGAATCGAGGTTGGCTAATGCATTCGCTTCTGCATTATTTTCCCTCGAGATATGCATAATTGACCACTCCCTGAATCGAGCAAGCAATGCCTGAACTTTCACAATGTATTGTTCAATGCGCTCCTCTTTGGTTTCAAAGATCCCGTAGACCTGATTTACCACCAGCTAGGAGCCGCATTTGATTTATATGATCTCGGCATCTGGTCCCCATGCCAATTCGAGTCCTGCTATCAAATCTTCATACTCTGCTTCGTTGTTAGTTAAATAAACCATTCTTATGGTCTGTCTTAGGGTTTCTCCCGAAGGCATGGTTAATACTATGCCAAACCCGGACCATTTTATTTTGGAAGCTCCATCCGTAAATAGGATCCAAACTCCCAATGTCAATTCTGACACCATCACTACTTCTTTGGCTGCCAGAGGTTGCAATCCCGGACTAAAATCGGCCACAAAGTCGGCCAAATCTTGTGACTTAATCGTAGTCCTAGGTTTATATTCTATGTCAAATTCACTCATTTTGACGACCCAATTGGCCATCCTACCCAAGATATCGAGTTTATGAAGGATATTCCACAAGGGAAAGGTCATCACCACAACTATCAGGTAACACTGGAAGTAAGGCCTCAGCTTTCAAGCGGCGAGTACGAGAGCTAAGGCCAGCTTCTCCAAATATGGGTACCGAGTTTCTGCTCCCGTTAAAATTCTACTAATTTTATAATTGGGAGATTGTGTACCTTCTTCCTCACGGACTAAAATGACACTTAACTCTACCTCCGAGACTACTAGGTAGATTAACAATTTTTCATCTTCCTCTGACTTTGATAATAACAGAGGGCTTGACATATACCTTTTCAAATTCCTTAAAGCCTGTTGGTATTTTGGGGTCCATTCGAAGTTATTTTCTTTTTTAGCAGCACGAAGAAATGATGACATTTCTCTGATAACCGTGAAATGAACCTGCTCAAAGTGGCCAATCACCCTGTGAGCCTTTGAACCTCTTTTAAACTTAATAGTTTGTCCAGGATATCTTCAATGTCTTTGATCTTATCGGGGTTTACCTCAATCCCCCTTTGTGATACCAGAAATCTTAGGAACTTGCCGGAGCTGACCCGGAACAACACTTCTCGGGGTTAAGCTTCATGTTATCCTTTCTTAGGATGTCAAAAGTTTCTTGCAAATGCTTAAGATTATCACATGCGTTCAATGACTTAACAAACATATCATCTATATAAATTTCCATGGTTTTCCTTATTTGTTTTTCAAATATCTTGTTTATGAGTCGATGATAAGTGGCTCCGGCGTTCTTTAGTCCGAAGGGCATCACATTATAGCAATATGTGCTAAAATTTGTTATGAACAAAGTCTTTTCCTGATGCTCCGAGTTCATCTTAATTTGGTTGTAGCCGGGGTAAGCATCGAGGAAACTCATTAACTTGTGCCCGACCGATGCATCAATCATTTGATCGATGTTTGGCAGTGGGAACGAGTCCTTTGGGCATGCCTTATTCAAGTCCTTATAGTCTATGCACATGCGAAATTTATTATTCTTATTAGGAACTACTACAACGTTAGCTAGCCAGTCTGGATACTTTACTTCTCAGATCGAACCAATATCAAATAAGCGAGATACCTCTTCCTTGACGAATTTATTTTTGGCCTCGGCAATAGGATGTTTCTTTTGTCTTACAGGATAAATGTTGGTATCACGACCCAAACCGATGGGCCGCAACGGGCACCCGGTACCTTACTCAACCGAGTACCACCATAACGTATCCTTCTTATCGTACTATCATTGGCAAATGGGCCAAACGGGTCATCATGGGCTAACCAGAATAAAAATAAGGGAGTAATCAATATAAGACGACTCAATCTGATATAAAAACTTATACATGTGACATACGGGCCTATAAGACCAAAATAACCACTCATACACTGAACATAGGCCGACAAGGCCATACAATCTTTAACGTACATGACATCTATCTACAAGCCTCTAAGAATATATAATTGTCAAAAAAGTTGGGACAGAGTCTCGCCATACCAAACAATACACGTCTAAATCATACTGACCAAACAAGCAACTCCAGAGCAAATGGAACGCACCAACATCTTCCGCTGAGCTGATAGCCTAGTTGGAGGGCTCTCGACCTGTCTATCGGGACCTGTGAGCGTGAAACGCAGCGTCCCCAGGCAAAAGGGATGTCAGTACAAATAATGTACCGAGTATGTAAGCAATAAAAATCAGTAAATAATAGACATGAGAGAAACATGGAGTAAAAGACTCGACATGTACGTCTGCATAGCTCTGTGAATCATTTTATTTTTATAATGTCATGCATATGCGTATAACTGTCATACCATGCATATGTATATGCGTTCATAACATAATCAAGCCTCTGAGGGCATCCCACCATATCATTTCGGCCACTGTGGGCAAATCATCAATGTATACCAGCTGATCAGGTGGTGGTGCGTATATAACGCCGTAACCTTTTCCCATATCCCTTATACATATCATATACATATATACGCGTATATGACGCCATCTGGTCATGGGTCAATATGCATGTATAAATGCATGAAATGCATAAGAATTACGTTAATAAGATTTCTCAAAATATCATAAAATCAACATGTCTTCCGGATAAACTTTATCAAATACGCATTTTTCTGAGACTCATGAACAAATGATAGAATAATAAGACACATGGGGAATCAAGATTATAGACACCCCTAATATTTCTATGAATAGAGTCATTTATGAAATTTGCGTAATTTTCTCGTTTTATTTGTATCATTTGGACCACGCCAAAAGGAAAGAAGGGATAGCCTTAATATACCTGAGTCGATTCTCTTGACAATTCCTCTAACACACGTTAATTGTGACGAACCACGTAACGGCGGATCGAAGTAGGGAAAAATTTGTATGATATTAGATTGCACCGTACTCCCTTAAAATTCGCAATTCACTTTGCACCTTGTAAGAGTTCATAATAATTCCTTTGAGAATCCATTTGTTCTAGTAAGCTTTTCATAAAGAATTCCTTTGAGAATTTCCATCCCCTTAATGAATTTCATCTGTACTAGCAAACGTTTTATAAAGAATTCCTTTGAGAATTTCCATCCCCTTAATGAATTCCATCCATACTGTATGTAGCAATAAGCCTCAATTTTGTGGTCTTAAGAGGCTTTTTATATAAGTGGGTGTTGGCCCCACACTTGATAAGGATTATTTGTTAAAATCCTCCTAACATGCCACCAAGTCCTTTAGCCCAAGAATCACCATTTTGATTATTGGTCCCAAATTCATCTTGCTGCCACGTGAAGATGGTGTCTCCTTAAGCTTTATCCAAAAAATTCAATTACAAGTTAATCTCCTACTTAAAAATCCATACTTACCCAATTATTCACACAATTAAGAATTATCTCAAATTATTTAAAATACTACTTACTTTTAACATACCGTATACACCTCACTAGCATGGTCATGTGGTACCTTGTATGGCACTAGTCCATATATACCGGTTATTTTAGCTCGAGCCGTATTTTATCCCAACATGTTAAACTTTGATGAAAATTCATTTTCTTTGATTTGCTTACCCTATCACCTTCACGAATTTACTCATCACTTTTTTGAAATAGCATAATGCTTATAATCTCAAAATAATCTCATTCTCGAACTTACATCGATTAGCTTACGACGGAATTTTAACATACAAAAATGTAGGATGTACCATCTCATTTCCGAGCTTCTATCAATTTACTTATGGCGTACTTTCACGTACGAAAACATGGGGTGTAACATCATTCCCCCCTTTGGAATATTCGTCCTCAAATGTTGACCGATGCACTTATCATTCTCATAACTTATGTATTCCGACAACTTTAATATTCTCCTTGCCATTTAGGCAACTGTTCTTTGAATAAATCCAAAGGCCAGGGCATTCCCCCCTTTAGGCCTCTTTCTCACACCACTGTCTGTGGTCGAAATTTTTCAAATGTCGTAACTCTTGCTACCTTCTGCCATGCAGCCTGTAGGATGTTTTCCTTGCATGTGATCCTATGCGACTCTTCCCTTTATCTTTTAGACAATCTTTAGGCCTCACTTTGGGAACATATACAGAATTTGATAAGATGTCCCTCTGGGCATCTATAGGTGTATTGAAGTTCTTCGGTCGGTACTTTTTCGAACATACGAATATTGCCATATCTCATTTAGTACTTTATAACTTCTATCCATCCATTGTTGATTTACCTCAATGTTGATCTACAATCTACCACTGATATCTTGAAACTTCTTACGTAAAACATTGCCACTAGGGCTTACATTTTCATCGAGGAATATTCAAAGTGATTTTCCTGATCCACTTAGCGGCGATATTGTAGTTCAATAACCGTACTTTATAGCATCCCAATGTGACTCACTTACGTGGGTATTTTAATCCTATACAATTCATGAAATCCTTTCAAATCATCACTCAATCGAAGGTCCAAACGTCGTCCTTCATTTATCACAAGTATACCCTCATTTTACTACCAGGGCAACATTCCATCTCTTTTAAATGCTATTAGTCTTAGAGTCCTTTGAGTTCATTCAGACTATGCTGAGCTTTCTATAACTTAGAGAAACCATCATCTCTCTTGTTTTCATGGGCTTAATCCTAAGGACTTATCCATTCTCATCACCTTCTCACTCGCCCTTTCTTATCCTTACTCATGTCTTCCTAAAACCTTGTCGCTTTATCATACTTTAGCTTGCGACCTACACATATCTAGTTATACTACTCGCAATCTTCTTTCAACTTTCTTGCACCATAGATTTCCTTATGTTATTTTGGAACATCAAGCGAGACATCACATCGTCTCAAACTCTTCTTCACTCTCTTAACTAGGCCTCTCAGTACTTAGAAACCATAGGCTGGAAGATATATGCGACTGACGACGCCGCTATCATTCCTGGATACTGAATCCCAGCGCTTCTAGCCTTCTATCCGACATATGAACTATTCACGATCTTCTGCATTTGAGTATCTCGTACGTTATTCACCTTTACCTTACTTACCTTAAAATCTCGCATCACATCTTCTATCTCTTTCATGACCTCCCTTCCACATAGGTATAATTCACATCCGCGACTTGAAACTCTATTATAATACTTGAGCCTCTGGTGCATACACACTGCGGTGGGAGCTTCATATTGACTTTTTGTGAGGCTGGTACTCTTCTGACTGGCTTTATCGCAGAGCCATTATAGAATATGGCTATTGTACTATCTCTCTTGTACCTCTGATGTTTAAGAGTGATCCTGCAATATTCTCAATCGCGAGGTCTATAATTTTCTGGGTCCAATAATCAGATTCCCGATTTACTTAGTTGGTGTAACTCTTTAGTTTCTTCTTCCCTCTGGTCAACCTTTATGTAGGCTTAAGCTATCTTCCGATTTGCTGCTCATGGTATTAGTTATTACTTTAGTCTTTCATTGCCGCTATGTAATATCCATGATACCATCATCTAACAACTCAATCCATTGTCTATGACCTGGACTCAATTTTTTCTTTTAACTTATACTAGAGTCTTTAACAGTTGTATGATTGTCAACATATATGCTGCATGGATAATTCTCTGAAATCTAAAGTGCATTCATAATGTAAATCACTCTGGATCACTGATCGAATAATTCCTTTCGTTCCTTCTCAACTTTCTTTAAATGTAAGCAATTCCTTCTCCTGGCCGTTTTCCATTTATTGCATGCATACTTAGCTTATCTTAGTTTCCACGCATGCCGAAATTTTCATGCAACTCATAAGATCTGAATATTACTTTTGATTTTTCTTCCCATTCCTTATCCACGGTAAGTGCCACTTTCTCATGGAGTGCATACAATGTTGGAGTACAAATAATGTACCAAGTATGTAAGCAATGAAAATCAGTAAATAATAGACATGAGAGAAACATGGAGTAAAAGACTCGACATGTACGTCTGCATAGCTCTGTGAATCATTTCATTTTTATAATGTCATGCATATGCGTATAAATGTCATACCATGCATAGGTATATGCGTTCATAACATCATCAAGCTTATGAGGGCATGCTATCATATCATTTCGGCCGATGTGGACAAATTATCAACGTATACCAGCGGATCAGGTGGTGATGCGAATATAACGCCATAACCTTTTCCCATATCCCCTATACATATAATACACATATATACACGTATATAACGCCATCTGGTCAGGGGTCAATGTGCAAGTATAAATGCATGAAATGCATAAGAATTAGGTCAATAAGATTTCTCGGAATATCATAAAATCAACATGTCTTTCGGATAAACTTTATCAAATACGCATTTTTCTGAGACCCATGAACAGATGATAGAATAATAAGACACATGGGGAATCAAGAATATAGACACCCCTAATATTTCTATGAATAGAGTCATTTATGAAAGTTGCGTAATTTGCTCGTTTCATTTGTATCATTTGCACCACACCAAAAGGAAAGAAGGGATAGCCTTAACATACTTGAGTCGACTCTCTTAACAATTCTGCTAACACATGTTAATTGTGACGAAATGCGTAACGGCGGATCGAAGTAGGTGAAAATCTGTATGATATTAGATTGCACCGTACTCCCTTAAATTTTGCAATTCACATTGCACCTTGTAGGAGTTCATAATAATTCATTTGAGAATCCATCCATTCTAGCAAGCTTTTCATAAAGAATTCCTTTGAGAATTTCCATCCCCTTAATGAATTCCATCCGTACTAGCAAACATTTTATAAAGAATTCCTTTGAGAATTTCCATCCCCTTAATGAATTCCATCCGTACTGTATGTAGCCATAAGCCTCAATTTTGTGGTATTAAGAGGCTTTTTATATAAGTGGGTGTGGGCCCCACACTTGATAAGGATTATTTGCCAAAATCCTCCTAACATGCTACCAAGCCCTTTAGCCTAGAAGTCACAATTTTGATTATTCGTCCCAAATTCATCTTGCTGCCACGTGAAGATGGTGTCTCCTTAAGCTTTATCCAAAAAAATCAATTACAAGTTAATCTCCCACTTAAAAATTCATACTTACCCAATTATCCAGAAAATTAAGAATTATCTCAAATTACTTAAAATACTACTCACTTTTAACATACCTTATACACCTCACTATCATGGCCATGTGGTACCTTGTATGGCACTAGTTCATAAATACCGGGTATTTTAGCTTGGGCCATATTTTATCCCAACATGTTAAACTTTGACAAAAATTCCTTTTCTTTGATTTGCTTACCCTCTCACCTTCACGAATTTACTCATCACTTGATTGAAATAGCATAATGCTTATAATCTCAAAATAATCTCATTCTCTAACTTACGTTGATTAGCTTACGACAAAATTTTAACATTCGAAAATGCGGGATGTACCATCTCATTTCCGAGCTTCTATCAATTTATTTATGGCGTACTTTCATGTATGAAAACATAGGGTGTAACAGTTGGGATCCAAGCTTAGCTTGTCTACGGCCACTTACGCCGGGATACATGTCATATCCGCATGCGACCACGCAAAACAATCATCATTAAACTGAAGAAATTCAATAAATCCAGACCTGAGCTCGGGGGTGTAGTCCTGTCCCTAAGTGGAATTTCCTCTCCAAGAACTTTTTAAACAATGCGACTTGCTCATGCTGTTCCGTTGTGGACTTTGTTGCATTCGTCTCTTCTGGTACCTAGAAATATCTTGACACATGATAAGATTCTGACGCTTCTTTCCCCTGGTTAACTTCACTTGATTTGGGAGCAGGCGCCGGTTCTAGTGAATGCTATGCTGCCTGCTCCTTCCCTTTGCTACTGGAGACCGAAATCGCATTCATCTCACTTGCCGCTGGTTGGTCGCCTTTTATATGTTTAATCCCATTAGGAGTTGGGAATTTCAACAACTGATGATATGTTGATGGTACGGATTACATCTCGTGCAACCACGGTCTTCCCAGAATAATCGTGTAACCCATATTACCATCCACAACCCCAAAAAGGGTCGTCTTCATCACCCTCTCGACATTTATGGGTAGCAAGATCTCTCCTCGGGTTGTCACATTTGCGAGGTTGAACCCGACAAGGATTTTTTTGGCCGGAATGATGCTTCCGGATCCACTATAACACATTTGATTTTAAAATCTAATACATTTAAAGAAATTACCAATGCGTCGTTGTGCGGTAGCAATAATCCATCTGCATTTTCCTACATGAAAGTGATGTCGTCCTCAGCGACTTCCCGGAGCCTCTTGTCGTAGGTTACTGTTACCTTCGTCTTTTTTGCCACCGAGAAGGTAACCTCGTTAATCTCATTCCCCCAAAAGTCATGTTGATCGTCTGGCGCGGGGGGTCTTCCCCTATATTTGAGGGCTCCATATTATCACGGTTGCGGCCGTAATTGTTTTTGGCCCGATCATTTAAGAATCCCTTGAGGTAGCCATTTTTTAGTAATGTCACCACCTCTTCACGTAGGTGTCGGTAGTCCCTAGTGCGGTGGCCATTCTTCCTCTGGTATTCGCACGATAATTTAGGGTCCCTCTGGCTGGGATTGGATCTCATTGGCTTCGGGAACCGTGATTCTTTATTGTTCCTCATGGCTTCGGGATCTCATTGGACCTCTTCACGTGGATGTTGAAGTTGTATTCTGATAGCCTGGGATAGGAAGGATCCCGACAACCTGACGTTTCTTTGTCCTTCAGTGATCTGTTATTCCGACCGCGATCAGTTCTTCTGTCGGTAACGAACTTGTCTGCCGATCGAAAACCTTTACCGCGTCTTTCGACCTGTTCGTAGGGCAAAAATCGACCCCTCGAAGACCGTCTATCTGTGTCAAAATTTTCTTTTGATTTTTCTTTATTCTTCTCCCAACCTTTAGCCGATATCGGGAAGCCGATCTGATCATCCTCAATCCTTATCTTTGACACGTACCGGTTGTGAACATCCACTAAGTTGTCACTTGGAATTTGAGAAAGCATTCCTTCAACTTCCGGGAAGCATCAAAACTTCTCGGATTCAAACCCTTGGTGAATGCTTCAGCCGCCCATTCATCCGGGACAGTCGGGAGAAACATCCTTTCCTTCTGGAATCATGTTATGAATTCCCGCAGCAACTCGGACTCTCCTTGTGCAATTCTGAATATGTTGGCCTTCCGGGCCTGCACCTTTCCGACCCCGACATGAGCCTTAATGAAATAATCCGCGAGCATCTTAAAGGAATATGTGGAATGCTTGGGTAACAACGAATACCACGTCAAGGCTACCCTCGTAAGAGTCTCTAAGAATTTTTTCAGCAAAACAGATTTGATCTCGTAAGGAGCTAAATCGTTCCCCTTCACCGCCGTTGTACCGGTGGTAATATGCTCCTGAGGGTCCGAAGTCCCATAATATTTTGGCACGTCGGGGTATTTTAAGCACTTCGGGATCAATTCTATTGTCGCGCTTGGTTTGTACGGCAACTGAGTATACCTCTTTGAGTCCGGCCCTTTTAGCGCCGGTGGTGCACCCGGGATTTGGTCCACGCGGGCGTTCACTTCCCTCATAAATCATAAGAGTTCGCTTTTGAAGGGATCACTCTTGTTGTTGTGACCGGATCCACTCCCCCCGGCCCCATCGAAGCCGACCTCGACTCTCGGGGTATTGTTGTTGACCCTCTGTATTGTTTGATTTGCGGGAGCACCGGGAGGAACTGGACCTCGTCCATTCGCGTTATTGGAAGCACCCAACAACGCCTGCTTTAGTTCTGTCACAACCTTATCCTGCTGTGTGAGATGTCCTAGAATAACCTCTTATTGCTCCTGCAGGACCCTTACCGCTTCACCAACATCCTCTTTTTTAGCATCATCGGGAGTCGCCTCCCGAACATATCGCGGGTACCGCCTGCCGTGGACCGGCGTGGCATCGTTCCCCTTATTGCAGGTATCACTTATTGAATCCTCATGTTGAGGCTGGTCTCCTTGGGCCTCAAGGTTGTGTGTGTTGTTAACACCATTATCTGCCATTTTCTGTGATTTTTTTCTAAGAGAAAATAATCAAAATACGTCGGTAAAAGGGGCAAGGACCAACTTAATTACACGAATGTCTAGGCCCCACGGTGGACGCCAAACTGTTTACTCGTAAAATAGTACGGTTGAATTTATACGTGGTTTCTAGACAAGTGATTTAATTTGATCCTGAAATAATAGGAGAATTGAATAAATATGTAATACTTAGCCTTGAGATGAAGATCAAATAACAGAAACAGTAGTTCCAGGAGCAGGTCTTCCGGGCACAACAGTAATGAAATCAAAAAGCAAGAAGATAAAATTGTATAAAGCTTTGAATAGATTATACTGTGAGTTTGCTAGAAAATTTGTGTCCCTTATAATGATATTAGAGCTCACTATTTATAGTTGTACCTAGGGAACAAGGTCCTAGGATCATGCCCTTCTTTAATGTCAATTATGAGGGCCATTGAAGAATGTGTAACATCAGGCATGAATGACAAATGCTTTGTAACGGGTAGTGTATTAAATACTGTAGAATATTTTCTATTAAATGCTACCGGGTGGTAGGCATTTATTGCATCTTTATGAGCATCATTCTTTCCGGTAACAAATGGAATAGTTGTCTTCGATTTTAGCTAACATCTGCCCTCGGCTCCACGTGTCACTCCCTTATGCAATCACTTAACATAGCATATTTTACACTATACAGTGCACGCGTCACCTCACAATCAATTCCAATTAGTCCCAATGTGGATCCTGGCGTACACATCACCTCATAACCAATAGCAAATCGGCTCTATGGCCCAATCTCAAGTATCAACTGCTCGAGTCTCAATATTCAATCTCACAGTACTTAGCTCAAACCGTAACTCACATATAAGGACAACAACAACATGTGAGATAAGATATAAAGGATGCACAGAGACAATGATATTATGCGCGAATATAGAATCATGACTGAGGATATGACTACAGTTAAGGCAAATAGCTCAAAATAGCAAGAACAACCCTATCATGTCTCAAATAGAAAAGCACACAACCTTGACATTTTTTATAGCTGAATAATAGCTTAAGTAGTCATACAAGTATAGAAAAATACGAATATAATGAGGCATGATAGTAAAACAAGGTACATAATAGCCTAAACTCTACCCAGGTCAAGAATAACTCGGGTGCACGCACATACACTCATCACCTAGCACGTGCGTCACCTCCAAAATATCTCAAGTATAATAGCCAACGAGGAAAATTACCCTCAAATGAAGTTTAGATATGTTACATACCTCAAACGCGTGAATCGACCTCTAAACGGATTGAATCTAGTCTAAAACAACTCAGTAACATCAAATACAGCTATAGAAATCGACTCCAAGTAATAAAGCTCCAATCTTTATCAAATTACAAAAATTCAACCAAAAGGTCAACCCGAGCCCACACCCCAAAACTAGCAAAAAGTCACAAATCCCGATCACCCATTCGAATACAAGTCCAAATATACAAGTTTCATCTCAATCTGAATTTAAACCAAGGTTCAAATCTCCATTTTCACTTTATAAAAGTTTTGCCAAAACCTCCAGTTTTCCCCTCTTAGATTCACCAATTAAATGCAAAAGTCAAATATTGAATCATGAATAATCATCGAATCCGAGTCAAGAACATATACCAAATCCAATTGGGTGAAAATCGCCTAAATTCGAGCTCCCAATCCCAAAATATGATAAAATAAGCCAAACCCTCAATTAAATTAGTTTGCCCAGCGATTTGTCACTTATACGATCCATGTGTCGCTTTTGCGTCACTGCATCTACGGAAAAGCCATCGCAGATGTGGAATTCACATATGGTGCCCTTTTGCTTCTACGCACAGAAGTCTGATTCTATGGAAATGCTTCTGCTTTCCATTTAGCACACATGCGCTTGTGCATCTGCGCAAGAACTGCCGCTTTTGCAGACAAAGATGATCCCATCCAAATGTGCATCTGCGACTACTGGTTCGCTTTTGTGGACTCCAGCTGCGGGCCAAATCTTACAGGTACGGAAACACCAGGTCTGGTCAGCCAATTAACTCCAAAATGATACGGAATCCATCCAAAACACACCCAAGCGCGTCGAGACCCCATCCAATCACACCAACCCATCCCAAAACATAATACGGACATGCTCAAGGTCTCAAATCACACAAAATAATATGAAAACTACGAATCACATCTCAATTCAACCCTAATAAACTAATCAACTTCCAACTTTCAAAACATATGTCGGACCACGTCTAACCAAGGAATGACCCCAAATTTGCACATAAGTTCCAAATAACATAATGAACCAATGCCAACTTTCGAAATAATAATTCGACCTCGATAATGTCACGTTCCAAAACCGAGGAGCACGACCTGCGCTCAACCGAGTGAACCCGACCGAGCAGGCCTGTTAGATTTCATTCTACCCAAACTCATCCATGAATAGAGATAATATATATTATCATTAATTAGATGAAAACGTGTTCATGTCTACAATACCAATTCATTTCCAATAGTTTCATCATTTTTAAAGTCTCAAATGGACAACTAATACATCCACAACATAACATAGTTTGTCTTTCCCCAGCACCAATACATAACCCACATTATGTCTACAGAGGCTCTATAGATAAAGAAGAGTACAATGATAATGCCGGCAACAAGGCCACGGCTATACATCAAACAAAATACACAAAGTACAAAAGATTCATGACCCCGGAATGAAGTAGGGATCACAAAGTCAGCTGGGAAGAAGGTGCTCTGCTATCACTGACCAATATCTCTGGCTGTGGAACCACCAGCATCCATTGAAAGATGCAGCGCCCCCGGCAAAAGGGACGTTAGTACTGTCGAATAGCACTAGTATGTATAACTAAACACCCTCTCAATAGAATGACAAATAATACAAATAAGATTATCATAATATCAATGAAAGCCTTAATCAACATCAAACCTCAATTTAGGATCAAGACAGTGTTCAAATTAATTTCCATATCTCACATTGGGAGATTTTTAGTATCGATACCATTGTCCACAATACCAGTACCATTATTCACCATACCACCGTACTCTTAGCACGGAGTCCGATCACGACCCGATCGGCTAGGCCATCTCATTACAGACATCAACCACAATTTCTCTCAATATTAATACCACTGTCTTTAATACGGAGTCGATCACGACCCGATCGGCTAGGCTATCCATTAGGACATCGACCACAATTACCATTTCAATTATAATTTCCAGTACAATCACCATCATATGTGCGGCATAGTGTCCGATCACGACCCGATCGGCTAGGCCATCTTATTTGAGACATCAACCTTTTTATATCAATCATCGCATTTTATAATACTTTCACATCTTTTTATTTTATTGGCACTAGTGGCCATAATTATAAGATCATTCTTGGCACGTTGGCCATATTCAGTATTTCATGCTCACACTATCAATTTCAAATATCATCCTCATCATCAACAATAAAAACAATTCAAATCAAAGTGTGTAGTACACATATGAGCAATTTAGAGTCTAATGCACGTAGAGATATTTCACAAAATTTGGCATAATAGCCTTTATTTGAACTTGACTTAAAGTCGAAACATTATTAATGCATAGCCCATATTTTAACACATCCTCAATTGGTAACATAACTTAAATAGAGCATTTGTGATGCTTGTTGAACATATATCGTTCAACCCAATCTTACTCGGAATAGCCAATTTCATAATGAATTGCTCGAAACTTACATAATTTACATGAATATCGTGGGATGCAATTCTAAGAGAAGAGTTTAGCCAACATACCTCACTTGAGCTTCCTTACACTCTAAAATATTCCGATATTCTTAGCAACTTCAATCTATTTTAGAAATATAACAAATTGAATCAAAATTAGGAAGATGATCATGGTTTTAGCTCACTTGAGCATTTTATCAAACACTAGGTGTGCATAAGGTTTCAATGTCCTTTTTATGAAGGACTTCATCATCCCACAACCCAATCTTTACCATTTTTAACTCAACAATCTTCCTACACCCTTTGATAACACATGCACGTAAAATAAACAATCTCTCATGCCCAGAAATTTATCTTACTAGTTACCAATTTTTAGAAAATTTTGAAATTAGGATTTAGGGTGTAGAATCTTACCTCTAGGATGAAGACCTAGTAAGCTTCCCTTCTTAATCTTCCAAAACTTGAGCAAGAATTGAAGTAAAATTATGGAAGAACACCTTCTCACTCTAGGGCACTCTCTCTCACTCTAAAATGTCAGATTATGTCTCAAAATGAACCAAAGAGTGTATTTAAAGAAATAGGGTCAGGTTTTAAAAATCCAAAAATGAAGCTCCGGAACAAGGTATGCGATCGCATAACCGATATACGGACCGCATATGGGTCGCATATTTGGTTACAAAATAGCCAAAAGAACTGTCTGTGTATGTGGTCCGCATAACTGTTATGTGGTCGCATAGTCGACCGCATAGTTGCTTCCAACTGACCCAATCAACTACCTCACTCTGCGGCCATTATGCGGTCCGTAGAGTGGTTCTACGATTGCATAATGGACTGCAGAAATGTACTTTTTCGCCAAATATTTTTCTTTACTTTCCGGTGCATTGTTCAACCTAAAATTTCTACAATCATTAAACACGTAAGCCTAGTCCTGCACCATAAAATATTATTTTCTTTGCAAATTTTACCGGCCTTTACACTTAAGTACTTCAAAATTTTCTGGGGTGTTACAGATAACCTCAAAGTCAACCCCCGGTCAAATCTATGAAATTTTCAGACCTTCAAATTTCCAACTTTCGCTAATTAGAGCCAATTCAACCTAGGAATACCGAAATCCAATTCCTGACATATGCCTAAATCCAAAATCACCATATAAACCTATTGAAACGATCAAAAGACCATTCCGAGGTCGTGTATACAAAAGTCAACCCTCAGTCAACTCTTATAACTTAATCTTCCAATCATGAACTAAGTATTCTAAATCACTCCAAAACCCTCCCAAAACAAACCAACCATCTTTGTAAGTCACAAAACGACAAATAAGAATACAGGAAGCATTAAATAGGGGAAGGAGGCTCAAATACACAAATCGACAGATTTGATTGTTACATTTGTATGAAAGACATGATTGCATGCAAAGAAGTGAATGTAAAGTTCATCTGCCCAAATGATTGTAGATCTATTCACTCAGCTGACTCGTACATATGCGTATTTTTATTCGTACAAGATCTCAAAGACTATATGGCCTTTAGTATAGAGTCATTTTTAAAAAAAAAATTCTAATGTTCATAAATGTTTATTATATTTGAATATCAAATAAGTTTGATTTGCATACACTTACTATTTGAATGTTTATGTGCCTACCTATTGTGAAAGTGTATTGCATACACTGATTTGCATCACAAATGTAGTAGTTTTGATATACTCTTTTTAATATTATTGAAAGGTATGTCAAATAGATAGAGGTCAGCCTTCTTGCATAAGTGACCGCCTCAATCAATTTAGTGTTGATGAGAAATGAGATGTGATTTTAAGCAAATTATCATACGTATAATTTGAGAGAATATAGCTTGAATATCATTAGTGTCACACAAGTAATGACAAAGGGTCATTGTAATATTTTGTTAGTGGAAATAAGTTTTACCTAATCTATCTTGAGAGGCCAGATGTAAGTTCATCTTTATTGAATAGATCAAGGAACTCAATTCAAATGCACATGGTGTCTAAATATTATCCGTATAGTATTATGCTATGATACAAAGATATACACTTCATGGGATTGGAGAAAATGTTCGACAAGTTAATTTTATTAGCTAACTTTTCTTGTATTTTAAGAGAGTTTTATGCCCCATTTTTAGAAATAAGTTGACTAATTGTGCTTTGAATAGTATATTTTCAAGATTATGGAGTTTTGGAGTCTTAAAGGATGAAACATTGCCAACTTAGAATGAGAAGACGTCAAATTGGAGCAAATATATTGAAGATATGAAGCTGTAGTTCAAGACCTACGCAATCTGTGTAGGTCCGCAAACAAGCTACGCATGAAGTGGGCTGGAAGCAACAACCTGGGCAGCTTCTATTTTTGCCTAAGCGTGATGCGTAGGTCCGCAAATGTCCGACGCAAAATACCTGAAGCCAAGCTACACATTTGAAGTTGTTGTGCGTAGCTACGCACTACTTCTTGCGTAGCTACGCAAGCATCCGAGGGGCATTTTTGTCATAACCTTTAGACGACTATAAATAGATTTTTAGCTAGATTTCTTAGGTCATCTTTCATTTTTTTTGTACTCCATAGAAACATTTGAGCTATTTTGGGAAGGATTGGGAGATAAACAACACTTTTGTTTGGATTTTCTTACAATTTTAATCTTTAATTATGCTTAAGTTCTTAATTCATCTCTTGTTTTCTATTTCTAGCATGAGTAGTTAAAGTTCTATAGCTGGGGTTATAACTCTTATGGCATTAATGTGAGTGGGTGTTTAATTATATTGCTTGTTATTACTTGGATTGTGATTATCTAATTGTTTACATGCTTTAATATTAATTTGGTAGTTGCAAACACTAGACTGGGCCCTTTATTATCTATTTCTTACTTGGAAAGGTGGAAATTAGATTGGGTAATTAACAAGTAACAAGGATTGAGCTTATTAAGGAAATAATAAAGCTTGAGTAGTGAAATCAATCTAGGAATAGGGAAGTTTCTACTTGGGTCGTTATCAATTGGGTTTTATTGAAGTCCTTTGGGTTTGGAAGAACTTCTTAATGAAAAGCTTGTTAGAGTTGGAAAATTCTAGTTAGTAGCTATCAATTGGATCATAATCACTAATCCAAATTATGTAGGTAAGATTAAAGACATCCATGAACTAATTATGCTATATTGAGGTTGCAACCACAGTCCTCCTCTTTATTAGAAAACACATCATCCTATTTGCACTCTACGTGTTCGATAGAATTTTTTAGTTAAACTTTACTAGTAATTGTAGACATAATTGAACAACCACTCTTTGTTTGAAGAGTACATTAAGAACTATTGAGTTTGCACGCATTCGGGCACTCTAACACACACCTACTCCTTGTGGGATTCGACCCCAACCTTTGTTGAGTTTATTATTGCTAACGACCATACTACGCTTCATTAAGAGGTGTAAGATTGTACGTCATCAATTAATTATGTTGTTGTGGGGGAGTATTGTGTTCTTGTATTACTTGGTTATTGTGTGTTTTCTTGAGTTCTTATCTTTTCTTCGTGATACTTTGATTCATGTGTGCTTCTTGTAGGTTACCAATGGCAAACAACAATAACCTTGGTGATTTGCCTCTTGGGGCTATTGATGAAGATATGGTATATGAAGAAGTGGCTCTGGTTAAAAGGAACTAGCGTGGTCGAGAAAAAAATCAACACCAACCTCCGCCGCCTGCACCTCCACATGGCCAACTGGCTCAACAACGTGCCACACTAAATAATGGCTATGCAAGTGCAATTGTCCCCCTTTGCATTAAATAAAATTACAAATGTCATGCTCCCATTGCTTGAGCAAAGAGGATACTTCACCGAAGTACCTCATCAAAATGCATACAAGCACTTAAAAAGATTCATAGATGCTTGTTGGGGAAGTAAGCAAACAAATATGTCCGAAGACGCTTCGAAATTGAGGTTATTTTCTTTCTCCCTAAGGGAAAAAGCCTTGGATTGGTTAGAGCGCTTACCAAACCATTCTATCCATACTTGGGATAAGTTGGCGGAGAAGTTTATTGCCAAATGTTTCTCACCCGGGCACATGGCTACTTTGAGGGATGAAATCTTAGCATTCAACCAAGAACCAAATAAGCCATTACATGAAATTTGGGAACGCTATAGAACCATGATGAAGGAATGTGCAAACAAAGATATGACCGAGAACATGTTGCAACAAACCTTCTACCGTGGGAATAACACAACCAATCATTGTGTAGTGAACCAACTTGCCTGTGGAAACTTCACGATCAGGCCTTACCTGGAGGCTTGTGCCATACTTAATGAGATGGTGGAGACATCATCCACTTGGAAATCTCAAGCAAATGTGCCTCAAGGAGATCCGAACATGATTCACCTCAACAAGGAGTTGCAAGATCATGGTCAAGCCATTGGCGAGTTGATCACCACTATGAACCAATTTGAAAAATTGCAACTTCAACAAACTCAAGCTTCCGCGGCAAGTACATGTTGTGAAAGGTGTTCATGTCTTGGGTTCTAAGTAAATGATGAAGGGAAATCAACGTCAACCTCAAGGGTAGATAGTACAGAGTCACGAACTCTAGCTAAATGATACAAATGTCCAAACAAATACAGTATTGTTTGGATAAGAATTTGATAGTACAAATTGGTGTTTGGTGTTTGGATGTTTTCTTGAGTGATTTGATAATTTGTCTAAGTTTGTATGATGTTGTGAGATATGTTGGTATGTTTGGTTGAGGTCCCGAGGGTCTCGGGGTGATTCGGGGTGATTAACGAAACAAATTTGGAAATTGGAGGAATTCCTGAAATTGAACTCAGCTGTCATAATCGCACCTGCGGATGTCTCATCGCAGGTGCGAGCCTGAAGAAGCGAGCGGGATATCGCAGATGCGAGATTGGAGGAGCTGGGAAGAAGGCGCAGGTGCGATGAAGTTCCCGCACTTGCGATGGTCGCAGAAGCGGAGAGAGATGCGCAAGTGTGCTTTTGCAGGTGCGAGATTTGGCCGCAGATGCGAAACCTGGGATCTTAAGTAAGTTCCGCACCTGCGATGGAAATTCCGCAGGTGCGGCATCGCAGAAGATGAAAAAGGGACCATATGTGCGGTTTCACTGGGCAGAATGTATAAATTGAGGATTTCGTGATTTTTGCTCATTTCCACCATATTTAACTCGAACTTTGGAGCTTTTGGGGTGATTTTTGCAGGGGATTCAAGGGTTTTCAAAGAGTTAAGTTGTTTGAGCTCTAATACTCCTAGCTATGGTACTTTCCCGTTGATTTTTCATCAAATTAGTGGGGTTTTGAAGTGAAAATTAGGGGTTAGGGCTTGACATTTTGGAGAGTGTAATTTGAGGATTTGAGGGACCAAATGATGTCGGATTTTGATGAATTTTATATGGTTAGACTCGTGAGTGAATAGGATTTTGGATTTTGTGACTTTTGTTGAATTTCGAGACGTGGGCCCGGGGGTTGGATTTGGGTCGATTTGGGGTTTTGAGTCTAATTTAGTAGTTTTCTTGTGAAATTGATTCCTTTAGCATATAATAATGGTATTGTACTGCTTCTGGCTAGATTCGAGACGCTCAGAGGCCGATTCGAGTGGCAAGGGTATTGCGGAGTAGATATTTGCTCGGATTGAGGTAAGTAACGATTGTAAATCTAGTCCTGAGGGTATGAAACCCCGAATTTTTATGTCATATGACAATTTATAGGTGATGCACATGCTAGGTGATGGGCGTGTGGGCGTGCACATTAGGGATTTGTGACTTGGTCCATCCCGTAGCAACTGTAAAGTTGAACAACCTGTTGTAGCTATATGCTCTTTATGTGCTTTAGAAATATTTACTATAAATCATGCTAGATACCATGTCTAGGCCTTATGCCAGTATTGTATGGACCTTTAGAGGTCGTTTCTTGCTATCCTCTCACTGCTTTAGTTAATATCCCGTACTCTGTCATGTTCATGCATTCTTACATCATAGCTTAGTCTCTGTTATTCTATTTGATGCATCACGTTAATGTTGTTTGGGCTGATTTCTTTGATTTCTAAGAGCCCGAGAGACTGGAGAGGTTTATAACTGAGTGAGGCCGAGGGTCTGTTTGTGAGGTATTATACCTTAGCACATGAGTTGTCCGTGCGGATTTTGATATGACATTATAACACGTGAGTTATCCGTGCAGCACGTGAGTTCTCCGTGCAGATTATAGTGCTTGGGCTGTAGGGGGCCCTCCAGAGTCTGAACACCTCCAGTGAGCGCAGGTACCTACTGAGTGCGAGTATCGAGTGCCGCGTGCTGAGCGATTATGAGGTATGAGTGATTATGAGGCTTGAGTGATTGTGAGGCTTGAGTGATTGTAAGGCTGGAGTGATTGGGAGGACTGAGTGATGTTAGCCGGAGGGGCAGTATATGATTTCATCATCCATGCTCATAGTTGCTTTGAGTCCTTGTTTGAGAACTCTTGAAAGATATTTCTAATTGATTTACTTGAACTTGATTGAAACGAGCTGATTTGACTTAAACTCTGGTTACAAAGCATGTTGCACTTTTACAAAATATTTGTGATATGAACGGTACTTGCATTTAGCTCGTCACTACTTCTCAGCCTTTATTTATTTCTGTTACTTACTGAGTTGGTGTACTCACATTACTCCCTTCACCTTGTGTGCAGATCCAGGCATTTTTGGTCATGGTAGCGGCTGCTGATATTCCTGTAGTTGATCATTGGAGTTAGCAAGGTAGCTGCCTAGCGATCGCAACCCTGTTTTCTCCTTCTTTATCTCCCCCTTAGTTGTATTTTTGATTTTTTCCAAACTATGTTAGTCTTATTATTGTCGGACCAGTTTTTAGTAGTTGCTCATGACTCAGTGACACCCCGATGATTGGGGCTTTTCATTCTGCATTTCTATTTTTGAGTTCAACCCTTGTTTCTTTTATGAAATTCTGCTTTACAAGACGCCTTTTGGCATATCTGTGAATGAATTGTTGTAGTATTGTGGGAGTCGGCTGGCCTAGTACCATCGATAGGCGCCATCACGACAAATTTGAGTTTAGGGTCGTGAGAGTGTAAATATCGACTAAAAGAGTTAATATAAGTTTTATCTCGACATATCATTGTATGAGCCCCTAAAATAAGTACCCTCACGACTCCTACCAGTGGCTCAAAGCTTAATTCGATGTTTGTTATCTTAGCATGCTATCAAATAGCCATGACAAATTCAGTTTGGTGGCATGACTAGAAAAATAAATTGAATTCAAGTTAATAGACTTGTGAGAAGAGAAAGATCATTGATGGAATCTCAATTAGTTTGTGTTTGCTGGTACCGATTATGACTTATAAGTCATTATCGTGAATACGTGGAACTATGATAGATGAGATCTAGAGAGATGTATCAATATGATTCAAATGATCTAGGGCACAAATGCATACTTTTATGATCCACTTGAATATTTCATGACGACGACGAGAGACTATACTCCTAGCCGATGTATAGCAACGTTGTCTCATAGTATGCTGGTCTCACAACCAATTTATCCAATTTGAATAATGTAAGAGAACTAGAAGGAAAAATATGTTTCCCTAGCTTGAGCACCCCCTTATGTGTGAATGAGAGATGTTGGAAAATACATCTTTTGAGCCTCATACACCCGTAAGGGGTACTAGCTAATGAGGCCATTAGTTAGCCTATTCCTAAGCCCACATGATTTCTATATAAATACCACTGTGGGTGTTGGAAAATGAAATCTCTTCATTGGAAAACGGCTAGGGTTAGGTTTTGTTCTCTGAAGAATTTAAAGAGAGATATCTAGGCTGTGGAACTAGGGGATTTATCCTCTACATGAGAATTCCCAACGACTAGTAATCTGAGTCGTGATTTCTACATACGATGTGCTTTCTCCGTGGAGAAATATTGTAAGTCTCCAAACTGGCATATACTCGAATTGTTATAACAAGAAAAGAATTTATTAAAATAAGCTTTCACGTATATCAATGGTTTATAGAAACTTATTTGTGTAGCTTTATTTTTAAAGAATTTGTTAAATATGATATTTTGATAGTATTGTTTAAAAAAGTAATATTAAAAAAAAATTATATGTCAAACCATATTTTATTTTTATTAGTAATAAATAGGTTTAATGAATGGTACAAAAAAATTAAAATAAGAGAGATATGCATTATATCGTAAACCACAATGAATGTGAGTGTGATGAAGCGAAATTTGACAGGAGGTCTCTGAAATTATTCCTAAATTTTGAAAAATATCTGATTAGAATAATTATTATAATTTTATATTATTCTACTTGTATACATATGTTCAAAGTAATTTTTTTTTGGCAAAAAGAAAAATCTTGAGGGGTAGATTTGACTTTTTTAGAAAGAAAATGTTCAGGCTCAGCTCCTTGAATAGTCCTACCTTACGGTAAGGGCTAGGGGTCAAACTGGCCTTGCCCCAAAATTTTGCATCACTAGGTAAGTAAAAGACCCTAAATGTTTCGACTGACCTCAGGCTCTAGGCTTGTCACGTACATCAAGGGAAAACATGTTGATGACAATTTGTCTTCAGTTAGTCATGTTCCTCTTATTTCAAATTCAAGAAGAAAAACAAAGAAAAATACAAGCAAACACTACATTTCTTATGGAGTCGGCCTGTTTTAGTTTTGGAACTAAAAGAGCATGGGAATCAAGGTTAAATTTGGAGAGTAAGTTACCAAATTAATATTGAGCATAGAGGTGCTAAGACGAAAAGGTCTAGGTCCAGTTTCGTGAAAATGTGAATTTTTCTCTAACTTACGTGTTAATTGTCTCCTTATTTATTAGTGTGTACACTACTAGAAATTCGCTAAAAACCGACCAAAAATACCGACCAACGTTGGTCGGTTATGGCAAATTACCGACCAAAACGCGACCATTACGGTGTGGACGGTGTTTTGATGGTCGGAATGGCTTACCGACCAAAGTTGGTTGGAAATTACCGACCAACTTTGGTCGGTATATTAAAACGACCATCTGACAAGTTTAATTACTTACCGACCAACTTTGGTCGGAAACATATTTTATTAATTTAATTTTACCGATCAAAGTTGGTCGGTTTAACTAAATTATATTTTTTATTAATTATTAAAATTAAAAAAAACCGACCAACTTTGGTCGGTAAATGAAAATATATATTTTTTAAAAATAATTAAAATTAAACATTACCGACCAACTATGGTCGGTAATCTCAACAATGCAAGCAAAATACCGACCAAAGTTGGACGGTAGTGTTGAATTCTGGGAATTCAATGTTCATTAACCGACCAACTTTGGTCGGTATTTTGAAATAATTTTTTTTTTAATTAAAAATCGACCAACTTTGGTCGGTTTTTCTGGGTTTAATTTTGGCATAAAATGCCTGTTTTGGCAGCTAAACCACCTGCCAGCATACCAATACAACAACAACACAACAACAATAACAACAACAACAACAACAACAACACAACAACAACAACAACAACAACAACAACAACAACAACACAACCACAACAACAACACAACAACAACAACAACAACAACACAACAACAACAACCAAAATATTCAATAAATACTTTAAAACTAACAAATTAAAGTTCAATTGAACATAAAAATCCAAAACCAAGTTAAAACTAATTACAACTAGTTCAAAACTGGTTCTATTTGTCAAGTTCAAAGTATATAAAAGTCAAGGGGTGTTTTCTACAACATCATCATCACCGTCTGATGAACTTTCATCTACAAGACGATATAGAGAACGGTCTTGTGGAGGACGGGAATCACGATCACGGGGAGGACGGGAGGAACGATCATGAGCAGGGCGGGAGGAATGATCACGTGGAGGTCGACCCTCTGGAGATGACTCACGAGATCGGGGCAACGCAAAAGCTCCAATAGATAGGAGAGTTCTGATCTGAGCTTGCATGCCAAGGAATTGAGCATCTCTAACCCTTTCTCTTTCCTTGGCCGCTTCTAGCTCTGATGTGAGCTTTGTCACTGTCTCCCGCATAGCGGAGAGGCTCTCCCTATTAAGTTGCTCGCCTTGCGAGAAAGTCCCTATTCCTCGCATTCCACACTTATAGCGATGGAAGTTTTTAGTAGGAAGCCCGTATACCTTCCCCCATTTTGGACCGCCAACAGACTCCAACCATATTCTTTCAGCATCCTCGTCCGAAGGTTGGGTTGGCTCACCCAATTCACCAGCTGGATGACTACGGATGAATTCCTCCACGTTACTTTGGTAGCAACCCTATATTATTTTAAATTAAATCAGTATTTCAAGTTTTTTATAAAAGTAAATTATAATACTTAAATAAAATTGAAAGCTTACATATGCAGTCGAGGCCTGGTCCTCGACCCACCTATCTTGATCCCCCTCTTTCTTCTTCTTCACAATTTGTGTCTCCTTGAATATCTCATCATGACTCATTGGACGCCCATACTTCTTTTCCTGAAAACAAATTAATTTAGTTAATAAACAGAATAGATATACTTAGAAAAGTAAAATAATTAAAGCAATTACGTACCAATCTTCTTTTTATTGTCCCTAGGCTGATCGCACCTCCAGTGTGCAAGGAGCCTCCCTTCTCGGATGCGCGAGCTTTCTTTCCTTTTTTGCTCCTCTCTAAGAACTCTGCGGTAAACCATTGCCTTTGCAAATTATTCCACAAATTCTCAAGTAACCAACCAGGCCTCTTGTTCTTCTTTCTAGCATCCGAGAAAGCATCTGCCAATCTCTTGCGAGCTTTATGATGAAAATTTGTAGTCACTTCCGCGCTATAGCGGTCTTCCCATATACACTTGCTCTATATTTCAAAAGTTAAATATTAGATGGAAACATCATAAATATAAATTATTAAACTGTTTAAAAGAACATTTATACCTTAAATTGATTGAAAATTTGCTCCTTCAGTGAGAATGGGCAATCAGTCCAAGTCGCATAAGGGCCATCATAAAGCTTTCTGATGGCATTGGTGATTATCCTCATAGTCTTATTACCCGGCCTGAACCTGCAATTTAATAATAAAAACACATTAATATCTTAGTAAAAATATTACAAATCAATAGACGCAAAAATAATGAATAACACTTACCCATCACCCTCAGGGACTATGATGATCCTGCCATATCGATCATAATGCACTACCTCGTCATCACCATCCGAAGCATGTGTATCGGAGGCATGTGAAGACGGTGTAGGCGGGTCAGAGCTAATCCCTCATAGGCGAAGGCTTGCAATAGATGGAGTCGATGATGAAGATGGTTGCGATCCCTGTGACTGCGACATAGCTGGATGCGACCCAAGTGGATGTGATACCGATGGCTGTGACTCGAGTGGCTGTGACCCGAGTGGCTGTGACCCTAGTGGCTGTGACATGGATGGATGTGATCCATGTGGCTGTGATATGTAGGGATGTGATCCATGTGGATGTGATGCAGATGGCTGTGAGGCAGCTGGACTGTATGTCGGACGTATAGTCCTGTGGCCCTGTGATGGAAGACTGGGTGTCTGAATGAAGGTGTACGGCTCGTGATACTGTGGCAGCTCAGTATAGCCGTGTGGTGGAGGATAAGACATAGGCATCTCTGAAAAGGGTGGACAAGAGGGAGTATTATTTTCTACCCTCCTCTTTGCCTTCCTACCCTTTTCTCGACCCCGAGAACTAGTAGAGTCATTGTTACCTTGACCCTTGCCTGCCATCTGCATAATATAATACACATTTAGATTGAAACATATAAGAAACTAGCTATAAAACGAGAGTGCTTTAAAAAACCAACTTTTTAATCCTCATCGACGTATTGTTCCTCGTCCGAGAATTCTTCGTCCTCACTTGTTTGAGCTTCATCAGTTGATTCTTCGTCCTCATTTTCTATAATTGTTACTTTATTTATATCAACTTCTTCCAATATGCGTTCAGGATGTTCCAAATCATTTTCTAACTGATCGTCCACTATTTGGTGAATATTGGAGATATCGTTTTGATATGCAACATCTAACACATTCTCGACTTCCACCCTACCTACAGGCTTAGTTTTTATTACAACCCACCAATCGGACTTATTCCGCCGCAATGGATAAGGAGCATAATACACTTGCCTAACGTTATGTGCAATTATGAAAGGATCATAGCGATCATACTCCCTCGTATGATTAACCTCAATTATGTTGTATTGGTGGTGTACTCTTGTACCTCTTGTTGGATTTGGGTCAAACCACTTGCATCTAAAGAGTATCAATTTCTTATATAGCCAACCTGTATATTCTAGTTGTAATATTTCTTTGACCACACCATAATAATCAATATCTCCAACTTGGTTGCCATCACCACCTTGAACCCACACCCCGCTGTTGTTGCTATTTTTATTTTTAGAGCAATCTTCTATATGAAAACTCATGATCATCAGGCAAGAATTGACGGTGACAATCAAACCATGATTGCTTTCGGCCATGTTTCAAAGTGAACGCTTTACTATTTTCCATGCAGTAAGGACAAGCTAGCTTCCCAGCAGTCATCCACCCAGACAATATTCCATACGCAGGAAAATCATTAATAGTCCACATTAAATTAGCACGCATATTAAAATTCTGCTTGGTTGATATGTCATATGTTTCAACACCATCATACCACAATTGTTTTAGCTCATCAATCAAAGGTTGCAAATATACATCAATCAAACTTTTCGGATTACGTGGACCGGGGATAATACAATTTAAGAATATATATGGACTAGTCATACATAACTCAGGTGGTAGATTATAAGGTGTAAGAAAGACAGGCCAACATGAATATGGTGTCGCAGATATAGAAAAAGGTGTGAAGCCATCGGCACACAGACCTAACCGAATGTTCCTTGGTTCACTAGCAAAATCTGGTTATGTCCTATCAAAGTGCTTCCATGCTTCTCCATCTGAAGGATGACACATAACACCAGGTGGTCTTCTATTTTCAAAGTGCCATATCATATGAGAAGCAGAACTCATCGACGCATGTAACCTCTTTAACCTAGGTATAAGAGGTAAATAATGCATTGCCTTGACAGCGACCATATTCCCGCTGGAAAGCCTCTTGAAACGAGGCTTTTCGCAAAATTTACAACTGTCTAAAGTTGCATCATCTTTATAATATAACATGCAACCATCTTCACAACAATCAATTCTCATTGACGAAAGTCCTAACTTAGAAACCAATCCCTTCGCCTTATAGAAATCACCAGGTAAGTTGATATTAGGGTCAACTAGTTCACTCATAAGGTCAATAAAAGAGTCCATGGCTGCTTGAGAAATATTCCAATTAGATTTGATACTTAGTAATCTAACTGCAACAGACAGCTCAGAGTGCAGACTTCCTTCACGTAGTGGACGACTAGCTTCCTCTAACTGTTCATAAAAATGTTTTGCGTCATCATTAGGAGTTTGTTCAACATTTTCATTAGGGCTCACCCCCAAAAGCATCCGCAACCATATCCTAAATTCTAGAATCAAGATTTGTATTCTCCACCGACCTACTACTTTCACCAACAATCATGTTATGAAATATCCCACGGCTACCATCGATCTCTCCATGGTTAGTCCACACAAAGTAATTCTCTATAAACCCCTTCCTATAAAGATGAAGCTTAACTTCCTTCGATTTTTTAAACTTCATACAATCGCACCTCACACAAGGGCACCTAATTACTCCTTCACTTTGGTATGGTGGAAGTGACATTGCATGTCTAATAAAGTCATCAACCCCTTCTACAAAATCCTCCCGCAATCCCCGCCGATTAGGATAATTTCTATTGTACATCCAAGTACGATGTTCCATCTATACAAATAAAACAAGAACAAATTAATTTATTCTACAATTATAAATTAATTATATCTTTTTTAGTTAATTCAAGATAATTATTTTTTTCTAATTACACTAATTTATATCCTAAAAGTTCAATTCATATCCAAAAGGTCCAATTCATATCTTAAAAGTTCAATTCATATCCTACAAGTTCAATTCACAAGAACAAATCCTAAAAACTAAAATTTCAATTCATATCCTACGAGTTTAAACATAAACTAACTAAACTAAAGAAATTCAACTCATACCCTAAAAGTTCGATTCACAACAACAAATTAATTTATTCTATAATTATAAATTAATTATATCTTTTTTAGTTAATTCAAGATAATTATTTTTTTCTAATTACACCAATTTATATCCTAAAAGTTCAATTCATATCCAAAAAGTCCAATTCATATCTTAAAAATTCAATTCATATCCTAAAAGTTTAATTCACAAGAACAAATCCTAAAAGCTAAAATTTCAATTCATATCCTACGAGTTTAAACATAAACTAACTAAACTAAAGAAATTCAACCCATACCCTAAAAGTTCGATTCACAACAACAAATTAATTTATTCTATAATTATAAATTAATTATATCTTTTTTAGTTAATTCAAGATAATTATTTTTTTCTAATTACACAAATTTATATCCTAAAAGTTCAATTCATATCCAAAAGGTCCAATTCATATCTTAAAAGTTCAATTCATATCCTAAAAGTTCAATTCACAAGAACAAATCCTAAAAACTAAAATTTCAATTCATATCCTACGAGTTTAAACATAAACTAATTAAACTAAAGAAATTCAACCCATACCCTAAAAGTTCGATTCACAACAACAAATTAATTTATTCTACAATTATAAATTAATTATATCTTTTTTAGTTAATTCAAGATAATTATTTTTTCCTAATTACACCAATTTATATCCTAAAAGTTCAATTCATATCCAAAAGGTCCAATTCATATCTTAAAAGTTCAATTCATATCCTAAAAGTTCAATTCACAAGAACAAATCCTAAAAACTAAAATTTCAATTCATATCCTACGAGTTTAAATATAAACTAACTAAACTAAAGAAATTCAACCCATACCCTAAACTAAACTAATTCATAAATAATTGACTAATTAACAAAACTAATTAGTTAATAAAAATAATTAACAAAACTAATTAAAACAAGACCTAAACCCTAATTCTCAATAAAATGTAATGTTCAAATAATTGAAATACTAAATCAATTGAAACTAATTCATAACTAATTAACAAAACCTGGAAATAATAAATAAATGGGTTGTAATTCAAACCTAGAATTTTTAGGAGATGGAGAAGGAGATCGAGGGACGGCAGTGGCAGTGGCAGCGGCGACGGCGACGGTGCGGCGACGGCGAGGGTGAGGGCTGGACGGTGAGGGGGAGGGCTGGGAGAAGGAGAGAGAGGAATGAAGGTTTAGAGTGAAGAAGAGGAAAAAATTTCAGAGAAATGGGGGTTTCCCCCTTTTTCACTTCTCTGATTTTAGAATTACCGACCAAAGTTGGTCGGTAATTTTGGTCGGTACATTAAGTGCTGACCGTTTGACCAAAAACCGACCAACTTTGGTCGGTTTTTTTAATAAAAAAATTTAAATTCTTTAACCGACCAACGTTGGTCGGTAATTTTAAATATAAATTCTTAAATATTATAAAATATTTTAAATAATAAAATAATTATTAAAATTTAAAAAATTGGATCCAGATTACCGACCAACGTTGGTCGGTAATCCAAAATTTTTTTGTCTGACCAGCTTGGTCAATTCGTTGACCAATTTACCGACCAACGTTGGTCGGTATTTAGTTTGAAAAAAATGTAAATTTTTTTTTCCCCAGTTTCCGTCCAACCTGGACGGTTTTTGGTCGCATTTTTTGACCGACCAACGTTGGTCGGAAATAATTGGTCGGTTTTTAGCAGATTTTTAGTAGTGGTACTAAAAAGATTATATCATCCTATTACTTGATCAACATATTGTGCGTCTAAGAGATCAAATGTGAACATACATGTGACCCTTGACATGCATTAGCAATTAGTAAATGCTACAAACTCCACTTCTGCCCCTCCAACTTCAACTTTTCTTTGTATTAGGAAACAACAGCAAGCTTAGACGATTAGTTTTAAAAAAATAAGATTCACTACATAGTGGCGAAGTTTATTAAAACGTAAACTAACGTACAAAAGTATATGGGAAATTAGACCAAAAAACCCCTATGAGTCAAATTTGAGAGAAATGAGGGAGCTTCAATTCTCTTTACAGTGATGGAGCATATTCAACACGCTAGATTTTAACAAGAATTTCTAAGGATATAATAAAGATCACCTTGTTGGTTAGAAGTTAGCACATCAACTAGTCGGTTAACTAGGATATGCCCATTTCTATAAAACGGCACAAGATGTTTACACTTGTATTTTTAGCTCATTAGCTTTCATAGGTATAGATACATCCGTAGAAAAATGGAAATGAAGCATTGGGTTTGTCTTCACATCAAATTCTCAACAAAAATTTCCAATCAATGCTCAAGATTTCAGGTTTTGACAGTGCCAATTTCTGCAATTTCATACTATTAGTATTTACTTTTGGTCTTGTAAAATTCCTCTTTATCAAGTTCAAACCATAAGATGGATATAATGTTAGGATTTTGCTATGAGTTTCTAATCTATTTGTTTTTAAAGGAAGGGAAAAGACTCCTAAAAGAAATAAATCTCCTTCATATGCATTATCCTTTTCTTGGAGGAATAGTCTTTGACATTTATAAATTGAAGATCTCTGCTTCTCACAACGACAACAATGTAGTCTTCGACATTTATAAACTAAAGACTACAACATTTATAAATTGAAGATCTACACAATTGTGGAATAGTCTTCAACATTCACAAATTGAAGATCTACACAATTGTGGAATAGTCTTCAACATTCACAAATTAAAGATCTACAATGTAGTCATTAAGAGAATCAAGTTTAGGAGGATATTTTAACTTTAGTATTTTTAATATTAGTATTAGTTTTTGATATTCTCTCTTATAAATATAGGTCCAAAGCACTTTAAATGGTAGTCGCTTTTGATAAATTTCTTTTATGCCTGATTTATCGTCATTAAGATTCTCTCTGTTAGCTTCCGCATACACCATATTATTTTGATCCCAACAAATGGTGTCAGTGCCAATGATTTAGCGAGATTGAAAACAGTTTCAAGATGAGTTCATATCATGTTGAAATCAATTTGATGATAAGGAAGATTTATCCACACAAAAAATTGAGCATAATGCTACTTATGGAGATAAATTTACAAATATTCAAACCTCTGTTACTTCATCTTTATAGAAATAAAACCTCAATTTTAACAAATGTTTAGGCCGCTTTTAAATCAATGCAAGTTTTAATGCATGCTTACTTGTAATGCATGGGCTCCATTGCCAGATTCAACTATGTAACGACCTAATCGATCGTTTTGAGCTTTAGTATTTTGATCGATGGTTTAAAGCCTTGAGTAGCTTTATAGGGTTTATTACGACTTGCGAGTATGGTTGGTTTTAACTTCCAAGAGGTTCAGGATTGGTTCGAAAGAGTAATTCTTATTATGGAAGCCTTAAGTTGGATGAGTTGATCAAGGTCTCACTTTTAAGTAAACGACCTCGGATTAATGATTTGATAGTTTCAAAAGGTTTGTATGGTAATTTTCTATGTGGGCATATGTTCGGATTTAGATTTGGAGAATCCTAGAATGTTTTGGTTCTATTTGCCGAAAGTATACAATTTGAAGGATTGGAGAGTTTATAGGTTTGACCGAAAGTTGACCTTGGTATTATCGGGTTCCGATTGTTGTTTTGGGACCTTATAAAGATTCATTTAGTTGATTGAAACTCTTGTGTAAATTTTGATTGAAATCCAGAATATATAGGCATGATTCTGACGTATTTGGCGAAGTTGAAATGTTTAAAAGTTAAGAGATAGATTTTTAGTTTTTGATTCTTGGTTTTGTTATTATTTTTTATGTTTTGAGTCTTGTAATTAGTTAGATTAGGTATTGGGACTTATTTGTATGATTGAACAGGAGCTGGAAGGCTCGGGTGTATTTCAAAATAGTTACAGATCATTTTGGAGTTGGTTGGTATTGCTGGTGCTGGTGTGTTGCACATGCGGTGCTTGTTGTGCAGGTGCGATGTTGCACTTGAGGATGACAAGGACTTTTAAGCGAAGTTGTACCTAGAGCTGGATGGCCGTACCTGCAGAGGTGCTGGTGCAGATGCGTAGTCGCTTTTGCTATATAAAGAGCGCACATGTGGAACCATAGATGCGAATGGTGCAGCGCAGGTGCAATGTTCGATTGGTTGCACATTTGGATCTCACAGAAGCGAGGATGTTTTCCATAGAAGTGGTGTCGCACCGGTGGCTAAGTGTGCGTATGTACGAGGATACCTGATAGGAGGGTTTTATATCGAGTTTTAGCACATTTTTCACTCTTTTGAGTTTTGAAGCTCGGGAAGAGGTGATTTTAGAAGGGATTTTCACAACTATTTTAAGGGTAAATAATTTCTAATTGGATTTAATTATACATCTTGATTCACCATGGATTTATACAATTAGAACATGTTTTTTTAAAGAAAAAATTTGGATTTTTATCTAACACTTAAGAGGGTGTATTTTGGGGGTTTTGAGGGTCGATTTGGACTCAATTTTAGAATCTAATCACATATTTGGACTCGTGGGGTCATGGGTAATTAAGATCTACCCCTTGAATCGAGTTTTGACCATTTGGGCCCGGATTGACATTTATTGACTTTGTGGGATTTGACTAAAGATTGGAGTTTTATTGTTTGGAGTTAAATTCTATAGCATTATTTGAATCGTTTGAGTGTATATTCGAGTTGTTTGGTGTTGAATTTGAAAGGCAAGATGGTTGTTGTTGGTTAAAGCTTGCATAGTAGAGGTAAGTCTCTTGTCTATCCTTATAAGAGAAAATTCTCCCTATAAGTGATCTATTTGCTATTTGTTACATGATTTAGGTGCCACATGAGGTGACGAGCATATATGCGTAGCTATCTTATGACCCTAGTTGAACAACGTTAGGATTATGATATGCCTTATTTGGATTTTATGAATTATTTATTTATGTTTCTTTGGATTCTATGACTATGTGATGAATCTCAATCATGATTATAAGTCATGCTAGAGTTATATCTTGTTTATTTGGATATGATGACTTCTTTCACTTATTGGGCTTTCTATTTAATCGTAGTCATACAATTGATGTAATGACCCGACAGGTTTTGAGCATTTATATTCAGTTCTGTGATTTGAGGTCATTAGTAGCTCCATATAGTATATTATGACTTGCATGTATAGTCGGTTTTGGTCTTCAAGTTGTTTGGAATTGATTTTGGAAGAATAATTCTTATTTTAGAAGCTTTAAGTTGGAAGAGTTGACCAAATTTGAATTTTGTATATTTAACTACGGATCGAAGTTTTGACGGCTCCATTAGATCCAGGTGGTTATTTTGGACTTTGGCGTATGCCTGGATTTGTATTTGGAAGCTTTTAGAAGGTTTTGTCCATAACTGGCGAAAGCTGACAATTTAACGTTTTTGAAGGTTCATAAGTTTGACTGGGAGTTGACTTTGATGACATCGGGTTCGGATTGTTGTTTCGGGAGTTGGGAGAGCTTTTGTTAAAGAACTCACTATTGTAGAGAAGATCTCCTTGGCTCACGGGGTGGCTTTAAGTGAGTGTGGATTTTGTGAGACCGGCCACAATTTCAGGAATAGGTTGACTTTCTTTCGTTTTTGTTATGGAAAGTGAAAGTCGTATTTCTGAAGGACGAGCGTATACAAGAAAAGGGAGAGCCATAGTGGTAGGGAATTTCCAGGTTATGTCTGTACTGTGACCTTATCAACCGTGTCAGAATAAGTATCAAATAAACCAAAAGTTATCAGCTTATTTCTTAAGTGCTTCAATTCGACGTGATCTATCACAGACGCTTTTGATTCAGACTCTTCCCCGACTTTCCACGCATCATGAGCGGATTATTTCTCCCTTTGAAACTCCATCCAAATTGTGGGATGACAGTAAACCCGTTTGCAAATCACAAAGCAGACAACTTGTCAATCTTCGTCTAGCTCCCTGGCCATTCTCCCAGAGCAGAGCTTGAAGCAAAGATCAGAACTTTAGGCGGGGGGCCTATGTCGATAGAGCTAAAGCAGTCATTCATTAATTCACCCTCGACATACTAAGGAAAACGGCTGATCTAACTACAGAACAAATACAGACATAAACATCAAAAACACCGCACAAAGCGCTCGCTCTAAAAAGGTGCCCTCCAATATTCGTCCTTCAAACTACCCATCAATCATCCAACACAACAAACTATTCATAAAAGAGAAATGAATTAAAGAAATCAGTGAATGAAATAAGGCGATAAAAAAAGACCTAGGAACGAGCAAAGAGGATTGGTTTCCCCATCTTAACATTTTGCTGATATAACCACTATGTTGTCGATTTCTAATAAACGTGATTGGCCAAATTCTGGATCATCTTCTGGAATCGTATAACTATCAAAAGTGAGTGACTGTTAGCTTCGGTTAGAGCGAAGCCCAAAATGGCGTAACCAAATAATTATTTTGCCAATGATCGATTTCATGCCACGGAATGAATCGAGGAACTAAGGACGTTTCCAATACCGATAGTAGCTCCCGCTGAAGTAATTGTAGCAGCTCCCGCACCCATTGATTTTGCACCTTCTAACATCTCGAGTTTAGAATTCTCCTCACGCTTTTTCCATCACGATTTTCTCTTCGAGAACAATCGCCTCGTCGATTCTTCCCCTCATTCTTTTTATCTTGGACATTGAGATGTTCATGCAAAGCATAGGCGTCACAAACGGTACACTGAACACCAACCCAACTCTGAGAAAGAAATTCTTGCAACTACGAAAACTACAACAACTTTCATGAACAGACGCTTTGTTAGTTCATTTTTTATATAACTTCAATTCAATAATTAAGAAAAAAGGTTAAAAAGGTTGAAGAAGCACCCCCTTTCCCCCCATTGTTGGGAGCCTCGCCCTCTTGACTTGATATGTCAAGAAGACTACAACCGATAGTGGATCATCTTTTACTTAAAAAGGCCCGCCTTTCTCATATATATGATAAAGGAAGTAGGCTATTTTTAGCTATTTTTGCTTTTCCTTGTATTTATTTTTCTGGGGGTCTAATATGAGATGTATAACGTGCTCATACTCATCCATTAAGTTGTTCCCCGCTTCAAGAGCTCCGCTAGGATACTAACTTGGTTACCTAGCATTGAATTAGGTAGAACACTCGTCCTACTTCATATATAGAAAAAGAACTAGTAAGTCCATTATTTTTAGTACTCCTAAGAGACCTTTTTCCTTTCCTTATATTGTATTAAATAAAAGCTAAAGCACTTTCTTTTAAGAATGTATCTGGTTCCATTTTTCTTTCGTTAGTTAAGCCACATTTTTTTCTAAAAAGGACTGTAGTAATTCTGTTTTGCAACTATTTGGAATGTCATTTGAAACTTGTGTGCAAAATTTGAGGTCATTCCGAGTTGATTTGATATGGTTCGGCACGAGTTTTGGAAGTTGAAAGTTCAAAAGTTTATTGAGTTGGATTTGAGGTGCGATTTGTGATTTTGATGTTATTATGTGTAATTTGAGGCCTCGGGTAGCTCCGTGTTATATTTTAAAACTTGTTGGCATGTTCGGACGGGATCCCGAGGGGCTCAGGTGTGTTTCGGACGGGTTTTGGACTATTTTGGACCATGTTAGATGTTGCTAGTTTGTGCTGATTTCTTGTGTTTCAGTTGTTCTTCGCCATCGCGATGATGAAGCCGCGATCGCATAGTGATTCCTAGTGCTTGCTGTTTTCATTCATCACGGATGCAACAGGTTGAGCGTGTTCGTGAAGTCGAATTGATGATTTTAAAAGAGAAATTGGGGGGTTTTGTATAAACTTTTTTAAACTGAATAATTTAGTTTTGAACATCAATTTGGAGTCAAATTTGAGTGAAATTAGTACGGCTGGTGTCGCGACCCAAAATCCCAACCTCTCGTTGTAACACCCCGACATTTTGAAACTATTTTGACCTTTAGTACGAATATAGACATTAAAAATGGACCTTCAAGTAAATTCCGTAACTTATAATTTTATTTGTCTTATTGGGTTACATGTGACGTATATCATAAAAATATTTATAAGAATAATAGCATGTAGTTATAAAATATACAATAGCAACCTATGGGTTGAGTTGGGTAAATTTTTCTTCGTGGGTTTTGGACCGGCAGCGTAGAGGATTTATGAACAAGAGCTTGAACCAGTAAATTTTTTCTTGCAATAGGAGAAGTGTACAAGATCGTAAATAACCTTTACGTTTTCTTCGAGATGGTTATTGTGGAACGTGTTGGAGCTTAAATTCAGATTGTTAAAGCTAAAGCTATCAGATTGAGACTATGCGAGATCGTTCGATTTGTGTTTTGGACGCCACAAGATTGGGAGACTTGCTTTTTGCGAGTTAAATGAGATTTTAAGCTTTAATACTTGCTTTTTCAAAATCCGTTTTGAAAATGTGTTTCTTCTGCCTGGTTCATGTGTTGGAACAACCGAGCGCTTGGCCAAATCGGTAGTCTTTGACTAGCCGCGAATATATTATTTTATGAAAAATAATACTAAAATTGTTTTATAAGTTGTTTGATGGTGTGATACGGCTGTGAGTCATGATGTTGGATTTGATGTTTTGAAATGGCTGTGAGCCATGATGTTGGGGCATTGTGTATGCCTTTGGACATCACTCGAGTATTGTATATGCTTCTTGATATAATTGGGACATTGTGCATGCTTCAGCGACAAGAGTGAGTTGCTCTAGTGGTGACCACCCTCCACTTCCAACCAAGAGGTTGTGAGTTCGAGTTACCCTAAGAGAAAGGTGGGGAGTTCTTGGAGGGAGGAAGCTGAGGGTCTATCGGAAATAACCCCTCTACCCCAGGGTAGGGGTAAAGTCTGCATACACACTACCCTCCCCAGACCCCATTAGTAGGATTATACTGGGTTGATATATTTGGGGCATTATGTATGTTTCAGTGGGCATTCGTCACATATTTAAGGCATTATGGTGCCGTTGTGGACTTGTTGGGGTGTTGTATTAATTTTCTTCACCGCCGTTTATGACAAATTTTTGGTGTGAATTGTGTTGGGATATAAAGTATTTCCTGTTAAATATTGGTTTAAACTTTATTGCGTATATATTATGGATTAATTTGTGTGCATATCATTTCTGTTCTTATGGTGTATTTGTATTTTCTAACACTTATTTCAGAGGTACTCAAAGTGGCGGGTCGAGGATCTTATTGAGTTATATTTACGTGTAACTCACTTCTTACCTGCATCTCTATGCAGATATCGTTGCGGGAGATAGAGTTAGTGGCTGACGAGTCTGTTCGAGTGGATTCTGTTGCTGAGGTGAGCCACCGCATTGTTCGTAGAGGCTGTCACTGCAGCTTTATCTAGTTTGTGTTAGTTATATCCTTCTCTTTCGGGTTTGCATACCCGTCGGTTCAACTCATGTTACTCTGTTAGATGCTCCATGGTCTTAGTGTGGGATTTGATTTAGAGTTTTATTATTTGCGTAATCGTTGTTCTTTCCATCAGATGACTAAGCTATTGGTTGGTAACTAGTTCCTCTTTAATTATTAATAATGCTTTTAGACTTGCACTTATTTTTCTCTCAGTATTTTTATAAATGGTTAAATTTATGAGAAATGGGTTCGCCTGGCAGGTGGTATTAGCTGAGTCCCAATCACGTCTAGGAGGTAGTTTGGAATGTGATAGTCGTGACAGCACCTAACACACCGGCTAGGCAAGCCGAAACATAACAATAAAGAACCAGAACAATAAATTTTATAGAAATAACATAAGTCTGAATTTTGATATAACAACAATACCGCTAATACAAAGTCAAATCCCCAGAAACTGGTAAGTACGAAGTCATGAGCTCTACAACGGAATACAAGTCTGAACTAAATAATAATATTGTCTAAACTGAAACAACAATACATAAGAAAAAAACATGTCAAAACTGCGGCCAAGAATGCAACTCTACCTCGCCTCTCGAAGATGGGTTCAATAAGTAAATCTACTGCTGATAATTGGTCCACACACCTAGATCTACACAATTAAGTTCAAAGTATAGTATGAGTACAACCGACCCAATGTACTCAATAAGTATCGTGACTAACCTCGGCGAGATAAAAGAAGCAAAAAATATAAATGATACCTTCTATAACCTGTACAGTTTCATAAAATCCAGCAAGTACAGAACAGTAATGTGATCATTTATAAGGTACTGAAAGGACTATCCGTGTGTGTGTGAGTACAATTACTCAAATTCTCTGTTCAGTCTCTAGTACAACATATAAGATGGTATGCAGATAAATCAGATAATAAACCATGGAAATTGTAAGTAAAGATAAAATGCAATTCCAAACAACACTGGCCAGACTTTCTTCAACTTTTCCATATCCGTACCAAACCACTGATCAGTTTTCCTCAATAGCCGCGTATACACCATCAAGAGAGAAATATGAGAGGGCGACCCTAGGGGGATGGATCCATATCTACACACTGCAGGAACAACTCACTTGCTAATGGAATCAACTGTACGGACAAATCACGTGTTGTACGAATAACTCACGTGCTAATAATATCAATAACTGGACAGCACGGACAACTGACGTGTTGCACGGACAACTCACGTGCTAATAGAATCAACCACAGGGACAACTCATGTGCTAATAATCATAATCCATCCGGCGTGATCAAAGGCTACCAGTCCAACTCAAAACATAGAGAAAGCAAATATGCGAGAATAAATGTACATGATCAATGATTATCAAATTTCATACTCTTGGATTGGTGTAAATAACATGCTATAGTGTAGGCATGTGCAATGTGTGCCATCACAACTAGAGCAGACAATTTCCATCAAGAAATAGCGATTTATCAGGTTCAACCGTAAGAATAAACTCAACAAAATCTCAAACATGGTACAAATAGGAGAAACATCTCAACTTGAAGTTTAGCAATAATTTCAAGGCATGTCATGGCCTAAGCACTACCCCGAGCATGGAAATAGTACCCTGGTACATGCATATGGGCTCAACCTCCAACATATGCGTCACTCATAGCACGTAGCTATCACAAATAATTCCGGCAACTAATGCCTCAACCAAGTTTAGATAAGATACTTATCTCAAGCAAGCCAAATCACTCCTCTAACAAGCCCTTCCCGTGTGTATCAACCTCCGAACGATCCGAATCTAACCAAACCAACTAAATATAATCAATAAAAGCCATAGGAATTGATTCCAAATGATAAAGCTAAGATCTTTAACCAAAATCAAAAAGTCAACCAAAAAGGTCAACCCCGGGCCCGCACCTCAGAACTTGACGAAATTTAGAATTTCGAACACACATTTGATTACGAGTCCAACCATACCAAAATCATCCAATTCCGACCTCAAATCGACCATCAAACCTCTATTTTTTATTTTTTAAAAGTTTCCATAAAATCCCTTATTTCTTCACTTAAATTCACTAATTAAATGCTAAAAATATAATATGGAATCATGAAATAATGACAAATCCAAGTAAAAAAAACTCTTACCCCGATCTAAATCTTGAAAATTCCCTCCAAAATCGCCCAAAACTGAGCTCTACAACTCAAAATATGAAATAATACTCTAAACCTTGATTTGGGATTTTAACAGTCTGCCCAGTTCTTCCCTATTCGCGAACGCGAAAGATGTCTTGCGTTCGCGAAGCACAAATCTCCCCAGCTGCCAATTCCTCCTTCGCGAACGCGATGACCATCGACCCCATGCCTACGCAAATGCGATACCTCTCCCACAAACGCGAAGGCTAAAGGCCTGATCCCCCAAGCTGGCCTTCCTTTTACGCGAACGCGGCTCCCTACTCGCGAATGCGATGCACAGCTTTCGCAAACATGAAGAGAAAAAGTAACCTCCATCAATAACACTACGCGGACGCGACCCTTGTGTCGTGAACGCGAAGAAGCCCACACCGGATATCAGATCAGCTGCCCAAACATGAAGAAATAATGCCCGAAACTCATCCGAAACACCTCCCGATGCCTCTGGGACCCCATCCAAACATGCCAACACCTAAAATACGAAACAAACTTAGTCAAAGCCTCAAATCACATCAAACAACATTGAAATCACGAATCAGACCCCAATTCATAAAGAAACTAATGAACTTCCAACTTCAAAAACCAATGTTAAAACATACCAAATCAACTCCTATTGACTTCAAATTTTGCACACTAGTCCCAAATGACACAACGAACCTATTCCAACTTCCATAACCAAAATTCGATCCCGATATCAATAAGTCAACTCTCGGTCAAACCTCTCAACTTTCCAAACCTTCAACTTTCCAACTTTTGCTAATTCAAGACAAATCAACCTACGGACCTCCAAAATAAATATCTAGATATACGCCTAAGTCCAAAATCACCATGCAAAGCTATTGGAACCATCAAAATACTATTTCAGATTCTTCTACACAAAAGTTAAACTCTAGTTCACTCTTCTAATTTAAGCCTTCAACCTTTTGACTAAGTATCCCAATTCGCTCTGAAACATCGCCAGAACCATACCAACCACCCCGGCAAGTCACATGATCATAAATGAATATAGAATAAGAAATAAATAGGGTAACAGAACTATAATACACAAAATGACCTGCTGGGTCGTTACAGTCTCCCCCTCTTAAGCAAACGTTCGTCCTAGAACGAGTCTAGAATCATACTTGGAGCATCAAATAGGTGTGGGTAGCTGCTCCGCATCTCCCACTAGTCCTCCCAAGTAGCCTCCTCGACCGGCTAACCTCTCCAGCAAACTTTCACTAATGCAATATATTTTGACCTCAACTTTCGAACCTACCGGTCCAAAATGGCCACCAGTTCCACATCATAAGTCAAATCCTAATCTAACTAAACCGTGCTGAAGTCCAAAACATATGATGGATCACCATAATACTTCCAGAGCTTAGAAACATGAAACATTGGATGATCACTCGATAAACTATGTGGCAATGCAAGCTTGTAAGCCACATCTCCAATCCTCTCAAGCGCCTCAAAAGCGCCAATATACCGTGGGCTCAACTTGCCCTTCTTATCAAACCTCATCACACCCTTCATAGGCAAAACTCTAAGTAAAACCTCTCACCCACCCTGAATGCAACATCACGAAACTTCATTTTAATATAGCTCTTCTGTCTGGACTGTGCTGCACGAAGTAGATCCTGAATCAACTTGACTTTTCCAAGGCATCCTGAACCAAATCAGTACACAACAACTTATCCTCTCCCGGCTCAAACTAACCAACTGGATAACGACACCACCTCCCATATAAGGCCTTATAAGGATCCATCTGAATACTCCATTGTTAGTTGTTACTGTAGGTAAACTCCGCAACCGGTATAACCTGATCCTAAGAACACCTGAAATCCATATCACAGGCATGTAGCATGTTCTTCAATATCTGAATGGTGCGCTCAGACTGCCCGTCCGTCTAGGGGTGAAATGATGTACTAAACCCAACCCGTGTGCCCAACTCTCATTGCACTGCCCACCAAAACTACAATGTGAACTGTGTGCCCCGATCAAAAATGATGGAGATGGGCACGCCATGCAAACGATTGATATCTCGGTTGTAGATCTGAGCCAATTGCTCTGTAGAATAAGAAATCACCACCAGAATGAAATGTGCGGACTTAGTCAACCAGTCCTAAATCACCCAAACTGCGTCAAATTTCTTCAATGTTCGTGGGATCCCAACAATGAAATCCATGGTAACCCGCTCCCACTTCCACTTGGTAATCTCAAGTCTCTGAAGAAAACCGTCCGGCCTCTGATGTTTGTACTTCACATGCTGACAGTTCAAGCATCGAGCCACATACTCTACTATATAATTCTTCATTTTTCTCCACCAATAGTGTTGCCTCAAATCCTGATACATCTTAGCGGCACCCAGATGAATGGAATACCGCGAACTGTGGGCCTCCTCAAGAATCAACTCACGTAACCCATCCACATTAGGCACACAAATCCGACCCTGCATCTGCAATACTCCATTATCTCCAATAGAAACCTCATTGGCATCATTGTGCTGCACCGTGTCCTTAAGGACAAGCAAATGGGGGTCGTCATACTAACGCTCTCTGATGCACTCATATAAAGAAGACTAAGAAACCACGCAAGCAAGAACCCAGCTAGGCTCCGAAATATCTAACCTTACGAACTGATAGGCAAGGCATGAACATCCAATGCTAGCAGTATTTCAACAACTTAAATATATGCAAGGCTACCCATACTCTCAGCCTTTTTGCTCAAGGCATTGGCCACCACATTGTCCTTCTCGGAATGATACAAAATGGTGATATCATAGCCTTTTAACAGCTCCAACAAGACACGACGTAGAGATAAAGCCTCCAAATCTTCAATGTGTGAACAATAGCTGCCAACTCTAGATCATGAACGGGGAGTTCATTTCATGGGGATTCAACTGGCACAAAGCATATGCAATCACACCACCCTCCTGCATCAAGACACACCCAATACCAATCTGAGAAGCATCACAATAAACCGTATATAAACCCGATGCTGAAAATAAAACTAGAATTGAAGTTGTGGTCAAGGCAGTCTTGAGCTTCTGAAAGCTCTCCTTACACTCATTAGATCACCTAAATGGGGCACCCTTCTGGGTAAATCTGGTCAAAGGTGTAGCAATGGACGAGAAACCCTCCACAAAACGGTGATAATATTCGGCCAACCCAAGAAACTCCGAATCTTAGTAGCTGAAGATGGTCTGGGCCAACTATGAACTGCCTCAATCTTCTTTATATCTACCTCGATCCGCTCACTAGACACAATGTTCTCTAAGAACGCCATAGAATCAAGCCAAAACTCACACTTGGAGAATTTAGCATACAACTTCTCCTTTCTCAACGTCTAAAGTACAATCCTCAGATGCTGCTCAGGATACTCCAAGCTGCGTGAGTACACCAGTATATCATCAATTAATACTATGACAAAATAATCAAGATATGCTTGGAATACACTATTCATCAGGTGCATGAAGGCTGCTGGGCGTTGGTTAGTCCAAATGACATCACAAGAAACTTGTAGTGACCATATCGTGTCCTAAATGCCGTCTTTAGAATATATGAATCCTAAATCTTTAACTGGTGATACCCAGACCTCAAATCAATCGTAGAGAACACTCTAGCACCCTGAAGCTGGTCAAATAAGTCATCATTACGCGATAGTGGGTATTTGTTCTTAATTGTAACTTTGTCCAACTGCCTGTAATCAATACACATCTGCATAGTACCATCCTTCTTCTTCACAAATTGAACCGGTGCACCCCAAGGCGACATACTAGGCATGATGAATCCCTTATCAAGTAGCTCCTGAAGTTGTTCCTTTAATTCTTTCAACTCTGCTGGTGCCATACGATATAGTGGAGCAGAGATGGGATGAGTGTCTGGCACCAGAGCAATACTAAAATCAATGTCCCTATTGGGTGGCATGCCCGGCAGATCTGCAGGAAACACATCTGAAAAGTCTCTCACTACCGAAATTGACACAACGGTAGGAACATCAGTACTAACATCCCTCAAAAGGCCAAATATGCCAGACATGCCTTCCCAACCATCTGTTGGGCCTTCAAATATGAAATCACTCTACGAGAACATAGTCCATAGAACCCCTCCACTCAACCCTAGGCAATCTCGACATCACCAATGTCACGATCTTAGCGTGATAATCTAGAATAGCGTGACATGGTGACAACCAATCCATGCCTAAAATCATGTCAAAATCAACCATGCTAAGTAGTAAAAGATCAACTCTCGTCTATAATCCCCAACAACAATAGAATCACCCACCGATGTAGATACATGAGCAGGGTTAACTAAAGAATCATGGGTCATATCCAAACAACGTGCATATTATGATGACACATATGAATAAGTGGACCAGGATCAAATAATATTGAAGCATCCATATGGTATACTGAAACAATACATGTGATCACAGCATGAGATGACTCGGATCGACTTCCTCCTGTAGGGCGGCCTCAAGCTGACTGGGCCCCACCCCGAGCTAGCTGTGCAGGTGGTGTAGCTCTTGGTGCTGGAATGATAGGCTGAGAAATCTACTGTGGAACCCTACCCAATAGTCCAGGGCAATACCTCTTGAGATGACTCTAGTCTCCGCACTAAAAATCACCTCTCCTCTGGTGGAGCTACTGCCTTGATAGTCTGAATAGCTACCCCAGGAACCTTGTGGTATGAACTCTCTGTTGGAAATGCATTAAATGATGACTGATCTGGGCGTACACTGTAGAAACTGTGGCTAACTGAATAACCATGAGGAACATAGAGAGCCGCTTGAATGGGTCTGGAAGAACGACCCCTGTTGTAACGGGACTAGCCTCCAAATGAGGCACTGCTGAATCCAGCTGAACAACTAGGCCTCTTGGCCTCCCAGCCCTCATGCTCCTGCCTACGAACCAGCTCTAAGCATCTAGCAAATTGACCACCTCGTCAAACCTCGCACCCGCCGTAACCTCTCGAGCCATAATGAAGCGTAATCCATAGTTGAGGCCATCAATGAACCTCTTAATCTTCTCCCTCTCAGTGGGAACCAACCATACTGCATGACGAGCCTACTCCAAAAACCCTATCTCATACTGAGTCGCGGTCATGCCCTCATGGTGTAGCTACTCAAACTCTCTATGCAACTCCTCCCTACGAGTATGTGGAACAAACTTCTCTAAGAAGAGAACTGAGAACTCATGCCATGTAAGTGGCACTGCGCCAGCTGGCCTACCTAACTCATAATCTTGCCACCACTTGTAGGCTACCCCTGTCAGGTAAAAGGTATTGAATAAAACCCTATGGGTGTCCAAAATACCCGTTATACGAAGGATCTGTTGACACCGGTCTATGAAATCCTGATCATCCTCCGACTCTACTCTAATGAAATCTGTAGGATTAAGCCTCCCAAACCGATCCAATCTCTTGTGCTCATCGTCACTCATATAGGGACCAACCTCGGCCCGAGCGACAGCAACCGACTGAACTGGCAAAACACCCAGTGTGTGGGACCCTTGAGTCAGTTGCTTTGGAGTACGGGCGGTAGGAGTCTGGGCAATTTCCCCTGCATGTGAAGTGCCTGGTGCATCTAGAATTGACACTGCCTGAGCCAGGCTCGTGCACACAGTCAAAATCTTGGCTAAGGCCTTCTGAAGGCTAGAGATCATAATAGGCACTGCTGGTGCCTGAGCTGGTCCCACCGGCCCAACCACATCTTGTACCTGCTCCTAAGATGGAGCAACTGGTGGCTTTATAGGTGCTACTCTGGCTATAGTACGAGCCACACCTCATCCTCTACCTTGGCCCCGGCCTCCCGCGGCCCTAGCTGGTGGTACTAGTGGTCGTTCGCCTGATCCCGTCGCACGTGTCCTCGCCATTTGTGAGAGAATAGAAGAGTCGAGTTCAAATTTCAAAAATAACAAATCTACATGCATTGAATACAAGAAAGTGAAGTTTCCTAATAGTTCAGTAGCCTCTCAAAGATAAGTACAGACGTCTCTGTACTGATCCGCAAGACTCTATTAACTTGTTCACGACTCATAATATCTATGAACCTAGAGCTCTAATACCAACTTGTCACAACCCAAAATCCTAACCCGTCGTGATGGCGCCTAACACACTGGCTAGGCAAGCCGAAACATAACAATAAAGAACCAGAACAACATAAATTATAGAAATAGCATAAGTTTGAAACCTCAATGTAATAAAGTATTGCCAATACAAGGTAAATCTCCCAAAAACTGGTAAATACGGAGTCATGAGCTCTATAATGGAATACAAGTTTGAGCTAAATAATAATATTGTCTGAACTAAAATAACAGTACATAAGAAAAGGACAAGTCTCAAATGCGGCCAAGAATGCATCTCTACCTCGCCTCTTGAAGCTGGGTCCAACAAGTAAATCTATCATTGATAACTATGCCCCACACCTGGATCTATACAATTAAGTGCAAAGTGTAGCACGAGTACAAACAACCCAATATACTCAATAAGTATCGGAACTAACCTCGGTGAGCAAACAAAGAAAAAATTAGAAATGATACCTACTATAAGTTGTACAGTTTCATAAAATCCAGCATGTACAGAACAGTAATGTGATCATGTATAAGGTACTGAAATGACTATCCGTGTGTGTGTGTGTACAATTACTCCAATTCTCTTTTCAATCTCTAGTACAACATATAAGATGGTATGCAGATAAATTAGATAATAAACCATGGAAACTGCAAGTAAAGAAGAAATGCAATTCCAAACAACACTGGCCAGACTTTCCTCAACCTTTCCATTTTCGTACCAAACCACTGATCAGTTTTTCTTAATAATCACGTGTATACCATCAAGAGAGATACATGAGAGGGTGACCCTAGGGGGATGGATCTATATCCACACGCTGCACGGACAATTCACGTGCTGCACGGACAACTCACATGCTAATAATATCAATAACTAGATCCCTATGGACAACTCACATGCTAATAGAATCAATTGCACGTCAACTCACCTGCCAATAATCACAATCTTCCTGGCGTGGTCACAAGCTACCAGTCCAGCTTATAACACAGAGAAAGCAAATATGCGCGAATACATGTACATGATCAATGATTATCAAGTTTCATACTCCTGGATTGGTGAAATATCATGCTATTGTATAGGCATGTGTAATGTGTGCTATCACAACTAGAGCAGACAATTTTCATCAAGAAATAGCAGTTTATCAGGTTCAACCATAAGAATAAACTCAACGAAATCCCAAACATGGTTGAGCTCTCATAAAGGGGTAGAAATAGGAGAAACTTCTCAAATTGAAGCTTAGCAATCATTTCAAGGTATGTCATAGCCTAAGCACTACCTCGAGCATGAAAATAGTACCCTGATACATGCATATGGCTCAACCCCACACATATGCGCCACCCATAGCACGTAGCTATCACAAATAATTCTGGCAACTAATGCTTCAATAAAGCTTAGATAAGATACTTACCTCAAACAAACCAAATCACTCATCTAACAATCCCATCTCGCGCGTATCGACCTCTGGACGATCCGAATCTAACCAAACCAACTAAATATAACTAATAAAAGCCATGGGAATTGATTGCAAATGATAAAGCTAAGATCTTTAACCAAAATTAAAAAGTCAACCCCGAGACCACACCTCGGAACCTGACCAATTTTACAAATTCCAGACACCTAATCAAGTAAGAGTCCAACCATACAAAAATCATCCAATTCTAACCTCAAATCGACCTTCAAACCTCCATTTTTTATTTTTGAAAAGGTTCCACAAAATCTCCCCTTTCTTAACTTTAATTCACTAATTAAATGCTAAAAACAAAGATGGAATCATGAAATAACAATAAATCCGAGTCAAAAACACTTACCCTTATCCAAATCTTGAAAATTCCCTCCAAAATCGCCCAAAGTCGAGCTCTACAACTCAAAATATGAAATAGTACTCTAACCCTCGATTTAGATTTTTAACAGTCTTCCCAGTTCTTCCCTCTTCGCGAACGCGGAAGATGTCTCACATTCACGAAGCACAAATCTTCCCGGCTACCAATACCTCCTTCGCAAACATGATAACCCAATAGCGAACGTGATGACCATCGACCCCATGCCTACCCGAACGTGATACCTCTCCCGCGAATGCGAAGGCTAAGTGTTTGATGCCCCAAGCCTACCTTCCTTCTACGCGAACATGGCTCCGTGATCGCGAACACGATGCATAGCTTCCTCAAGCCTTCGCGAACGCGGAGAGAAAATGTCACCTTCCATCAATAACACTATGCAACCACGACCGCTATGTCACGAACACAAAGAAGCGCACACCAGATATCAAATCAGCTGCCCAAACATGAAGAAATTATGCTGAAACTCATCCGAACACCCCCAGGGCCCCATCCAAACATACCAACAGGTCCTATACAGGATACGGACTTAGTCGAAACCTTAAATCACATCAAACAACATCGAAATCACAAATCGCATCCCAATTCAAGCCTAATGAAACTAATGAACTTTCAACTTCTAAAACCAATGCTGATACATATCAAATCAACTCCGAATGACCTCAAATTTTGAACACTAGTCCCAAATGACACAACAAACCTATTCGAACTTCTAGAATCAAAATTCGACCCGATATCAATAAAATAAATTCTCGGTCAAACCTCTTAACCTTCCAAACCTTTAACTTTTTAACTTTCGCCAATTCAAGACAAAATAACCTACGGACCTCCAAATCAATATCTGGACATACACCTAAGTCAAAAATCACCATACGAATCTATTGGAACCATCAAAATGCCATTTTAGAGTCATCTACATAAAATTTAAACTCTAGTCAACTCTTTCAACTTAAGCCTTCAACCTTTGGACTAAGTATCCCAATTCACTTCGAAACAACCTCGGAACCAAACCAACTACCCCAGGAAGTCACATAACTACAAATGAATAGAGAATAAGTAATACACAGGGGAACGGGGCTACAGTACACAAAATAACTGGATGACTTGTTATAGTTGGACTTGTATTCAAATGGGTTGTCAGAATTAATGAGTTTTGTCGGGTTCCGAGGAGCGAACCCGGGTTGAATTTTTGGTTGACTTCGAATATTTAATTAAAGATTCGATCTTTATCACTCGGGTTTGTTTCTTGTGGCATTATTTGATGTTTTTAGTTGCTTTTGTCTAGTTTCGGGTCGTTCGGAGGTTGATTCGCAGGATGTCATTTCTAGAGTGTTGTTTTTGCTTGCTCGGTATTGGTTTGCCTTGTTCGAGGTAAGTAATATATCTAATTTTATATTTGAGGGTAATTATCCTTGAGAATTATTTTATTTTAGGTGGGTTGGGGGTGACGCACGTGCTAGGTGACGGACGTGTGTGCATGCACCGAGGTATTTATGATCTGGGTAGTTCTTAGGCTATTATATGCCTTGTTTTGATATCACACTTCTTTGATATTATGTTTCGTTCATTTATATGACCATGTGAGATATTATTCATGCAATCATGTCTAGGCTATCTGCTTAATTATTTGAGACATGATAGGGCTATGTTTTCCATGTTGAGCTATTTGCCTTAGTATTAGTCATATTGTTCAATCATGATACTTATATCTGCATGTTATATCTCTGTGTCTTTACACTTTTGATATGTTTTCTCACATGTTATTGGTGTCCTTGTATGTGACACGAGTTTGAGTTGTATTTGTGGCACATTATGATACTCCATGTTGTATAATTGGATTATGTTTCTATGAGATGTGAGCTATTGAGACTTGAGAGGATTGATGACTGGTGTGGGCCAAAGGATCGGGTTGCATGCTATAACGAATTGATATTGGATCAGGATGCACGCCGCAATAGGACATATTGGCTTTTAATTAGCGCTTGGGCAGGATCCGCCCCTTCGGAATCTAACATGCCAGCAGTGGGCACAGGCACAATGATATATACATGTGCTTTGGTGAGGGGCATTTGATCTAAGAACCCATACAATGATGAGTGAATGTGTGTGTGATGAAGTGGGGCATTTGAGTCAGGGACCTTGAGTGTGCTGAGAGTGAGTGTACTTGATGAAACACTGTGAAATTATTTACTTGACATGTATATTTGATATATAGGTATAGAGATGTATTTTCCTCATGCTAAACGGTAATGTGACATTTGATGACTTGACATGTATATTGACATATAGGCATAGAGATGTATTTCCTCATGCTAACTGGTAAACAAAAAATCATTTTGTTGTTGTGAATTGGAAAACATAGTTCTTTTTTATAAACACATGTTTAATTGATTTCAGTGGTAAGATTTGGACTTTGACTGGTATACTTAAAAAGCATGTATACTTTTCCGTAACTGTAAACGAGCTGAGCATAATACCTTTTAAGTTATTCACTTTTACCATCTTCATTATATTATTATGAGTTGTTATTGGCTATTGGTATTGGACTCTTACCATCTTCTAAGCTCGTCACCACTTTCAACTTGAGGTTAGGTTTGTTACTTATTGAGTACATAGGGTCGGTTGTACTCATACTGCACATCTGCACCTTGCGTGCAGATTTTGGAGTTGATGTTGCTGTTTATGGTGGGAGCTGGCATTGAAAATGTACCTGCATTCCGAATTTCGCTACCACTTGTCCTTGGTAGTAATATATTCAAATTTTGTTTATGTACATTCCAAATAGATGTTGTATTATTTCATACCAGCTTTGTAAATCTAAGTCTTAGTGCTCGTGACTTGTACAATTCATGCTTCTTTTACCTTGCTGAGGTTGGTTATGATACTTGCCGAGTACATTGGCTTGGTTGTATGCATGCTACACTCTACACTTAATTGTGCAGATCCAGGTGTTGGGACCAGTCATTAGTAGTGGAGTTATTTGTTGAGCCGAGTATCGACAGACAAGGTAGAGCAGCATTCTCACTCGCAGTCTTGGCGTCTCTTTTCTTATGTACTGTTGTTTTTAGTACAGACAGTATTATTGTTTTGCTTCCAGACTTGTATTCAGTTATAGAGCTCATGACTCTGTATTTACTAGTTTCTGGGGAATTATCATGTATTAGTGGTATTGTGCTATTGTCACGACCCAAAACCTGACCTGTCATGATGGCGCCTATAGCTATACTAGGCAAGCCGACATCTCCAAAACACTTTCAAGATTTAACATAAATGAATTAATATATTTAAAATAACCAAAGTCTTTCATAAAAATGGGGTAAAACCCAAAGCATAAGTGGGGAAAAATAGCCTGACATCGGGGTGTCACTGAGTCATGAGCATCTAGATATCCAAACTAACAAAACAGTGTCTAAGTATAAATACAGAAAAGAAGGAAAACATAGAAGGAGAGACAAGGTCTGCGGACGCCGGCAACTACCTCGTAGTCTCCGGTACTCGATCGCGCACGAACTCAATGACCTCCGTGATCAAACACACATGGATCTGCACATGAAATGCATGGTGTAGTATGAGTACAACCAACTCAGCAAGTAATAGAAATAAATAAGGAGCTGAAAAGGTAGTGACGAGCTAATACAATTCAGTTCATTTTCAATAATTCCAGCAAAAAATAGACATGCTTTCAAATCCGGCAGTTCAAATCAAATCGGTTTTATACAGTTAAAGTGCAGGTAAATCCGGTTATAGAATCTTTCAGATATTTCATGACAATGACAGATAGAAACTAAGTGCATCAACAAATGAAAAAGCAAGTACAGCCTCTCAGGGCAACAGTCACTCAACTCGTCATAACAACTCAATCACTCGGCTCTCAGCCCTCAGTACTCACACTCAATAGGTACCTGCGCTCACTGGGGGTGTGCAAACCACGGAGGGGTTCCTTCAGCCCAAGCGCTATATTATTGCAGCATGTAGCCCGATCCCATAATATATAAATAGCCATACGGCTCGTTGCGGCGTGCACCCGCTCTCTCTCTCTCTCTCTCTCTCTCTCTCTCTCTATATATATATATATATATATATATATATACAGCCCTAAGGCTCGTTGCGACGTGCAACCCGATCCATATATATACATATAGCTCATAGCTCGGCACTCAGGTCCTAACTCAGTCACCAACCTCTCCAGTCTCTCGGGATCTCAGAAATCATAAAGATTAGCCCAAACAAAATAACATAGTGTATCAACAAGAATCAAGAAGAGACTGAGATATGATGCGCAAGTAAAATCATGACTGAGTACAAGACAATAATTAGCAAATAATTCAACAAGTATGAGACCTCTGCGGGTCCCAATAGTACTATCACATAGCCTAAGCATGATTTCTATCATGATTTGCAGTCAAATTTCTATAACAGAAAGAGAACATGTAATTAACAATAGTCTATTCGACTTTACAGTCTCACGGGACGGACCAAGTCCCAATCCCCCATGGTGCATGCCCACACGCCCGTCACCTAGCATGTGTATCACCGCCAAAATAGTCACATCATACAAAACTCCGGGGTTACATACCCTCAGGACCAGATTTAAAATTGTTACTTACCTCAAACCGCGCAAAATCCTATTCCGCAATCCCCTTTCCCCTCGAATCAATATCCAAACGCCCCGAATCTAGCCACAAGCAGTACGATATAATTAATATAAGCTAAAATAATCAATTCCACAAGAAAAACACGAAATCATAAGCCAAAATCCGAAATAGGCTCGAACCCGGCCCCCCGGGCCCACGTCTCGAAAATCCAATAAAAGTCACAAAACCCGAAAGCCCACTCACTCACGAGTCTAACCATACTAAATTCATCAAAATCTGACATCATTTGGTCCTCTAAATCCCCAAAATCCACTCTCTAATTCTCAAGCCCTAAACCTCCAAATTTCACTTCAAAATCTCGCTAATTAGGTGGGGAAATCAGTGGGGAATCAAGATTTATGATAAAAAATGAGTACAAAAAGATTACATCAATAATCCCTTCAAACATATTCTCCAAAATCACCTAAGTCCGAGTCTCAAATGGTGAAATAAGACTAAAATCGTGAACCCTTGCTTTTAAACCTGCGACGCCACACCTGCAGAAAATCCATCGCAGGTGCGAATCCCACTTAAAATTCCAGATTTTGCTCCTTCGGCTTCAAGACTGCATTTGTGCCTATCGCAGGTACGGAAACCCATCGCATCTGCAGCTAAAACTCGCACCTGCGCCCAGCTTCCCGCTTTTACGACCATCACATGTGCAGGAAAATCTTCGCACCTGCGGCTTCTGCTCAACTTCTCCTTGGCCACTTCTGCGGTCCCATCCCTGTATCTGCGAGCTCGCAACTACGGTTCCCACTCCGTAGGAGCGATTACACCAGCAACAGCAGCACTCCAGCTGCCCTTCTCAAATCTAAACCAAGTCCGAAACCTCCCGAATTCCACCTGAGGCCCCCAGGATCTCAACCAAACATCCCAACAAGTCATATAACCCAATACGAACTCAGTCGAACCTTTTGAATCACTCAAAACAATATCAAAACACCGATTACACTCGGATTCCAGCCTAAAGAACTTCTAAACTTCCGAATTCCGCAAACGACACTGAAACCTACCAAACCACGTCCGATTGACCTCAAATTTTGCACACAAGTCATGTTCAATGTTACGGAATTATTCTAACTTCAGGAATCGGAATTCGACCCCGATATCAAAAAGTCAACCCATCGGTCAAACTTCCCAAAAATTCGACTTTCATCATTTCAAGCCTAAATTAGCTACAGACCTCAAATTCACAGTTCGAACACGCTCCTAAGTCCAAAATCACCCAATTTAGCTAACGGGACCGACAGAACTCCATTCCGGAGTCATCTTCACACACTTCCAACTACGGTCAAAATCTCGAGACTTAAGCTTCCGTTTTAGGGACTAAGTGTCCCAAAACACTCCGAAACCAAAAACAAGTCATCTCGGCAAGTTACATAAGCAGAAACAGATACGGGGAAAATAATAAATAGGGGATCGAGGCTAATACACTCAAAATGACCTGCCGGGTCGTTAAATCCTCCCCCTCTTAAAACAATCGTTCATCCTCCAACGAGCATAGAGACATACCTGAAGTGGTGAAAAGATGAAGATAATGGTTGCGCATATCATGCTCAGTCTCCCAAGTCGCCTTCTCGACCGGCTAACCCCTCCATTGAACCTTCACAAAAGCAATATTCTTCGACCTCAGCTTTCGAACCTGCCTATCCAAGATCGCCATCGGCTCCTCAATATAAGATAAGTCCTTGTCCAACTGGACTGAGCTGAAATCCAATATGTGAGACAGATCGTCGTGATACTTCTGGAGAATAGAAACATGGAATACTGGATGAACTCCTGCTAGACTGGGAGGCAAGCCAAGCTCATAAGAAACCTCCCCAACACGTTGCAATACCTCAAATGGATCGATAAACCTCGGGCTCAGCTTGCCTTTCTTTTCGAACCTCACAACACCCTTCATGGGTGACACCCGGAGCAATACCCGCTGTCCAACCATGAATGCAACATCGCGAACCTTCCGATCCACATAACTCTTCTGTCTGGACTGGGCTATGTGTAGTCTATCCTGAATCACCTTAACCTTTTCCAAAGCATCCTAAACCAAATCTGTACCCAATAATCTAGCCTCGCCCGGCTCGAACCAACCCACTGGAGACCTACACCACCTACCATATAGAGCCTTATACGGTGCCATCTGGATGCTCGACTGATAATTGTTATTGTAGGCAAACTCCGCTAGTGGCAAGAACTGATCCCACGAACCCCCAAACTCCATCACACATACACAGAGCATATCCTCTAATATCTAAATAGTGTGCTCGGACTGTCCGTCCATCTGAGGGTAAAATGTTGTGCTCAACTCCACTCGAGTACCCAACTCATATTGTATGACCCTCCAGAACCGTGATGTAAACTACGTACCCTGGTCAGAAATAATAGATACCGGTATGCCATGAAGCCTACCGATCACGCGGATATACACTCGAGCCAGCTGCTCGGAAGAATAGGTAGTCATCACAGGAATGAAATGAGCTAACTTGGTCAGTCGGTCCACAATTACCCAAACTGCATCAAACTTCCGCTGAGTCCGTGGAAGCCCAACAATAAAATCCATAGTGATCTGCTCTTATTTCCACTCTGGAATCTCTAACTTCTGAAGCAACCCACCTGGTCGTTGATGCTCATACTTCACCTGCTGGCAATTTAGGCACCGAGCTACATACTCCACTATGTCCTTCTTCATTCTCCTCCACTAGCAATGCTGTCTCAAGTCTTGATACATCTTCGCGGCACCCGGATGAATAGAATACCGTGAACTATAAGCCTCCTAGAGAATCAACTCATGCAAACCATCTACATTGGGCACACATAGCCTGCCCTGCATCCCCAATGCACCATCATCCCCTATAGTGACCTCTTTAGCATCACCGTGTTGGACCGTGTCCTTAAGGACAAGCAGATGGGGGTCATCATACTGACGCTCCCTGATACGATCATAAAGAGAAGACCGAGAGATCACACAATCCAATACTCAACTCGGCTCAGAATCATCCAATCTAACAAACTGGCTAGATAAGGCCTGAACATCCAATGCCAATGGCCACTCTACTGCTAGAAGATATGCTAAGCTCCCCAAACTCTCCGTCCGGCAACTCAAGGCATCGGCCACCACATTGGCCTTCCCGGGATAGTACAAGATGGTGATATCATAGTCCTTAAGAAGCTCCAACCACCTCCGCTGATGCAAGTTAAGATCCTTCTATTTGAACAGATGCTGCAAACTCCAATGATCAGTGTAAATCTCACAATGGACCCCGTACAAATAGTGTCGCCAGATCTTCAAGGCGTGAACAATAGATGATAACTCAAGGTCGTGGACATGATAGTTCTTCTCATGGGGCTTCAACTGGCGTGAAACATAAGCAATCACTCTACCCTCATGCATCAGAACACACCCAATACCGATCCGCGAGGCATCACAATACACTGTGTAAGAACCAGAAGCTGATGGTAGGACAAGAACTGGAGCCGTGGTCAAAGTAGTCTTGAGCTTCTGAAAGCTCTCCTCGCACTCCTCCGACCACCTAAAAGAAGCACCCTTTTGGGTCAATTTAGTCAAGGGTGATGCAATAGATGAGAAGCCCTCCACAAAACGGCGGTAATAACCAGCCAAACCGAGAAAACTCCAAATTTCCGTGGTTGAGGACGGTCTGGGCCAACTCTGAACCGCCTCTATCTTCTTCGAGTCTACCTGAATACCCTCACTGGACACCACGTGTCCCAAGAACGCCATTGAACTGAGCCAAAACTCATACTTGGAGAACTTTGCATAAAGCTTCTCCTCCCTCAACCACTGTAACGCAATCCTCAGACGTTGGGAATGCTCCTCCTGGCTACAAGAGTACACCAGGATGTCATCAATGAATACAATAATGAACGAGTCAAGGTAAGGCTGAAACACAGTGTTCAACAGATGCATGAACGTTGATGGGGCGTTGTTCAGCCCAAAAGACATCACAAGGAACTCATAATGGCCATATCGAGTCCTGAAAGTTGTCTTTAGAATATCTGAGTCCCGAATCTTTAGCTGGTGATACCCTGACCTCAAATCAATCTTGGAGAACACTCTCGCTCCTTGAAGCTGGTCAAACAGATCATCAATACGCGGCAATGGATACTTGTTCTTGATTTTGACCATGTTCAACTGTCTGTAATCAATGCACATTCTCATAGTACCATCCTTCTTCTTCACAAATAAAACTGGTGCACCCCAAGGTGACACATTAGGCCGAATAAACCCCTTATCAAGGAGTTCCTGAAGCTGCTCCTTCAATTCCTTCAACTCTGTCGGTGCCATACGATACGGTGGAATTGAAATGGGCTAAGTGTCCGGCACCAAATCAATACCAAAATCAATATCCTTATCAGCCGGCATGCCCGGCAGGTCTGCAAGAAACACATCTGGGAAATCTCGCACCACTGGAACAGAATCAATAGCAGGGGTCTCTGCACTGACATCCCTCACAAAGGCTAGATAAGATAGACAACCCTTCTCAACCATCCGCTGAGACTTCAAGTATGAAATAACTCTATTGGGAACATAGTGTATGGAGTCGCTCCACTCAACCCTAGGCAATCCCGGCATCGCCAACGTCACGGTCTTAGCGTGACAATATAGAATAGCATGACATGGAGACAACCAATCCATACCCAAAATCACATCAAAATCGACCACACTAAGCAACAAGAGATCCACTCTAGTCTTCAGACTCCCAATAGTCACCACACATGACCGACATACATGGTCCACAATGACAGTATCGTCCACTGGTGTAGACACATAAACATGTGAAACTAGAGACTCACAAGGCATATCAAGATAATGAACGAAATATGAGGACACATATGAATAAGTGGAACCAGGGTCAAATAATACAGAGGCATCTCTATGGAAAATTGAGAGAATACCTGTAATCACAACATCCGAAGCAATGGCATCTGGTCTGGTAGGAAGAGCACAGAAACGGGCATGGCCGCCCCGTGATCGGCCCGCCCTGGCATAAATGAGCCCTGACTCGATGGAGCACGAGACAAACTCTGAGCTGGGAGAGAACTGAGAGATAAATGGCCCTGATGATAACTATGTGAACCATGGCCATATGATGCACCACGGTGAACTAGGCGAGTCGTCTGAGTATGTCTGAAAGGACGACCTCCACCATGGTGGAACTGACCCCCAGAAAGAACACTGCTAAATCCACCCTGACCATGAGGCCTCTTGGCCTCCCTCTCGACCCGCTCCTGGCTGCAAACCATCTCAATCTGACGAGCAATATCGGCAACCTCATCAAAAGTAGCACCAGACACTCTCTCTCTAGTCATAAGAAATCACAGCTGAAAAGTGAGGCCATCTATGAACCTCCTGATCCTCTCCCTGTCTGTAGGAACCAACCAGATAGCATGACGGGCCAACTTTGAAAATCTCATCTCATATTGCGTCACAGACATATCACCCTGACGAAGCTACTCAAATTGTCTGCGCAGCTCCTCTCTGCGGGACTAAGGCACGAACTTCTCCAGAAAAAGAACAGAGAACTACTGCAAGGTAAGGGGTGTTGCGCCGACCAGCCTACGCCTCTCGTAAGCCTCCCACCAACTGAATGCAGCCCCTGAGAACTGAAAGGTAGTGAATAAGACCCCACTGGTCTCCAAAATACCTGCAGTATGGAGTATCCTCTGACACCTGTCCAAGAAACCCTGTGCATCCTCTCCCTCTGCATTACTGAAAAATGGAGGCTGGAGCCTCCCAAACCTCTCCAATCTACGTTGCTCATCCTCAGGCATAGCAGGAACAATATAATCCTGAGCATCGGCAATCGGCTGGGCTGGTGGTGCCCCCAGTGTCTGGAATCCCTGTACCACCTGCTCTGGTGTGCGGGCGGCAGGAATCTGAGTGCCTCCCACTGCCTAAGAAGTGGCTGCTGCGGACGGAACAGAGACCACCTGAGCAAGACTGGTACACGCGGTCAAAATCTGAGCTAAGGCCTTCTGAAGGCCTGGAATCACAATGGGCGCAGGTGGTGCCTGAGCTGGTCCCACAGGCTCGTCTACAACTAGAGCCTGCTCCTGAACTGGGGCAACTGGTAGGTATATAGGTACTGCCCCAGCTGTTGTGCGGGCTGCACCTCTTCCCCTATCATGGCCTCTACCACGAGCTCGGCCTCTCGCGATACTGGCTGGCGGTACTGGTGGTTGTCCATCCTGCCCCATAGTATGAGTCCTCACCATTTGTGAGAGAATGAAACAACAGATGTTTAGTCGCCAGAATCAACAGATTCGCACGACAAGAATTCAAGAATGTGAAGTTTTTTTTTCCTAAGTGTTCTGTAGTCTCTCGATGATAAGTGCAAACCTCTCCGTACCGATCCGCAAGACTCTACTAACCCTGCTCAAAACTCATGAGACCTATGTAACCTAGGCTCTTATACCAACTTGTCACGACCCAAAACCTGACCCGTCATGATAGCGCCTATCGCGATACAAGCCAAGCCGACATCTCCAAAACACTTTCAACATTTAACAGAAATGAATTAATATATTTAAAATAACTAGAGTCTTTCATAAAAACGGGGTAAAACCTAAAGCATAAGTGTGGAAAAATAGCCCGACATCGGGGTGTCACTGAGTCATGAGCATCTAGATATCCAGACTAACAAAACAGTGTCTAAGTATAAATACAGAAAAGAAGGAAAACATAGAAGGAGAGACAAGGTCTACGGACGCCGGCAGCTACCTCATAGTCTCTGGTACTCGATCGTGCACGAACTCAATGACCTCTATGTTCAAACATACCTGGATCTGCACATGAAGTGCAGGGTGTAGCATGAGTACAACCAACTCAGCATGTAACAGAAATAAATAAGGAACTGAGAAGGTAGTGACGAGCTAATACAATTACAATTCATTTTCAATAATTCCAGCAAAGAATAGACATGCTTTCAAATCCGGCACAGTTCAAATCAAATCATTTTTATACAGTTAAAGTGTAGCTAAATCCGGATATAGAATCTTTTAGAAATTTCACGAGAATGACAGATAGCAACTAAGTGCATCAACAAATGAAAAAACAAGTATAGCCTCTCAGGGCAACAGTCACTCAACTTGTCACAATAGCTCAATCACTCGGCTCTCAGACCTCATTACTCACACTCAATAGGTACATGCGCTCACCGGGGGTGTGCAGACTCCAGAGGGGCTCCTTTAGCCCAAGTGCTATATCATTGCGGCATGCAGCCCGATCCCATAATATGTAAATAGCCATAAGGCTCGTTGCGGCGTGCAACCCGATCCATATACATACAGCCCTCAGGCTCGTTGCGGCGTGCAACCCGATCCATATATATGCATATAGCTCACAACTTGGCACTCAGGCCCTAACTCAGTCACCAACCTCTCTAGTCTCTCGGGCTCTCAGAAATCATAAAGATCAACCCAAACAAAAATAACACAGTCTATCGACAAGAATCAAGAAGAGACTGAGATATAATACGCAAGTAAAATCATGACTGAGTACAAGACAATAATTAGCAAATAATTCAACAAGTACATGACCAATGCGGGTCCCAACAATGATATCATATGGCCTAAGCATGGTTTCTAACATGAATGGCAGTCAAATTTCTAGAAGACAGAGGGAACATGTAATTAGCAATAAGTTATTCGACTTTACAGTCTCACGGGATGGACCAAGTCACAATCCCCCCACGGTGCACGCCCACACGCCCGTCACCTAGCATGTGTGTCACCCCCAAAATAGTCACATCATACCAAAATTCGGGGTTACATACCCTCAGGACTAGATTTAAAACTGTTACGTACCTCAAACCGCATAAAATCCTACTCCGCAATGCCCTTTCCCCTCGAATCAATCTCCAAATGCCCCGAATCTAGCCACAAGCAGTACGATATAATTAATATAAGCTAAAAGAATCAATTCCACAAGAAAAACACAAAATCATAAGCCAAAATCCGAAATAGGCTCAAACCCGGCCTCCGGGCCCACATCTCGAAATCCGATAAAAGTCACCAAACCCGAAATCCCATTCACTCACGAGTCTAACCATACTAAATTCATCAAAATCCAATTTCATTTGTTCCTCCAAATCCCCAAAATCCACTTTCCAATTCTCAAGCCCTAAACCTCCAAATTTCACTTCAAAATCTCGCTAATTAGGTGGGGAAATCAGTGGGGAATCAATATTTATGATCAAATACAAGTACAAGAAGCTTACCTCAATAATCCTCTCGAAAAGCTTCTCCACAATCGCCTAAGTCCGAGTCTCAAATGGTGAAATAAGGCTAAAATTGCAAACCCTTGCTTTTAAACCTTTTGTCCAAACTTTTCGTATCTGCAGACCCACTTTCACCTGTGGAAAATCCATCACAGGTGTGAATCCCACTTAAAATCCCAGATTCCACTCATGCGTCTTCAAGACCGCATTTGCACCTATCACAGGTGTGGAAACCCATCGCATTTGTGGCTAAAACTTGCATTTGCGCCCAGCTGCCCGCTTTTACGACCATCCCAGGTGCGGGAAAATCTTCGTACCTGCGGCTTCTACTCAACTCCACCTTGGCCGCATATGCGGTCCCATACCCGCATCTGCGAGCTCGCACCTACGGATCCCACTCTGCGAGTGCGATTACACCAGCAACAGCAGCACTTCAGCTGCCCCTTTTAAATCCAAACCAAGTCTGAAACCTCCCGAATTCCACCCCCCCCTGGGACCTCAACCAAACATGACAACAAGTCATATAACCTAATACGAACTCAGTCGAACCTTCAAATCACTCAAAATAACATCAAAATGCAGATTATACCCGGATTCAAGCCTAAAGAACTTCTAAACTTTTAAATTCCGCAAATGACACCGAAACCTACCAAACCACGTCTGATTGACCTCAAATTTCGCACACAAGTCATGTTCAACATTATGGAACTATTCCAACTTCCAGAATCAGAATCCGACCCCGATATCATAAAGTCACCCCCCGGTCAAACTTCCTAAAAATTCGACTTTCGCCATTTCAAGCCTAAATTAGTTACAAACCTCAAATTCACAGTCCGGACTCGCTCCTAAGTCCAAAATCACCCAACGGAGCTAATGGAACCGATGGAACTCCATTTTGGAGTCATCTTCACACACTTCTAACTACTGTCAAAATCCCGAGACTTAAGCTTCCATTTTAGGGACTTAGTGTCCCAAAACACTCCGAAACGAAAAACAAGACCTCCCGGCAAGTCACATAAGAAGAAATCGATACGGGGAAAACAGTAAATAGGGGATCGGGGCTAATACACTCAAAACGACCGGTCGGGTCGTTACATCTATATAAAGGTTTTAAATTCATGTTTTCTCTATCTTTTCTGCTATTATAGTTTATTAATTTTATGACCGGCTTGCCTATCAAGTGTGCTAGACGCCATCATGACTGGTTGGATTTTGGGTCGTGACAAGTTGGTATTAGAGCCTTATGTTCATAGGTATTACGAGTCATGAGCAAGTTTAGTAGAGTCATGCGGATCGGTACAGAGACATCTGTACTTATCATCGAGAGGCTACCTAACTCTTAGGAAATACATCACTTTGTTACATTCTTGTCATGCGGATTTGTTATTTCTGAAGTTTGAAACTTGACTCTTCTATTCTCTTATAAATTGTGAGAATATGTGAGACTGGATCAGGCAGACGGCCAACAGTACCACCAGTTAAGGCTGCAAGAGGTCGGGGTTGTGGTAGAGGCCAAGGTATGGCTTGTACTATAGCTAGAGCAGCACCTGTGGAGCCACCAGTTGCTCCAGCTGAGGATCACACACCGGATGTTGTTTAGCCAGGGGGACCAGCTCAGGCACCAGCAGTGCCCATTATTGTTCCCAGCCTTTAGGAGGCCTTAGCCTAGATTTTGACAATGTGCACAAGCCTGTCTCGGGAGGTTTTGGTTCTAACTACGCCAGCCACTTCACAGGCCTAGGGAGGTGCCCAGACTCCTATCGCTCGTAGTCCAGAGCAGATAGCTTAGGGCCACCACACACCAGGTGTATTACCAGTTCAGTTGGTTGCTGTTGCTCGAGCCGAGGTTGGTTCACTTATGAGTGACGAGGAGCAAAAGAGGTTAGAGCGGTTTGGGAGGCTTAATCCTCCAAAGTTTAGTCGTGTAGAGTTAGAGGATGCTCGGGATTTTCTAGATAGGTATCAGCAAATTCTTCACACAACAGGTATTTTGGATATCAGTGGGGTTGCATTTACTACTTTTCAACTGATAGGGGCAACTTACAGATGGTGGCAGACATACGAGTTGAGCAGGCCAGCCGACGAAGCACCACTTTCATGGCATGAGTTCTTAGTTCTCCTTTTAGAGAAGTTTGTCCCACAGACTCATAGAGAGGAGTTATGTAGGCATTTTGAGCAGCTACGCCAGGAGGGTATGATAGTGACTCGGTATGATATGAGGTTCGTAGTTTTTTCTTGTCATGCAGTATGGTTAGTTCCTACTGAGAAGGAAAAGATTGGGAGTTTCATTGATGGCCTCCACTATGGCATATGTTTCAGTATGGCTCGAGAGGTTGCGATGGATACTAGGTTTGACCAGGTGGTCGAGATTTCTAGACGCTTAGAGCCGGTTCACAGGCAGGAGCATGAGGAGTGGGAGGACAAGAGACCTCGTAGTTCAGGTGGTTTCATCAGTGCCTCATCTGGGGGACAATCAAATTACAACAGAGGACGTCCTTCTAGATCCGTTCAGGTAGCTCGCTGTGTTCCTCGTGGTTCTTCAGGTATCCATAGAGTTCTTATCATGCCTCATCTGCACAGGGTTCCTGGGCAACTATCTAGATTATCAGGGTCAGCAGCTCCGCTAGAGGAGAGGTTATTTTGAGTGCAGGGACCTAAGTCATCTTAAGAGAGATTGACCTAGACTATTGACTAGGGTTCCACAACAGATCTCTCAGCCTATGATTTCAGCACCAGTAGCTGCACCACCCGCACAGCCAGCTAGGGGTGGGCACAGTCAGCACAAGGTTGCTCCAAAGGGACAGGCCGATTGGGTAATGGTCAGACCCGTTGTTATGCATTTTCAACCAGGCCGGAGACAGTTGCTTTGGATGCCGTGATCACAGGTATTATTTCAGTATGTCACAGGGAGGCATCGGTATTATTTGACCCCGGTTCCACTTATTCATATATGTCATCATACTTTGCTCGATATTTGGATATGCCTCGTGATATTTTAATTATGCATGTTCATGTATCTACACCGGTGGGTGATTCTATTATTGTGGACCGTGTGTATCAGTCATGTGTGGTGACTATTGGGGGATTAGAGATTAGAGTTGATCTTTTACTACTTAGCATGGTTGATTTTGACGTGATTTAGGCATGGATTGGTTGTCACTATGTCACGTTATTCTGGATTGTCACACTAAGACTGCGACATTGGCGATGCTGGGGTAGCCTAGGGTTAAGTGGAGAGGTTTGTTGGATTATGTTCCCAGTAGATTAATTTTATTTTTGAAGGCTCAACGGATGGTTGAGAAGGGATATTTGGCATATTTGGCCTTCATGAGGGATGTGAGTGCTGATGCTCCTAGCGTTGAGTCAGTTATAGTAGTGAGACACTTCCCACATGTATTTCCTATAGACTTGCCAGGCATGCCACCCAATAGGGATATTGATTTTGGTATTGATCTGGTGACTGGCACTCATCCATCTCTATTCCATCGTATCGCATGGCATCAGCGGAATTGAAAGAGTTAAAGGAACATCTTCAGAAGTCGCTTGATAAGGGCTTCATCAGGCCTAGTGTGTCTCCTTGGGGTGTGTCAGTTCTATTTGTGAAGAAGAAGGATGGTACTATGAGGATGTGTATTGACTACCGACAGTCGAACAAAGTTACGATTAAGAACAAGTATCCATTACCGCGCATTGATGACTTATTTGATCACTTCAGGATGTTAGCGTGTTCTCAAAGAATGATTTGAGGTCGGGGTATCATTAGCTGAAGATTCGGGATTTTAATATTCTAAAGACGGCTTTCAGGACCCGCTACGCTCACTATGAGTTTCTGGTGATGTCTTTTGGGTTGACCAATGACCCAATAGCCTTTATGCACATGATGAACAGTGTGTTCTGGCTGTATCTTGATTCTTTTGTCATAGAATTCATTGATGATATAGTGGTATACTCATGCTGCTAGTAGGATCACGAGCAACATATGAGGATTGTACTCCATACTTTGAGGGAGAAGAAGCTATTTGCTAAATTCTTCAACTGTGAGTTCTGGCTAGATTCGGTGGCGTTCTTAGGCCACGTGGTGTCTAGTAAGGGGATCAAGGTGGATCCGAAGAAGATTGAGACAGTTCAGAGTTGACCTAGACTATCTTCAGCTATAGAGATTCAGAGCTTCATGGGTTTGGTAGGTTATTATTGCCGTTTTATTGAGGGTTTTTTATCCATTGCAGTACCTTTGACTAGACTAACCTTGAAGGGTGCTCCTTTCAGATGGTCCGACGAGTGTGAGGTGAGATTTTAGAAGTTCAAGACTTCATTGACTACAACCCTAGTGTTGGTGTTGCCTACAGGTTCAGGATCTTACACCATGTATTGTGATGCGTCGCGTAGTGGGCTTGGCGCAGTGTTGATGCAGGATGGTAGTGTGATTGCCTACGCGCCTCAGTAGTTGAAGGTTCATGAGAAGAATTACCCTATGCATTGTTGCACCCTATTTTGCACTAGTTAATACAAGATTCAACTTGTGGTTTCTCTGTTGTTGATGAAAGAGAGTCGCCACCAAATATTTAAAGGTATACTAAGGTACCTATTTAATTACTAAGTCATGTTCTTTATTGGTCTCCTAACCAGTAAAATTATGGGTAAGGTTTCTTGTTCTTCTAAGGGGAAGGTGTTAGGAACCCCTTAAAATCTACCTGAGGTAGCTCCATATGATTTAGACTAAGTTTGGGATCAATTATTTATAAAATGATTTGACTAATGATAAGGAATGCTACTTACTGTATACCTAAGTATGATATTGATAGAAAGAATGCGGGGTCTTAAAGGGATATGAGTTTATGAAGAGGTTCATAAGATATATTGAAAGAGTCTTGAAATCGGTATATAAGTGGTTTAGATTTTATAAGTTTATAAAAGAGATTGAGTTATGAAAATACTTTGATTTGGGAGATGGTTATTTACATAACTCAAAAAGGATGTTTTGCAAGAAAGTGAGCCTAAAGTTACCTCAGATTCGGAGGATTTTCAAAGAAGAGGTTATTTTGCTGAAAATTCCTTAAGGGCGACACTTCTTGAAGTCCTGATTTTTCTTTTGAAAATGAAGCTGAAATATATTTTGCTAAGTTTTGGATTTTAAAAATCTTTAAAGAAGAGGAAGGTGAGCGAAAAACATAATAATTTGCGAGCAGATTATAGTAAGTTAAGGATCTACTTCTAACTAATATTCCTTTTAAATCATATATTGTTTAAGGCTTTCCTAAGTTTATATGATACTATAGCATAAAAGAAAAGCATGTGATCTAATATATGAGTGTTATATACATGAGAAATAAAACAACAATAAAAACATAACAAATACAACTAACAATAATTTTAAACTAACAAAAATAGTGAATTGCAATAAGGAGATAGTAAATAACGATAAAGAGTTGAGGGAAAGAAGACTGGACTCTGTGATTGGGTCTCAAGAAGGTAGGCCCAGCAGTAAAGAAACGTGAATACAGCTGACTTTGGGCTCCTCGACGAAATGCAATAAGGCTAGAACTGGGCCTGAGTTCATCAGGAACTCAAAGGCCCAAACAGATGTACCTGTTAAAAGAATAAGAAAATCATTAAACAGATATTCAATATATTTAGCATATTCTAACTACAGACTATACTTTGATGTACATGACAAATACATAAACAGATAACTTAAGCAAGAATAAGATTAATATGGTAGAGAAAATTATATATTAATGTGATGGATTTACTTAGCAAATAATTTACATTGGAAACCTTTCATTGTCATTAAACACTAAACTCTTAAAGAACTGGATGTGTCAACGAATTAAGAGCTAAGGAGGGAGCCCCACTTAAGGTTAATGCTCCCTTTGGATCCCCCGATGCTTCAAAGTTCCCAAGGGACTCAAGGCCCAAGGAAATTCTTGTGCCGGGGAGGGAAGCCCAACCTAAGGTCGAATTCCACTCTCAAATACCCTTAATCATTGACGACATGTTTTCCTTACGGGTTTAAGTGCCAATGTAGCCCTTCTGCAAACTAAATACTAAAGTATTACTTACCACAAAATATATACTTTCCTCTTAATGAAAATAATACAAGGGAATACAGATTACTTTGATACTTAATAAGGAACACATATAAAATAAACCTAAAGGGGGCTGACTTTAGAATACATATAGATAAAAAAGAAGTTTCATAATCATACTATTGCAGGAATGAATCACTAAGGCACAACATATTCAAACAGGTATTAATAGCATTACTTGGCACCTTAAAGATAACTCTTGGTTTGAATTGAAGATTTGAGGGTCGAGTTGAGGTCGGATTTTAGTCAAATTGGTAAGGTTAGACTCAATGGGCTTTCGAATTTTATAACTTTTGTCGGGTTTCGAGAGTTCGTCTTGCAGATTCTAGTGAAGGAGGGGTAATTTTGCAAAATAGGGTTGAATCATTACTTGTTGTGGAAGTCAAAGAGAAACAATACAATGATCCATTGTTGGTGCAATTGAAAGAGGGGATTCATAAACATAACACCATGGCCTTTTCTCTTGGCATGGTTGATGGTACACTAAGGTACCAGGGCGACTATGTGTTCCAAATGTGGATGGTCTCCGAGAAAGAATTATGACTGAAGCTCACACTTCTAGGTATTCCGTGCACCCGGGTTCTACAAAAAAAATGTATCATGGCCTTAAGGAAGTCTATTGGTGGAATAATATGAAGAGAAATGTGGCGGACTTTGTGGCAAGATGTCCGAATTGTCAGCAAGTGAAGGCCGAACACCAAAGGCCCAGTGGGTTGGCACATAACATAGAAATTCCAATGTGGAAGTGGGAAATGATTAATATGGACTTTGTGGTAGGACTACCTCGTACTCCTCATAAGTTTGACTCGATTCGGGTGATTGTGGATAGACTCACGAAGTTAGCACACTTTTTGCGGGTTAAGTCTACTGACACAGCAGAGCAGTATGCTCAGTTGTATATCAAAGAAATAGTCAGGTTGCATGGCACCCCAGTTTCTATCATTTTTGATCGGGGGGCACAATTCACTGCTAAATTTTGGAAGAAATTTCAGCAAGGCTTGGGTACTCAGGTGAATCTTAGTACAGCCTTTCACCAGCAGACTGACGGGAAAGCAGAGCGGACTATTCAAACGCTTGAGGATATGTTACATGCTTGTGTTCTAGACTTCAAAGGTAGTTGGGATGATCATTTACCACTCATAGAATTTGCCTACAACAATAGTTATCATGCTAGCATTCAAATGGCATCGTTCGAGGCTTTATATGGAAGGAGATGTAGATCTCCCATTGGGTGGTTCGAAATTGGGGAAGCAGAGTTGATAGGGCCAGACCTCGTACATCATGCTATGGAAAAAGTTAAAATGATTAAGGAGCGATTGAAGACAGCTCAGAGTCGTCAGAAGTCCTATTCGGATGTTCGTAGTAGGGATTTGGGGTTCAAAGAAGATGATTGGGTATTCTTGAAAGTTTCCCCCATGAAAGGTGTAATGCGATTTGGTAAGAAAGGGAAATTGAGTCCGAGGTATGTCGGACCGTACAGAATCATTCAGAGGATCGGTGAGGTGGCGTACAAGCTTGAGCTACCGCCTAAAATGTCATTATTTCATGTGTCTATGTTGAAGAAAGTAGTTGGAGACCCGACATTCATTGTTTTGGTTGAGACTATTGAGGTTAATTAAGAATTGACTTATGAAGAGATTCCAGTTTCTATTATTGATCGGCAAGTCCGAAAGTTGAGAAATAAAGAAATTGCCTCTGTGAAAGTGTTATGGCGAAACCAACGGGTTGAAGAGGATACTTGGGAGGCCGAGGAAGATATGAAGAAAAAGTACCCTTATTTGTTTGAATATCTATGTAATCATTCTATGAAATTGTTCCCTATGAATTACGTATCATTTATACAACTTATGTTAAAGGTGTTCCTTTTATGTAGTATACTGCGCGTGAGGCCACGATTGGCATCGTTTTAATGTTATGTCGCATCATGGTTCATGTATATGTTGTTAGGACTGGTTTTGGTGATTCTCTGGCAGGTGGTTAGGCCCAAATACAGGGGAGACTCTGCCAAAATTTCTGAAAAGTTTTGGAGTTAGTCAAATTTGGGGGATTGAAATGTTTGAAAGAAGAGTCGAGTTATGTTAAGTGTTTGGGGTCGGACTCTAATCCTCATTAGAGGACGAATGATCTTAAGTGGCATAGAATGTAAGGCCACGCAAAACGTTTCTAATGATTTAAGATTTTAAAGTGCGCCAACGGTATTTGGGAATAACGTATTTGAGTATTAAAGGAGACCTATGGGATAGAGCCACATCATGTTGAATTGATAATGTATGTTTAGGGTGTGTTTGAACATACTAAGGTGTTTTGGTAATGGCAAGAACTTGTGTGCAACATGTTGGACACATTAAGTGGAAAGGATGTTTCAATTGGCACAAGACCCAACTTCAAATGAATATAACTCCCTAAATATAATGACTTAGGTGGTGACCTACCTATCAAATTAAAGCCCTTTGAATCTAGTGTCCAACGCATCAAACTTTTTGTCATTTGGATATGTATACAAAACGTTTTGGCCATTTTACTGGACTTGTGGCATATGCATGCTCAGATGCGCGGCCGCGCATATTTGAGAGTTTCTGCCTCAGGAGCACGGCCAATGCGCGGCCGCGCACATAGGAACTCATTAAATAACCCCAAGGCCGGGTATAGAGAGGGGTTAAGTCATTTTGGCCTAAAATATGATATTTTTTAGAGTGAGAGAGAGTGTCCTAGAGTGAGAAGGTGTTCTTCGATAATTGTTCTTCAATTCTTGCAAGTTTTGGAAGATTAAGAAGGGAAACTCACTAGGTCTTCATCCTAGAGGTAAGATTCTACACCCCTAACCCTCAATTTCGAATTTTGTCTAGAAATGGGTAATTAGCAAGATAATTTTTGGGCATGAGAGTTGTTTATTTTAAATGCGTGTATTATCAAATGGTGTAGGAAGATTGTTGAGCTAAAAATGGTAAAGATTGGGTTGTGGGTTGATGGAATCCTCCATAAAAGGACCTTGAAACCTTAATGCACACCTAGTGTTTGATAAAATGCTCAAATGAGCTATTCCTAATTTTGGTTCAATTTGTTATATTTCTATAATAGATTGAGGTTATGTTCAAAATGTGGAATATGTGTTAGAAATGTTAAGACCTCATGTCAAGATCGAAATAAAGGTTTTTATGCCAAATTGTATGAAAAGCCTCTATGTGCCTAAGATTCCCAAATTTGTTATGTTATGTGATATTAATGTCTTGAGCGGGAAGCCTTATTGTTGTTGATAATGATTATGACAATAATATTTGAATGTGAAAAAGGGGGCTGGAATTATGAAATACGGCCAAGTGCTAAGAATAATTTTATAATCGTGATTACTAGTGCCAGTGAATCGAAAGAATATGAAAGAATTATGATGTGAGATAGTTGAAATTGTGGATATGGTTGATGTCTCAAATGAGATGACCAAGCCGATCGGGTCGAGATCGGACTCCGTGTAAGAACACGGTGGTATTGTGGATTGTGGCACTGTGCTGGAAATGATAATTGAAATTGTGGATATGGTTGATGCCTCAAATGAGATGACCTAGCCGATCGGGTCGAGATCGGACTCCGTGTAAGAGCACGGTGGTATTGTGGATTGTGGCACTATGCTGGAAATGATAATTGAAATTATATATATGGTTGATGTCTCAAATGAGATGACCTAGCCGATCGGGTCGAGATCGGACTCCGTGTAAGAACACGGTGGTATTGTGGATTGTGGCATATGGCACTAAAGATTAACCAGCCTAATAAGATGGAAATTGACTTGAGAACTTATGTGGTACTTACTTGATGTTTTAGTATTGTTTTAAAGCTCTTATTGAACTCATGACTATTTCCCCCTTGTATTATTGTCCATTCTATTGAGATGGTGTTTTAGCTTTACATACTAGTACTATTCGACGGTACTAACATCCATTTTGCCGGGGGCACTGCATCTTTAAATGGATGCAGGTGGTTACGTAGCAGACAGCGTTGATCACAGTTAGTGGTATATCATCATCTTCTTAGCAGACTCGGTGATCCCCATTCAATCCCGGGGTCATGTATCTTTTGTACTTTGTGTATCCTGTTTGAGGTATAGCCGGGGCCTTGTTGCCGGCATTATCATTGTACTCTTCTTTATCCATAGAGGCTCCGTAGACATAGTGTAGGTTGTGTATTGGTGATGGGAAAGCTAAACTATGCTATGTTGTGGTTGTATTACTTGTCCATTTGTGACTTTATAAATGATGAAACTTATGGCAATAAATTGGTAATTTCAAGCATGACCATTTTATTTTGCAATTAATGAAAACATATATTCTCTTTATTCATGAATGAGTTGGGTAGATGGAAATCTAATAGGCTTGCTCAGTCAGGTTCACTCGGTTGAGCGCCGGTCGCGCTCCTTGGTTTTGGGGCGTGACAAACTTGGTATCAAGCCTAAGGTTTTAAAGTGTCCTAGGATGTCTCGGAGCCGTGTCTAGTAGAGTCCTTCTTATCGGTGTGTTGTCGACCACATCTATAAGTTGGAGGCTACTTGATATTCTGAATCGTGCGATGAAACTGATTGTGGAACTGTTCTTCCTCTAACTCGTGCGTTGAGGTTCAAGGTAAATTTAAATGCTCTTTTGGTTTATTCCAAGTAATGTTGTCATGTGACATGACGAATGGGTAAAGGTCTGAATACTAAACAGATGGCACATATAACATGTTGAATGAATGTATGGCCATATGAGGCAAGTATAAAGTACCATGAGCATACTTTATAGGAGAAGAGTGCTAGAAGTGATTACCCACCTCCAAAGAGGCATTGACGTGATAAATGAGACCTAAGCTTAACTAGTACATGTGAATAGTGTGGGAACCATGTGTATGATTCTAAGATGTAAATTCGACCTGATATATGAAAGGCATGGCCTGGTGAGTAATGATAAATGTGTAGGTCTCTCACGGGAGACAAGAAGTTATGAAAGGAGAGTTAAGTGAGCCCACAATGACAAAACCCTAGCACTATGAATATTATAAAAATCCCAGGAATGTGCAAAGAGGTGTTACACTCCAAAAAGGATATTGACACGAGGGATTTGGATCCCGAGCCTATGTGGTTGAATAAGAGTAGAGGACTTATGAGGCTAATACCATGGGGACTTAAATCTCCCTAATAGTCAATCATATGCAGGAGGACTAGAGATGTGAAACATGTGACCCTCAAATTGCTAAATTCAAGACTTGTGTCGAAATGTGAAACATTCACTGCAAGTGGGGAGGGAAGGGCCATGATGAGGCTACTTAAGTTCAATAAAACGAGAGTAGGACCGTGTAGCTATGATGGTTGGATATTTTGTTGAAGACATGTGTAGTCTAGAAAAGTGGTAAGGGGTAACGTGATTTCTGAGAAGATATGCAAATGATAAACCACTAGTACGAAAATAATGTGAAAGGTTAAGAAATGTAAATTCTTCATACGTCACAATATACATTACAGGGTCAACGATACTAGAAACTAAGAGTAGGGTTTGCAAAAGGGTTTTGTACTTGTTAGAGAGTCAAGGACAATAGAACCCACGGAAGTGCTACAGATCAAATGTGAAAGGCTTGCAAGTTCTTAGAATGAGTTAATCACGGATTTACGATTTAGCTAAAGTTCCAAGGCTTTAAGAAAGACAGAATGAGTGGGAGAGATAAATGTGATGTTATAATAACCCAAGAGTGCATCAGGACTTGATAGAGAGTCTCTTAAGAATCTTACAAGCAAGGAAGTGTTGAGTGATACACGGATGAACACACTTTCCCACGGATATCCCAACAAGTGTCGAGAGGCGAGCAGGATGAATTCCCAACTAAGGGAAAAGACCACGTAACATATGGAAGAACACATGGCTATTCACTAACTAGGAAGAATGAGGCGAGAAGAATTGGAAGAAAAATCTATAAATTTAGATGGCCATGGTTATCTTAAAATAGTTCGTATCAAAATGGTGGACTCGCCTAGAGGAACAAGTGTTAATAAAAGATATAAAGGATCAGCTGTAATGCAGCCTATTTGAGTGACACTAAATATCAACTAAAAGATTTAGAGGTAGTTCATGTCTACATATTACATTGGAAAATGAGATTACTAGTGTTGAAGCAGTGGTGTGATAAACTCAACAAATCAGGCATAATGATACTAGTTCATGGGAGGCAAACAAGTGTGTGGCACAATAAAGTTGTCAACTATGAATTAAGGGCAAAATGGGATGGGAGTGAATGCTCCAGTCACAAAGGAAATATAGTACCAACATATTGTCTAGACCAAAGGGGAAATGTTTGAAAACGATTGAGAGAGGATGAACACCTGTTACGAACCAAACATGTTTAACATGATAGCTCTTAGGCTGCAATACCAGAAAACACTATTAGTGACTATAATACTGAGAATAAGGTGAGTTACTCATCGAAGATGGAATCAGGTGGACTAAGTCCTACACTTATAAGGAAAACAAGAAGCCGTCGTTGAAGAATTTAGGAGGATTTCAAGTTTCAGAAAAGGGCCTGTTCGGGCCAATGATTTTCTTTATTGAATATATATATGAAGGGTGTCGTGTGTTTTGGGAAGTGTTTAGCAGTAAAGAAGAATCGTGAGAATGTTCACAAGGGAAGTAGAGTGGTTTCTTAAAATCCTATTAGACTTATAATGAGGAAAGAGGTGGCTAAGAAAGGTCTGACCACGATATTACTTCACATATTGAGGCAATGTTGTGCAGGTTGATGTTATCAGGGTGTGCGCACAAGCAAGTGCAAGTAGATGTTATTCATTTGAAACAGATGGTCCCATAAGAAAACTGACCTAGTAATGTCTTTTGTTGAGAAATTTGGAAAAACAAGTTGCAAGTACTAATAAGATTGTAACCGTATCAAGGAAATTTTTTTAGAACTCAATTCCTAGAAGGTCATATGAAGGAGAAATCTGATATAGATGTTCCACTAATAATGCAATGTGGCAAGATGATCAACTATGCCTCTAGGCAACTCAAAAATCATGAAAAGAACTATCCAACGTACGATATAGAACTTGTGGCGGTGGTGTTTGCATTGAAAATTTGGTGTCATTATTTATATGAGGTCCATGTGGACATATTCACGGACCATAAAAGCCTTCAATATATTTTCAAGCAGAAAGAATTGAATCTGAGGCAGAAAAGATGGCTTGAGTTACTCAAGGACTACGACATTGATATTCTCTATCATCCGGGAAAGGCCAATGTTGTGGAAAATGCTCTTAGCCGGAAATCCATGGGTAGTTTGGCTCACTTGGAGGAATATCAAAGGCCATTGGCAAAAGAAGTTCATCGATTGGCTAGTTTGAGAGTTCGTCTTGCAGATTCTAGTGAATGAGGGGTAATTGTGCAAAATAGGGCTGAATCATCACTTGTTGTGGAAGTGAAAGAGAAACAATACAACAATCCATTGTTGGTGCAATTGAAAGAGGGGATTCATAAACATAAGACCATGGCCTTTTCTCTTGGCATGGTTGATGGTACACTAAGGTACCAAGGGCGACTATGTGTTCCAAATGTGGATGGTCTCCGGGAAAGAATTATGACTGAAGCTAGAACTTCTAGGTATTCCGTGCACCCAGGTTCTACAAAAAAATGTATCATGACCTTAAGGAAGTCTATTGGTGGAATAATATGAAGAGGAATGTGGCGGACTTTGTGGCAAGATGTCCAAATTGTAAGCAAGTGATGGCCGAACACCAAAGGCCCGGTGAGTTGGCACATAACATAGAAATTCCAATGTGGAAGTGGGAAATGATTAATATGGACTTTGTGGTAGGACTACCTCGTACTCCTCATAAGTTTGACTCGATTCGGGTGATTGTGGATAGACTCATGAAGTTAGCACACTTTTTTTTCGGTTAAGTCTACTGACACAGCGGAGCAGTATGCTCAGTTGTATATCAAAGAAATAGTCAGGTTGCATGGCACCCCAGTTTCCATCATTTCTAATCGGGGGGGACAATTCACTGCTAATATTTGGAAGAAATTTCAGCAAGGCTTGGGTACTCAGGTGAATCTTAGTATAGCCTTTCACCCGCAGACTGACGGGCAGGCAGAGCGGACTATTCAAACGCTTGAGGATATGTTGCGTGCTTGTGTTCTAGACTTCAACGGTAGTTGGGATGATCATTTACCACACATAGAATTTGCTTACAACAATAGTTATCATGCTAGTATTCAAATGGCCCCATTCGAGGCTTTATATGGAAGGAGATTTAGATCTCTCATTGGGTGGTTCAAAATTGGGGAAGCAGAGTTGATAGGGCCAGACCTCGTACATCATGCTATGGAAAAAGTTAAAATGATTAAGGAGCGGTTGAAGACTGCTCAGAGTCGTCAGAAGTCCTATTCGGATGTTCGTAGTAGGGATTTGGGGTTCAAAGAAGATGATTGTGTATTCTTGAAAGCTTCCCCCATGAAAGGTGTAATGCAATTTGGTAATAAAGGGAAATTGAGTCTGAGGTATGTCGGACCGTATAGAATTATTCAGAGTATCGGTGAGGTGGCATACAAGCTTGAGCTACCGCCTGAAATGTCATTATTTCATGTGTCTATGTTGAAGAAATTAGTTGGAGACCCGACATTCATTGTTTCGGTTGAGACTATAGAGATTACAGAATAATTGACTTATGAAGAGATTCGAGTTTTTATTATTGATCGGCAAGTCCGAAAGTTGAGAAATAAAGAAATTGCCTCCGTGAAAGTGCTATGGCGAAACCAACGGGTTGAAGAGGATACTTGGGAGGCCAAGGAAGATATGAAGAAAAAGTACCCTTATTTGTTTGAATAGCTATGTAATCATTCTATGAAATTTTTCCCTATGAATTATGTATCATTTATACAGCTTATGTTAAAGATGTTCCTTTTTGGTAGTATACTGCTCGTGAGGCCACTATTGGCATTGTTTTAATATTATGTTGCGTCATTAGTTCATGTATATGTTGTTAGGACTGGTTTTGGTGATTCTATGGCAGGTGGTTAGGCCCAATTACAGGGGAGACTCTGGCAAAATTTCTGAAACTTTTTGGAGTTAGTCAAATTTGGGGATTGAAATGTTTGAAAGAAGAGTCGAGTTATGTTAAGTGTTTGGGGTCGGACTCTAATCCGCATTCGAGAATGAATGATCTTAAGTGGCATAGAATGTAAGGCCCCGCAAAATGTTTCTAATGATTTAAGATTTTAAAGTGCGCCAACGGTATTTGGGAATAACGTATTTGAGTATTAAAGGAGACCTATGGGATAGAGCCACATCATGTTGAATTGATAATGTATGTTTAGGGTGTGTTTGAACATACTAAGGTGTTTTGGTAATGGCAAGAACTTGTGTGCAACATGTTGGACACATTAAGTGGAAAGGATGTTTCAATTGGCACAAGACCCAACTTCAAATGAATATAACTCCCTAAATATAATGACTTAGGTGGTGACCTACCTATCAAATTAAAGCCCTTTGAATCTAGTGTCCAACGCATCAAACTGTTTGTCATTTGGATATGTATACAAAAGATTCTGGCCATTTTACTAGACCTATGGTATATGCGCGCTCAGATGCGCGGCCGCGCATATTTGAGAGTTTCTGCCTCAGGTGCGCGGCCAATGCGGCGGCCGCGCATGTAGGAACTCATTAAATAACCCCAAGGCCGGGTATAGAGAGGGGTTAAGTCATTTTGGCCTAAAATCTGATATTTTTTAGAGTGAGAGAGAGTATCCTAGAGTGAGAAGGTGTTCTTCAATTCTTGCTCAAGTTTTGGAAGATTAAGAAGGGAAACTCACTAGGTCTTCATCCTAGAGGTAAGACTCTACACCCCTAACCCTCAATTTCGAATTTTGTCTAGAAATGGGTAATTAGAAAGATAATTTTTGGGCATGAGAGTTGTTTATTTTACATGCATGTATTATCAAATGGTGTAGGAATATTGTTGAGCTAAAAATGGTAAAGATTGGGTTGTGGGTTGATGGAATCCTCCATAAAAGGACCTTGAAACCTTAATGCACACCTAGTGTTTGATAAAATGATCAAATGAGCTAGAACCATGAGGATCTTCCTAATTTTGGTTCAATTTGTTATATTTCTACAATAGAGTGAAGTTGCTAAGAATTCCGGAACATTTTAGAGTTTAAGAAAGCTCGATTGAGGTATGTATGGCTAAACCCCCTTCTTCTTAGAATCGAATTTCACGGTGTTCGTGTAATTGAAGTAAGACCTTGATCATTATTGAATTGGCTATTCCTATTGTGGTTGTGTCAAAGGATATATGTTCAATATTTATTCTAAATGTTTTATCATATCATTTTGCCATTTGAGGAATGTTCAAAATGTGGAATATGTGTTAGAAATGTTAATACTTCATGTCAAGATAGAAATAATGATTTTTATGCCAAATTGTATGAAAAGCCTCTATGTGCCTAAGATTCCCAAATTTGTTGTGTTATGTGAATTTAATATCTTAAATGGGAAGCCTTATCGTTGTTGATAATGATTATGATAATGATATTTGAATGTGGAAAAGGAGACTGGAATTATGAAAAATGGCCAAGTGCCAAGAATGATTTTGTAATCGTGATTACTAGTGCTAATGAATCGAAAGAATATGAAAGAATTATGATGTGGGATAGTTGAAATTATGGATATGGTTGATGTCTCAAATGAGATGACCTAACCAATCGGGTCGAGATCGAACTCTGTGTAAGAACACGGTGGTATTGTGGATTGTGGCACTGTGCTGGAAAAGATAATTGAAATTATGGATATGGTTGATGTCTCAAATGAGATGACCTAGCCGACCGGGTCGAGATCGGACTTCGTGTAAGAACACGATGGTATTGTGGCAGTATACTGGAAATGATAATTGAAATTATGGATATGGTTGATGTCTCAAATGTGATGACCTAGCCGATCGGGTCGAGGTCGGACTCCGTGTAAGAACACGGTGGTATTGTGGATTGTGGAACTGTGCTAGAAATGTTAATTGAAATTATGGATATGGTTGATGTCTCAAATGAGATAAACTAGCCAATCGGGTCAAGATCAGACTCCGAGTAAGAACACGGTGGTATTATGGATTGTGGCATATGGCACTAAAGATTACCCAACCTAATAAAATGGAAATTGACTTGAGAACTTACGTGGTCCTTACTTGATGTATTAGTATTGTTTTAAGGCTCTTATTGAACTTTTGACTGTTTCCCCCTTGTATTATTGTCCATTCTATTGAGATGGTGTTTTAGCTTTACATACTAGTACTATTCGACGGTACTAACGTCCATTTTGCCGGGGGTGCTGCATCTTTAAATGGATGTAGGTGGTTACATAGCAGACAGTGTTGATCGCAGTTAGTGGTACATCATCATCTTCTCAGCAGACTCGGTGAGCCCCATTTCATCCCGGCGTCATGTATCTTTTGTATTTTGTGTATCCTGTTTGAGGTATAGCCGGGGCCTTGTTGCCGGCATTATCATTGTACTCTTCTTTATCTATAGAGGCTCCGTAGACATAGTGTGGATTGTGTATTGGTGCTAGGAAAGTTAAACTATGTTATGTTGTGGTTGTATTACTTGTCCATTTGTGACTTTAAAAATGATGAAACTTATGGCAAGAAATTGGTAATTTCAGGCATGACCGCTTTATTTTTCAATTAATGAAAACATATATTCTCTTTATTCATGAATGAGTTGGGTAGAAGGAAATCTAATAGGCTTGCTCGGCCGGGTTCACTCGGTTGAGCGCGGTCGCGCTACTCGGTTTTGGGGCGTGACACATGCACCGTAGGAATTGTGACTTGGTCAAATTTCATGGGACTGTGTAGTTGAATTATCTGTTGATATCCATACATTCTCTACGTGTTAGGGAAAATTGAGCTGAGACTCGTATTAAAAATCATGCTTAGACATATGTTGTTATTATTGGTTTAATTATATGTTCGAATTGTAATTTTGCACTCACTCATGTTTATTCATTTCATATCATATCTCAATCTCTGTAGCTATTTACTAAAACATCATATTATCAAATTTTGGCTAATTATCATGGTTTCTAAGAGCCCGAAAGACTAGAGAGGTTGATGACTGAGTGATGCCGAGGGCCTAATTGTAAGGATATTTATGGATTGGATTGCACGCCGCAGCATGTTTTTATTGATTTATGCCATGATTGGCTTGATATAGCACTTGGGCTGAAGGAGCCCTTCCGGAGTCTGTACACACCCCCAGTAAGCGCAGGTAACTACTAAGTGCGAGTGCCGAGTGCGAGTGCCGAGAGATGAGTGACTGTAAGGAATGAGTGACTATAAGGAAAGAGTGACTGTGAGGTTGGAGTGAATGGGAGGACTGAGTGACTGTTACTCTGAGAGGATGCATTGATTTCATTTTTTGCTGCATTTCAGCAATCAAATATCACTATTTCGGAAATTTCAGAAAAACATTATTTTTTGTTTCGGTCAAACTTGATATGAAATTTCAGTGAAATCTTAAATGTTGAACTTGAGAGCATGCTTACTCTTATATATTGGAAAGTATTGTATTTGGACTTAGCTGAGAATACCGTCACTACTTTTAGTTCTTTATTTATTATTGTTACTTACTGAGTTGGTTGTACTTATACTATATCTTGCACTTCGTGTGCAGATCCAGGTGATCCCGGATATAGTGGGTGTTGATTCTTTCACACAGTCAATTTTTCGGAGATTCAGAGGTAGCTGCCATATTTTGCAGACCTTGTCTCTCCTTACCTATCTTATTTTTATTGTATTTGGTCTCAGATTATTATAGACCGTGTTTTCTAGACTTGTAATGTATATATTCTCATGTACTTAGTGACACCGGGTTTTGGGACTAAATTATATTCAGTATTGGTGGGAGTTTTCCCCTTAAATTAATTAGTATGTTTCCAATATTTAAAAGAAATTGTGGGTTATTGATGTTGTCGGCTTGCCTAATATTGACATATCACGACAGGTGTGATTTTTGGGTCGTGACAAGTTGGTATCAGAGCCTAGGTTACATAGGTCTCATGAGTCATGAGTAGGTTTAGTAGAGTCTTGCGGATCGGTACGGAGACGTCTATACTTATCTTCAAGAGGCTGTCTAACCCTTAGGAAAATTTCACTTTCTTGTATTCTGTCGTGCAAATTTGTTGATTCAGGAAAATTAAATTTTGTTATTCTATTCTCTCACATATGGTGAGAACACGTACTACCGGATCGGACGGTCAGCCACTAGTGCCACCAGTTAGGGCTGCGAGAGGTTGGGGTCGTGGTAGAGGTCGGGGCCGAGGTAGAGGTCGAGGTGTAGCTCGTACCACAGTTGGACCAGCACCTGTAGTACCACCAGTTGCTCCAGCTCAAAAACATATTCCAGATATAGCTGAGCCGGCCGGACCAGCTCAGGCACCAGCTGTGCCCATTGAGATTCCAAGCCTTCAAGAGACTTTGGCCCAGATATTGACATTTTACACTAGTCTTGCACAGGTGGTTTTGGCTCAGGTCGCACCTTCCACTTCTCAGGCCGGGGGAGGTACTCATACCCATGTAGCCCATACTCCAGATGAGGTAGTACAGGGACTTCAGCTACCGGGGGCACTACCAGCCCAGCCAATTGCAGCTGCTCAGGCCCCAGTAGTCCCTGTTATGGCAGATGATGAGCAGAGGAGACTTGAGAGATTTGGGAGGCTTTGACCTCCATCATTTAGCGATGCTGAGTCAGAGGATGCTCAGGGTTTTCTGGATAAGTGCCAGCGGATGCTTTGGACAGCGGGTATTCTGGAGACCAGTGGGGTCTCGTTCACTACTTTTCAGTTTGCTGGAGCTGCCTTCAGATGGTGGGAGACTTATGAGAGGCGCAGGCCGGTTAGTGCAGTACCACTTACATGGCAGGAGTTCTCAGTTCTATTTTTGGAGAAGTTCGTGTCGCAGTCTCGCAGAGAGGAGCTGCGCAAACAGTTTGAGTAGTTACGTCAGGATGGCATGTCTTTGACACAGTACAAGATGAGATTTCTTGAGTTAGCTTGTCATGCAGTTTGGTTGGTTCCCACTGATAGGGAGAGGATTAGAAGGTTCATTGATGGCCTCAAATATCAGCTACGGTTACTTATGACTCGGGAGAGAGTATCTGGTGCTACTTTTGATGAGGTAGTTGACATTGCTCGGCAGATAGAGATGGTCCGTAGCCAAGAGCGTGGAGAGAGAGAGGATAAGAGGCCTCGTGGTCCAGGTGATTTCAGCGGTGTTCCTTCAGGGGGTCAGTCTTACCGCGGTAGGTGTCGTTCTTATAGACACGCTCAGACGGGTCGTTCAGTTTACCGTGGTGCATCACCCAGCCATGTTTCATATAGTTCTCATCAGGTCCAGTCATCTCTCAATGCCCTCCCAGTGTAGAGTTCGTCCCGTACCCCTTCAGTTTAGGGTTCATTTGCATCGGGTGCTTCTAGCAGTTATCCTAGTGCTCGGGGCCCGATTCAGTCCTCACCACCACCAGTACCAGGGAGTTGCTTTGAGTGTGGGGAATTCAGGAATATGTGGAGGCACTGTCCTCATATCTCGGGAGGTCCAGTGCAGCAGAGGAGTCAGACTACGATTTCAGCACCAGTTACTTCATCACCCGCCCAGCCAGCTCAGGGTTGGGGTCAGTCAGTTAGGGCTCGCCCAAGAGGGGGAGGCCGATCAAGTGGCGGTCAGGCCCGATTCTATACTTTTCCTGCCATGCCAGATGTCACTGCCTCGGATGCAGTGATCACATGTATTATCTCAGTATGCCACAGGGAAACTTCTATATTTGACACTGGTTCTACTTATTCGTATGTATTATCGTACTTTACCCGTTATCTGGATATGCCCCGTGATTCCTTAGTTTCACCTGTTCGTGTATCTACGCCGGTGGGCGATAGTATTATTGTGGACCGTGTATATCGGTCTTGTGTGGTAACCATTGGAGGACTGGAGACTAGAGTTGATCTCTTATTGCTCGGTATGGTTGATTTCAATGTAATCTTGGGTATGGATTGGTTGTCTCCATGTCATGTTATTCTGGACTGTCACGCAAAAACCATGACGTTGGCGATGCCGGGGTTGCCAAAGGTCGAATGGAGGGGTTCTCTAGATCATGTTCCCAATAAGGTAATTTCTTATTTGAAAGCCCAACGATGGTTGGGAAGGAGTGTTTGTCATATTTGGATTTTGTGAGAGATGTTGATGCAGATACTCCTACTATTGATTCAGTACCGGTAGTGAAAGACTTTCCGGGTGTATTTCCTGCAGACCTACCGGGTATGCAGCCCGATAGGGATATTGATTTATATATTGACTTGGTGCAGGGAACTCAACCCATTTCTATTCCTCTGTACCGTATGGCACCAGCTGAGTTAAAAGAATTGAAAGAGCAACTTTAGGAACTTCTTGATAAAGGGTTCATTAGGCCTAGTGTGTCGCCTTGGGGTGCACCGGTTCTGTTTGTGAAAAAGAAAGATAGTACTATGTGGATGTGTATCGATTACAGGCAGTTGAACAAAGTTACAATCAAGAATAAGTATCCTTTGCTGCGTATTTATGATTTATTTGATCAACTTCAGGGAGCGAGGGTATTCTCCAAAATTGATTTGAGATCTGGGTATCACCAGTTGAAAATTCGTGATTCGGATATTCTAAAGACGGCATTCAGGACTCGTTAAGGTCACTATGAATTTCTTGTGATATCATTTGGGCTAACCAATGCCCCAGCAGCATTTATGCACCTGATAAATAGCGTATTCCAGCCGTATCTTGACTCATTTATCGTGGTATTTATTGATGATATCCTGGTGTACTCACGTAGCTAGGAGGAGCATGTACAGCACTTGGGTATTGTATTACAGAGGCTGAGAGAGGAGAAACTATATGCCAAACTCTCTAAGTGTGAGTTCTGGCTTAGTTCAGTGGCATTCTTGGTACACATAGTGTCCAGTGAAGGGACTAAGGTTGATCCGAAGAAAATAGAGGCAGTTTAGAGTTGGCACATACCATCTTCAGTTACTGAGATTCCAAGTTTTCTCGGCTTGGCCGGTTATTATCGTCGCTTCGTGGAAGGATTCTCGTCTATTGCATCGCCTATGACTAAATTGACCTAGAAAGGTGCTCCATTCAGGTGGTCGGATGAATGTGAAGAGAGCTTTCAGAAGCTCAAGATAGCTTTGACAACAACTCCAGTATTGGTGTTGCCTACAGGTTCAGGGTCTTATACTGTGTATTGTGACGCGTCGCGTATTGGTCTCGCGCAGTGCTTATGCAAGACGATAGGGTGATTGCCTATGCGTCCATACAGTTAAATGTACATGAGAAGAATTATCCGGTCCACGAACTAGAGTTAGCATCTATTGTTCATGCCTTGAAAATTTGGCGGCATTACTTGTACGGTGTCCATTATGAGGTTTATAACGATCACCAGAGTTTACAACATCTGTTTAAACAAAAGGATCTTAATTTGCGGCAGCGAAGGTGGTTAGAGTTACTTAAGGATTATGACATCACCATTCTCTATCATCCCGGAAAGGCCAATGTGGTGACCGATGCCTTGAGCTGTAAAGCGGAGAGTTTGGGCAGCTTACCATACTTACCGGTAGCAGAGAGGCCTTTAGCTTTGGATGTTCAGGCCTTGGCCTACTAGTTTGTTAGATTGGATGTTTCCGAGCCGAATCGAGTTTTGGCTTGTATGGTTTGTCGGTCTTCTTTATATGATTGCATTAGAGAGCGCCAGTATGATGATCCCAATTTGATACGGTTCAACACGGTGATGCCAAGAAAGTCACTATTGGGGATGACAATGTATTATGGATACAGGGCAGGCTATGTGTGCCTAATGTAGATGGTTTGCATGAGTTGATTCTCCATGAAGCTCATAGTTCGTGGTACTCCATTCACCCAGGTACCGCGAAGATGTATCAGGATTTGAGGCAGCATTATTGGTTGAGGCGAATGAAGAAAGATATAGTTGGGTTTGTAGCTCGGTGTTTAAATTGTCAACAGGTGAAGTATGAACATTAGAGGCTGGGAGGATTGCTTTAGAGACTTGAAATTTCGGAGTGGAAATGGGAGTGTATTACCATGGACTTCGTAGTTGGGCTCCCACAGTTTTTGAGAAAATTTGATGATATTTAGGTGATTGTGGATCGATTGACCAAATCTGCGCATTTTATTCCAGTTGGTACTAATTATTCTTCAGAGCAGTTGGCTGAGATTTATATCCGAGAGATTGTTCGCATACACGGTGTGCCAGTGTCCATCATATCAGATCGGGGAACGTAGTTTACATCACAGGTTTTGAGAGCAGTGCAGCGAAAAATGGGCACACAAGTTCAGTTGAGTACAACATTTCACCCTCAGACGGACGGACAGTCCGAGCACACTATTAAGATATTGGAGGATATGCTACGTGCTTGTGTCATTGATTTTGGAGGTTCTTGGGATCAATTTCTGCCACTTGCGGAGTTTGCTTACAATAACAGCTACCAGTCGAGTATTTAGATGGCTCCGTATGAGGCTTTGTATGGGAGACGGTGCCGGTCTCCGGTGGGTTGGTTTGAGCCGGGTAAGGCTAGGCTATTGGGTACTGATTTGGTTCAGGGTGCTTTGGAGAAGGTTAAATTGATTCAGGAGCGGCTTCACATGGCGCAGTCTAGACAGAAGAGTTATGCCGACCGGAAGGTCCGTGATGTTGCTTACATGGTAGGGGGAAAAGTTCTGCTCAAGATTTCACCCATGAAGGGTGTGTTGAGGTTCGGGAAGAAGGGAAAGTTGAGCCATCAGTATATTGGGCCTTTTGAGATAATTAAGAAAATTGGAGAGATGGCTTATGAACTTGCCTTGCCACCTAGTCTATCAGGTATTCATCCAGTGTTCCATGTGTCCATGCCCCGAAAGTATGTCGGGGATCCGTCTCATATATTGGATTTCAGTACAGTGCAGTTGAACGGTAATTTGACTTATGATGTGGAGCCGGTGCCTATTTTAGACCGGCAGGTTCAAAAGTTGAGGTCAAAGAACGTAGCATCAGTGAAGGTACGGTGGATAGGCCATCCAGTCGGAGAAGCTACTAGGGAGATTGAGCAGGAGATGCGGAGCAAATATCCACACCTATTTGAGACTCCATGTATAATTCTAAGCCCGTTTGAGGACGAACATTTATTTACAGTTGTTATATGACTTACCGAGTTAGTTGGTTCGGGTCTAGAAGGATTTCGGAGTGAAATGAGACACTTAGTCTCTTAGTTGAAAACTTAAGTTGCAAATGTTGACCGGATATTGACTTATATGTAAACAACCTCGGAATTGAATTCTGATGATTCCAATAGCTCTGTATGGTAATTTTGGACTTAGGAGCATGTCCGAATAATTATTTGGAGGTTCGTAGTGGAATTAGGCTTGAAATGGCGAAAGTCGAAGTTTTGGGAAGTTTGATTGGGGGTTGACTTTTTGATGTCAGGGTCGAAATCTAATTCTGAAAATTTTAATAGGTCCGTTATGTCATTTATGACTTGTGTGCAAAATTTGAGGTTAATCGGACTTGATTTGATAGGTTCTGACGTTGTTTGTAGAAATTGAAAGTTTCAAAGTTCATTAGGCTTGAATTGGGTTATGATTCGTGTTTTTAGCGTTGTTTGATGTGATTTAAAGGTTCAACTAAGCTCGTATGATGTTTTAGGATTTGTTGGTATATTTGGTTGGAATTCGGGAGCCTCGGGTGAGTTTCGGATGCTTAACGGATCGAAATTTGGACTTGGAGAGTGTTTGGATGGGCTTAAAAATTGGTCAAACTAGCTTTTAAGTACTTTTTAATTTTCTAGAGTGTTTGGCAAAAAAAAAAGCTGATTTAAAAAAGCTAAAAAGTGCTTTAAAAAAGCCAAAAGCAACAAGTTGGTTCACCCCAACTTCTCCGATTTTGGCTTAAAAGCCATTTTAGTTTGACCAATAAAATTAGTTTCTTATCCATTATAAGTTTTCGTAATACCAAAATTACCCTCAATCAAATAAAACCCTAAAACATCGTATTTCTCTACTTTTCTCCACTTCTGAAGACAACAGTCATCTTCTTTCCTCTTCCTCTCTGTTTCATCTTCATTTTTTTTGTATTTTTCCTCAAGCATTTAAGCATAAATCAATTCTCGTTGTAAGTTTTTGGCAAGGTTCATGATGATGTAAAAGGGCAATTCATCCCTACAATTTCTCTAATCACTTTAACCTTTGATTAAGGCACTCATATAGCCTAGTCTTTTATGTATGGAGTAGTATTATTTTTGAGAAACAATAATATTTTATCTCCTCCTTTATGTATAAAACCTTTTGATATTATGATATTTTGGTAAGTGTTCATGCCAAAATTCATTTTAAATCAGAAAGTTAACTCAAAAACAAAGAGAAAGCTTTGGAAAAGAAAGAGCAAGATCCGTAAATTTTAAAAGAGAACATATGCAAAAAGAAGAAAAAACAGAACATAATAGCAAACCCTTTGAACATGACAATAACGCTGCCACTAGCTGCTGCTAGATTCTCTAAAAGAATTTGAGTTACTTAGGTTTTGAGGTTGGGCAACGTAAAAAATGGACGTTCAAGAATTATATTTGTAAGGATATTTCTGTCTTTTTAATAGAAAAAGTGCTTACCAGCACTTGTTTACCAAACACTTCAATAATTCTTTTTAAGTTTCAGTACTTTTATCCAAACAGATAACTACTTATTTATAAAACAAGTTCCAGCACTTAAAAACTGCTTTTAAGCACTTGTGCTTAAAAGCTACTTTTTTCCAGCTAATCCAAATAGGCTCTTGGTAAACTGCTGAAGAATGCTGGTTTTCTGTCACTGGTTTTCTTCTATGCGATCGCGTGAGAAGCTCTGCGATCACATAGGCCTGTTTCAGCAGAGGTGAGATTTGTCCAGTGCGATCGCGTGAAGGCACCAGCGATTGCGTAGGCTTGTTGAGGCAGTGTTGATATTGATCATCGCGATCGCGTGAGGTAAACCGCGATCGCATAGGTTGGGTCAGTCTGTGCTATACGAACGCGTGGAAGAGGCCGCGTTCGCATAGGGGAACATGAGAGGAAGCTGGGCCATGCGTTTGCTCTATGCGATCGCATGAAGAGGGTTGCGATCACGTAGAGCTGAGATCTTGTGCATCACGATCGCGTGAAGGCAACCGCGATCGCGTAGGGCCTTTTCTGGGCAGTGGAAAATTGTGCTTCACGATCGCGTGTGTTTGTCCGCGATCGCGTAGAGCAAATGACTGGGCAGAGAGTTTAAGTTCTGAAAATGGGACTTCGTCCCATTTTCCATTTTTATCGATTTGGAGCTCGGATTGAGGCGCTATTTGGGAGGTTTTCAGAGAAAACAACGGGGTAAGTATTATTAACTAGGTTCCGAGATGTGGGCCCCACGGGCGATTTTTGGATGAAATCTCAGATTTTTGTGGAAAAAATATATTTTCATATGTAATTAATTCCTACATTTTTATTGACTGAATCGAATTATTTGTGGCTAGATTCTAGGCGTTTGGAGGCCAATGCACGAGGCAAAGGCATAGAGGAATAAGAAATTACGCTATTTGAGGTAAGTAACAGTTTTAAATTTAGTCCTGAGGGTATGAAACCCCGGATTATGTGTTATGTGATTGGTTTTGAGGTGATGCACACGCTAGGTGACGGGCGTGTGGGCGTGCACCGTAGGAATTGTGACTTGGTCAAATTCCATGGGACTATGTAGTTGAATTATCTGTTGATATCTGTACATTCTCTACGTGTTAGGGAAAATTGAGCTGAGACTCGTATTAAAAATCATGCTTAGACATATGTTGTTATTATTGGTACCCACTGGGGTCATTTCTGTGGTTGAATTATATGTTCGAATTGTAATTTCGCACTCAGTCATGTTTATTCATTTCATATTATATCTCAGTCTCTGTTGTTATTTACTAAAACATCATATTATCAAATTTTGGGCTGATTATCATGAGTTCTGAGAGCCCGGGAGACTGGAGAGGTTGATGACTGAGTGAGGCCGAGGGCCTAATTGTGAGGATATTTATGGATCGGGTTGCACGCCGCAGCATGTTTTTATTGATTTATGCCATGATTGGCTTGATATAGCACTTGGGCTGAAGGAGCCCCTCCGGAGTCTGTACACTCCTCCAGTGAGCACAGGTACCTACTGAGTGCGAGTGCCGAGTGATGAGTGACGGTGAGGAAAGAGTGACTGTAAGGTTGGAGTGAATGGGAGGACTGAGTGACTGTTACTCTGAGAGGATGCATTGATTTCATTATTTGCTGCATTTCACCTATCATATATCACTATTTTGGAAATTTCGAAAAAATATTATTTTCTGTTTCGGTCAAACTTGATATAAAATTTCAGTGAAATCTTAAATGTTGAATTTGAGAGTATGCTTACTCTTTTATATTGGAAAGTATTGTATTTGGACTTAGCTGAGAAGCTCGTCACTACTTTCAGTTCTTTATTTATTATTGTTACTTACTGAGTTGGTTGTACTCATACAACACTCTGCACTTCGTGTGCAGATCCAGGTGATCCCAGATACAGTGGGTGTTGATTCTTTCACGCAATCGATTTTTCGGAGATGCAGAGGTAGCTGCCATGTTTCGCTGACCTTGTCTCTGCTTCCCTATCTTTTTGTTTATTGTATTTGGTCTCAGATTATTATAGACCGTATTTTTCAGACTTGTAATGTATAGATGCTCATGTACTCAGTGACACCAGGTTTTGGGAGTAAATTATATTCAGTATTGGTGGGACTTTTCCCCTTAAATTAATTAGTATGTTTCCAATATTTAAAAGAAATTATGGGTTATTGATGTTGTTGACTTGCCTAGTATCGGGATAGGCGCCATCACGACAGGTGTGAATTTTGAGTCGTGACAATATTCATTCAAGTTAGTATGGCTGATTTGTTTATTAAATCTATACCAACGATCTTTTGAAATGGTATACAAGATTGGAATGCAAAGGCTCAAAGATGGAAATTGATGCTCTCATCTGGGGGAGTTAATACGCGTTGTACTCCTCTTCCCTTACAAGGTTTTGTCCCACTGGGTTTTTCTTGCAAGGTTTTTAACGAGGCAACCAAAAACGTATTGTTAGATATATGTACTCTTTTTCCTTCACTGGGTTTTATTTAATTAAGGTTTTAACGAGACACATTATCTGTTGAATAGACATTCAAGAGGGAGTGCTATAATTGTATTTTATTTAAGGTGAATGTCTATATTTTAGAGAGATTTTAGGGTTTATTACTTGGTGGATAAGTCACGTTTTCCCTATAAATAGAGGGATTCTATTCCATTGTATTTGATCTCATATCAATAAAAATTCTGTCACTCTAGTTTTCTCTGCAATACTTTCTTCTTCCTTTATTGTTTATAACATATATTAATATGATTAGGCCTTAATTGCAACTAGTTGGTATTGCTGACAGGGATCTTTTGTTTTAATCGTGCTTAACTTTTTCTTTTGCTAAATCGACATGGGATTTCAAAATTATACGTATTTTAAGAAAACTTTCTTTTTCATGATTTGAGATCTTCATCATCTTCTTTCAACATAATTGATCATCATAAAATTACCATTTCTTTCTTTTCCATTTATCTTCGGCCATCTCGTCTCCCACGTATATCTCTTGCTTCTTTTTGTCTTCCAAATTTTGTGACACTTTAAAACGCTTAATGCTATTTTATCAATTATGTTATTTCATATTCCTATAATTTAACAATGCTCGAATAGGGGTGTTCATGATTTGGTTTGGGTCAGTTTATCGTATAAAAGAAATCAAATCAAATAAATCAATTTTTTAAATACGAACCAAACCAAACAAATTAAGTCGACTTTTTTATCAATTGGGTTTATGTCGTGTAATAACCCGACCGGTCATTTTGTGTATTTGCGTCATGTTTCTCCTTTTGATGCTTCACACATGTGTATTTATAATTTTATGACTTGCGGAGTTGATTAGTTTCGTTCCGCATAGGTTTTGGACTGATTTGGGCCCTTTGGTTTATGGCTTGGAAGTCTAAGTTGAAAGTGTTGATCAAACTTTGACTTTTTGAGAAAACGACTCCGGAACGGTATTTTGGTGGCACCAATAGGTTCGTATCGTGATTTTGGACTTGGGCGTATGCCAGAAATCAAATTTGCAGGTTCGTAGGCCCTTCACTTATTAATTAAGTGGAAAATAGTCATCGGCATTCTATAAGCGACTTGACCAAGTCTACGAAGCATTGCTTTTCTTGTAATCGGCCCGTAATGCCTCCCTTTATTTGCTTGCCACCCTTTAGGTCTCGCTTCCAGTGCGGGAGGCCAAGCATTCTGCCAGACGTCCCAGCCTGGGAGCCCCATTCGCCTACCCTCCTAAAATTTCTTTTCCACCTTTCTCTACTTGAAAAGCCAATGGGCTTGTCTGGATGAATGTTGTGTCGGAAGCCGTGATCACATAGTCACTTCTGGGGATTAGGCGGTCATTGAAAGAGCTACTCGAAAGCTTGACGAACAAGCAAAAAAAGCATATCTATTCTATTTTCTTAGTTTATTAAATGGCTTCTCCCTTACTGGTCAAGTAGTAAGGTAGGGCCCTATTCGATGAAGAAAACAAACTTTAGGAAAGTGGTTCAGGCAACTCAGCTGGTTAGATCAAAGGACTGAAAATCCTTGTGTCAGTGGTTCGAATCTACTTCTAAGCAGGCAAAAGGTCCAAACTGTAACCGGGAGCGAGCCGGATTTAGAAATAAAAGTGAAAGAGTAAGCAATAAAATGTGGGATCTCCTACACTATACGGACAGCTTTTTGGCGGTAGGGTTGGGGTGACTTGCTTGAGGCAGATTCAAAAAAAATGGTTGATTACTCAAATTGGTTCTCGCATCCCTGTTGAGCCCACTAACTCTTCGAAGCCCACTGATGCCTTTTGAAGACCTTCTTCCCTCTACCCTGATGAAAAGAATTCCAGTGAGCTCGCCAAAGAAAGCAGATTACTTCTATCAAACTCTTTCTTCTGATTTGTGTTGTTTTGCCGAAAGTTGGCAATTTTAAGGTTTAGAAGTTTGACTGTAGATTAACTTTTGTCTATCGGATTCGGAACTTGGTTTTGATTTCCAGGCTTAGATTTCGATATTTTTGCTGCATACATGTATATGTAATTGAGTTGTACAGGTTAAGCATAGTGAGTACATTTAGACTTAAAACCTCGTCGCTACTTCACCGAGGTTAGTCGGAATACTTACTGGTACATAGAGTGGGTTGTACTCATACTACACTTATACACCTTGAATGCAGATCTTGGGCTGAATAACAATATTTATTCTTTAATATGCCTCATATAAATCTGATCACACTTATCCCAGGTCCAATAATCTCGTCTCACCCAGTACAAGCTGCTCAGGCAATAAGCCACCTCAGACACTGCCAAAAGTCTCATATGATGCCACAATGTGCCAACAAGCTACAAACTCGAATATGATACATAAGGAAAAATGAACTCTGAAAGGAGTTACTCAACCCACGTGGCTAATTAAACAACCGAAAGGATGTTAGGAACCTTCCTCAGGAAATGAGAGGCAAAAAACGCCATAATAGGTATGGGAAACTGTACTCAATATCACACTGTCGGGTCGTGCAACCCGATCCAGCCACGATACCGTAGCAGCACACAACACGATCCAACCATGATACCCGTGGCGGCATGCCACCCGATCCACACCTAATATATTTGTGGCGGCGTGCCACCCGATCCACACATAATGATCTATAAGGGAGTACTTACCGAGCTAAAGTGCTCATACCTGCGAAATACCCGAATATCAACCATCAGCACGCGAAGTGCATAATACAAATCCTGGGGTGACGGATAGCGCCATACGCTACGAAACTCAAGCAGAACTAAGGTGCAATAAATGACATGTATCTTAAGAGCCTTCCTGCTCTCACAACACCTCAAATTTCTCGGGATCTCAATACGAGTGCGAATAATCAAACCGTCTCACAACCCACATGGCACAATAGAGTATTACATGAAATAGCTGACGACAGAAATAACATCCAAGGGCCGAAGATCCCTCTGAAAACAATGCTATGTTGGAATGAACATATCTGGCCTGATATAGAGCCCACATTCACATTTAGATCCATCCACGGACCTCAAACCGATTCTGATCATACCATGCTGGGCTGAATAGCCCCTCACGGACCCACAATGACCTATTCATGACACATAAGAACAGCCGTCAAATCCGAAACGAACTCACATGGTCCACAACCCAAGAAATAGAATGCCCCTCGGGCATAAACTCTCGCACTTGCGATATTACCATGACCTCCATATTCGGTCTCAATCTTTAACAATCAAGTGACTAACATGTCACACTTATACAAATCTCCCCATGGGGCATGCTCCCACGACCATTCCGCACCAGGTAACAAGTCTGCACATCCATACCACCGGTCATACTAAGGCTGTAAAGCAAATCGAAAATCCGCGAATCAGAACACAAAGCCCCTTATACAGGACACCCATCTCAAGTGACGCTAAAGATAATATCAGCTCACTCTAAACATCTGAATTCTTTCCTGCTCATCCGAGCTCTTGACATCCTTGTCGACATCAACTGCAACCTTGGTCCTTAACCTCCAATTCCCATGCTGCTCACTACACTTAACATGCCAATACGTGAGAGTACCAGAATTCCATAATAACCCTGATCCACTAATAGAATAAACACTTCATCATATAGAAATCTTTTACTTAGCTCATTTCAGAATAACCAATGCAACATGCAACTAAATTCCCAAACCGCAGAAAATAAAACCTCATGTCGTGATTTAAACTGCCATAACTCTTTCGAAAATCCCTTTACACAACAAATCCATATGAATCGAATTCCTCTCAAATCAATCAAGTTGTGGTGGCGCTCAATCCCAAGTGTACAACCATAAACAACATGTATAACTCAACACGCTGAAAGAACTGATCATTGCCACTATCATGCCAGTTCAACCATTGTTAACTGAATCGACTTCTTCTAATTTACCCTGGACTTGCCTTAGGAATAATAGTGGTCCCATTCAAAACATAATGAACCCAAATCCGCACTCATCCTGAGTGACCTTATTTCATGAGACCACGTTGTCTCAAAACTCATGAACCATCTCATACCCTCCTCGTGCGCATATTCGCATCTTCAACTGGTACACCCATTCTGATAATCCCTCTATGAATCCGAAGTTATTTTCTCCCATTCCTCCAATGCCACACCGTAGACCAAAGGTAATGTAGAACACTCCAAGCCACTTTTCATAATCCACTGCAAAAGCTCAATACTTAACCATACCACTGGCTCAAATTCCTTAGGCACCGCACTCTGAACCCACTAGAACCATTGTTAAGAGTCACCCACTCTGACTTGTTCCCAATTATGATCAAACTCCAAGGCCCTGCTAGCACATGAACACCCTCTCAAAGAAGCAACCGGTTGAATTCCTTTCCTTGTACATCACATCTACACGACGCATAAACTCCGAGCCTTCCCAAAGCCTGAACATGAATCAATAAGGCCAATTGTAGCACACATTCCTCAAATCCTTGGCTCAAATCACCACTGACGTTCTCTTTCCTTAGTCGTAACAACCCCCCCCCCCCCCTCCCCCCCAATATGCCGATAACTAGAAACCTCACAAGTAGACAACCATGCAATCTGATAGTGGGCGGTGGGGCTCTCCCTCTTAAGCTTGAAGCTACCATTACATGACCCTGGAACCTATCAAGATCCCTTCTTCCTTACTGGCATGACCTCGCGCAATCGACCCGACAAATTTCTCAAAATCTTCTTGTTAACCATTTCATGAACGCTCTGAATCACTAGCCACATTTACATATTCGACCTCTTACCAGATAGCCAATAAAATTCTTCGTAGAAGCTTCATCAATACCACGCAATAGTTAACCTGCTCACCAGAAATAACCCACCTGTGGAAATTCCATGTCGACATCTTCCAACAACACTGCACTGAGTAAAATTACCACGAAACCAATAAACCATCTTCAGCCTGTGCTTGTTCACCAGTTGTACAAGTCCGTTCACTCTTTATGGACATCAACTAAAGAGGCGACAATACATTCCAATCCAAAGTCGTGTTGTATCCTTCTTCATACCATGCAACTCCCTTCCACCGTATCCAGCCCTTCTCCATATAGCAGTCAATATTCCAAATTAAGTTCGTAGACTTAGTCACTGTCCACCATGAGTTCCAAGTCACTCTAAACTTTCCACAACGTGTGTAGCTATCCAACCACAGAACCCATCTGCTACTCTACCACTCTCCCACTTTGGTCAAACCCTCTCATTTAAGCAACTACCTGACTTTTGTTTCTCACACTTGACCTTCTAGAAATTTAACCACCGCAAGACACCTCCCACATGTCCTTCCTCATCCTTCGCTGCCCAGTCATTGCCTTAAATCAAAATCTATCTCTGTAGCACTTGAACCAATAGATCGCTACCAACTTTAAACCTCCCCAAAGATCATCTTCCTTGAGCCCTAAACACCCAGACCACCGATTAAGTCCTGAACCACCGCACACTACGATCTCTGACAGTCGCTTCCCCGGCACTATTTCACACTACCCTGCCCCAGAGGCAAATTGATGAAGACCATAACACCGGCGAACTTAACACATTTAATCTAGGGCGACGACACCCCATCACAGATGAAAATTCCACTATGCTCGAAATACCAAGTCTCGTTACTCCGTCAACCCAAACCTGAACATTCATAGTCCGATTGCCTTTCCTTCGCCGAAAATAAAATACTGGATCTCTAAATCATGCATTGAGTAAACCTCATTCCAAGTCATTCACTGCTTCGACGCATAGACAAGCATCCCACCATTACACAAACACGGTGCAATAGCAATGCACGAATTGTCATAACAATCAATGCCAAATCTCAAAACCTTAAGTAATACTTATACTGAGCTGAAACGACAGAACATTCTTCTGCAAAGCGACGATAGTAGCCCAATCAAATAAGCGGGGAGAAACATCCTGCACCACATCTATAGTATCATTACAATTCCTCGATTCCCGATTTATAACAAGCGCTTCGCGTCGCATAAGATTGAATAGGAAGAAAATGAAGGCATAAGCCTCAAAGGAATCAAATCGCACGATGAGTAATCAAGAAGGGAAGTGCTCCTAACAGCCCTATAGCCTCTCGAAGATAAGTATAAACGTCTCTGTACCGATCTGCAAGACTCTACTAGACTCACTCATGACTCGTGAGACCTAAGTGAACCTAGTGCTCTGATGCCATATTGTCACGGCCCAAAATCCATTAAAGGTCGTGATGGCGCCGGACCCCGATGTCAGGCAGCCAAAAATAAATACTTAATTTGGTTCTCATATTAATATTTTTGAAATCATATTTCCTTTAATTAAATAGTAAAAGATGGAATTTACAGTGTAAATAATAATATTTTACAACATATTTCAATACAGAACAACCCAAATCACCCCAAAACCCGGTGTCACAAGTGCATGAGCCTCAACTAGAAATGCAAAATAAAATACAACATATGTCCGGAATACAAATTCGGACAGGAGAAAACTAAAAATATTCTGAAGGAGACTCTGCTGGGTGCGAACTCGTAACGTGGAATGCAGCTCACCTAAGTCCCCGCAATAACCGTGCCTCTGCGCCCACAAGGCCACTAGACATATATGCACCTGCACAAAAATGTGCAGCAAGTGTAGTATGAGTACGAAAATCAGCGCGTACCCAGTAAGTATCCCGCCTAACCTCGAAGAAGTAGTGACGAAGGGTCGACTTTGATACTTACTATGGGCTATAAATAAAATACCAATGATATAATTAGCCATGGATTATGTATAACGGTTGTAAGCTCAATATCATGAAATAAGTAAACAATTCTTTTGTTCATAAGAAATTTTCAAATTTATTTTTCATCGTTTATCATTTTGTATCTTAGGCCAATGAAGCAATATCAATTATCATAAATTCCAAAGCAAACAATTCAATCATGCGCAAATCATGCCGAGGTCGTACGGCCCGATCCAACATAAATATTTAAAATGTGCACTGTCGAGGGTCGAACAGCACGAACCATAGATGCATCTATTTAATCTGCTGAGGCGTTCAGCCCGCTCCACAAAAAGATAAACACTTTCAAACAACCAAGTGAAGAATTTATTAAGGGGCAATTATTTAAGAAAATGCCAATTCTCATTTAACGGCCAAGAAAATGAATTTTACCCTCTTAAAATTCCTTTACCAAGTTCAATGTGATTTAAGCAATCAAATTAACAAGAATGTTGCAAACATCGCAAATATAGCATGATTTGGGTCCTAGACTACCCGGACTTAAGCATTATAGTAGCTACGCACGGACTCTCGTTACCTCGTATGTACGTAACCCCCACAAATAGAAGCACATGTTGAATTATTTTACCTATGGGGTTAATTCCTTCTTACAAGGTTAGAAAGGAGACTTACCTCGCTCCGAAGTTCCATAGCCAGCTCCCAAGCCTTTCAAACAACTCAAATCAATTCCCAATCTCCAAAACTAGTCAATAAATGAGCAATTCCATAAATATATACTCTAATACTCATTATAATCCTATTTACAATAATTTCCAACTTCGTTCGAAAAGTCGATAAAAATCACCCTCGGGCCCACGTGCTCGGATTCCGAAAGGCTTTCGAAGACAAACTTTACCCATAACCCCACGAACTCAAATATATAATTTATTTCCAATTCCATGCCCAAATTCGTGGTCAAAATCCAAAAATACCAATTTTTAGATTTTTCTTCCAAATCCCAAATTTCTACAAATTTTCATGCCTAAATATATGTATAAACCTTGTATGAAACTCACAACTAGTAGAAATCACTTACCTCGTGCTTGGTGATGAAAGTGGTGCTCCAACATCGCTCCTCGGTTGGCTCCCATGGAGGAAAATAAAATGAAGCCAAACTCCCGTTTTTAAAACCTAACTGCCCAGGCGACCTTCTTCGCGATCGCGAAGGCCAAAGAAACACTGCCTCTAATTTCCTCTTCGCGTTCACGTTCCACCATCCGCGTTCGCGAAGGCCAACTGCTCCAGGCCTCGCTCCCTCATCTCCTCTTCGTGTTCACGAAGCACTGCCAGGCCCACCTATGCGTTTGCAGTCCCCTCACCACGTTCGCGTAGGGAAATATCAACAGCCCAGGAAATCCTTCTTCGCGATCACGCCCCTTCCCCCGCATTCGCGAAAGACAACACCAGTACCAGCAAACCAACAATAACTTTTCATCCAAATTCGACCCGAAACACACTCGAGGCCCCCGGGACCCCGTCCAATCACACCAACCTATCCCATAACATAACATAAACTTGGGCGAGGCCTCAAACCACATCAAACAACATCAAAATCATGAATCGCACCCCAATTCGAGCTTAATGAACTTTAGAACTTCAAACTTCTACATTCGATGCCGAAACCTATCAAATCATGTCCGATTGACCTCACATTTTGCACAAAGGTCATAATTGATATTACGGACCTACTCCAACTCTCAGAATTGGAATCCGACCCCGATATCAAAAAGTATACTCCCGGTCAAACTCTCCAAAACCTTCAAATTTCTAACTTTCGCCAAATGATCTCAAAATGACTTACGGACCTTCAAATCCACATCCGGGCGCGCTCCCAATACTAGAATCACCATACGAAGCTATTCCTATACTCGGAATCCCAAATGGATATCGATAACACTGAAATATACCTCAACCCAATTTCTTTATGAAATTCTTCCAAAATGCTAACTTCCACAATAGGCGCCGAAATGCTCACGGGTCATCCAAAACTCAATCCGGACATACGCCCAAGTCCAAAATTATCATACGAACCTATTGGAACCTTCAAATCCCAATTCTAAGGTCGTTTACTCAAAAATCATATTTTAGGCTTTCGAAATTAGAAATTGCTTTCTAAATCAACTCTGAACTTCCCGAAATTAAATTCCGACCACGCGTACAAGTTATAATACCTGAAGTGAAGCTGTTCAGGGCCTCAAACCGCCGAACGACGCGCTAGATCTCAAAATGACCGGTCAGGTCGTTACATTTATTTTTTATTTTTATAGAGTCAAAACCCGATAAATCAAATTTTTTGTGTCAATAATATATTTGATTAAAGCCCAACCTCGTGTCTAGGTAAACAGGTACACCATGAATGGGGAAAGATGTAAATCTGAAAAGAGGCCCAGATCAGAAGGGATACTGAATTTTCTGATAGTCGATCAGATACCACAATTGTTGTGGGATTGGTGGAGAGACTTTAAGGAATATGAATAAAACTAGATAAAGAACTACTTGGGATATTTGGTTCAGATGATTATGATCAAGCCCAGGAGGGATGTGATCGAAGCTTTGATTCCGCACTGGGATCCTGAAAATAATATGTTCCATTTTACCGATTGTGAAATGACTCCAACCTTGGAGGAAATCGCCCATTTCCAGGGAAGGGGCCGCAATATTCGCCGCCAAAGGCCTATAGTACCGAAAAATGTGAATGAGGGTAAGTTTCTAAAGCTCTTGAACATAAATTACGAACAATATGAAGGTTTAGGAGGCAAGTGGGTAAAGTTGGCATTTCTGTTTCACTTGTATGGCCTAGAATGTAATTTCGAAAGGAATGTGGGAAAATTGAAATCAAAGGAAAATAAGGAAACATGGAAGGTTCACTGAAGGTTTGCATTTATGGTTGCTTTTTTGGGGCATGTAGTTTTCCCGAAAAGGGAAGGACGCATTGACATCCGCTTGGCAGGTGTAGTTGAGGCTCTGACCTCGAAAGGGGATGATTATACTTTGGTCCCTATGATTCTTTCTTGCATTTTTCGTGCTTTAACTAGATGTAAATTGGGCACGCGAAACTATGATGGCTGCAATATTTTGCTACAGATATGGTTTTTGGAGCACTTCTATCGTCATCCTATGATCACTGATTTTTGTGAGCTATGGCCCAATCATACTTATGATCACTAGAAAAGAATTGACAAATATGACTTACCGGAAGGGATAGATGCCTGGAAAGAACTACTTCTTACTCTGTCTGCCAAACGGATCACTTGGAACTACGATTGGTTTTCCTCTAAAGAGGTCATCTGTGAGTCTGCATACCATTCTTATTTGGTACTCATAGGATTGGATGGTGTTCAGCCCTATGCTCCACTTCGGGTAATGCGCCAGTTTGCATGACTACAAGAGGTGCAACCAACACGAGATATGAGCAAGTTCTGTTATGATTTTGGTAAAGATCAACCTCACGACGAAGAAGAAATTATGAAAATTTGGTATGCAAATAAGGTCTCGGAGTTGAATGAGATGGTAGAAGATTGAGATCATGGAGAGGTGACCCCTGAATATATTACCTAGTTTCATGACCCTTCGTCGTTTAGAGATAGGCCTGAGGGGTCGAACATGAGGAGAAATGATTAAAGAACTATAGAAAGGCTGAAAGAGGAATTGGAGCATGCTCAGATGACCATAGCCAAACAACAAGCCCAACAGCAAGCCGGAGTCTCTCAGATTTGTTTAAATATTGAGAAAGATTATAAATCTGCCTTATGAGTCATGGATAAAGATCTAAAGCATGCTAAAAATGAGGCGGTCCGCTTAGAAGAAGAACTGGAAAACACGATTGGTTTAGTCAGAAGAGTTAAGGCGAACAAAAATACTGAAATACACAAGCTGCAAGAAGAATTGAGTATCATTGAAGAGGATGCGCACCAACAACAATTGGAGTTTGGTCAGCAGAAAGAGCAGTTTGAAAGAGAAAGGACACATTGGATATGCTCAAAGGGTCAGCTTTATGCACAATTAGAAGAAATAAAAAGGCAGAAGAGGGGTCATCAGCATGCAGATTTTGAGGCAGAGCGGTGTCAGTGGATGATTGGGAGAGGTGTGCTAAGCCGTCATATTGAAGAATATGAGGGACGAGAGACTCAGATGGGGCACGCCCTCAACACTACCCAGATGTGGTTGCAGAATTATCACGTGAATATGGGGCAAGCCAGAGAGCAAGTACTTCGATTGGCAGAGAAAGCAGTATATATTCATGATGATAATTGTCCTCTAAACAATAAGAAAGTTGGTCAACAAGCACGTGCCCTCATTCCACAGTTGTCGGCAATTTTTCAAAATTTGTATGAGACTATGGGGGGAGAGTGGAGGCCAAGAGATGCAGATCATTGATGATATCAGTTTAAGCAATAAGTCCATTGAAGATTAAAGTCTTAGTGCAGTCAATTAGTTTTTAGATTCATTTTCGATTGTCGCATTTTTAATTTTATATTTGGAGTCTATCAAAGTTTTATTCCAGTCATATTTATATCTTTAGAGTCAGTTGAGTCAGTTTCTATATATTTTTCTTTTCTCTCATTGTATATAAAAAAAATTGATTGAAAATGAATGGAAAATATTTTAATTTGTTTTATTTTATTTTATAAAAAATTTTAAAAAAAACATCAAAACTGTTATTATCTCCCCCCTGAACTACGTAATGGTCTGATTCATGCGGTGCCATGATACGTAAGCAATCCTTATCGGATGCGATCATAGCCATAATTAATCTGGAAAATAAATGAGAGAACTTTTTTTAAAAAAAATGGAAAGAAAAAAGAGCATTAAATTCAAAAGGAAATAAATCAATAAGCCGGGATGAAGCATGAAGCCTTCCAAACTCATTTTAGAAATGAAAATGGCATTAGATGCATGACATACAACGTGTGATTAATATCTGTAAAATGCCTAACTCTAACACGTTTGTTGTTTGTCATTTGCGATAAAGTTAAACAGAGGTGGTTGTTTTGTGGTTTAAACTGGCGACTCACCCTTACAACACGAGATCAAAAGGAAAAAGTAGAATGGCAAATAACAGGGAGAATGTGTCAGATAATGATGATGTCCATGGAAAATTGGTCGAACAAGGTTCGGGACTGGTTGAAGAAGTAAGAGTGTTGAAGCAACAATTGGCAGAGATGTACCAAGCCTGGGTGAATGGACAGGCACCGGTCCCACTACCTATAGGGCCTTCGGATAATCTTCATAATGTGTCAGTTGTAACTCAAGTGCCCATATCCATAATAAGTAATCCATTGTACCAACCTAGATTCAGCCCGAGCATTAACCTTCCCACTATCCCCAGTACCTCCATTCCACGTCCTCAAACCGCACCCCTCATAAATGACCCACCTACTGTACCCATTACATAACCTTTCACTGTCCCTCAATTGGCTCTTGCTCAAAAGTCCAACAATGATCCACAATTGAATGCTCATGATGCCCAACATTACTCTCCAGAACTGACTTTCAAGGTTCCAGATACATACAAGGATACTCCTTAGAACATGTTCCCAATCGAGATCGAAAAGCCCGACAAGAATATGGAACAAGAGTAAATGACCAAAAAAATGAAGTGCTTGGAACAAACCATGAGAAACATACAGGGTTTGGGAGGCCACAAGAGTGTTTCGTTTAACGATCTATGTATGTTCCCCCATGTTCATTTGCCACCCGGCTTCAAGACCCTCGAGTTTGACAAGTACGATGGGCATGGTAATCTCATTGACCATTTGAAGAGGTATTGTAACCAATTAAGGGGAGCAGGAGGCAAAGAAGAATTACTCATGGCTTATTTTGGGGAAAGTTTGACAGGAATTGCTTCAGAGTGGTTCATAGATCAAGACATCTCTCAATGGCACATTTGGAACGACATAGCTCAAGATTTATCCAACAGTTTTAGTACAATATTGATATAGTGCCAAACCGCTCCTCTCTCGTCAACATAAAGAAGAAACAAACAAAAAGCTTCAGAGAATATGCAATCTTGTGGGGAGAGAAAGTTGTTAAGGTTAAACCACCAATGAAAGAGGCAGAAATGGTTGACTATTTTCTCCAAGCTCAGGATCCTGATTACCTCCATTACATGTTGGCCGTCATTGGTAAACCTTTCGTTGAGGCGATTAAGATTGGTGAAATAGTTGAGAATGGCATAAAGTCAGGCAAAATTGTGAGTCAGGCAGCCCTTAAGGTGACCACGCAAGCAATTCAAAGCGGGTCAGGCAGTTTCGGAAATCGAAAAAAGAAGGAGGAAGGATCCATGATGGCATCTGGGTTCGGGGGAGTTCAAAGAGGAGTAGCTCCTTCTTATGTGCAATTCCAACAAGGACAATCCAATTCTCCTCAACATTACTATCCACCACAGGGTCCCCGGTACTCAGTTCCCCCACAATAATACACAGTGTTTAATGCCCAGGCTTATACTAGGCCTCCCAATCACCAACAATGGTGGGCACCGATTCCACAAGGCTCCCGTCAACTCCGACCGAATTTTCAGGTGCCATATAATCCTCACCCCCGGCAGGAATATGTGAGAGAACAGGAGCCAAAGAAAGAGTTCACCCCAATTGGATAATCGTATACAAGCCTATTTTAAAAATTAATGCAGTTGCGTTTGATTGAACCTATCATGTCGCGTTATGTGAATCCAAATTCAAAAGGTTTTGACTCAAATGCAAGATATGAGTATCACTCTAACACCCAAGGTCATAGTACTAAAAATTATTGGACATTAAAGAGAGCCATTGAAGATTTGATTGAAGCAAAGGCAATTGTGGTGACAAACAATGAGGATACTCCTAATATCCCAAAAAATCCACTCCCAGCTCATAATAATACACATTTTATTGGGATGATTTTTGATGATCGGGATTATAAGCAATCTGGCAAGACAGAGATGGTTGTTGGAACCATAGCGAAAGAACCAAAAGTGATAGTTAGCCCACCACAATTGGCACCATTGATTCTAAAAGGTGCGAGTTCTAGCTTGAACTTGGCAGGTCTGGGAAAAACGATTCTCTATGTCCCTGGAAGCACAAAAAAGGTTGAGGTTCAATTGGGTAGGCCCAAACTTTACATCCCTATGGGCATTCAAAAGATCGTTCCAAATAATGGTTTGAGAAATATAATAGAGCCAATCGTGATCCGACCTGTTGCATAACTCCTAGTAACAAACACAAAAACTATTCCTTAGAATTATAACAAGATTGTCATGACCTACAAAGGAAAAGAGATAGTTGAATAAACAGATGAAATTGGGGGCTTGACCCTCTCTGGAAAGTGCTACTCACCAGAGGAATTGAGAAAATCCAAGCAAGCTAGGGAAAGTCACTTACTAGTGAAAGAACATGTGGCAGAAAAAGATGCGGAGGAATTCCTTAAGAAGATAAAAATGCAAGACTACTCAATCATTGACCAACTAAGGAAAACTCATGCTCAGATATCTTTATTATCTCTGCTTTTGCACTCGAAAATGCATCGCCGTGTGTTTATCAAAACACTGAATGCGACACATATCTCAGAAAAGACAACGGTGAATCAGTTAGAAAAAATGGCTGAAAGATTCTTTGAAATAAATAGAATTACTTTCAGCGATGATGATTTGCCTGAGGAAGGGGCTGGGCACAATAGAGCTTTGCATCTTATGGTCAAATGTGAAGAGCACTATGTAAAACGAGTCATGATTAACGGAGGCTCAAGTGTAGATGTATGCCCTCTTTCTACTCTACAACAACTGAACATTGACACTAACAGAATTCGGACTAGTAATGTCAGCATCAGAGCTTTTGATGGTTCAAGAAGACACACTATTGGGGAAATCAAACTCACCATGACAATCGGTCAGGTTGATTTTAGCATTGTCTTTCAAGTGTTGGATATGGAAACTTCCTATAATTTTCTTCTAGGAAGGTAGTGGATCCATATGGCCAGAGTTGTACCATCCACCCTACATCAAATGGTCAAATTCGAGTATGACTGGCAGGAAATTATTGTTCATGGGGAGGACGATTCATCTGTCTATAAAGACCCATCCATTCCATGTATCAAGGCCAAGGAAGGGTGTGAATCCATCATATATCAAGCTTTTGAGGTGATTGAGGTTGACCAACTGGAAGAAGGAATACCAATTATGCATCCCCGTCTTTCAGCCACATCCATGATGGTAGTTGCGCTGATGTTGAGGAACGGCTATGAACCAGGGAAAGGATTAGGAGCCTCTCTGCAATGAATTGTGAACCCTATTGCTCCTTTTTTGAAGAAAGATGCCTTTGGCTTGGGTTTTAAACCAAAATCAGCCGACATAGACAGAGAAAGGCCCGTAAAAAGAATGGTTGGAATTTTTCCAAACCAATCCCTCACATTGCCTACTCTTTTGTCAAGCCACAATTTGAAGAAGTCCAAAATCCCTCTACTCAGGATGACATTGATGAAGTTTGACAGGGTCTCAAGGAGATGTTCTATGAGATCAATATGGTTCAAGTTGGTGAGGTCCCTAGCCGTGCAAGTGTTCAGTTGATTGGTCCAGATACCTCGCTCAACAACTGGGAAGCAACTCCTCTTCCCATCAGGAAGGAGTCTTGGTAGTCTGTTTTGTTGCTTTTTCTATATTTGGATTATTTTAAGGGTTGTAATCCAGATATTTTAGTTTAATTGCTTTGCTTTGATGTTAACCCTTCTATCTTTTCATATTTAATGAAATAAAGTTCCAGTTTCATAGTAAAATTCTGTCTTTTCTTTTCCCTAATTTTTGTTAATTTCTTATTATTTTCAGTTTCGTTAACGCTAGCTTTAAAAACATGACATGCATGCGGAATTCATACCTAGATCTTAAAAAGCTGTCTAATCTCGAAATAATGAATCGAGAAGTTGAGTATGATGAATATGAGGCTTTTAAGGAGATAAAAAGGGAATTTGATCAATTTGAGAATAAGCCTAAGCCTAACTTAAATGAAACTGAGGCAATTAACCTGGGAAGTCCTGAAGAAACCAGAGAAACAAAAATAAGCATTCATACTGAAAAAAAGACGAGAGATGCCATAATTCAAGCTTTTTTCGAGTACAGAGATGTATTTTCTTGGTCATATAATGACATGCCGGGTTTGAGTGCCAATTTAGTGGTTCATAAGCTTCCCACATACCCTAATTTTCCACCAATCTAACAAAAATAAAGAAAGTTTAAGACAGACATAAGAGATAAGATTAAAGAGGAAATCACGAAGCAACTAAGTGCAAATGTGATCAGGGTCGTCCGCTATACCACATGGTTAGCAAATATTGTGCCAATGCCAAAGAAGGATGGGAAAATCAAAGTTTTTGTTGATTATATGGATTTAAACAAAACAAGTCCAAAGGACAACTTTCCCTTACCCAACATTCATATCCTTGTTGACAATTGTGCTAAAAATGAGATCCAATCTTTTATGGATTGTTATGTCGGGTATCACCAAATTCTGATGGACGAAGAAGATGCAGAAAAGACCGCCTTCACCACTTCATAGGGAACTTATTGTTATAGGGTCATGCCATTTGGTTTGAAGAATACAGGGGGAACTTACATAAGGGCCATGACTACCATATTCCATGATGCACAAAGATATTGAAGTATATGTTGATGATGTGATCGTTAAGTCCAGAACACAAGCTGACCATGTGCAAGACTTGAAATAGTTCTTTGAAAGGCTACGAAGGTACAATCTCAAACTCAATCCAGCCAAATGTGCATTTGGAGTTCCTTCTGGGAATCTTTTGGGTTTTATAGTTAGTCGAAGAGGCATTGAGTTAGATCCCTCCTTGATAAAGACCATTCGAGAGCTGCCTCCCCCGAAGAACAAAACAGAAGTCATGAGTTTACTCGGGAGGTTGAACTACATCAGTAGTTCATCGCGCAGATTACAACCACATGTGAGCCTATTTTCAAGTTGTTGAAAAAAAACGCTGCTATCAAGTGGGCAGACGAGTGACAAGAAGCTTTTGATAAGATCAAGGAATATTTATCAAATCCCCTTATTTTGGTCCCGCCGGAACCTGGTAGGCCTCTATTTTTATATCTATCAATAATGGATAGCTCCTTTGGTTGTGTCCTGGGTCAACATGATGCCACAGGCAAAAAGGAACAAGCAATATATTATTTGAGCAAAACGTTCACCACTTATGAGGCCAAATACACTCTTTTGGAAAGGACATATTGCGCCTTAACCTGGGTCGCCCAGAAGCTTAGGCATTATCTTTTTGCCTATACAACTTCCCTAATATCCCGAATGGATCCCCTGAAGTACATATTTCAGAAGCCGATGCCAACTGGCAGATTGGCAAAATGGCAAATCTTGCTCACAGAGTTTGATATTGTTTATGTCACTCGTACTGCCATGAAGGCACAAGCTTTGGCTGATCATTTGGCAGAAAACTCGGTTGGTGATAAATATGAATCTTTGAACACATACTTCACAGAATTTAGTTGAAGAAGTAGTCCAAGATAATAGTCAAATTTGGAAACTATATTTTGATGGGACTGTCAACATCAAAGGCGTAGGGATTGGGGCAATTCTTGTATCACCTATTGGGCAACATTACCCTGCCACGACGCGACTTCGTTTCTTCTGTACAAACAACACGGCATAATATGAAGCTTGCATCATGGGTCTGAACATGGCAATAAACCTAAATGTGCATGAACTATTGGTGATAGGAGATTCAGATTTGCTTATTCGGCAGGCTCAAGGTGATTGGGAGACTCGAGACATCAAACTCATTCCATATAGACAATGTGTGGAAGATCTTAGCAAAAGGTTCAAGTCTATCGAGTTCAGGTACATTCCCAGGTTTCACAATGAATTAGTTGATGCCTTGGCCACCCTGGCCTCAATGCTTCCATACCCGGGTAATACTCACATTGACCCATTAGAAATTCAAATTCAAGATCAACATGGTTATTTCAACACAATTGAAGCAGAACCAGATGGTGAACCATGGTACCGTGATATTAAACAGTATCTAAAAATAAGAGAATATTTGGATCATGCTAATAGGGATAAAAAGAGAACTGTTAAGCGACTCTCTAATGGTTTCTTTTTGAGTGGGGAAATCATATACAAAAGGACTCCGAATTTGAATTTGTTGAGATGTGTGGATGCCACAAAAGCTGAAATGATTATGAATGAAGTGCATTCAGGAGTATGTGGTCCGCACATGAATGGATATGTTCTAGCAAAGAAAATCCTTCGGGCAGGATATTATTGGCTTACTATGGAGCGAGATTGCTTTCGTTTTGTTCGCAAGTGCCACCAGTGTCAGATTCACAGTGACTTGATTCACTCGCCTCCTTCAGAATTGTATCCTATGTTGGCTCCTTGGTCTTTTGTTGCATTGGGAATGGGTGTCATTGGGCCAATCGAGCCAAAAGCTTCAAATGGGCATATATTCATCTTGGTTGTAATTGATTACTTCACCAAATGGGTGGAAGCTATTACATTGAAAGCAGTTACCAAGAAAGCAATAGTAGAGTTTGTTCTCTCCAACATCATCTATCGTTTTGGAATTCCAAAAACCATTATCACAGATAATGCTGCTAATTTGAATAGTCATCTGATGAAGGAGGTATGTGAACAATTTAAAATTGAGCATCACAATTCAACTCCTTACCGGCCCAAGGCTAATAGATATGTTGAAGATGCGAATAAGAACATCAAGAAGATTCTTAGGAATATGATCCAAGGGTGTAAGGACCCGTAAAAATTTAAACCAAAAACTCGGGATTTCGTGGTGCCAAGATAGATTCATGCGTTATTATAGTAGACATTTAAACCAAAAACTCGGGGTTCGGACTTTTTGGATTGAACAGTACCCCACGGACTTAGAGGAAAATGTTTCGCAGAAGGACGCATTTCTGCGGCCCATTATGCGACCGCATAATCACTCTGCGGACCGCATAATGGGCGTAGAGTAAAGCAGTACGTTGGCCAATTTGAGGTCAGCTTTGCGGTCAATTATGCGACCACATAACCACTATGTGGACCGCATATCGATCGCATAATCCCTCTTGAGTTTTTGCGGAGAGAGTTCTGCGGAGCATTATACGACCGCAGAACGAGTATGCGGACCGCATACTGGTCGCATACCTGGGCCGTAAGTTCAGGCCCCTGAGGGCTATTTCTGCGGTCACTTTGCGGACCGCATAACTATTATGTGGTCGTATATGCAACCGCAGATCTGTGTCGGGGCACCCATTTTCTTAATTTAAAACCCGACCCCCATTCATTAAAACACTCCTTTTAGTTTATTTTGAGCTCATTTTCTGATACTATAGAGTGAGAGAGGGAGCCTTAGAGTGAGAAAGTAATCCTCATCAATTATTATTCAATTCTTGCTTGAAACTTTGAATATTATCAAGGAAAGCAATCTAGGCCTCCATCCTAGAGGTAAGATTTCATCACCCCAGCTCTTAATTTCAAACATAACTATAATGAGGTACTAGGGTAATACTTCATGGGTATGAGAGTGGTTCATCTTGCATGCATGTGATAAAGAGTGTGGAAAAAATAAAAAGTGAACTAGAACTATGAACATTTTCCTAATTTTGGGTTCAATTTGTATATTGCTAAAATAGATTGAGGTTGCTAAGGATTCCGGATAATTGTAGAGTCTAAAGAAGCGCAATTGAGGTATGTATGGCTAACTCTTTTCTTCTTAGAATCGAACTCCTAGTGTCCGAATAATTGGTATAAGTTCCAACTTGATCATACTAGAATTGTTTGCCTTAGTGTGTTGGATTGAAAGATTCATGTTCCCTAATTGTTTTAGATGGTTACCATGTCATCATGCTATTTGAGAACGAAATCATGATTTTCCAAGCTCCTTCCCTTATGTGTGAAATGCCTTATGTGATGGTACTTATCAACATGAATGATGATGTTATTTGAACGAATACAAAGGGAAAGACTTGAATTGTAAAATGTTCCCAAGTGCCAAGAACTACTTAATAAATGAGGCTGTTTGTGCCATGTAACGAAAGATGGGAAAGAGTTGTGAATTGAGTGAACAATTAAAAGAGGTTATGTCTCAAGTGAGATGGCTTAGCCGATCGGGCCGAGATTGGACGCCATGATGTACACATGGTGGCATTTGTGTTGAAATCATTGATTTACAATGTGGATATAGATATGTCTCACTTGAGATGGCTTAGCTGGTCGGGCCGAGACCGGACTCCATGTAAAAAAAAATATGGTGGCATTATGAGTTGTGGCTTTGGCACTAAAGATTATAAAAAAAAATGGAAGAATTGAACTGGAAACTATGTGATCCTTACTTGGTGTTTCTTTGTATTTCTATGAAGTACTTATTGATTATTATGACCGCCTTCTCTTTGTTTCAATGTTCATTCTTCTAAGATTGGTGTTTGCCTTACATACTAGTACTATTCGACCGTACTAACGTCCCCATTTTACAAATAATGATATGTTCCCTTTTTGGATTATGAATGAGTCAGGTAGGAAAGGTTTAATAAGCTTGCTCGACCGAGTTCACTCGGTTGAGCGCCGGTCGCTCTCCCCGAGGTTGGGGCGTGACAAAGGGTTTAGACAATGGCATGAGAAACTGCCTTTTGCTCTTTTGGGATACCAGACAACTGTCCGTACATCAGTTGGCGCAATGCCCTACTTGTTGGTTTATGGCACTGAAGCGGTCATACCTGTTGAAGTTGAGATTCCCTCTCTCCGAATCATTATTGAAGCAGGGATCGAGGACATTGACTAGGTCAAGTCCCGATTGGTTTAACATCTAACTTCAAAGAAATACCTTGTGTGCGTATTGCATCTGGGTCCAAACAATTAATAAAATTTAATAATTAGTTAAGTGGTAATAGGCAAACCATAATCAATAAAATACAAGAATAGCCAAGAATTGATTTAAGCCGGACATAAGTTAATAAAAGCGATTGTGCTAGAACCACAGGACTCGAGGGGTGCCTCACACCTTCCTCTCGGTCAACAGAATTTCTTACACAGTCTTCTATTTTTGTAGACCATAAACAAGGAGTCAAATCTTCCATTTGATAAAGTATTCAAATAAAAGGTGACTTGGAACACCAAAACTCAATTCCAAGTGGCAACTCCAAATAATAAATAATCCTTTTTCAAATCGTCACTTTAATTGGAAAAACTCTTCTAACTCAACCTCGTAATAGGGTTGCGTGGAAAAAAAAGAGGTGTGACAAATGTAAGAAATCTAAAATTTTACTTTTTTTTATTCTCTAAGTTCATCAATTAACTCTAAGCAAGTAACAAGATATTTCTCTAAGTTTTCTCTCTCTAGGTTGGTATTTGCTGGTTTTGAACAAAACTTTTGTCAACAAACTTTTTTAGTTTTGTACTTTTGAGTACTTTAAGTAAGAATATTACCGTCTATGTCTCTATGCACTAGTTAGTATTCAAACCGAATAAACCGAAGTTATCGAACTAAATAAACCGAAACCGAAAGGAGAAAAATTGAACCATACCGAATTTAATTAGGTACGGTATTGGTATAGTATTTTACAAAACCGAATACCGAACCAAAATATCTAAATACCGTATCGTACCGACCGACGAACACCCCTAGTATTAACTTGGTGCGGGCACTCAGCCCATTTCTATTCCTCCGTATCATATGGCACCAACTGATAAGGGGTTTATTATACCCAGTGTGTCGTCTTCGAGTGCACCAGTCCTATTTGTGAAGAAGAAGGATAGTACTATGCGGATATGCATCGATTATAGGTAGTTGAACAAAGTTACAATCAAGAACAAGTATCCTTTGCCGCTCATTGATGATCTATTTGACCAGCTTCAGGGAGCGAGGGTGTTCTCTAAGATTGACTTGAGGTCTGGGTATCACCAGTTAAAGGTTCGGGGCTCGGATATTCTAAAGACAACATTTAGGACCCGTTATGGCCATTATGAGTTCCTTGTGATGTCTTTTGGGCTAACCAATGCCCCATCAACATTCATGCATCTAATGAACAATGTATTTCAGCCTTATCTCGACTCGTTTGTCATAGTATTCATTGATGATATCATGGTGTACTCTCGTAGCCAGGAGGAGCATGCCCAACATTTGAGAGTTTGTTGCAGCGATTGAGGGAGAAGAAGCTTTATGCCAAGTTCTACTAGTGTAAGTTTTTGGCTTAGTTCGGTGGAGTTCTTAGGGCAAGTGGTGTCCAGTTAGGGGATTCAGGTGGATCTGAAGAAGATTAAGGCAGTTCAGAGTTGGCCCAGACCGTCCTCAGCTATAGATATTCGGAGCTTTCTCGGCTTGGCCGGTTATTATCGTCGCTTCGTGGAAGGTTTCTCATCTATTTCATCGCCCTTGACCAAATTGACCCAAAAGGGTGCTACTTTCAGGTGGTCGGATGAGTGTGAGGAGAGCTTTCAGAAGCTCAAGACTGTCTTGACCATAACTCCAGTTCTAGTTTTGCCTTTAACTTCAGGCTCTTATATAATGTATTATGATGCTTCTCGGATTGGTATTGGGTGTGTCTTGATGCAGGAGGATAGAGTGATTGCTTATGCTTCGCGTCAGTTGAAGACCCATGATAAGAACTACCTTGTTCATGACTTGGAGTTGGCTGCCATCGTTCATACATTGAAGATTTGGAGGCACTATCTCTACGGTGTGTCTTGTGAGGTATTTACATATCACCGGAGTCTCCAGCACTTGTTCAAGCAAAAGGATCTAAATTTGATGCAGCGGAGATAGTTGGAGCTGCTAAAGGACTATGATATTACTATTCTGTATCATCCCGGGATGGACAACGTGGTGGCCGATGCCTTGAGTAGAAAAGAGGTGAGTATGGGTAGCCTGGCATTCATTTCTATTGGTAAGAGACCTCTTGCAGTTGCTGTTCAGGCCTTGGCCAACCAGATCGTGAGATTAGATATTTCGGAGCCCAGTCGAGTCATAGCTTGTGTGGTTTCTCGGTCTTCCTTATATGATCGCATCAGAGAGCGTCAATATGATGATCCTCACCTGCTTATCCTTAAGGACACTGTTCAACACGGTGATGCCAGAGACGTTACTATTAGGGATGATGGGGTGGTGAGGATGCATGGTCAGATTTGTGTGCCTAATGTAGATGGGCTACGAGAGTTGATTCTTGAGGAGGCCCACAGTTCGCGATATTCCATTCATCCAGGTGCCGCGAAGATGTATCAGTACTTGAGACAACATTATTGGTGGAGGAGAATGAAGGAGGATATAGTGGGATTTGTAGCTTGGTGCCTTAACTGTCAGCAGGTGAAGTATGAGCATCAGAAACTGGGTGGATTGCTTCAGAGGCTAGAGATTCCAGAGTAGAAATGGGAGCGGATCACCATGGATTTTGTAGTTGGGCTCCCATGAACTTCGAGGAAGTTTGATGTTATTTGGGTAGTTGTGGATCGGCTGACCAAGTCCGCGCACTTCATTCTAGTCGGGACTACTATTCATCGGAGTTGTTGGTTGAGATTTACATTCACGAGATTGTTCGCCTTCACGGTGTGCCAGTGTCCATCATTTCAGATCAGAGCACGCCATTTACATCACAGTTTTGGAGAGCCGTGCAGCGAGAGTTGGGCACCCAAGTTGAGTTGAGTAGTGCATTTCACCCTCAAACAGACAGACAATCCGAGCGCACTATTCAGATATTGGAGGACATGCTACGCGCTTGTGTCATTGACTTTGGGGGTTCTTGGGATCAGTTTCTGCTGCTCGCGGAGTTTGCCTACAACAACAGCTATCAATCGAGCATTCAGATGGCTCCGTATGAGGCTCTATATGGGAGACAGTGTCAACCTCCGATGGGTTAGTTCGAGCCGGGGGAGGCTAGGCTATTGGGTACGTATTGGTTCAGGATGCTTTGGACAAGGTTAAATTGATTCAGGATCTGCTTCGCACCGTGCAGTCCACGCAGAAAAGTTAAGCCGATAGGAAGGTTTGTGATATTGCTTTCATGTTTGGGGAGAAGGTACTGCTCAAGGTTTCACCCATGAAGGGTGTTATGAGGTTCGGGAAGAAAGGCAAGTTGAGCCCTCAGTATATTGGGTCGTTTGAGGTACTTTAGAGGATTGGAGAGGTGGCTTACAAGCTTGCCTTGCCACTTAGTTTGTCGAGTGTGCATCCAGTGTATTTTATGTTTCTATCCTCCAGAAGTATGTCGGCGATCCGTCTCATATTTTGGATTTCAGCACGGTTCAGTTGGAAGGTGATTTAACTTATGATGTGGAGCCGATGGCCATTTTGGATCGGCAGGTCCGAAAGTTGAGATCAAAGGATATAGCTTCAGTGAAGGTGCATTGGAGATGTCAGCCAGTTGAGGAGGCCACTTGGAAGACCGAGCGGAAGATGCAGAGTAGATATCCACGCCTATTTGAAACTCTAGGTATGTTTCTAGACCCGTTCGAGGACGAACGTTTATTTAAGAAAGGGAGGATGTAACGACCCGGCCGGTTGAGACACCAGGTATTCCCTTATTTACTACTCATTTTGTACTTTATAACTGCTATGTGATTTGCCAGGGTAGTTGGTTCGGGTCCGGAAAGATTTCAGAATGAATTGAGACATTTAGTCTCAAGGTTGGAAGCTTAAGTTGAAAAGGTCGACTGGATGTTGACTTATGTGTGAACGACTCCGAAACGGAGTTTTTATGGTTCTGTTAGCTCCATTGGGTGATTTTGGACTTAGGAGCATGTCCGGATTGTGATTTGGAGGTCTATAGTTGAATTAGGCTTGCAATGGCGAAAGTTGAAAATTTGACCGAAAGTGGACTTTGTGGTCACCGGGCTCGTATTGGAGTTCCGGGAGTTGGAGTAGGTCTGTGGTATCATTTGTGACTTATGCGCAAAATTTGGGGTCAATCGGACGTGATTTGATAGGTTTCGATGTTGTTTGTAGAAGTTAGGATCCCTTAGTTGCAATAGGCTTGAATTGGGGTGTGATTCGAGTTTTGATATTGTTTGATATGATTTGAGGGCTCGACTAAGTTCATATTGTGTTTTAAGACTTTTTGGTATATTTGGTTGAGGTCCAGGGGGCCTCGGGTGGAGTTCGGATGGTTAACGGATCAAGATTTGGAATTTGAAAGATTGTTGAATTGCACCAGGTCTAGTGCGATCGCACCTGCGGATTTTCGACCGCTGGTGCGAGCTCGCAGAAGCGAGAATGGAATCACAGAAGTGGCCTGGAAAGATGTGGGCAGAGGTTGCAGGTGTGAGGTGATCTTCCGCACATGTGATGTAGCAGATGCATCTGGTTATGCGCAGGTGTGGAGCTGGGTTGGCATGGGGCAGGGCGCATGTGCGAGGGGGTAACCGCATCTGCGAACCCGCAGGTGCGAGCAAGGCTCCGCAGATGCGGAGTTGAGGGGCGAGGTCTGTTCCGCAGAAGCAGATGGTAGGCCGCAGAAGCGCCTCCGCAGGTGCGGTACCTGGAGCGCAGATGCGGGCCCTGGGGGTTTAAGTGATTTCCGCAGAAACAAAGGATTTTACCGCAAAAGCCATTCCGCATGTGCGGTCATTTGGCCGCAGGTGCGAAAAGCCCGGGCAGTATCTTATAAACGAGGGTTCCGAGATTTTTTACCATTTTAAACATTTCAAGCTCGGGATTTAGCGATTCTTGAGAGGATTTTTGGGGGATTTCTTGAGCTAAGTCACTTGTGGTTTAATTTATTCAATAATTGTGTTTCGAAATTGATTTTCCCACCTAGTTTGTGTGTATTTAAGGTGGAATTTGGGAGTTTGAGGTTAGAGATTTAGAGTGTTTGATTTGGGTATTTGGGTGGTGATTTGGTATCGAATTTTGGTAAATTTGGTATGGTTAGACTCGTGGTTGAATGGACTTTCAGGTTTTTTCTCATCGGGATTTCGAGATGTGGACCCGAGGGCCGGTTTTTTAGTCGACTTTTGACTTTTGATTAATAACTTAGTATTTTCTTATGGAATTGATTCATTTACCCGTGTTGATTGTATCATATTGTTTGTGGCTAGATTCGAGGCATTCGGAGGCCGTTTCGCGAGGCAATGGTATATTGGAGTAGAGATTTGCTCGGATTGAGGTAAGTAACACTTCTAAACTTGGCCTTGAGGATTTGAAACCCCGAATTATGTGTTATATGATAGGTGTTGAGGTGACGCACATGCCAAGTGATGGGTGTGTGGACGTGCACCGTAAGAACTGTGACCTGGTTGATTCCATGGAACTGTATAGTGGATTTATCTTGTTGATATCCGTGTTTTCATCATGTGATAAGTAATTGAGCTGTCAATCATGCTAGAAATCATATTTAGGCTATATGTTGGTACTGTTGGGACCTATAATGGTCGTTTCTTGCTGTCGACTTATTGATTACGTTGAAATTTTGTACTCAGTCATATTTATTCATTACATATCATATCTCAATCTCTGTAGCTATTTATTTCTATATCATATCATAATTTTTGGGCTAGTTTCATGACATTGTGAGCCCTGAGAAAGAGAGAATGGAGAGGCTGATGATTGAGTGAGGTCGAGGGCCTAATTGAGAGTGACAGTTATAGGATCGGGATGCATGCCGCAATATGTTTTATTGATTTATGCCTGGATGTGTCTTATTATAGCGCTTGAGTTGAAGGAGCCCCTCAGGAGTCTGTACACACCTCCAGTGAGCGCAATTGATTATATTGAGGGATGGATCTTCCCTGGACATGGATCTTGTCCGAATTATTTATATTTGGGGATGGATCTTCCCCCTGGCTGGACTGGCCTTATACAATACTGAGCGACTGACTGTTAGTTGATGTGTGTATGTGTATATATATATGGGATGGATCTTCCCTGAGCTGGATTGGCCATATATAGTACTGAGTGATTGAGTATTCTGAGAGTGTGAGTACACGAGGCTTTCAGCGTGGTGCATCGCATACAACATGTGCATTGGCATGTAGATGTAGAGAGGTCATACTACTCGTATCACTTAAGATTGATCTATTTTACTTGAATTGAGTTTAACTGTTGAACTTGAAAGCATGCCTACATTTCTGTACTGTCATTTCTATATTGAACTGTACCTGCTGAGTTCGTCACTACCTTTCAGTCCAAAGGTTAGATTTGTTACTTATTGAGTTAGTTGTACTCACGCTACACCCTGCACCTCGTGTGCAAATCCAGATTCTTCCGGTCACGGCGACTGCTGAGTTGTGGAGTCCGGATTTTCGGAGACTATCGAGATAGCTGCTTGGCATTCGCAGACCTTGACTCTCCCTCCTTATCTTTCATTTTATGTTTCAGTTTTATTTCTTAGACGGTGTATTAGACTATGTCTTTATGTAGATACTCATGTACTCGGTGATACCCCGGTTTTTGGGAGAGATTTTGTTTTGAATTATGATTTCGTACTCTATTTTTAAAAAGGGTTTTCCTTAATTTTAACTACTTCCGTATCTTTTAAAGCTTTAGAGTGTTGGAAATGTCTGCATAGTCGGCTTGCCTAGTACCATGATAGGCGCCATCACGATAGGTTAGTTTTGGGTCGTGACAAAACTGGAGTAGCAGTATTCTTCGTCTGCGAACCGGTCATTCGACTGCTTTCTTGTTGCGACTTTTTTTGTAGGAGCAGGAGACTCAAAATCATCATCATCGGGGGACGGGACATGCCCATCTGCTTCAGAATCAGGGGTTGAGGGCAAGTCTCTCAATGTTTTTGCAAAATCAATCTTAACTCCTTTTCCAGCAACCTTCGAATGACTTTTAGAAGCAGACATTCTCGGACACATTTTCTGGTATAAAACAAACAAAGCTTTAACAAGAGTGAAGAAAAGTGAAAAAAATGCAAAAATCAAACCAAAAACAAAGGCCATGAATACATAACAGAAGCAAATTTACCGCACAAAGCTTTAAAAGGTGGAGAAAAGGGTTACCCAAAATCAAAACCCACATTGTAACAAAACTCAAAAAAAAATTATACCCTAAAAATTGAAATAAAAAAGCATGCAAATTGAAACACTAAGTTTAAACTGAGAACGAAAATAGAAGGAACACAAAATCGAAAGGAAAACACAACCACATTGTAAAAAAAAATTCAAAACCAAAAAATAAAATTAAAATAAATTCAAAACCAAAACAATGGTAAAATCATAAAATGAAATGAAATATTACCTGAAAATAAGAGTGAAAGCTCGAAAAATTAAGGGAGACACAATAATGGAGGACGATTTTCTTCGTGTTTCTGTGTAGAAAGCGTGAGAAGGACAGAGAGAAAAAGCGAAATTTAAAAAGAAAACTGAAATACAATTAATAATAAATGTCGACTAACGAGTGAAAATTAAAATTTCAAAATATATACAACTTGGGTCAAACCAAATTAGGGCTTCAAATGTGGGTCATTTTCGGATGGGTTGTAGGCCCTAGTGATATCTGATGTAATTTTCCTATATTAAAAGGGCAAATTAGTCAGTTCATAATTCATTTTATTAATGACAAATATGTTAAAAGAATTGTTACAAAAAAAAAATTCAACAAAGGAGGTAACCATAATATCGTAAACTACAAGGGAAGTTAGTGCTACGGGAGGTTCTATGAAATTAACCCATATTTGAAAATTATGATAGAAGTACTTTTGCGTTATTTTTTTGTTTCATATTTCGCAAAAATAACAATAATTTTCATAAATTATTCCTACAGAAGTTCTCGAAAATCAGAATATTTCATCTCACTTATATGGAACAACATTTTTTCTTTTGTTGAGCCATGGAATCAACATTAATCATTTAAAGAACTTATAATACCTCTTTATTTATGCGATTTTTTTTACAGTTGTGTACTCATTGATATAAGGTACACGTGCAAAACGTATATTCTAAGACTAATTATAATAAAATTAAAACGAGATCAAGATTTCTATCAATCTTTTATCTAACGGAAGGTGCCTGTCAATCTGTGCAGGAGAACATCCATCAAATGAGGTGCTTTACGGTTATCCTAGTTTGCTCTTTTAATTACACATTAGTCTCCACAATCCTAGTATCTTTTAGAGTTCATACTTTCATTTTCCTTATAAATTTTTAATCTCGATATTAATTTTTAGTATCTTGCATATTTCTTGTGATTCACATTTGCTTTTGCTCCCTTTGAGCTCATCAATATCTTCAATAATGTAGTAAAGCTACTTTTTTCAATCACATTATATTTTAAACACTTATAAAACCCTTCTTCTTAGATTTATAAATTATTTTATACATCAGACCCAACCTTCAGAGCACATTTTACCAGGGGCGGAGCTACATGGTTAGTTGTGGGTTCGGCCGAACCCAGTAATATTTATTCAAATTCTATATTTGTATTAAGAAATCTAATCAATATATATAAATTATTAATTTAGAACCCAATAACTTAAAAAGATTATAATTTCGAACTCATAAGGTTCAAATATTAATTCCTAGCTCCGCCTCTAAGTTTTACCTTTCTGGCGTCCATCTTCTATGTATTAAGAACTTTATGTGTACACTTTACTTCTGTCGCTATATTTTGATTTTTTTTTTGTCTTTATATCTTTTTATTTTTAAATTAACAATGGTCATAATTAGACACTTATGTCCTTACATGCTGTGCTATGTTCACTTTTTACGAGAACTAAATCATAATGTGAAAATTTGAGGCTGTCAATATATTTTTCATATTTTATATATGCATAACCGTGCTATACTTTAGAAAATTTTGCATTTTTGTGAGACGCGATTGATGCACAACTACTACTCAATTCAATTTGCTGTAATTTATGGTAACAAAAACTAATGCTTCGTCTTGTCCACTTTAATTGAATTTTTAGTCTTTTTTTTGTGATCCATAATATTTATCTTTTTAGATATTAAGAAGAAATTAATTTTTTTTTTCAAATTATTCTTGGAGTAAAAAGCCTAGGAGTATTTGTTATATTTTTAATAAATAAATTAAAATTAATATGATTAATTTTATTATTAATTAATATTAAAAAATAAATTCTTTAATATGTGTGAAAATAATAAAAAAAATCAATTAAAATAGACGGGAGGGAGTGGGCAAATTAAAAATAAACTTTGAAAAAAAAAGAACAGCTAGCTATATTTGGACAGAACATAAAAAATTTCAAAAAATGGCCAATCGACACAAGTAGTCTAGAATCTAATCAAATGGAGTAAAAAATATTAAAGGCCACCGTAACTAACGCTTGCCGGTTGCCACCCTCACCTCAGCCGTGTCGTGACGGCGGCGACTTTTCATCTTAGCAATAATCGGAGAGTCACATACTTCTTATCTTCTTCAACTCCTGAGCTAGGCTCTCATCTTATAATAAGATAGTTATAGTACAAAAATGCAGGGGAGTATTTGTTCGAGGTGTTTTAGTAGGGCAGGGGAATTCTTGCTCCAAAAAGCAGAAACCATGATTTTGAATTACATCCCTTCTCGCCCTTCTTTACATTCACAAGCACTAAAACCCAGAAATTATCTCCATCATCAATATCGCATCAGTACAAGATATCTTTCAACTAATAGAAACCTGTGGGATTCTTCTAGAACATCTTCTACTGGCTTCAGACAAATCAAGGCTTTCGTTTCTGATTTCCCTGCCAAAAACCCTAATGACCCTGTAAGCTTTACTTTTAGTTTTAACTGTGGTCTCTTTTTTTGTTGTTTGTGTTGATCGTTGACTATTTTTTTTTTGGGGGTTAAAAGGATGGGATGCCAAATGGACATGCTATGTTTTCAACATCTTCAAGTGATGGCAAAAAGCCTGTAGTGAAGAAAGATGAAACTGGGATTGCGGCAAAAAGTGATCAAATATCTGATGCGAAAATTATTAGCACTCTGGCGAAATACTTGTGGATGAAGGATAATTATGAGTTCCGCTTCCGGGTCATTGCTGCCTTGACTTTACTTGTTGGTGCAAAGGTGAGAGCAGTTTTTTTTTTTTTTTCTTGTAGTCGTGTTTTTTATTTGTTTATTTAGAAAGGGCATTATGTGGACATAGCTAAAAAATGTGTGTTATATGCAAAGGTGGATTTTGATTCAATGCACAGTGGTGACTTTTGTGCATTTTTATGCCACAGGTTGTGAATGTTCAAGTGCCATTCTTGTTTAAGCTTGCTGTTGATTGGTTGACAACAGCAACTGGCAATGCTAATGCTCTTGCTGAGTTTACTACTGCCAACTCTACTGCTTTAGCTCTTTTTGTTAGTCCTGCCGCGGTTTTGATTGGATATGGTATTGCACGATCAGGGGCATCTGCTTTCAACGGTACTTCACACCTATGAAGTAATTGCTTGTGCTTGTCTTGAGTTTCAGAGTTACTAGATTTTTGTTCTTTCTTTTCAGTAAAAGATATTCTTTTTCGCGCATAAATGGATGATAGACATTTATTTCCTTTTCCTCATCAGCAAGTCCTTTACTTTTTTGCTCTTTATTTATTTTTCTAAATGCCTTTATCATTCTTTTGTTTTGCAGAATTGCGAACTGCAATTTTCTCAAAGGTGGCGCTCCGCACTATCCGGTCTGTTTCACGGAAGGTACAGAGCAGAGTTTGTTTTGCCAGCTTTTTTTTCCTATGGGTCTTTTTAGATTAGTCATCAATGATGGGAACCACATCATTTCGTGAACTTAAGAGAATTCCGAAGGAATGGAGGGTAAATTCATGGGGGTAATGACCCAAGATTCAAACTAAATGTAGATGATATGCTTATTGGAAGATGGAGTCTACACTATTATCTTGGACAGATGTGTGAGATACTAAGGTGCTTGCACTGCATTGTCTGTGTCTACAATGGGCTCTATCAATGAACTGCTATCACAATAATATCTCACACATTTGTCCAAAGTTGGGCTCTTTTGTTCTCAATGAAAGGTGAATCTTGGTCTATGTCACTGTCTGTTAGAGACCGTTCATATTGGATGTTTGTGTCAAAAATGCAGTTGAAGTATCCATTGCTTGCTGGACACCACTGCTTTGAAAATAATTCTGAATATGTCCAAGTTCCTTGTACAAACTCCAGATTGCGTTTAATTACTATATTAAAAAGATGGTGTCTCCTTTGATGAGTCACCATCTAGTATGTTCAGCTAAATATTATGCTCACCTTCCATCTGACATCAGTCAATGTTGATAGTTCGCATTTTCAGTTGTCTTTGGGCTTTGCATGCGTTTTGATTAATTCACATTTTGACTGAACTTAATTCTTCCATTTTAATATGCCGATGTACATAACATGCCCTAATGTATGCAGGTCTTTTCGCATTTGCATGAACTTGACCTGCAATATCACCTTAGGTATTTCTTGAAACACCCTCTTAAGAAATCTACCCTTTTAAACCTGTTGAATATGCATATTCTATTCTCTTGCAAGCAGTTAATTATGTGACTTTATTAGTGCATTGCCTCAGATGTAGCATTTGCCAGACCTTTCTTCTCTCTCCCATTCTCCTTTAAATCCCCCATTCTCTCATGTGACTCGTCTTTAAGATAGGAGGAATAGCTGAATTATTGGATCTAAAAAATGATTGGAAGCTACAATACAACATCTCTCTTGTCTCTGGAAGTAAGATACGCTCATCTCTGCCTTCACTTGCTGCAAAAAGTCAAAATCAGTCTGTACTGTTTATGTCTACACTTCGACTCTATCTTTTAAAAGTGGAAATAATCATGTAGTTCTTTTTTCTGTGTGGTATGTTGTGCAGTTGCAGGAAGCCAGAAACCCAGTTACTTGGAATATTAATAGGACAATTAAGAATACAACAACAACTATGCCAAATGAGTTGGGGTCATGTTCCCCATTTAAATTGATCTCAGGTCAAATATTATACAAAATAAAAATAAAAATGGAAATATAAGAAGTTCTCTAAATTTCCTACTAGCATAAGAATATCTAATAAGGCTAATTGGGTAATAAGGATACTAAAGCCAATTCCCGTGCAGTTAATATAAGATTTCTCGATCTATTGTAGAATTTATGGTGCCAACAATGGATATAAGGCCTCAAGCTGCGCCGGTTCCCATATCATATTGTAGCTTCAAAGACACCAAAAAATTCAACAAAAGTAGAAGCGAATATATCATGAGATAAATGTAATTTGCTGTATAACCAGCAGTGGGAACAATGTATTCCAAGGCTATGCTAAAAAAAGCTCATTCTTATAATGCCTTACACTCTAGCTCGGACTCTTCACTTTCGGTGGCGCACCCGTGTCGACACGATGTGGGTGTGGGTGTGGGATCTGTATCAGATCTGGTCAACCGATTTTGAGTACTTTGATAAAAAATCGACGGAGAAATTTAGGACATATACAATGATTTCTGAAATCAAAACAAAGCTAGAGTGAAATTGAAGAAAATTGAATACCTTGTGTATGGAGATTTCTATGTCAGTCCATTTTCTTTTATCTCTTTCTCGAATTCTCCTCTTGATCAATATCTTCTAGGAATAATTTATAAGTTTTCCGCATGATGTCTCATAATTTAGACATATTTTTATAACTTTATTTTTAGACATTTGAATTATTTTTACCCGAATGCTCGCACCCTTATCCGCACCTGAATCTGTACCCCCAAATCTTAAAATTTAGATCATGAAGGATCTGACTTCTAGATACGAGACACCCACACCTGAGTCGGAGTAACTTAGCTTACAGTAAGCACCTACCTTCAGGAGAAGATTACTGAATGAGTTTCAAATTTGTCCTCTTCGCTTCCCAAGATATTTAGGGAAAGGGTCCTTGTCGGCCGCCACTTGCTGACGATGGAACGCATTTTCAATTAAAGGGTCCTCGCCTTGGATTTAGTTGGAAAGGTAGTGTTTGGCATGTCCCTTGCTTGCGAACTAATTGAACTTTGTTCAAGATCAAAATCTGCGTGGATAAACTAATTCTGTTAGCCTTATCAGTCTCAATAATGTGTTTCCTTTGAACACTGAGTTAAATAAGCCATACCCATAACAACAAAAACAACAACCCAGTGAAATCCCACAAGTGGGGTTTGGGGAGGGTAGTGTGTACGCAGACCTTACCCCTACTCCGGAGGAGTAGAGAGGCTGTTTCCGATAGACCCTCGGCACAAAAAGATGAAATGAGACAGTGTAGTAGTAACAACAAAGGAATCCAGGAAGATAACACCAACAACGTGATAACCAGAAAATCGAGAGAAAAGTAATAACACTAAGCAGTAACAATGGCACAGTACTACAGACACGATGGAATAATATGGACACAACAAGAGCCACTAAGATAAAACACTACCAGACTAGCTTCATACAACCTAACCTACAACCCTAATGAAGTACTAAGGACACAACTGGAGCCACTAGCAGCCTAAAACAAAACACTATCAGACTAGCCTCCTATCTCCTAACCTACAACCCTAAAGCTCGACCTCCACAACTTCCTATCAAGGATCATGTCCTCGGAAATCTGCAGCCGCATCATGTCCTGCCTGATCACCTCTCCCCAATATTTGTTAGGCCGCCCTCTACCTCTTCTCATACCCGTCAAGGCCAGCCGTTCACACCTCCTTACCGGGGCATCCAGGCTTCTCCTCTGCACGCGCCCGAACCATCTAAGCTTAGCTTCCCGCATCTTGTCTTCCATGGGAGCCATACCCACCTTCACCCGGATATCTTCATTCCTAATCTTATCCAGCCTAGTGTGCCCGCACATCCATCTCAGCATCTTCATTTATGCAACTTTCATCTTCTGAATATGGAAATTCTTGACTGGCCAACACTCTGCACCATACAACATGGCCGGCCTAACCACCTCTCTATAGAACTTACCTTTAAGTCCCGGAGGTACCTTCCTGTCACACAAGACGCCAAACGCTAGCCTCCATTTCATCCACCCCACCCCTATACGGTGCGTGACATCCTCGTCAATCTCCCCATCCCCTGGATAACCGACCCCAGGTACTTGAAGCTCCCTTTCTTGGGGATGACTTGAGAGGCAAGCCTCACGTCCATGTCCTCTTTTCCCGACAAGCCGCTGAACTTGCACTCCACGTATTCTGTCTTAGTCCTGCTCAGCTTGAAACCTTTAGACTCAAGGGACCGTCTCCAGACTTCCAACCTCTCGTTAACACCGCCTCGCGTCTCATCAATCAGAACTATATCATCAGCGAATAACATACACCATGGCACCTCCCCTTAAATATGGTGTAACCCCATAACAATCGAAAATTGCTCTGAGTCGCCCCCCGCTGTCCTAACCCGAGTTTTAGCTCCATCATTCAAAATAAGTCATACCCATTTGATTATTTATCCTGTGGACTTGGTTCTGTTCAATTCTATGTCAGGCTTCCTCTGTTTGTGGCTTTGTTATATATCGATTTAGTCTGTCGTGATGCAAAGGATGCAGGTGAAAGGGTACCACATGTCACCCAAATAAGATGCTTATGGCTGAGATTGTTTATACTTTGTTTTTGATGTTATTCTAGTTAAAATTTTATGCCATCAGCTGTGATATTGAGAAGGTGGTTTGCTTGAGTGTGATAGAGTTTTTTTTATATTCTTCTTGCATCCTGCAGTCGAGAAACGGGTGGTCTTAATCGGATTATTGACCGTGGTAGCCGAGCTATCAATTTTATTCTTTCATCCATGGTATTCAATGTTTTCCCAACAATATTAGAGGTATATAAATTTATTCATTCCATCATTCAAGGCAGTTTTTTATTTGATGAAAAAAGTCCTACTTAGTTATGTTGCTTTTAAGTATTACTCCAACTACATTAACATGAACCCTTTCAGATATCAATGGTATCAGGTATACTTGCATACAAGTTTGGAGCACCCTTTGCATGGATCACTTCACTGTCAGTGGCTGCATATATTGCCTTCACCTTGAGTATTACCCAGGTTATCTACTTGCTGAAACCCATCTATTCTTTGTCTTGGCATTGTCTGTTATTTTGGGTTTCATGCTGTTCTTCCTCTTTGAATTGTTCATTTGTCATACTGGCAGTGGTAGCTAGGTGATAACTGATATATCAGTAACTTTTAGTGAGTCCAGCTCTCAAGTCTTTTGTTTCAAAGTTCCTCTTCATTTGTATCTTGCAGTGGCGAACTAAGTTTAGGAAGGAGATGAATAAAGCTGATAATGATGCAAGCACAAGAGCAATAGATTCTCTTATCAATTATGAGGTAAGCTTGTGTTCCTTTATACCAAGATTAGCTTATCTGTTTATGTGCAATACACTTGATTGTGCTGGCCCTACTCATTTTTTTCCAGACTGTTAAGTACTTCAACAATGAGGTCTATGAAGCTGAGAAGTATGATCACTTTTTAAAGAGTAAGTCGTATTGCCTTATGACTTTTCTTTTGTCATTTCTTAAGCTCTTCTGCGCTCTTAATTTATGGTGTAAGTTGTGTATACGTTGGGTGAATCAGATTGCACCAACTGTGATAACATTTAACACAGTTTTGTTGGCAATTAGTACAACAACAACAACAAACCCAGTGTAATCCCACAAGTGGGGTCTGGGGAGGGTAGTGTGTACGCAGACCTTATCCCTACCTTGTGAAGGTAGAGAGGCTGTCTCCGATAGACCCTCGACTTAAGAAACACTAAACAAGAAGCAACCAACAATAACAACAACAAGGGAAAAAAATAAAAATAAAGACACTACGTGTAACAACAACAACAACTCAGTGAAATCCCACAAGTGGGGTCTGGGGAGGGTAGTGAGTACGTAGACCTTACCCCTACCCCGAGGGAGTAGAGAGGCTCTTTCCGAAAGACCCTCGGCTCAAGAAGACGAAAAGAGACAAATATATCAGTAACAACAAAGATCTAACAACAAGAAATACAAGAATACTACTAGCAATACTGGTAAGAATGACACAACGTGGTTTGTTGGCAATTAGTCTAAAAGTAAATTTCAGGAGTAATCATTGAATTTTAGAATGATTAGAGTTACATGATAAAGAAAAACAGAAATCATTGTCCTTTATTAAGTTTCACAGAGTGGCGGTACCATGTTTATATGGCTTCCCTTCAACATAACATGGGTTTGCTTCACCTTATCAGAAAAAGAAAAACATGGGTTCACTTCACTGTGAGTGTACACACTTTGCTCTGGAATCTAGCAATGAGGTGGCAGAAGAATACGTGCTTTCTCCCAGTGGTTCAAAAACTATGATATATTTGCCGGCTTTTGACATACAAAACTTATGTTGTGTTGTTCCTCCCCATTCTTTTTTCTGAATAAGCAATCATGATATTATGTGGTTGTCTCCAGGATATGAAGATGCTGCCTTAAAGACACAACGCAGTCTGGCAATGTTAAACTTTGGGCAAAATGCAATATTCAGCATAGCTCTCTCAGCTGCTATGGTTTTATGTTCTAATGGGATTATGAATGGCGTCATGACTGTTGGTGACTTGGTAAAACTTTTTCTCCAATTATTTTAGCTGAGTGATTATTTTCTCTGCAGTGCTAGCACCCTAATAGAAAATATTACTATTTTGATAGGTCATGGTAAATGGGCTGCTGTTCCAGCTATCTCTTCCACTGAATTTCCTTGGTAGCGTATATCGTGAAACTGTCCAAAGTCTAGTGGACATGAAATCAATGTTTCAGTTGCTAGAGGTATCAGCTAGCTTCCATGATATCATTCATTGTTTTGTTTCACTTGCTAAATACTTTTGTGTTATGTGAAAGATTATAGAGGAAACAGTTGTCAAGTAACATCAAACTTTGTAGCCGAAAGATAATCTGCAAATGTTGTAAGATTTGTGGTCCAGATGATGCCTCTAGAATGTTGTGCTCTTGCTTCCTAAGTTCATAATGAGATATTGTACCTCATGAGAAATTGTGCGTCTAGGGGTCAGGCTTCTTTATATCGGCAGGTTAAGAGAATTGGACATACAAACATCATAATTTTCTTACCCAGTCAGGATGGGATCTGAATGATGATAAAGTTGGCTCTTTTCTGGAGTAATTTCTTCTTGGTCCATCTTGTATGTTGTGGTACCAACCGCTATCTTCTCTTCTATTTCGTCCAGTCTTTCTGTGATAAATCCTGTCTCTCTCTTGTGTTTCTTTCCTTGCTGACTGATAATATTCTTCTCGAACTTGAGTAGCTCGAAATGTTGAAAGAGCATGATCTCTCGAGGCCAAGCATAATTTCATCACTTTCAGAATAAAATGGAAGTTGCTATAAAATGAAGTTATCTTTTTTTTTTAAAAATTAGTTGCATAACTACTTATCGAAATGATAAATGTCATTGTATTATGAGGGGATTAGTATGTTCTGAATTATCAGATGTGTCCACTTGCAATATATTAGGATTATTTTCAGCTTTTTTAGGAAGCAATTGTTGGTCAACAAGGATTGGTACACTAATGCCCTTCTTTTGCGTTGATCATTATCTTGTTCAGTATTCTTTTTGATAAATCAAGAGAAGCTCCATTAATGTGCACCAAGATGGTGCCGAAGTCTCCATGGATACAATTGTTAAACGTTCAGTCTCCAAACATCTATCCACATATCTCTTTATCCGGCACTGTTAGTGTCACTCTGATAGTAGACCTTGATTTGGCCACAAACACATTTACTCCTCCTGCCATGGCACGTCCTTGCAAAACTGAACCATCATTTCATAAGCATTGAAAAGAACACCAGAAAGACATTAGACACTCATGGAGGAACCATTTTTTCTGCTATAGCATTTATTCATTTATGTGATAGTAATAGATTGCGCACATATTCTATATGTCTTGTGCATATGTAGAATTGTTTTGAGCAGATCTTTGAATAATATGTACAGGAAAGAGCTCAAATCAGAGATGCAAACGATGCGAAACCTCTTAAGTTAAGTGGGGGTAGCATTCAATTTGAGAATGTTCACTTCAGGTGCATATCAAATTCTTTCTTCTTTTGTTATTTGCTAAATGATATATGGATTATTCGATTGGTTGTACTTTTCCTTGAGCGATGTTTTCACTCAATCATCAGTTTGGGTACATTCTATGTATATTTAGATAGGTAGACAAACATTATCAAACATTATGGGGTGATGATCTCTGATGTACTGTGAGAAGGTATACTCCGTTTAAGAAAATTATATATTTAACCCCTGGAGATGTATATTTAGAACTAAGCTTCAGTGTTAGACTGGTGACTTAGTTGAATTTTATCAATTTGGGCCTGCAATGAAATTGTCACATGTTGCCCCAGGGCTTAGTTCAAGTGGCAAAGGTTGAAGGACTTGTGATTCGAACCCTATGTCATGCGAACTAAGTATGGTATATAAGTGGAGAAGGTTAGAGGGGCGGCCCATTGTTCCCGAGTTGCGAAGGTTGCAGCTGTTCCTGAGGGTTTGCCCAATGGATTTCTTGGTCATTAAAAAAAAAAAAGATATTGTCACATGTTAGCTTAGCATTCTTGCTTGTCGGTTATTGCAGTTTGCATTTGAGGCTACTTGTGATTGGACTTATTCTTACTCATCTTATTTATGATATAGTTCGTCTGATGTTTGCTTGTAGCTTCTCTTAGGAAACAAGTGCTTTTGACAGTATCATACACCTTATCTTTTGGGGTAAAGAGCAGTATCATACACCTCATATCAACATCATGTTGATTAAGCCAACTTATCTAACATCCCCACTAATTTTATGTCTCTGTTTTGCATGCCTAGAGCCATTTCGGTTAGACAAGAGTAGATGCCAAGGGATTTCTTGTAGGAAGAAATGAGGGGGAATAGAAATTCTATTTGGTAGATTGGAAGAGAATTGCATTTCTGTTGACAGAAGGGAGCTTACGGATACGGTGTATTTCTCTTTTTTACAAGGTAATAATCTTATTGATATAGTGGGGTAAGTCGATACAAGTGGTAGAGAATCTATACAAATATCAAGTTCTGTATAAAGAGACCCGTTCATCTATACTGACTGGCATCTCGTGGGTGCTCCAAAAGTGTAAAAGAAACAAAAATTTGCCCTTATTTGTACAAAGGTATTTTTCGCTCCCTCAAAAGCTCTCCTGTTTCTCCCTCGAAAGAACCCATATGAGTGTGAGTGGCGCTACATTCTGTGCCCGCCATTTTCTTTTCCTACATCTGAATGCCCAACTGAACATGACATCCTTAACCATAGCTGAAGTGCTGACATCACCACTGCTTCCCCCATGGCTTATTCACTACTTGGTTGTGCACCAATAGGTGATTTGCATCCTCTCCCATAAACTTGTACATGTAACACCAATAGAGAATTTTTACCTTTTAATGTAAAGTTGAAGAAAATGGTTGTGGAGATTCCCCCATGGGGAAAATGTTATATAGGAAGGTAATGATTGCCAAATATAGCATGGTTAATAATGGCTGGAATAATGAGGTCGTGCTGGTGGATTGTGTTAAGTAGTTAGTCATGTATAGTGTCCCACATCGGGAAGTAGATACCTATTATTATGTAATCACTGTATATAAATAGGGCGTTGTACAATACTTTAAATAATTAATAATATTTTCTCCCGTGCTTTCTCACATGGTATCAGAGTTTCGGTAAGAAAAGATCGTTGTGCGTCATTCCAGCGATATCCGGGAAGAAAGAACTCAATCACCGTGCAATTTTCCGGTGACCTAAGTGATTGTTTGCGTCAAAGTCACTATTTATTAGTGTTGTACAAACCAACACCACCACAAGGTCCGCCGTAGTCCCGCGACCAAACCCCAGAAAATCCCACCGGAAAACTCACACCCACGCGCCCTCACGCGCCGGGCAGACTCCAAAATTTCCGGCGAGATCTGTGCACGCGCCGGGAGCGTGAGACCCCTTCAAGCCAGATTCCGACGAACTTCCTTCAGGAAAGCTTACTCGCACAGCGATTCCGAGTCGACCAGTGCTATTCCCGACAAATTCCGACAACTTTAGAATTTTCCGGCGAGCTACAGTATTTTCCGGCGTGAACAGTGTTCCGGCGTGAAAATAGTGTTCTGTTTTTCTGTTGTGAACAATATTTTCCCAGCTATTTCTTCAGTTTTACCGTAGGAGTTACTGATTTTCACTATTTCAAGTTAACCCTACTACTTTTAGTCAAGATTTTTAGAAATAAATTGTAGCGTAATGGGATCCAATAGTATGAATGGTTGGATGGTTTCTATACCGGATTATATTGAGTTCCTTCAGTACAAAACATATAAACAAACATATTCAGGGATAGCTTTCGTTGTTCAAACATATAGTTGCGTGACTTGTGTCTCCCAATCTTCAACCTCTGAGTCTTGGGTCATTGATGCAGGTGCATCTGATCATATTTCTGGTAACAAATCTCTTTTCACTACTATTTCATGTTCTCAATCTCTTCCAACAGTCACAATGGCCAACGGGTCTAAAACCACGGCAACCAGAATAGGTCAAGCAAGTCCACTTCCTTCCTTACCTTTAGATTCAGTTCTTTATGTTCCCGGTAGTCCTTTTAATCTCATAGCCGTTACTCGCTTAGCCAAATCACTTGAATGCTCTGTTTTATTTCTTGATGACCTTGTTTTTATATAGGAACGCAGTACATCATTGGTACCGGGCGTGAATCAGATGGACTTTATTACCTTATCCTTGCAAAATCACATGGACTCACATCTTGTCTTCCTTCAACAACTTGTCCAGTTACCGATTCACCAGATTTATTACATAAACGGTTGAGACATCCCAGTTTGTCAAAACTTCAGAAAATGGTACTTGGTTTATCTCACTTGTCCACTCTAGAGTGTGAGTCATATCAGCTCGGTAAGCATACCCGCTCCCATTTCCCTCGGCGTCTCGATAATCGAGCAAAGTCACCTTTTACTTTAGTCTATTCAGATATTTGTGGTCCTAGTCGGGTCAGTTCTACCTTGGGATTCCGCTACTTTGTCAGTGTCATTGATGATTATTCCAGGTGCACTTGGATATTTTTGATGATGAATTGATCTGAGTTGTTTTCTATTTTCCAGACCTTCCACGCTGAAATTCAAAATCAATTTGGGGTTTCTATCCGCACATTTCGTAGTGATAATGCCCTAAAGTATTAGTCTTCCCCATTTCAGCAGTTTATGAACTCTCATGGGATTATTCATCAAACATCTTGTCCGTACACATCTCAACAAAATGGGGTAGCTGAAAGAAAGAATAGACATCTTATTGAAACTGCTCGTACCCTACTCATACAATCTCATGTTCTGTTGCGTTTTTGGGGGGATGCAGTTCTTACATCTTGCTATCTTATTAATCGTATGCCATCTTCAGCTATCCAGAATCAAGTTCCATTCTCTGTCTTGTTTCCCCACTTACCTTTGTTCTCTCTTCCACCCCGTGCCTTTGGGAGCACGTGTTTTGTTCATAACCTTACTCCAGGAAAAGATAAGTTAGCTCCTCGTGCTCTTAAGTGCGTATTTCTGGGTTACTCGAGAACGCAAAAGGGGTATCGATGCTATTCTCCTGACCTCCAGCGGTACCTTATGTCCGCTGATGTTACCCTCTTTGAAACCCAATCATACTTCACAGGTCCAGGTAATCACTTAGATATTTTTGAGGTGCTACCTGTCAGTGTTGTCAAAGGCGCGCTTAAAGCGTGCTTAAGCTCTGAAGCGAGGCTCAAAACATGTTGAGCGCTTCGCTTTGTGGAAGCTTTAGTGTCGCATCAATGCTCTAAGGCATACTTTTCCTTGCCAATGAGTGTAATCCTGTAAATGCGACATTAAACATTTGATATTTCACTTTATCGTAATTATTTTCAATTTCTTTGTCCATATATTTGTTATTCATGCTTATAATTATTATTCTTGGACTACATATACATATTTTTACTTTGTCTCCAGTTGCGCCTTTTTTCATTAAAGCACACTTTATTTGCACTTTGCGCTTAAAGCCCCAACGGACCTTAGAGTTTTTTTGCGCTTTTCGCCTTTGATAACACTACTACCAGTTTCATCTTTTGGAGATTCAATCACTATCTCCCATTCATCTTCCTCTACAACTCCAACTCCATCACCTACAGCTCCAGTTGCAGCTCCACCACCTATAGCTCCAGTTCCACCACCTATAGCTCCAGTTCCACCACCTAGTCCAGTTCAACCTTTTATTGCTCCACCACTCTTGACTTATCATCGTCGTCCACATCAAGCATCAGGCCTAGGTGATTCACGTCCTACATCAGATTCTGCTCCTACTGCAGACTTGTCTCCTCTTAGTCAACCAATTGCACTCCGCAAAGGTGCACGATCCACACTTACTCCTAATCCTCATTATGTCGGTTTAAGTTATCATCGTCTGTCATTACCTCAGTATGCTTTTATATCATCTTTGTCCACTGTTTCTATCCCTAAGTCTACATATGAGGCACTATCCAGTATGGCGACATGCTATGATTGACGAGATGTCTGCTTTACATGCGAGTGGCACTTGGGAGCTCGTTCCTCTTCCTTCAGGTAAGTCCACTGTTGGTTGTCGTTGGGTTTATGCAGTCAAAGTCGGCCCGGCTGGCCAGATTGATCGGCTTAAGGCTTGTCTTGTTGCAAAAGGATACACTCAGATTTTTGGGCTTGATTATAGTGACACTTTCTCTCCCGTGGCTAAAGTAGCATCTGTTCGTCTTTTTTTGTCCATGGTTGTTGTACGTCATTGACCTCTTTATCAGTTAGACATTTAAAATGCTTTTCTCACGGTGATCTTGGGGAAGAGATTTATATGGAGCAACCACCTGGTTTTGTTGCTCAGGGGGAATCTAGTGGTCTTGTATGCCGATTGCGCCGGCCACTATATTGTTTGAAACAGTCCCCTCGAGCTTGGTTTGGTAAGTTTAGCACAGTTATTCAGGAGTTCGGCATGACTCGTAGTGAAGCTGATCACTCTGTGTTTTATCGGCATTTTGCTCCTAATCTGTGTATTTATCTGGTGGTTTATGTTGATGATATTGTTATTATTGGCAATAATCAGGATGGTATTACTAATGTGAAGCAGCATCTCTTTCAGCACTTCTAGACTAAGGATCTGGGCAGATTGAAGTATTTTCTAGGTATTGAAGTCGCTCAGTCTAGCTCAGGTATTGTTATTTCACAGCGGAAGTATGCCTTAGACATTCTTGAGGAGACTGAAATGATGGGTTGCAAACCTGTTAACACTCTTATGGATCCGAATGCTAAGCTTTTGCCTGGACAGGAGGAGCCTCTTAGAGATCCTACGAGATATAGGAGGTTGGTTGGCAAATTGAATTACCTCACGGTGATTAGACCTGGCATTTCTTTTCCGGTGAGTGTTGTAAGTTAGTTTATGGATTATCCCTGTGATAGTCACAGTTGTTCGCATTCTTCGGTATATAAAGTCAGCTCCAGGCAAAGGATTACTATTCGAGGATCGAGGCCACGAGCAGATTATTGGGGTACACAGATGCTGGTTGGGCAGGATCACCTTCTGATGGACGTTCTACGTCTGGATATTGTGTTTTAGTAGGAGGTAATTTAGTTTCTTGGAAGAGCAAGAAACAGAATGTAGTTGCTCGATCTAGCGCCGAAGCCGAATATCAGGCCATGGCTATGGCATCGTGTGAGATAGTTTGGGTCAAGCAGTTGCTCAAGGAGTTGAAGTTTGGAGAAATCAACAAGATGGAACTGGTGTGTGATAATCAAGCTGCTCTTCATATTGCGTCAAATTCGGTGTTCCATGAGAGGACTAAACACATTGAGATCGACTGTCACTTTGTCAGAGAAAAAATTACTCTCAGGAGATATTGTTACAAAGTTTGTGAAGTCGAATGATCAGCTAACAGATATTTTCACTAAGTCTCTTACTGGTTCTCGTATTAGTTACATCTGTAACAAGCTCGGTATACATGATTTATATGCACCGGCTTGAGGGGGAGTGTTAATTAGTTAGTCATGTATAGTGTCCCATATCGGGAAGCAGATACCTATTATTATGTAATCACTGTATATAAATATAGGGCGTTGTACAATACTTTAAATAATTAATAATATTTTCTCCCGTGCTTTCTCACAGATTGTTTGGAAGAGGATCTGGGAGTTACATGAAATATTGAGTGCTAGAATTAGGACAAGATGTAATGGAGGGTATAGGGATAAAAATTGTTTTGCTTAAAATCATGTTACCGGGAGTTAATGGAGGAAGCGGAGAAGGAAGAGGCGTCATAAAAGATGTAGGCAGTAAAACACCAGAAAAGAGTAATTTTTTCAAATCGTGTGCTGTAAGGGATGCTACGTTGACCATTTATGAACCTAAGGAGGAGGAAGAGAATCACTTTACCATTTCTCAAGAAAGGAGGGGAGAATCATGGTCAGTCGGTGTTATTGGTGCAAAGACGACGACAACAACAACAACAACAACCCAGTATAATCCCACTAGTGGGGTTTGGGGAGGGTAGTGTGTACACAGACCTTACCCCTACCCCCTGGGGTAGAGAGACTGTTTCCGATAGACTCTCGGCTCCCTCCCTCCAAGAACTCCCCACCTTGCTCTTGGGGTGACTCGAACTCACAACCTCTTGGTTGGAAGTGGAAGGTGCTTATTGGTGCAAAGAAAGTTGCTAAAATATGAATGACATTTTTTTGCACTGCTAACTTATTTCATAGTTGAGGAGTTTTGCATGTTCATTGTTCAATCTGGCATGGGTTTTACCAAGCACAATTTAGGAGACATTACCAAGTTGGAGACGATGCAAATTGAGGGAAGAGTGGAGTGCTACCTGGAGGAAGATGCTGTCCTGTTATTTTTGTACAGTGTTGAATGACAGGACAGAAGCTTGTTCCATGATAATGAAAGGGATATGAACGGTTTGAAAAGGTTTCTTATTTCACGTATTCATTTGATGTAAATTGAACATCCCTAGTTGTATAGGTTATTAGGGTAACTTATTAGCTAACTGAGGTTGAACCACTCATTTTTTATACATATTTTCTGACACCATCTTGTCTGGTATTAATGAAATTCCTTTGATTTATCTAAGATATTGCACAGGGGAAAAGATACTAATTCTTCTATCTCATAGTCTGATCATTCTGTTTCTGCCCATATAAGCACTTCCATGTCAGGGCTTTTGAGCTTTTTAATTTCTCGTCACATATCCATCCTAAAGCAAAGCATGTGTTATGAGCTTGTTTACAAATCTTCCTAGGTAGCAATGCTGATGTGACATATTTAATGCTTTCCAAGTACGTTTTTCTCAAAAAAATGCTTTCCAGGTACTTTGGAAGTAGGAGATTTCCAAAGCTCTTTAGGTTCTGCAGCTTCGGTAGTTAGGTTGATGTACAGCTGCTGCTCTTCGTTTGAACTGCAACTCATCATGATTATATTTGCTTGAAGTAGATATGCTTGCTTTCTCTACTGTTCCACTTAATAGACTAGTTGAATGTGCTTGCTGATCCTTGTACTTTTCATTTTTTCATAGTTATTTGACGGAAAGGAAGATTCTAGACGGGATTTCTTTTACTGTGCCAGCTGGAAAAAGTGTAGCTATTGTAGGAACGAGTGGTAGTGGTATGGTTTCAGTCATTTGTTCCTTATTCTGTTTCAACTTTTCAGTTTTATTTATTTATTTTGGACTTAATTGTTCTGTAATCCAGCGACTGTCCATTTAGGTTTAGCATATTAAGCAAAAGCGAGTTATCTCAGTTAGCAATCTAACAGACGTGAGTGAAAAAGGTATATCCGAGTAGTATAGGTCTTAGGATGGCATTTAAAGGAAGCAATTTGTGGCATAGGATGCTGAAGCCTCTATGATTCTTAAATGAGGGATAAATTTTGAAGTCGGATCACTAGAGATGCTCTTATAAGATGTTTATAATATGCCCCTTGATCAAATCGTATAATTTTGTTTGCTTGTTGAAGTTTGACCAGTATGATATAATATAGTGTAGGATTTCTGCGGCAAACAACTGAAAAGGTCATTCTCGTTTTTGCTCTTCTTTTCATTGAGAAAGCTTTCTGGAAACATATTCTTGCAATATAAATATGGGCTTACCCCAAATCCCGACCAATATAAGGTGCCTCTTAGCTGACTGAAATATACAACCTTTTTAAGAGGGCACTATGAATTTTCAAGTGTGGGATCTCCTAGATTATTTTAAGTTTGTGTAGAACCTTTGATTACGTTCAATCTTATTGTTTATGCTTTTTTACGAGCCCCTGATCCGCATATTACTTTCTATTACAGGCAAATCAACCATTCTTAGATTGCTCTTCAGATTCTTTGACACCCATTCTGGAAATGTAAGATTAATCATTGTGGGATTTTACTTATCTACATATGCTCAGTTAGCGGCCAAATCATATTGCTTGGGCCTGCTTTTCATCACAATGTTTGAGAGCTTTATGTGTGTCTTATCATATTAAACTTGGATTGTTTGCCTTAGCAATTTAAGTGGTCTGTCGCTGTGCAGTTCTTTATGATCGCTTTTTAATCATTAATAACAGACAAAAAGTCCTTGAATGGCATGCATGATGATGAAACTGGTATTTCGCATTTGCTTAAAGAGAAGACTGTCTGACAAAAACTACAAACCGTATGTTGATAAATCGTTGGCTGAATTCTCTTTGCAACGTTTGTCAAACTGCTGAATAGGGAGTTCTATTGCGATGGAAATACGAAAGGCATATAATTTAAAGAATATGTCTGTAAGAAGGAATCTGGACAATGTTTACATTTATCTTTATCCATGTGGTTGATGAACCCTACTTGTTAAGGTTGCGCTCTCTGACTGTTCATAAGGCGCTTTGCAAATTCATGTGCTGTGGAAGCCGAATTTCCAAGTTTATGCACCCTCATAAGTTAACATTAGCAGGGGACTGGATTTTGTCATATTCCACAGAGAATTATGTTGATCCTGTTTTGCTGCATGTTTACATGATTGAAATATTAGAACACAGAAGATAGAAGTGAAGAGGTAAATGTAGATAATTGCACATGGAACAGTGAATTTACGTCTCAGGCAAAAGTTTTCTTTTTCTTGTTAGATCTTTCAGCTTTTTGGTGGCATTTTGCTCTTGACAGGTAAAAATAGATGGTCAAGATATTCGGAAGGTTACACTTGAGAGTCTTCGGAAATCTATTATCGTTGTTCCCCAGGATACTGTAAGTTGTCATAAATTATGTAGCTTAATATTCATTGTGGTCCCTGTGTAATGCGTGGGTTGAAAACAACGATTTCTTTGTTTTTCCAGGTCCTATTCAATGATACTATATTTCACAATATCCACTATGGACGGCTCTCTGCCTCTGAGGAGGAGGTCTGTTAAGAACTTTAAATTTGCTTCTATTTCAACCTTCAGTTGCTATATTATCTGAGTCTCCCCTGTTATCAAATGAAATGTTTCAATAAGGTGTACAATGCTGCTCGGCAAGCTGCAATCCATGACACTATTATGAAATTCCCCCAGAAGTATGCTACAGTGGTGGGAGAACGTGGACTTAAGGTGAGTCCCTTTTAGTCCCCCATTTTCTCTATTTATGTGCAGGAGCATGTGTTGGTACCTTTAGGTCTATCCTTTGCCCCTCCGTGATTATGTTGAAATTTATCCATGTAGGCAGGACATGGAAGAGTAATCATGTCATAGTTGGCGCAAAATCATATGCATCACTCATTAAGATAACCCATGTTGATAGTATGTTAAAATTGATCTTCTTCTAATTGTCGCTAAAGATTTGTCAGTACAAGTCAACATTCTCCATTTGGATTTGAAGTTAATGTTTTTGGTTATTTAGAGTTGCAACTTGCCAGCACAGATTTCGGGTTAAAAACCAGACATTACACCTAATTCTGCACTTCTGAATTTTGATGTGATCTTTTTCCTAAACCAGGTATGCAGGAAGGAACTATTAGTATTAGAGTGGTAGGAGATACAAATGAGTTTTCACGATTATAGGGTTTATACCAGGGATTTTCATTAAGCTCGTAGTTGCTTATCTAGATCTACTTATGGATGAGCTAACTAACAATATAGAAGATGGGTCTCATGGTATATGCTACCTGCAGACGATATTTTGTTAAACTATGGAGTCACTCAAGAGTAAGGGTTTCAGCATAAGTAGAAGTAAGATTGAATATGTGGACTGCAAGTTTAACCAATACAAGAAGAGTGAAATAAGATGAAATGAGACGGGATTGTGGTTCCTAAATGGATAAAACTCGGATATCTAAATTTAATCTGGAAAGTTAAGGCACCTCTCAAGGTGGTCTGTTTTTTCATGGTTGGTGGCAAGAGAAGCATGTTTAACACAAGAAAACTTGAGAAGAAGCATGTTTAACACAGGTATATGCTACCTGCAGACAATATTTTGTTAAACTATGGAGTCACTCAAGAGTAAGGGTTTCAGCATAAGTAGAAGTAAGATTGAATATGTGGACTGCTAGTTTAACCAACACAAGAAGAGTGAAATAAGATGAAATGAGACGGGATTGTGGTTCCTAAATGGATAAAACTCGGATATCTAAATTTAATCTGGAAAGTTAAGGCACCTCTCAAGGTGGTCTGTTTTTTCATGGTTGGTGGCAAGAGAAGCATGTTTAACACAAGAAAACTTGAGAAGAAGCATGTTTAACACAGGTATATGCTACCTGCAGACGATATTTTGTTAAACTATGGAGTCACTCAAGAGTAAGGGTTTCAGCATAAGTAGAAGTAAGATTGAATATGTGGACTGCAAGTTTAACCAACACAAGAAGAATGAAATAAGATGAAATGAGACGGGATTGTGGTTCCTAAATGGATAAAACTCGGATATCTAAATTTAATCTGGAAAGTTAAGGCACCTCTCAAGGTGGTCTGTTTTTTCATGGTTGGTGGCAAGAGAAGCATGTTTAACACAAGAAAACTTGAGAAGAAGCATGTTTAACACAGGTATATGCTACCTGCAGACGAACTTGAGAAGAAGGGGTTCCCATTTATGCTCTAAATGCGCACTTTGTGGTACAGCTAGAGAAACCAATAGCCATTTGTTTCTTCACTGTCCTTATCACTGACCAACTATGGCAACCTTTTCTTAATTTGTGGGCCTTAAATGGATTATGCCAACAAACATTTGTGATCTGTTGAAGTGTTGGAATTATAATGGGGGTATAGTGAGACAGAAGAAATGGTGGAGATCGCTTCCTACTTGCATATGGTGGATTGTTTGTGGAAGGAGAGAGATTCAACAATTTTTGAAGACAGAAGCAACTCCTTACGGAATATTAAAATGAATTGTTTCCTTTCGTTTCATTTCTGGTGTAAAGATAGCTTTTAGAGGAGGCAGAATCTTTAGTAGATTTTAATGGTGCTCTGTAACCTTAGGTTGACATAGCTGGGGTCTGCTCTTTTTGTAAATATAGCTCGGCACTGCTTTCGTACTGTTTTTTCTTCTTATTAATATATATACAAGTTACCATTCTCAAAAAAGATATTTCGGGAGAATGTTATGACAGATTAAGATGAAGCATATAGAATCAGAATAGGATGGTTGAAGCAGAGAAGTGCTACAGAAATTATGTGATAGGGGAATACCTACCAAAGTGAGTGAAAGGCAAGTTCGATAAAATGGTTGAAAGACCAACAATTTTGTATGGGAGTGAATTTGTGGTTAACATGCCGATGTTAAGATAGATGAGCGGTTGTACAAAATCAGACAAAGATAAGGTCACTTGAGATGATTTGTCATATTCTTTTTTTTTTAATTAGTTGGTTTGTCATATTCTACTTCGATCTCCAGATGTACCGGTCCATTGGTATAAACCATAGTTGATTGAGGGCGTCAAAAGAAAATGAGGTAGACATCAAACCACGTGGAAGGAGTTGCTTCAAAAGACCTACAATCTCTTGGATTCCAAACAAGCTCAGTGAAAAATAGCGGACAATAGAAGAAAAAGATTCGTATAGAAGATGCCAATTAGTGGGAATTAGGATGTAGTCATGTGGGTATGCTTACTTTACTTTAGGTCCAATTTCTACTAGGAGTCTTTTAATCTTGTCAGAAATTTGTATGCAGTAGAAGATGTAGAAAACTTCTAGTGTCAGAGAACTAAATTTTTGAATATTGGATTGAGAAGAGTCTGATTGGAGCGACATGAATACTGAGAGTCCATCTAGCTGACCCAACTAGCTTGGGCTTGAGGTATTATTGTTGATATAGGAAGTGCAGCACAATAAATGAGATATCATTTTGGGATTACATAGCACTCCCTATCCAAATATTTATTCTTTTTATATACAGGACTTGCTTTTCAATTCTTTTCTACTTTGAGTAAGTTATGTATGCCGCTGACTAAAGGCAGGTCTTTCCTTTTCTGTCTTTCTCCTGCAGTTAAGTGGTGGCGAGAAGCAAAGGGTTGCACTAGCGCGTGCGTTCCTTAAAGCACCTGCTATATTGTAAGTTCACCTGTCACCCTTCTAGTATAAAGAAGTGTTGTCTCAGAGATTGCTACCAACCTTCATTTTCTGTATGTTCTCATAAATTAGTCCTTGCTTTCCAAGTAAAAGAACCCGAGGTTATAGAATCTTAAGGAATTATAACATTTGTTTAGCAAGGTCAATTTTAATTATGAGGATTGGGTATTTGAGACAAATAAGAACTATTTGGAAAGTGTCATACTCTGCTGTTTCACTATCAGAAACAGTTTCTGGAACATTTGGAGTCAGATTTTTCCTGGAAAGACAAATTAAATTAGCAAATATATTGATTTTATTACTTTTGGATTGGATATTTAGGTTACAATTTGGCGGAAGCTACAATGATTTGTGCTCCCCTTGTTCATCTCTTTTCTTGGTGTCTATACAGCTTCATTTGTTTTTCCCAAAAAAAAAAAAATACAGCTTCATCTCTTTTCGGTTCCTTTGCTTAACCCAGAATGTCGATTTTACCTTCATAGTGCACATTTAACAGAATTGTCTCCGGCGTTTAATTTTACCTGCTCTTAATACTGGCTTACTGGCTCAAGCATGTCTTACATGATGAAAAATTCAGATGTCTCTTTTTGGTTGGTTCTGCCTATCTTCGTTGCCGTGCATTTTTCTTCATTCATTAAAGTGCACTTTTTTCTTCATCCACTTATAAATATTGTGTTACCGACAGGCGAGAGCATATATTTGCTTCGTGTGTCATGAAACGTGCTTCTTTTATTTTTAGTTGCTCGTAAAACTCCGTTATCAGAATCTGTGAGTTGATAGCATTCTAATGTTGACTCTAGGCCTTATTTCAACCTGAGAATACTGGGCTGATTGTCGTGTTAACTGGAGGTTAATATTTTCAAACTAGGCAGCAAGGCTTTGACTGACCATCTATTAACTGAGAGAGGATTGTTATTAATTTAATTTCTTTATCTTTTGTTCTTCCTCTAGGAAATTGTTTCACCCTTTTTTTCCTTCTCTCTTAGGCTTTGTGATGAAGCCACGAGTGCACTTGACAGCACGACAGAATCAGAAATATTAAGTGCTTTGAAGTCTCTAGCAGATAATCGGACTGCAGTTTTTATTGCCCATAGGCTCACTACAGCTATGCAATGTGATGAGGTTTGGTTCTAGCAAATATATTTCATGAATGCTCGTTCTCCAATATATATTCTTATTTCTTGATAAGTTCAGAGATTAAAGTATTGTACTCCACATCAAACTCCACAAGATGTGCTACTGAGATGTACAATAGGGATGGGGCATCAAGAAATTCAGTATTCTATGCATCGGATCAGATAGTCCCATTGTCCCAATTAAACTACTTATTTTTTTGGCTGACCCAAAACTATATCCACTCTCGCAATAGTGACTTTTTCTCTGCACTAGTACTTCATAATATTCTACATTTAAAGTAACTAAGGACCCTCTCCTATTGTGTACACTCTTTTAATTCCTTAGTAAGTTAACGTTTTTACCAACTTTCACTTAGCTACAGTAACATTCAAACTCTTACCTTAATAGTAGTCCACAGATCAAACTGAAACCAACTTTAGGACGTAGGGAATATTAGCTAAATTTGATTTCTTTAAATAAATAAGACGACCGCTGATATAAAATGAACAATTCGGAATAGAAGGAGTGCATTACCTTGGTATTTTAGGTAGTGTGTAGGATATTTCTCAGAATTTCACCAGAATTGTGTTGTTACAAATTGTTCTCTTCTAACTTATTTCATTAGAACCGTGGTTACAAAATTTCCCTTTTCTTCTTGGACCTTGCAAAACCAGAGCGATATTTGGTGTGTAGTTGTTGAGAACATAGTCCTTTTTGTTTAAAGTTATTAGAATTAATAGACAACGATAGGTTATAAACTGTTTAACTATATCACAAACGCAAATGTATTTCTTTGTTAGCTTTTTGGTGCAACATGGTCTTTGTAAACGATGTAGATTCCATGTTAGATATGATAAGAGGCATTGCACACTTTGTAATTTTAACACAGACGTAGTGCTGTTATACCATTTATAAAATATCATTACTTATAAAAAAAAAACTAAATCACAAACGCAAAGTGTTGAATATAACATGCGGTTCTTTGAGTCGGCATTTTCCACAACTGTGGTTCAAATATGTTGTATCTTCAGTTTGTAAAGTCTAACTTACCCTTTTTACTAGTTCATTATAAATATTGAAATGTGTGGTCATGATTATCAGATCGTAGTCTTGGAGAGTGGGCAAGTGGTGGAACAAGGGTCGCATGAGTTTCTTCTATCTAGGCCAGGGAGGTATGCACAACTTTGGTCACAGCAGAATACTGTTGATGGACTCGATGCAGCGATCAAGTTAAACGCATGAATATTCCCCTCCTGTTGTTTCAAGAAAGGAAAGACATTACTGACTTCACCAGCGAATTCGGCTCAATCATCTCACTTCTTCAACTCCAATTTCCGAGCCACTTTCACCCTCGTTTACCATATTTAATCCCTTGATCTAGTGGGACAGGATTTCTAGGACAAAGAAGCCACTTTCAGCCCCATGCAAGATTACTGTTTTATACGCTTCTTGCATGGATAGAGCAGGTCAAAGTAATCTTCTCAATGATTATATTTTGGACTACAGTCATCTAGTGTTGTTAGTGATACCTGCGATTAATCGGAAGCAGCTATGTATTATATGTACTGTTAAAGTGCAGTGTTCATTTTTTATTTTTCTCAACTCTAGGATTCATAGCTTGCTGTTAGGATTCATTCTTTGGACTTTATAGTTGATGCTATACATTGTGTACAACCCACAAACACATTACATTGTGTGAACTTCCCTGATATGGGGTAACTCCGTTAGTGAAGGAAGGCATCTCACATTGCCTTAATTCGATATGTTTCATTAACTAAATTTTAAACATTTTTTTTGTACTACTAAACATCTTGCTGTCTGCAGCTGAAGACGAATGTTGGAATTTAGAGAATCAGCAGATCTAATTTCTTTATGTGAACTTAATCACCACACTCTATCCCTTCCAAAAAGAGAATGGCAATCAAAGCATAAATCTACCCCAGACGCTGGCTAGGGGTAGCAAAACTAGTCCAAAGTCACTTGACTCACCCAACCAACACAGTATTTAACAGGTTGGGCGTGAGAGTTTTTTGATCGACTGTTTTGGGCTGAACACGTTTTAACCCATAGAATAAAATAAGGGAGAAGGACAGAAACATCATATTGGGAGGAATTTATGATTATCTTTGCCCCTCACGATCCAAAATTCCATCTCATGTCGTAACGACACTTAGCCATATTTGCTAAGCAAGCCAACTCACAATCAACAAAATATAGTCCAAATTCCTTTAATTAATTGAATCATATCATAAATAACGACATGAATGATCTCGAAATGGTATAATATCTGATACAAACATAACATGGTCCGAACACGACCAACACTGTACAACCCTCAAGAATTAGGTGTCACAAGTACACGACCCAATTACTGACTAAGTACAAGTCTAAATACATAATCAAAACTGTTTGAGAGAAAGAAAATAGACAGGAGATAAATAAGGACAGGGGCTCGAGCATTGCGATACAAATCCATGAGGTGCGGCTCGCCCTAAGTCTTTGAGGAATCACCTAGGCTCAACAAGAGGCTCCGCTAGAATCCATCTGAGGATTTGCACAAAAATATGCAAAAACGTAGCATGAGTACACCACAGTCGATACGCAACAAGTATCAAGTCTAACCTTGAAGAAGTAGCGACGAGACTATAGGCATCAAGATACTTACAACACAAATATAAATAACAGAGCCGGGAACTGAAATAGTAATTATCCTCATGAATAACACGTATCAAAGATGTCAAACAATCGAAAGATATAAAGCATGCCTTTTCAATTCAAGAGATAATCATAACACTGCTCAGATATGATATTTAAAGATGGTATATTTCAATTAACGGAGTCGAGGCTCCTACCTCTTACCTTAACCGGTATAAGATCCATGTCCCCCGATACAAAATCTATATATCTCTAAAATCCGATACAAAATTCATGTATCGACCTGATACACAATTCATGTATCGACCACGCTCACAGGCACCAAAGTAACATGGGTAATCACCTGACTCCGGAGGGACGGTACCAAATTCAAGCACAAAAAAGAGCTTGATAGCTCACTTATAATCAAATATCCGCTCATCATGTCCTGTGCTATCACTGTATTTCAACCGCACAACTTTATCTTTCGTGCTATGATCTCAGTCCAAATCAACTATCCAAATATAATAGATATGCATATGCCCAAGAATTAATGGATAAAAGATGCTCAAGAACTTAAGAACAATCATGCAGATATGTGCTCATGGAATTTCTATTTGACTACGGATGATCCAAGCGATTCAACATATCAAGAACAAGCTTCTATGCCTTCATAAATAATAAAAAAACCTAGGTATGATCTCTAGCATGAACAAGAGAGCGAGTACAGTCATATAAGCCAAATAAATCATGAATCAAGTTGAGCACATAATCAAAATAAGGCATAAAGTATCTCAATTCTACCCCGTACATGATATAAACTTGGTACGTGCATACACACTCTCCACCTCGCATATACACCACCCCCAATGCCTTAACACATAGCAATCAAGTAAAATCCTAGGGGCTTCCATCTTAAAAAGGTTAGCTAAGAGACTTACCTCTTCCGGGCTAGCTTCAACCACAAATCACGTCAGAACTTAGCTCTAGCCCCCCAATTACGTAAATCCAAGCCAAACATCATCCAAGGAAGTCAAATAATTCTATAGGAAATGATCCCAAACCATAAAGCCTCGATCCTTAAAGAATTTTCAAAAATTCAACAAAAGGTAACTCGAGCTCGCGTGCCCGTAATCTGAAATCAATACCAAAATACAATGACCCATAACCTGTCGCGTCCAAATATATAATTAGTTTCCAAATCCAGGTCCAAACACTCGTCACCTCATGTATACGTCTTTCACATGATCGAATAATACAATCAAACCCAAATCCTAAGGGATAGTTCCCCCACACAAAGTTAGGCAAGATACTTACCTCAATTTGGCCAAATCAACACTCAAAAATAGCTTTCTCTTTGAAATTCGCCTCTACACGGCTCAAATCTAACAAAAAATGACTTAATATCATCAAAAAAGAAACTAATTACAATAGGTAAAGCTATGATCTTTACACATTTCCCAAAAGGTCAACAAAATTCAACCTCGGGCTCGCCTGGTCGAAATCGGGGTCCAAGGGAAACTGGAAAAAGTTAATTTTACTCCCTATATATATATATATATATATATATATATATATATATATATATATATATATATATATATATTTTGTTTTAAAATCAGAGTCCAAATCGACTCTCAAAACCCACATTTTTATTTTCCAAAACTGTGACAAAAATCCCCAAATTTCCTCTTTGATTTTAATAAATTTGATGTTATATCTAGTGCATAATCATGAAATCTAGTTGGAAATTGATTAAAAATCACTTACCCAATAGTTTGGTATGAAATTCTCTCCACAAAATCGCCTCCCATCGAGTCTAGGGCTCAAAGGTGATAAAATGAGGCTAAGTCCCGAAATACTCAGCTATAACCGAGCTGCAGATGTCGCATAGTTCACAAAATGCAAAACCTCTATCGCAAAAGCGAACACTAACTCAACATGATGAAGTCGCAAATGTGACACAAATCTCGCAAATGCGAAAATTGGGATCTTCGCAAAAACGACATAAAATGTCGCAAATGCAGAACCTCTCCTTCCCAGGTGCCATCACAAATGGATTGGAATTGTTCCAAATGCGAATTCCCTATTCCCAGCCCAACATCGAAAAAGCGAGAAGGATCTCGCAAATGCGATAAAAACCTCGCAAATGCGAGAATAGAACACCATAACCAGCTGAACCTTCTTTAAACTCTCCGGAACGCGTTCGAAACTCACCTGAGCCCTCGGGGCTCCACACCAAATATCAACACAAGTCTAAAAATATAATACAAACTCGCTCGCGCGATCAAACCACCAAAATTACATCCGAAACCATGAATCGGACCTCCAAAACACATGAAACTCAAGAACTTCTAAAACACCACCGTGCGTCCGATTTCTATCAAATCAACTCGGAATGACGCCAAACTTTTTATACAAGTTCCAAAAAATATAACGGACTTATTCCAGTTCCCAAAACTAAAATTCATACCCGATAGACATAAAGTCAAACCATGGTCAAACTTAGAAAAATTCTAAACCTTTAAATTGCCAACTTCCGGCAAAACAAGTCAAATCAACCTAGGGACCTTCGAATTCGATTCTGGGCATACGCCCAAGTCTAAAATTACGATACGAACCTATCAGATCCATCAAAACACCGATCCGAGATCACATATGAAAAAGTCAAACTTAGTCTAACTCTTCCAATCTTTAAGCTTCTAAAATGAGAATCATCTTTCCGAGTAGCTCTGAATCACTCGAAAACCAAAACCAAAAATATACGCATGTCGTAATACACCATATGAAGCTACTCGAGACCTTAAACAAATGAATTGCATTCAAATGCTCAAAATGACCGGTCGGTCATTACATTCTCCCCCACTTAAACTTATGTTCGTCCTCGAACATGCTAAGAGTTTTCCCAAACCCATCAAATTACCGTGTAACCCCTCTCGTGCACATATCCATGGGTGATCCCACGTCACCCCATCCATATAAGCCTGACAACACAACCTAGCTAAAGATCCTTACTGCAACCTTAGATCCAAATTCTCAAATATCTTGAACCCATTATAAGACCTATTTCTCACACCCACATGATGTATAAGTGTGAACAAGCCAAATCAAGCCGTAATCATAACCCAGAACGTAATCACACGAGATACCACATAACTAAGATACTCGTAGCAGTAGCTCCCGACCACAATAGGTGCTAATTGACAAGCCCGGCACCGGCCATGCAGTTCTTGCACCAATACAAGCAACAATTCGGATGTACCCGGGTGATGAAAAGAGAATCAAATGAGAGGACCGCCCCACGGCTCAATAGATACCACCAAGAAGAGCAATGCTATGAACCCATCTCACAATGGAGAAACAAAAATAGACAAAAACAGACGAAATGAGCATAGAGGATAGTATCCAAATATAACGTCGCTGCGATGCATGACCCGGTCCAAACACCGATCGATATGGAATACCTCGAGGCATGAGTCTCACAATCAATAACCATGTGCGTAATATTTTACAAACACGCGAGGTGCATGACCATAACCATAACCAAGGAGGAATGGATATCACTATATATACAATCAATGCACTTCCACATAGTACCATCCTTCTTCTTCACTAACAGAACCGGTGCACCCCAAGGTGACACACAAGGCCTAATGAATTCTTTATCAAGTAGCTCCTGAAGCTATTCTTTCAATTCTTTCAACTCTGCTGGTGCCATACGATACAGAGGAATAGAGATAGGCTGAGTGACCATCATCAAGTCAATACCAAAATCAATGTCCCTGTCGGGTGGCATGCCCGACAGGTCTGCAGGAAACACATCCAAAAAGTCTTTCACTACCGGAACAGACTCAATGGTAGGAGTATCAGCACTAACATCCCTCACAAAGGCCAAATATGCCAGACATCCCTTCCCAACCATCCGTTGGGCCTTCAAATATGAAATCACTCTATTGGGAACATAGTCAAAAGAACACTCCACTAAACCCTATGAAATCCCGGCATCACCAACGTCACGGTCTTAGCGTGAAAATCTAGAATGACATGGTGACAATCAATCCATGCCTAAAATCACGTTAAAATCAACCATGATAAGCAGTAAAAGATCAACTATCGTATCTAATTTTCCAATAGTCACCACACACGACCGATATACATGATCTACAATAATAGAATCAACCACCGATGTAGATACATGAACATTCTTAACTAAGGAATCACGAGGCATATCCAAATAACGAGTAAAGTATGATGACGCATATGAATAAGTGAAACCAGGGTTAAATAATATGGAAGCATATCTGTGGCACACTAAAACAATAATTGTGATCACCGCATCTGAAGCAACTGCCTCTGGCCTGGCGGGAAAAGCATAGCATCGAGCTTGAACAACACCTGATCGACCTCCCCCTCTAGGGAGACCTCAAACTGCATGTATCCCACATCGAGCTGGCTGAGCGGGTGATGAAGAAACTAGTTCAGGGGTCATAGACTGGCCTCCCTGTTGCACTGGATCTCTGTAATGATAGGGGCAATACTTCCTCATATGCCCCAACTCTCCACAGTCGTAACAACCTCAAGTTGGAAATAACGGTGGGGCTTGAATCGGACTTTGAGAACTAGAATAGCCATAGAAAGAAATCGGTACAGATGAGCCCTGAACTGATGGAGCACGGGATGAACTCTGAGCTGGGAGGGCACTAAAATATGACTGACTCAGACGAGCACTGTATGAACCACGACTAGCTGATGCAACACAATGAACCGGATAAGCCATCTGAGCGGGCCTATAAGAACGACCTCTATTGTGATGTTATTGACCTCCTGATGAGGTAGCACTGAAACCACAAAAAAAAATGGGGCCCCTTTCCTTCCCGCTCCTCGAGCTCAAGCATGCGAACCGACTCCAAGCGCCTAGAAATGTCGACCACCTGGTCAAACCTAGCATACGTCTCGGCCTCTCGGGCCAAACTGTAACATAGGCCATAGTTGAGGCCATCAATGAACCTCCTGATCCTCTCTCTCTCTCTATGGGAACCAACTATATAGCATGACAGGCCAAATCTACGAATCTCATATCATACTGGGTCAAAGTCATATCTCCCTCGCGTAACTGCTCAAAATCTTTATGCATCCCCTTGCCTTCCCGCTCCTCACGCTCATGCCTGCGAACCAACTCCAAGCACCTAGAAATCTCGACCACCTGGTCAAACCTAGCATCTGTCTCGGCCTCTCTGGCCAAACTGAAACGTAGGCCATAGTTGATGCCATCAATGAACCTCCTGATCCCCTCTCTCTCTCTCTATGGGAACCAACCATATAGCATGACGAGCCAAATCTATGAATCTCATATCATACTAGGTCACAGTCATATCTCCCTCGCGTAACTGCTCAAAATCTCTACGCAGCTCCTCCATACGAGTGTGTGGGACAAACTTCTCTAAGAAGAGAATGGAGAACTTATGCCATGTAAGTGGCGCTGCGCCAGCTGGCCTGCTCAACCCATAGGCCTGCCACCATTTGTAAGCTACCCCAGTCAGCTGAAAGGTGGTAAATGCAACTCCATTGGTCTCCAAAATACCCGTTGTGCGAAGAATCTACTGACACCAATCTAAGAAATCCTGAGCATTCTCTGCCTCCTCCCCGCCGAACTCTGGAGGCTTAAGTCTCCCAAACCGCTCTAATCTCTTCTAATCCTCATCATTCATTTGTGGGACAACCTCGGCTCGAGCAGCATCAACCGGCTGGGCTGGTAATACCCCCGGTGTCTGGAGTCCCTGAGCTACATGATCTTGAGTACATACAGTAAGAGTCTGGCCACCTCCCCCGGCCTGAGAAGTGGCTGGTGCAACTGGAATAGAGACTGCATGTTCCAGGCTGGTGCACACAGTTAAAATTTTGGCTAAGGCCTCCTGAAGGCGTGGGATCACAATGAGAACAAATAGTGCCTCAGCTGGTCCCACCGGCTCAACCACATATGGTATCTGCTCCTTAACTAGAGCAACTGGTGGCTCCACAGGTGCTGCTCAAGCTGTAGCATGGGCCACACCTCGGCCTCTACCGCGGCCCTGGCCTCTCGCGGACATAGCTGGTGGTACTAGTGGGCGTCCGCCTGATCCGGTCACACGTGTCCTCACCATCTGTGAAAGAAGAAAAGTCAAGTTTCAAACTTTGGAATTAATTACTTCGCACGATAAGATTGCAAGAAAGTGAAGTTTTTTAATAGTTCGGTAGCCTCTCGAAGATAAGTATAGATGTCTCCGTACCAATCTGCAAGACTCTACTAAACTTGCTCATGACTCGTGAGACCTAAGAAACCTAGTTCTCTGATACCAACTTCTCAAGACCCAAAATCCTCAAGTCTTGATGGCACCTAATGTAAGGCCCCGTAAAATTTCGCAAAGAAATTTTAGGTTTCGTGGTGTCGAAAAAGAAACATGTACGTTGATGATTGTAGAAATTCTTCACGGCGAGCTTGCAAGCTGCGGCTCAGACCTTTTGGGTTGAACAGTGCATTGGGGAGTTAAAGAAAATATTTAGAAGTGTAGGGCATTTCTGCGGTCGCAGAACAGGTCCGCGGACTGTAGATCCGCCGCAGACTGAAGAAGAAACTTGGGAAAATATTTGGACCATTTTGCGACTGCATAATCATTTTGCAAGCTGCACAAGCCATCGTAGATTCAACATGAAATTTTCCAGAGGAGAGTTCTGCGGCACATTATGCGACCGCATAACAGGTCTGCGGACCGCAGATCTGTCACAGAGTGAGGCAGAATTGCCTAGTTCCGAAGGCCATTGTGCGGTCCATTTTGCAGATCGCAGAAGCATTATGCGACCGCAGATTTATGACATGGCTCCATTTTTCTGATTTTTATAACCAGATCCCATTTTTATAAAAAGGCTTTGGGGGTCATTTTTAAGGGTTTCATCTGATATTTTTAGAGAGAGGTGAGAGTATCTTAGAGAGATAAAGAGAAGACCTAGCCATTTTGTTCATCAATTCTTTCTCAAGGCTTGAAGATTTCACAAGGATCTTGCTAGGGCTTCAAAGAGGTAATAATTCCTTTCCCCAATTCTTCAATTTCGAGTTTGGGGTAAAAAATGGGTGATTGGGAGTATGATTCTTGGGTGTGAGAGTATTATGTATACATAAGGTTTGTGGGAAGATTGTTGAGCTCAAATAAGTAAAGGTTGGGTTGTGGAATGAAGAAAATCTTGTAGAAGAACCTTGTAGCCAAATTTGCACCCCTAGTGTTTGATAAAATGCTCAAATGAGCTGAAATCATGAATATTTTCCTAATTTGTGTTCAATTTTGTTATGTCTCAAAATAGATTGGAATTGCTAGGATTTTCGGAGCGTTGTAGTAATTTAAGGAAAACTCAAATCGAGGTATGTTGGCTAAAGTCCTCTCTTAGAATTGAATCCCGCGGTATTCATGTAATTTATGTAAATCCCGAGTTGTTCATTATAAAATTAGCTATTCTGAATAAGCTTGTGTTGAATGATATATGTTCAATATGTATCCCAAATACTTTTATCATGTTATGTTATCATTTGAGAATGTGTTCAAAGTATGGAATGTGCATTAAAAACGTTCGACTTCGAGCCAAGTTCAAACGAAGGCTATTATGCCAAATTTTGTGAAAAATCTCTATGTGCCTAAGACCCTTAATTGCTCACATGTGTACTAAAAACCTTGATTTTAAACTCCTTGTTGTTGACGATGATGATGTTTGAAAGTGAAAAAGGTGAGCATGAAATACTAAATACGGCCGACGTACCAAGAATGATTTTATAATTATGGCCACTAGTGCTAATGAAATAAAAAGATATGAAAGAAGTATGAAACAAGATGATTGGTAGAAAAGGATGATGTCGATCCACAAATCATTGTGGTGAGACGACCTAGACGATCGGGTCGTGATCGGATGCCATGCCTCACACATGGTGGTGATTGTGCTGGAAATTGTAATTGAAATCGTGATGGTGGTTGATGTCTCGGATGAAACGGCCTAGAAGATCGGGTCGTGATCTGACTCCGTGCTAAAAGTACAGTGGTATTGGTATTGTGAACGGTGGCATATTGGTACTAAAGATCTCCCAACTTAAAATATGGAAATTTATTTGAACACTCTCTTGGTCCTAACTTGAGGTTTGATGTTGTTTGAGGCTTTCACTGATATTATGATTGTTCTTGCTTGTATTATTAATCGTTCTATTGAGAGGGTATTTTGTCATTCATACTAGCACTATTCCATATGTACTAACGTCCCTTTTGCCGGGGGCGCTACATCTTCAATGGATGCAGGTGGTTCCACAGCAGGAGACATTGATCAGTGATAACGATACACCCTCTTCCCAGTTGACTTGGTGTGCCCCACTTCATTTCGGGGTCATGTATCTTTTGTTCCTTATGTATTGTGTTTGAGGTATAGCCGGGGCCTTATTGCTGGCACTATCATAGTACTCTTTCATATCTATTAGAGGCTCCGTAGACATAGTGTGGGTTGTATATTAGTACTGGGGGGAGTCAAACAAGTTATATTGTGTTTGAATTACTTGTTCCGCTTCAGACTATGAAAATGTGTGTAATTCGAGACTTCAAAATGAAGTAACTAATGGTAATGAATTGGTATTGTACACATGATCCCTTTATTGTCTAATTAACGAAAATATGTATTATCTTTATTCATAAGTGAGTTTGGGTAGAAAGTATCTAACATGCTTGCTTGACCGGGTTCACTCGGTTGAGCGCTGGTCACGCTCCCCGAGTTCAGGGCGTGACACCTAACCCAAACCGCTAGGTAAACCAACAATCACATAATAATAATGAAATTGATTAAACATGGTCTAATAACTCAACAACAGAAAAGTGTCATAAGATATTTGAGAATAAAACCAAAAATGCTACTACAACCAACCCCAAAACCTGGTGTCAACGAGCACTGGTGAATAACAAGGTACAAGCAAAATCCTCTAATACAACTGTCTGAGTGTAAGAACGTTAAGGACAAAGATAACAGAATGAGGACTTCAGGGACTGTAGACGATATAGTAGCTACCTCGTAGTCTCCCGAAAGCTAGCAACAACTCAATCTTGAAAATCACCTCAACCGGATGTACCTGGATCTGCACACGAAGTGCAGAGTGTGGTATGAGTACAATCGACCCAATGTACTCAATAAGTAACAACACTAACCTTGAGTTGAAAGTAGTGACAAGATCAGAACAACAATCCAAATGCCAATACCAATAACCGGTAACAATTCAGAATATAAGGATAAACCGTAGAAATAGTAGTTCAATAATATTAAGTTCAGCTTGTTCACATTTCAGTAATTTAGGCATGCTTTCAAGTATAATAGTTAAAACCCAACACATATAAAGCAGGTCAATTATTAGATAGCATGAGGAAAGTACATCTCTATGCCTACACATAGAGTATACATGTAAATCAACAGTATCATAGTGGATCCATCAAAAATATTTACACTTAGCACTGTATGTGTGCTTGGCATAATTGCCCAACGTCAAGCACATAAATGAAATATTGTGCCTGCGCCTACTACTGGCATATCAGGCTACGGAGGGCGGATCCTACCAAGGCGCTAATTATAATCATTTAGCCCAGTAATGAGGCATGGTGCACGCGTCGCCCCAAAACAATAACACTTAGCCCAATATGGGCCTGGCGTATGCGTCATCTCAAAATGAGTACCAAACCGGCTCTAAGGCCCAAACCTAGTCATTTGCCATTCAGGTCTTAGATAAACACATCTGAAATACTCAGTTTAACAATTTTATCCTTAAGCGGTATTAACATGTAGGGAATCAAATAAGAAATGTTAAAATAGAGATATCATACAAGGATATAGTATCATGACTGGGAACATGTGTGAAAATAAGGTATATAACTCAGAAACAACAAGACTAGCACTATCAAGTCTCAAACAGTTAGCATATAGCTTAGACACGATATCTAGCATGATTCACAGTTCAAATAATCAAACAAGTAGAAGGAACACGGGGGCAACATGATATGATAGCAAAACAAGCCCGGTAATAGCCTAAAGGCCTCCCCAAATCATGTGCACACCGATACACGCACACACGCCAGTCACCTAGCGCGTACGTCACCCCAATATCTTTCATACAATGTAGTTCTCAAGGTTGAATACCCTCAAATCCAAGTTTAGATGTGTTACTTACCTCAAAATATGTAAATCACAACTCCAACAAGCCCTTCTCATGCGTATCAGCCTCCAAATGACTCGAATCTAGTCACAAACAACTAAATATCAACAAATAATGTCGTAGGAAATAACTTCAAACAATAAAGTTTCGATCTTTATCCAAAAATTAAAAAGTCAAAAAGTCAACCCCGGGACCGCACCTTGGAACCCGACAAAATTCAAAAATCCCGGACACCCATTCGATTACGAGTCCAACTATACCAAAATCATCAAATTCCGATCTCAAAGTGACCTTCAAACCTCTATTTTTCATTTTTTGAAAAGTTTCCACAAACTCCCCTGTTTCTTCACTAAATTAAATGCTAAAAATGAAGATGGAATCATGAAATAATAATAAATCTAAGTCAAAAATACTTACCCCAATCCAAGACGTGAAAATTCCTTCTAAAAGCGCCCAAAACTGAGCTCTACAACTCAAAATGTGAAATAATAACTCTAACCCTCGGTTTGAGCTTTTTAAATCTGCTGCCACTTTTGCATAGCCCACCTAATTTGAAAGTAATTAATCTCTGTACAAGGCGATTTCATGCGACTTCAACAAACCCTAATGTGTATCATCGAAATAGCCACAGCCCCGCCGTACGGTGGTGGTAAACCACCAGATAAAACTCAAAACACGCACAATCCTAATGTAGGCACAACCATCACTCCTTCCCCAGCTGCTACGAGTATCAAAGATGGTGGCACAAAAGGTGTAGCAATTAATCGAATGGGTTCCGACGAAAACTCCCAACTCGCGGTTGGGCCAAATCATGGAACTTCAAGCCATGGAGATTGTTCTCCAATTCAAGCATTGTCAACCCCAACAAGTCTCTGTTCAACCAAACTCTGGATTCATCAATGAGGAGTTGCTGCCTCATCAACTGATTGGGAATGAAACCCTAATTCCCCATCCGGCACAAGAATGTGATCTCAACATGACTAAAGTGGTCTCCAGCCAACCAATTTCCACATCAATGCAAGAGCACACAACTAAAGAACATGATGCCCCAGGTGCTCGAGGTAATGTCACAACCAATTCTTCCATCCAACTTGGTGCACAAGGTGAATCTCTATCTTTTTTAAACTAATCGGAATCTAATTCTCAACTTGCAATACAATCACCTCAAAAGACTACAGATTAGCCACCATCTTCAACTGAAGCACAAACCGTGAGGATTAGTTCTAGAACCATTAGTCCTGTTTCTAACATAGCTTTTGAGAATGCCCCTTCCAACTCTAAGGAACCCCCCAATTCAACCAATCAACAAAATAACAACACCCTCCCAAGTCATGAAGCCAACACTACAGTAACACATCATCAACTAAATGCTACACAAGCACATCCAACTCCCACAATTCAAGAAATCCCCAAAAATCAACCCAGTACCACAAGAAATACCCTGCCAAATATCCTCCAACTTTGATAAACCTGAGCAACCTAAGCACTCCAATCAACACCCTATACTAAATCAAACCCCTAGAACCACAAACACCAATACACAACCATCAGAAACCAACCCCAAAACCAAACAACCCGCTGTCAACCAACCTGCCCCTCCTCCACCACCCACAGTCAAACACTCTTATGTTAACAAGTTGAGGGCAAAACATGAAGCTGAGGTAGAACCAATTGAAGTCACTCCACCTAAGATCACTACCAAGCAAGGTCAACCTGCTGTATCTTCACTGGGGAGGATTACATGGTGAAGTTGGCTGCAAGATGTAAGTATACTATGGTAGGCAAATTCTCAAACACCATGCCCACAATGGAGGCCATCGAAAGACGTTTTGTGGCACAAACTGAATTAAAAGGAGGTGTTAAAATTTCCCACTTTAATTCCAGGGCTGTATATATTGACGTAGATAATGAATATGATCATGTCACTATTTTGATAAGGCAATTCATGTACATTCAGGGACAAATCATGAAGCTGGAAGCTTGTACACCTACATTCAACCCTGATAAAGACTCTCCAATTGTGCCAATATGGGTAGTCATTCCAGAATTACCCTGACACTTTTATTACATGGAAATACTAAGAGGGATCCTTTCTCCTATTGGAAAGGCCCTTCACTTGGATCTAACATCATTTCAAAAGACAAGGGGCAGTGTGAAAGGTCAAAATGCAAACTGATCTGATTTCTAGGTTGAAAATGACACCTTCATGCCTTTGATTCTCAGATTTGGAAGTGCAATGTGGATATTCCACTAGAAATTAAAGTATGTCACTAAGGCCCTGAGCTTATAGTCTAGGAAACAATATGGGATATCTTCCAAAAGCCTAAAGAGTTTGAACAGAAAGTCAAGGAAGCTGAAGAGAAATGGATCAATACTAACAATCCAGTTGATAGGATTAACTTATAGGAGATACAAGCCCAATATGTAAGATATCTGAAGATTGAAGAAGCAATATTGAAATAGAAGACCCAACTTCAATGGTTTAAAGAGGGTGATGCAAATACCAGATATTTTCACAGTCTTATTAGATGAAGAAGAATAAGATTGTACATCCACAAAATCAAAGATGAAGATGGAGATTGGATACAAGGGGATGAAGATATTGGTAAAGCTGCCTGCAATTATTTTGAACACCTCTTTACTGTAACATGGGGTGTTATCAGACAAGATCTTCTCTCACTTATTCCAACCATGATATCCTCTAAAGATAACACTAATTTTACAAGAGACCCTACTATGCAAGAACTCAAGGAGTTGGTTTTCTTTATGAGCCCCAACAGTGCAGCTGGTCGTGATGGGATGAATGATAAATACTTCAAGTCCTATTAGGACATTATCAATATAGATCTCCTAATAAAATTTTGGCTTTCTTTGGGGATAGTACCATGCCTAGGTACATGACTAATACTTGCTTGATACTCCTACCTAACGTGGAATTCCCTAATTCCTTGACTGAATTCAGACCCATCAGTCTGAGTAACTTCATCAACAAGATTATTTCAAAAGTCATTTCCACCATACTTGCAACTATCTTGCCAAGGATTATATCAGTCAATCAATCAGGATTTGTTAAAGGCAAAAGTATCTTAGAGAATATCATGTTGTCTCAGGAAATTGTACAAGGTATTAAGAAGCCAAATCCTGGGGCCAATGTTGTGATCAAACTTGACATGGCCAAGGCATATGATAGAGTCTCATAAGCCTATACCTGCATCACCTTGAGGAGGATGGGATTATGTGAGAAGATTATGGACATGATATGGAGAACTATATCCAACAATTGGTACTATGTCATTATAAATGGTACCGGACATGATTTCTTCAAATCAACTAGGGGTCTCACACAAGGTGACCTTTTGGCACCTGCTCTTTTCAACATTGGAGCAGAACTTCTTTCTAGAATGCTTAACAGCCTCAATCATGACCAATTTTTCAAAGGCTTTTACATGGAAAGGAGAGGTCCACAGGTGAATCATCTAAGCTTTGCTGATGATTTTATCATCTTCACCTTAGGCTATAGAGCATCCCTTCAGAAAACCATGCATATACTGATATATTATGAAGAAACTTATGGGCAAAGAATTAACAGCGACAAGATTCACTTCATGACTCCTTCTTGCGTCTTCCAGTACAATGTAAATAGAATTCAGCAAATCACAGGATTTTCTAGAAAGGAATCTCCAATTAATTACCTGGGATGTCGTCTGTACATTGGAAGGAAAAGAATTATGTACTTTAATGGTCTCATCCCTAAAGTCATAAGCAGAATCAAAGGGTGGCAAGGTAAGCTATTTTCCTATGGAGGCAGGATAACTCTCATCAAACATGTTCTACAATCCATGCCTATTCATTTATGCTCAGTTGTATTTCCTCCTAAACAACTCTAAAGCAGATTAAAAGAATGGCAGCTAAATTTTTTTGGGGTATGAAAAAAGACAAGAAGAAGTATCACTGGGCTTCATGGGCTAAAATGTCCTATCCCTTACAAGTAGGAGGCACATAAATCAAATCCATCCAAGATGTATGCAAAGCTATGGAGTACAAACAATGGTGGAATTTCAGAACTAAGCAGTCCCTGTGGAGTAATGTCCTTATGGCTAAGTATTGCGAAAGGTCTCATCCAGTCTCCAAGAAATGGGACACTGGACAATCTCAAGCATGGAAGAAGTTAACTACTAACAGGAAGGAGGTAGAACAACACATTTACTGGAGGTTACATTCAGGTAACTCCAGCTTCTAGTGGGATAATTGGTTTGGCACAGGCTCACTTGCCAGTAGTAGAACTGGAGGGGATAGACCAGATAAAGTCCTGGTATCTCATTTCTGGGATTCAGGTAAATGGGACCTCCAGAAACTCAATGCCACTGCCCCAGCTCACATGATCCCACGAATTCTCCAAACCACCATTCACTATAATCCACAAATTCCTGATAAAGCCATTTGGTCAACAAACACATCTGGCAAGTTCACATGTGGTTCAACATGGGAAACAATTAGAGACAAGAAGCAGATCACTCTAACCAACAGAAAGACTTGGCAGAAAAAATCCTATTCAAATAGTCCTTCTGTCTGTGGAGAACCTTGAGAAATAAACTCCCAACTGATGATATGATTATTGCTTTTGGCAATCCCATTGACAACAGATGTGGATGCTGCAGACAACCCCAATGTGAATCCATAGACCATATTTTCAGCGAGGTCCTCTTGCCAAAATTGTATGGAAAATGTTCTCAGGCATCACAGGGATAAATACCGATGATTTACCTCTTAATATGCTTCTAATGAAATGGTGGCTCTATAAAAGCAACAATAAACTTCAACAACTACTGCTGGATACAGTTCCCATCATTGTCTGTTGGAATCTTTAAAAAAACAGATGCAGTGCTAAGTATGGGGGTAAAACTTCTTCTATGGTTAGAATTATTCTTGTAATCAACTCAGATATTCATATACTTCTCATATACAAACATCCACACATAAAATAGCCCCATAAGTGGATTGATCTGTATACCATGGTAGAAAATCTGAAACATATTACCACAACTGTTCTGGTGAGGTGGCAAAAATCACAAACCAATTTTGTGAAAGTCAACATTAATGGTAGTGCACTTACTAACCTTAGTAAAATTGGAGCAGGAGTCATAGTGAGAGATCACCAAGGCCAATTCATGCTTGCCATATCTTGTCCACTTGGTGAGGGCACGAATAATCTAGCAGAAACATAAGCAGCTATCATTGATGTCAAATGGTGTGTAGCCAATGGATTCACCAAGATTCAGATTGAAACAGACTCCAATCTCCTCAAGCAATAGCTAGATAGAGAGAGTGTAACCCCCCGGAACTTGGATATGCATATGCAGAAACTCAAGGATCTTTGTCAGTAATGTGAAGTCATTACAATTTCACAAGTATACAGAGAGGCCAATTACCCTGCAGATTCTCTATCTAAACTTAGTCATATTCTTGCATTACAAACATATTTCTACTACCTGTGGGAGCTCCCCACTCACATTAGGGGTCAAATCCTTTTAGACCAAAATGGAACCCTCTCATTTAGGCCTAAAAAGACTATTAAGGTTCATTTCCCTACACAATTCATAGCCAATCATTCCAATGGTTATGATTAAAATTGTTTTCAGGGAGGAGCATGCCCAATAGTCCAAATCACCTTGATCATAGTGTCTCTGTATGTGATGCCTACTTTCAGTTGGTGGTTCCACAACACCAATGGAAACACAACAACATGCTCAAATCCAATTGGAGAACAACATAAATGAATATTTTCATAACTTTTCTACTTTTTTGCAGGATCTTTCTCCCAGTGATTTGTTCACTCTTCTGTTACCTTCTTAGTGTCCACAAAATCCAAACACCAACACATACACTACATCTTAACCTTCTACCCTTAACTCATTTCATCTTTGCAAAATCAATAACAATCATATCCATACTACTGAACTACATCTTCTAGATAAACCAACACTTCAAACCCCTCTGTTTATTATCTCATCTATGCCCCTACCAGCTCTCAGAAACCACAAGAACCTGAGAGCATAGTTTCAAATCCACACACAGAGTCCTGAAAGTAGGGATGCACAGTTTTCACTAATTCTATTTTTCTTTTTTGTAGGTACTTATTCTAATGTCATGTTTAGCCTATTGGTATATCATCAGTGTGTGGTATTAGTATTTTTAATGCTCATTCTACTGAGGATATATAAATGGCTCAAAGAATATCATCACAATAGTCTCAATTGGTTTAGCTGGTTCAATGGATTAACAGTTATGCACCCAATGCTAGATGTTTTAACCAAATTTCCGTAATTTGGAAAATCTGAAACAGTCTTATCCCAACAAGAGACCCCTACCTTTCCTGACAGGCTTGGTATCAGCAAATTGAATTTACATAAATCTGCATCCCAAATGTGCAGAACATATGATCCTTTCTTTACAAGCACTCAGCCATAAAAAGCTCACCATTTATCCTCCGTTTTCATGGCAAAAATGCAGCAGATCCCTGACCGCATGTCCCCAAAACTGGAGGATTTACATCTGGCAACATCTCTAAAAGCAAAGATCATGGAGTCACTTTTTACACTAATTTGTTTGTTTCTTTGTGCAGAGGTACTATTACTCCTGATATGTTAAACCCATTGAGGTATTCTAAGTGTGTGGTATTAGCACCACTAATGCTCATTCTGCTTAGAGTACATCAAAGGGTTCAAACATACCAAACATCCGTCAAACCCATATGTTTACATCCAAGAGGCAACCAAATGGACACATTTAGGGGCTCACACCTAATGTCCTTGTTACACATGCCCACTCATTCACCCATATAGAAAACAATTGTTAATAGAGCATCTGTAACACATGGTGCCAACTGTTTCCATTTTACTATGTCTGCAGCTACCTTGCCTTCACAAACCAGACAGAAACAACCATCCTTAGAGCCCCAGATCACTCACATTCCTAGAAGTTCTGCACCAGTGTTTTGAACGCTGCATTATCACCTTTTTCCTCATGTTTCAGCACCAATATCAGCAATAAAAATGAGGACACTGTCTTGTTAATGCTGTTCCTTGTTTTACTGATACTTAATTGCTCCATCTCTTCTATCAAATATTCCCTGAAGCTTCACATATCTATCTTCAACTTGGCTCTTTTAGAATACTCTGGTAAAGCAATGTGGAAGATAGACTATACCGGCTACTGGATTGCTCTCCTTGGATACTTGTACATCTGTATTTTGTCACCTTTCCTAAGCAGTGTTTTTTCACTATTTCGAGGTAGAATTTTTTGTAAATGGAAGGAGTCCTTCCAACTACCTCACATAGTTAACTTTGGTTAACTTTTCCGTATAGTTGACCTAGGATCTCTTCAACTTGTTTTTGGGATTACAATTACCTATCACTTGTGGATAGACAATTGCTTCATTCACATAGGTCTAACTTCAACTAATTCACTAGACCCAATTAGTTGTCATATTTGGACGATCAAGTGGAGATCCATCATAGTTTCAGAGGTAAGGTCCATGTCCCCCTCCATTGTTGTACTTTTTTTTATGTTATATCTATAAAATCTAACCTTAGGCATTATGTCTAGTGGAATTGAAAAGAAAAAAAAATTTGCTGCCCAAGTTCTCCTCCTCGTGAACACATAAAATGCCTCGCGTTTGCGAAGCACAAATGGTTCCATCTGACGAATTCTCCTACGCGAACGCGACAACCCCAGTCGCGAAAGAGATATCCAAACACCTTAAAGCCACGCGATCGCGGTCCAAGTCTCGCAACTGCGAAGAATAAACATATGCCACCCCTGAGCCTTACCTCCCTCCTACGCGAACGCGACACACATCACGTGTTCGCGATGAGAAACTAACCTCAACCTTCACGAACGCGTCCCCTGTCTCGCGAACGATGCACAAATTCCACCAATCACCAAAAGACCCTTCACGATCGCAACCCTTCCCTCGCAATCGCATATAAGGAAACTAGATACCAAAAAATCAGTAGTCCAACAAGTCCAAAATGAAGCCAAATTTGATCCGAATCACTCCCGAGCCCCCCGGGACCCCATCCAAACATGCCAACATGTCCTAAACACGATACGAACTTAGTCGAAGCCTCAAATCACATCAAACAACATTGAAATCATGAATCGCACCCCAATTCAAACCTAATGAACTAATGAGCTTCCAACCTCTAAAACTAATGCTAAATCATACCAAACCAATTCTGATTGATCTTAATTTTTTCACACAAGTCATAAATGACACAAACGGCCTACTCCAACTCCCAGAACTGAAATCCAAACCCGATATGAACAAAGTCAACTCTCGGTCAAATCTCTCAACCTTCCAAACCTTCAACTTTCCAACTTTCACCCCCGAGGCCCTCTGGACCCCATCCAAACATACCAACAAGTCCTAAATAACAGTACGAACTTACTCAAAGCCCCAAATAACATCAAAACCATGAAACGCATCCCAATTCAAATGAATCTAATGAACTTCCAACTTCTAAAACTAATGCCGAATCATACCAAACCAACTTCGAATGACCCCAAATTTTGCACACAAGTCCCAAATGACATAACTGACCTATTCCAACTTGCGGAACCAAAATCCAAACCCAATAACAAAAAATTCAACCCTCGGTCAAACCTCTCAACCTTCCAAACCTTCAACTTTCCAACTTTTGCCAAGAAGCCTCAAACCAACCTAGGGACCTCCAAATCAATATCTGGACATACACCTAAGTCAAAAATCACCTACGAAGCTATCAGAACCATAAAAATCCCATTCCGGAGTTGTTTATACAAAATCCAAACTCCAGTCAACTCTTCCAACTTAAGCTTCCAACCTTGGGACTAAGTCTCCTAATTCACTATGAAACATCCCCGAAACCAAATCAATTACCCCGGAAAGTCAAAAAACCACAAATGAATATAGAAGAAGCAATAAATGGGGGAAGGGGGATACTATACACAAAATGACCAGCCATGTCGTTACATTCTCCCCCTCTTAAACAAACGTTCGTCCTCGAACGGGTCTAAAATCATACCCGGGGTCTCAAATAGGTGTGGGTATATGCTCCGTATCTCCCGCTCATCCTCCCAAGTAGCCTCCTCGACCGACTAACCTCTTGAATGAACTTTCACTTATGCTATATTCTTTGACCTCAACTTTCAAACCTGCTGGTCCAAAATGGCCATCGACTCCACATCATAAGTCTTCTAGAGCATAAAAACATGAAACACTGGGTTAACACCTAATAGACTAGGTGGAAATGCAATTCTGTAAGCCACCTCTCCTACTCTCTCAAGCACCTCAAAAGGATATTTATACCGAGGGCTCAACTTGCCCTTCTTTCCGAACCTCATCACACACTTCATGGGAGAACCAAGGCATCACGAACCAAATCAGTGCCTAACAACCTAGCCTTCCCAGGCTCAAACCAACCAACCAGAGAACAACATCTTCTCCCATATAAGGCCTCATAAGGAGCCATCTGGATACTTGACCGGAAGCTGTTGTGGTAGGCAAACTCTGCTAACGGAAGAAACTGATCCCATAATCCTCTGATATCCATAACGCAGGCTCGTAACATATCCTCCAAGATCTAAATGGTGCGCTCGAACTGATCGTCCATTTGAGGATGGAATAATGAAAGATATTATTGTTATTCCATTCACAGTTCACAGGCTCACAGTTCACGCTATTCTATTCACCCAGGTGTCACGATGATGTACCGTGACTTGAAACAACACTATTGGTGGTGGAGAATGACGAAAGATATTGTTGCCTATGTCTCTCGGTGTTTGAATTATCAATAGGTGAAGTATGAGAATCAGAAACTAGGAGGATTAATTCAGAGATTGGAGATACCGGAGTGGAAGTGGGAGCGCATCACTATAGATTTTATTGTAGGATTACCACAGACCTTGAAGAAATATGACGCAGTTTGGGTTATTGCGAACAGGTCGACTAAATCAGCACACTTCATTCCGGTGGTGACTTCCTATCCTCCAAGACGGGTTGAGCAGGTTGAGCCAACCGCTCTGCAGAATAGGAAGTCACCACCGGAATGAAGTGTGCTGATTTAGTCAACCTGTCCGCAATAACCCAAATTGCGTCATATTTCTTCAAGGTCTGTGGTAAGCCTACAATAAAATCTATAGTGATGCGCTCCCACTTCCACTCCAGTATCTCCAATCTATGAATTAACCCTCCTAGTTTTTGATGCTCATACTTCACCTGTTGATAATTCAAACACCGAGAGACATATGTAACAATATCTTTCATTATTCTCTGCCACCAATAGTGCTATTTCAAGTCACGGTTCATCTTCGTGACACCTGAGTGAATGGAATAGCGTGAACTATGAGCCTCCTCAAGTATCCAATATCTCAACCCATCCACATTTGGAACACAAATCTGGCCTTGACGCCGCATAACAACATCATCACCAATCACAACCTCCATGGCACCACCCCGCTGCACCGTGTCCTTCGAAACCAATAAGTGAGGATCATTAAACTAGCTAGCCTTGATATGCTCCAACAACGATGATTGATCCACAACACAAGCAAGAACACGACTAGGCTCCGAAACATCCAATCTCATAATTGGACAAGGCCTGAACATCCATGGCTAGTGGCCTCTCTGCTACCGGTAGATATGCCAAACTGCCCATACTCTCAGCCTTCCTAGTCAATGCATCAGCCACTATATTGGCCTTCCCCGGATGATATAATATAGTGATATCATAGTCTTTTATCAGCTCTAACCATCTCCGCTGCCACAAATTAAGATTCTTCTGCCTGAACAAATTCTGGAGACTCCGATGGTCAGCATAGACCTCACAATGAACACGATAGTGCCTCCAAATCTTCAATGCGTGAACAATAGATGCCAACTCTAATTCATGTATGTTGACAGTCAATTTTGACCCTCCCTTTTAAAATTAATTTATTCACGCTTAACAATTTACGATAAATACTTTAAAAGTATTTTCTATTAACGAATATCTATTTTATAAATTAATTAAGTATTAGTTTTAAAATTAATCATGTAGTACCGACATTGTGTAATTATAAATGTATTTACTATTATAAAAATAAATTTTGTATATACATTACATAGGTTTTATAATTTGACAAAATTACTCCTTAATTTCCAGTGAATTAGGTTACAATGTTAATATTTTGAAATTAGTGCTATAATTCAAAATATGTGTTATTTATAGATAATTAATTAAAATAATTAGTAACATATAGTAATTATAATTTTACCATATTTTATTGAAATTGTTAAGCTTATTTAAATTAATTTTAAGAGGGTTAAAAACTAAAAGGCTACAATTGCACTTCCTTCATTAAAAATGAAGTGGCTATTCATTAAATCAAAACCAGCCCAAATACCAAGCCCAATCCGAACCTGACCCAGTCCAAATACCCCATCTCATTCCAAGTTGGCAATCCATGCCACTCCTTGCGAACCAACCAGCTCGCGCCACGTCACTCTCTAATCCCACTCACAAAACAAACACAAGCAATCTGAGCCGTTGATTCAAATCATCAACGGTCACAAATTATCCCTATTTTTTGTTTAATCTCAACCTAGTATTAGACATTATATCAGTCGTTAGATTACACAGATCCAGTGGTCCCCGTGTTTTCCCGAAATTGATTTTCTTAAATGCGTAACACCTCGATTTATCAGGACCATTTATCAAACGATCCAACAGTCCAAATCCTTTCCCTTGACTTTAACCGTAGAGACGACCCCCCCTTTTCTCAAAACCCTAAATCATTCCTATGATATCTAGCCGCCCTTCTTTCCTCTTTCCTCTTCTTTTCTCTCAAATAGCCATAGCAAATCAGTTAACAAACCTTGGACAAATCTATGCAAGGTCATGAAACCCTATCAAATCATCCTCTCCTGCTTCATTATCCATGAATTCTGCTGACTTTCCCTCTTTTGTTCCAAATCAGAAACGCGAGGACCTGGCTCCTTGAAATCGAAGCACCATTCCATTGTCCCTTCAAATCAACTCGTAAATCTACTTCCTTTGTTCCTAGGAGATAAAAGCAGTAGGCTCAGTTTTCCTTTCTCGTTGTTAAGATTCAAAAACCCCCAATTCGAAACCCTAGACCTAACTAATGAGTTTTCATTTCATCTAGTTCCCTCACTCATTCTGCTAAATCGGAGCATGCATGTGCACGATTCAGAGTTCATCATGAATATTCTATACCCAGAGGTCAAACGCAGTGACCTCTAGGTTTTGAGATTTGTCCATCGGTCCTTTGCCCTCAGCGATCGACTGTTCTCCACCCAGGTAAACTCAAAAATTGAATTCACCCTCTGTCTATTAATTTTCTTTTGATTTGCTCACATCATCAACTCATCGTCACTCTCCACTATCTTAGTTTGAAATCTGAAACCCTAAAGCCTTAAATGACACTATAAAAAGGGGTCTTCAATGCTCTCACCTAACATGAACGGACATACACATATACGAACACACTAAGCACACAATAAGAAAACACTAAGAAAATTAGGGTTTCTAGTCTTAGCTCTCTTATTGTTTTCCCTCTCTTTTGTTGAGTTCTTTTGCTGGTTCAAGCTCGAAGGTTTTGGGATCTTGTGCAACAAAAAGAATTCATTTGGTATGTTGCCCTTAAGAATGTCAACATCTTTCTCTCCCTTTTTCTTTTTGTTCATCTCTCTAAATGATTTAGATATGTCGAGTTAAGTTCTGTAGATTATAATTATTCTATATGTGTTTGCCATGTTTGATATTTATGCTTTGTTAGTTTGACGCCCTTTTATGGTCAGCTTGTTATGTTATGATTCTCTAAAGTGATAATCGATTAAGTCATTGATAATTGTTGATCTTCGTTCTGAGTTTTCCTACAATCTCCGTGCCTAAATTCTTATATGTTTATGTTCAATACAAACTTCATAGTTCTCAGTGACTTGCAGTAAACTCATCTTTGTCTTATTGCGCTTCTTTATTTTTGTGAGTTTTGGAAGCTGAGTTTACTACCTGATAGTTATGACTGAAATGAAACCTGTACTAAGATGATTTATATTCCCCTTCTTCTTAACCTTAAGTTTGAACTTAAAATGTCTAAATACTTTCCTTTTTGCGTGTGTTTGTTAAACTGTTTCTAAGTTACCACTATAGTCTTTACTTTGTTTGAATATTATCATTGTTAAACCAATCATGTTCATGGTTTCCCTTCACTAATGATACTGTTGTGATCTTCACTTCTGCATATCATTCCCTGCATCCTATTTGCTTTATGATCGAGTTCATTATTTGGTAATCTTAACTGGTATACATCTAAAAGTTTAATGAGTCTATATCATTAAGCTAAGGTGAAAGAATTTAAGTGATTAGATACTTCCCTTCTCTACATCTGTATCTACTAACTCTGAGGGTGATATCTGGGCTATCATTATAACCTTCTCATGATCATACCCAACTGTTGTATGCATTTATAGGAAGATATCTTATTTGCATCAAACTATCCTATTCTCATGAATCTTTGTTGTATATATATTCTATTAAAGTTAAGCTATCTTCCTCTTCACACGCAAGTCATGATCTTTTTTGGATAAAGTCAACTGGTAATTGCTGCATTACTAAGTTTGTTTTCCCCATGATTAGTTGAGATCTTCATATACATGTGTAATTCAAAACTTGTGCAGTACATCCCTATCATTAATCTTTTGAGCCCCTGTTGATTTTGTAAGGTTTGCATGCATCTATTATTAACTTATCTGTCATGAAGAAAGGACTTAGACACTATGTTATAATCAAGCGACCCTTTTAGGAGTTGAAGCATGATCACTTCATATACTGAACTAGATTTATGTTTGAGTTTGAACGTGTTTTGATACAATGTTTTCCATCTCCTTTCTTTACCAACATGTTGATTTGGTTCTGTAATTGGTTCTGTAATATGCAAAGTTCCCCTGCTTATATAAGGTCACTGTCTCACTCACCCTACCTATGTGTAGTTGATTAAATGTTGTAAGCATCTTTGCTTAACTCTGTAACACCATGTTCTATCTTGAGTTATGCTCAATCCTCCTCCTTATTGTTAACCTGAAGTTGAACTTGACTCTCAAACCTTATGAAGTCCATTTGTTGATAATATCAGAAAACATTGACTTGCTAATACTGTTAAAAGCATGACCCTATTGAGACCTTCGGGGCGCCATGTTTGAACCTGTGAATTTGTAGTCATTATGAGAGTTTAATCCCATTCTTGAAGACCTTGATAACCTCTTTGTAACAATGGCTGACCATGACCGTTGGTTTGAATCTGCATTGATGATCTTTAAGGTGCCAAGTTATGCTATTAATACCTGTTTGAATATGTTGTGCCTTAATGATTCATTCTTGCAAAAATATGATTATGAAACTTCTTTTTTATATAACTTTGTTCTCATAAGCAATAGTTTAGCTATTAAGTGGAGGCACTCAATAAATTATTTTGCTAAACCAATTGTGATGTAACCAACTTATCAAGATGAATTGTCTTTAATAGAAAATCTAGAAATTATACTCTAAATTAAATTATTGAGCAAGTTACCTCGTAAACACCAGGTTGCGGGTTAATAATAATCGCACATGTAACCATCTCATAGATGCATCTTATGTGGTATACATGGAAGGTGAATGGGCCCATATTCACCTTTGATATTTCTAGCATTTATGGGATTCAATCCCAATTTTAGTTGGTTTATTAATTAATGAGAACAAACGACGTAAGAGAATTCGTAAAGAAATTTCTAGTTCTTTAATATTTACTCATGTAAATTCTCTTTTATTTTTGCACATCATACTTAAATTAACATGGCTAAATGTATTATGCCAACTGAATAAATTATCAATATTGATAAATTTTTTGTTTATACCATGACGTGTGCAATTATCAATAAACTCCAAGTTTATTATGATATGGGTTTTTATATTAATAAACTTCTACTTTATTGTGGCATTCTTTTATTGTGTAGTACAAACTGGAGAATAAAGCGGGTTACTTCTCACATACATATTACCCCGCTACAAGTTGTAGTAATACAGGATATTAAATCTTTCCTTTATTTTCAGTCTCAATATAACGAAACGCTTTCGCGAATACTTTAGAAACTCAATAAGTTTCTTTGAGACTTACTACGACACAATACCTTATTGATAATCAATTTTCTACAAAATAGTATAATTGGCTCTTCTAGAGCTCTCAATTGATTTTATACTACCACATATTTATCAGCATCCATATGGTGAATATCTCTTTCAAGGAGAAAGTTATACCATTATGGTCATAGTCAAAATCATTATAGGCAAGATATGTTACTTCTATTACTTTTGTCATGTAATAATCACATTGCCATATTTTGACATAATCACAATAGGTACGTGATCAATGACCATTCATGCCATAATAATAAAATTATTTTCTTATTTTATCTCAAACCTCCTTCTAGAGGTGAGTGTGGTATATTCACTACCACTAGCATATTCAAATTCTTCCAAGAATGAATATGTATTCATAAATCACATGTTGTCACATTCACATCATGAATGGACCATAATCATCAATATGTGCTTTGTGCAATCTCATGTCAAATCGATGAAAAATATTAATTTCACAGAGTGAAGGATTATTTTGAGAATCATTATTGTTCTCACTATCACAATGATGACGATTATAATTTTGTCTATTGCCATGTCCATGATACCTTCACGGTAATAATTTTATCTTCTTTTAGACTTATCACATACTACTACCATATTCTCTTAAAGGAATGAGAATGAAGCAAATTCAATGGGACGGATTTATACTTCTTGTGCCCACAATCATACATGAATTTGATCATGGCAAGACATAGAAAGTTTTACCACTTCGGGTGGTTATAATTTCTTACAAACTCTATTAGAGTTATAATAAAAATTTATTGTCTTTGCTTGTATTTACAATAAAATTATAGAATTTCAAGAATTTAACAGAGAAAAATAAGGTAAAATACTTACCTTAAGTCCAGAATTTATTTCTGAAGGAAGTTCATGGAACAATTGACAATCATTATGCTCACTATTACAAGTTGAGCACCATGCACGTATCCCAAAGCATGGTGACCAAAGCAGATGCCTAGTATAGGAATATCAATGTATTCACCCGCCTCACGCAAATTCCTATATCTTCTCTCCACGGGTGGTTTAATTTCTCAAACATTAGACAACTAATTAATAGTATATCTATAAATTAAAACAATCGCCCTCTACTCAGTTGGTTAGAGTCTCGTGCTGATAACTTGTTATAAACAATAAAGGAAGAAGAAGAGTGAAAAGTAGAGAGATAAATCTTATTGATATGGGATCAATTACAATGGAATAGAACCCCTCTATTTATAGGGGAAAAGTGACTTAGCCACTAAGTAATAAACCCTAAAATCTCTCTAAAATATAGACATTCACCATAAGTAAAATACATTTATAACAATATACATATATTAGGTATGATGTTTGTTTGAATATTCTTTATTTTAATGGAAGGGCCAAAACTACCTTTGAACCATAAGAACTGATATAAAATTGCCTTATGTCGACCAATTAAGCTGCTAAATTTGCATGTACTATTAGTTTTTGGCTCAAATCTACCCTTAAAACTAACAACCTAAAATTAATTAAATTGTTTTTTAAGTGTCTCATTCTTATAGGACGAATTTAAATGATGTAATTACACATAAATATAACTCACATACATGCATTGTAATTAAGTGGCTTATATTCAACTTTACAAAGTTGTAGCCCAAAAATAATAGGCTAAAATTCAACATCCAACTCTAAATGGGCTCTCGAAATTGCTATTCAAGTTTAAAAAAATGTTCAAGCTGATAATCCAATCTTTGAATCAATAATTGTGACTCAAACATTAGTTTAACAAACTAAATTCATTTGGGTGGTGAAAATCAGATTTTTAAGGTGATCCACCATTGATGAACACGTTTAAATAAATGGGTTTTAAATTTCAAATCTGGTGTTGTGAGAAATTTAGAGTGGGTGTTATTTAGACTAGTTAGAAATAGTATAAGAAGGTTGTATACAAAATTTGAAGTCATTTAATGGAGATTTGGACTGATTTTGAATAAGAATTGCAACTGAAAATCGTGAAAAATATTCATCTACAGATGCTTGTATATGGGTTATAAAAGTGTATAATAGTGTATAGGAGGTATATTTATACCCATATACACCTTTATATAACATTATACACTATTATACAAAAACTGACTTCGTCTTCTTCCTCGATTCTCTTCTGAAATTTAACTCAAATTTAGTTCAAATCTACTCCAAATCACTTCAAATTTAAGTTTTGAACTCCTCTTGTTGTTTCCAATTTATCGGAACAACACCCAATTCAAATTGTCACGACCCAACTCTATGTCAGGCCGTGATGGCGTCCAGCACCGTTGCTGGACATGACAACAGTGAATAACTTAGTGATTTCCCATTTTTTGTTTATTAAGCAATTCCAACATTTAGCTTTACTTACATTTAAAGCATTTGATAAACAAAGGATTTTTAAGGCAAACAAATGGAAACATATAAAAGCAGTTATAACTATTGAATTACAACCCAAAAATCAAAGTCTGCTAATACGTGCCAAGATCTGGTGTCACAAGTGTGTGGAAAACTAGTAGAATATACAAAAGATGACTATCCTACTGTCTGAAACAGGATAGACAGATAAAATAAAAGAGAAACTTTGGCATGATGTTGAACGGCTCAGAAGGGGCAGCTCACCGTGAAGTCTCGGTCCAAGATCAGGTATGTGCGCCGGGCGGGTAACTAGATGCACTAGCCTCAGATCCTGTACAATTAAGTACAGAAGCGTAGTATGAGTACATAAAACAACATATACCCAGTAAGTATCCCGCCAAACCTCGAAGAAGTAGTGAAGAGGGGTCGACTTCGACACTTACTAGGGTCAATAACATGATGATATGAGATTCTAATTAAGCATGGTATACAACAATAAGACTTAGAACAAAAATTTAACTGGTCAAGAAATCACCATATTTGAGAACTTAATCACTTACATCCTTTAAAACATATGATCACACAGACAATGAATCCATATTAATTATGAAAGAAACTTTCAGTTCTACTGTCACACACAATACCACCGAGGACGTTCGGCCCGATCCAACATAAATATAAAGTGTGCACTGCCGAGGGTCGAACGACGCGAACCATAGATGCATCTATTTTTCCCGCTCGCGAATCATACATGCGACGTGGTCAAACATAAATTTAAGGAATTACCCCGCTCGCGAATCATACATGTGATACTGTTACATAAAGATCTCATAAATTATTATAGTACTCTCCCATTCTTTTCAAAATACGACATCCAAATGAAAACTTTTAAGATCCCATTATTTTTCCACAATTCCAATTCCTTTTGAAACATTTAATAAGCACACTCCATTCTGCCCTTCTCAAGGCAAACAATATACATAAAGCAATAACAATATCAACAAGGCATGGTGTAAGCCTAAGACTACCCGGACATAACAGGAATAATAGCTATGTACGGGCTCTCGTCACTTCGTGCGTATGTGGCCTCCCACAAACAACAACACATATTAATTTAGTTGACATATGCGGTAATTTTCCTCTTACAAGGTTAGAAAGGAGACTTACATCGTCTCAAAGCCTACTTCCCAATTCAAGAACGTGCTTAAACCTCCAAATTTGACGCCAAACGACTCGAAGCTAGTCAAACATTACATAAACTAATCAATCTATGCTCAAAAGTTCATAATTTCACCTTTAAAGTGATTTCCCAACCTAAATTGCAAGATTCCTAAAATTTAACCCCGGGCCCACATGCTCGGATTCCGAAAATTTTTAAAGAAAGTTGTTACCCGTGACCTAAAGAACATAAATATATGATTATCACTAAGTTTTATGGTGAACTTCGGGGTAAAAATCTCATTCTTGTCAAACCCTAGGTTTTTCATCGAACCCATGATTTCTACTAATTTTCATGTTAAAATCTATCCAAAATCTATGTATTGAACTCACGATAGGTAAAAATTACTTACCTCCAAAAGCTAGGTGGAAATCCCTCCCAAGAAGCTCCAATAATTGCCCAAAGAGTGAGAGAAAATGAGTGAAAATGGCTTAAGTCCCGTATTAATTGAACCTCACTACCTCAGCGATTTTCGCACCTACGGTGCATAGGCCGCACCTGCGGATCCGCTTTTGCAGACCAGGTGTCCGCTTCTGCGGAGTTGGCTGGGCCGGCTTGGGCCGCATCTGCGGATGGGCTCCGACTTCTGCGGTCCCGCTTCTGCATAGAAGGAGCTGCATCTACGGAAGTGGCTGGGCCAGATGGGCCGCATCTGCAGATGCGGGTCTCGCACCTGCGGCTGGCCAACCGCAGGTGCGGTTATGACAGAACCTGGGAGCTTCAGTTGTTGCTTCGGCTCCTGAAATGGTCCGAGCCTCGTCCGATCGACACTCGGGGCCCCCGAGCCCCGCCCGAATATACCAACAAGTTTGGAATCACAAAACGGACTAGCTCGAACTCACAGAATGCCCGAAATAACAATAAATCCAAGAATCACATCCTAAAACCAATTGAATCAAACTTAAGAACTTCAAGTTCTTCAATTTACTTCCAATGCGCCGAAACATACTTATACTAAGAATGATACCAAATTTTGCGTGCAAGTCTTAAATGACACTACAGGACCTACTTGATTTTGTGGAGGTGGTAGAGGCTGCCCCTTTTTGCTTTGCAACTCTCATTGGAAGCTGTCTAATAACAACTCCTTCATTCACCTTACCATCCCAACTATTCTTCCTTGTGTGTGTCCCTTCTTCTTCTTTCCACTATGTATAGGAAATAAGTCTCCACTTCTAACCGCCTCTGCCCGACAATAATCAAGTAATTATTCTTCCTCTCCTTCTTCATAAATGTCAACACCTAAGTTGCCCTATAGGTGTTGGTTCTCAAGTTCTTTGTCAACTAATCCACCCGGTTCATGCCTCTTTGCAACTATGCCAATAGGTTTAATTATTATGGATCGGAATTGAGCCTTTTTGTTGGGAGACTTACCAGAAATTTGCAGCTCCCGTGCACTCACTTTTGGACCAGCCGAATGTGCAAGTGTGTGTGGTATTGGTCCTTCCAAAGCATCCAAGGGTGTCCTTTCTTGGACTGAATTCTGCACAACCTTACTTGATGAACAATGAGCAGGTCGATCACTCAAACTTGCAGCAACACCTGGAGAATTTCTTAAAACAAATATTGGAGCTTTTGAGTTGAGCTTACTCTTAACACTTGTGCATGGAGAACTTTTGTTAGTTGGTATTGATGATGATCCAACTGAGCGTAAGGACTCATTTTCACACTCTTCATCATCAAAGGTATTGATATCATCATCCTCATCCTCCTCGACTTGGTCAGCTCAAGTTTTGCGCTTGGGCAAAATTCTATCACCTACATAACCCTCATGTTGATCAGCTTTTCCATTGTTCACCTCCAACAAAAATTGATTTCACTCCTTGACAACATCATTGTCATTCATTGTTGATGATAGAGGCTGCCCAGAACCATTACTATGATCACCAAACGGCTCTAAATTTTGGGAGGGAACTTATTGTGCCGAGGTATTCAAAGTACCAAAGGTTGTTTGATCATGGGGTTGTATTCATCATCATAGCAACCTGAGATTCATTTATTATTCTAGTCACATTTGGATTGGATATATACATTATTGGAGCAACTACATGTTGATTTTCATCATATTTCAATAGCGTATCAAATAAATTTGAGCAAAGTTCTTTTGAGACATTAAGTCGACCACCTTACCACATTAAATTTGTGCATATTGTCCTAGTAACATTTGTGTAACAACCCGAATGGATGTTTTGAGCTCTAGCATGTCGTTCGGCAATTTGAGATCTTGAGTAACTTCACTTCATGTATTATGACTTGCACATGTAGTCGGATTTGATTTTCGTGAAGTTCAGAGTTGATTTGGAAGAATAATTCTCAATTCGGAAGCTTAAAGTTGAAAGATTTGACTAAAGTTTAAGTTTTGAGTAAACGACTTTGGAATCGGGATTTGAAGGTTCCTATAGGTTCATAAGGTGATTTCGAACTTGGGATTATATTCGGGTTGAGTATCGGATGGTCCGGGAGTAATTCGGCGCTTATTATCGGTAGTTTGCATTTTAAAGGTTTGAAATTTGCTATATTTGACATAGAGTGTACTTTGGTATTATCAAACTCCGGGTGGTATTTCAGGACCTTGGATAGGTTCACTTTATTGATTGAAACTTGTGTGTGAAGTTTGGTCATGATCTGGAATGTTTAAGAGTGATTCAGAAACTTAAGTTGCATACTAGTTATGTATAAGAAAATGAGTTGATCACGATTAAATAGTGGACGTAACGATCTCGGCTTCATGATTTAAAAGTTTCACTTGTACGCAAGTTTTGATTTAATTTCGGTGAGTTTCAGATGGGTTTGGATTGTGTCGCGCTCTTATTGATGTTTCAATGTTGTTTCTTTTGGCATAAAGGGAACCATATTGAGAAAACAATCGTTGATTTGTGATTGGATTGAACCATTAGATCCGTATCATAATTATAGAGCCATAGCAATAAAAATTGTCGCATTCTGAGGTCGTATGAAAGAGTTATGCTCATTTCCGTATCGGAAAAGATTCCTGGTCTCTTGTGCAAAATTTTGTTCTTCGTAAACGTGATGGTGGTCAACGCAAAAAATTGCGTTTCACGAAAGTGAAGGTGTCCCGCGAAGGCGATGAAAAAAATCACCCGGGCAGTGTTTTAAAACGAGTATTTTAGTATTTTTGAGCATATCTTGAGTTCTATAGCTCAATTTAAGGTGATTTTTGCGGCGTTGTTCTCGTATCAAAAAGGGGGTAAATGTCTAACCTTTATTTTGATGTTTTCTATGATTATTGTTGTTGGTTATCATCTTTATCCATATTTTGGTTGTAGAAATTGGTGTTTTGAGCCCCAAAGTTGCGAAATGGTAAATCCTTGATTTGAGGATCAATTCATGGACGTAATTGGATAATTTTCTGTATATATATGTCATGACCCAAAATCCTAACCTGTCGTGATGGCACCTAACGTGGTACTAGGCAAGCCGATTTCTCACAAATATTTCCAACACTTTTAACAAGAATGAATTTAAAGCAGTTTTAGTAGTAAAAAGTCTCATAACCGGGATAGAAAACTCAAAACATAATGCGAAATTCCCAACTATCGGGGTGTCACCGAATACATAAGCATCTATACATCGCAAGTCTAGAAAACATGGTCTATAATAGTCTGAGACAAAATATAGTAACTAAGAAGGTAAGGAAGGAGAGACAAGGTCTGCGAAACACCGGCAACTACCTCAGAATCTCGGGATAATCAACTGTGCGAAGAAATCAACACCCATTGTGTCTGGGAACACCTGGATCTGCACATGAAGTGCAGGGTGTAGTATGAGTACAACCAACTCAGAAAGTAACAATACTAAATAAAGAACTGAAAGTAGTGACGAGCTTCATACCTGAGTCCAATTACAGTAATTTCCAACATAACAAGGTAGGCATGCTTTCAAGTTCAACATCTAATGCCAAAACAGTAATTTCATGTCAAGTTCAACTGAAACATAAGATAATATCTCTTAGAAATTTTCAAAACAGTGGTATAAGACAGCTGAAGTGCCACAATAATAAAATCAAATGCATCCTCTCAGTACCACAATCACTCGGCCATTCCATTCACTCAGCGCTCAGCACTCGCACTCAGTAGGTACCTGTGCTCACTGGGGGGGGGGGGGGGTGTACAGACTCCGGAGGGGCTCCTTCTTTAATGACTTGCGGGGATGGTTGGTTCGGGATTTGGAATTGTTCGGGTTGAAATCGGAACACTTGGTTCCTTAAGTTGGCCTTAAAATGCTAAGTTTGACTTCAATCAACATTTTTAGTAAACGACCCCGGAATCGGGATTTGACGATTCCAATAGGTTCGTATGATGATTTTGGACTTGGGCGTATGTTCGAATCGAATTTTGGATAACTCGAGATCGTTTCAGCGCTTAATGGTAAACATTAACTATTCAAAGGTTTTAAGGTTCTTTGTATTTGGTTTGGAGGACAAGAGTGGGTTGCTCTAGTGGTAAGCACCCTCCACTTCCAACCAAGAGGTTGTGAGTTCGAGTTACCCCAAGAGCAAGGTGGGGAGTTCTTGAAGGGAGGGAGCCGAGGGTCTATCGGAAACAGCCTCTCTACCCCAGGGTAGGGGTAATGTCTGCGTACAAACTACCCTTCCCAGACCCCACTAGTGGGATTATACTGGGTTGTTGTTGTTGTTGTTGTTGTTGTATATTTGGTTCGGAGTAGGTTTTGTTGTAATCGAGGTTCGTTTGAAATTACGAGTTTGGAAATAGTTCCGTATGATGATTTAAGACTTGCACGGAAAATTTGGTGTCATTTCGGGTAGTATAAGTATGATTTAGCGCGTTCGGAGGAAGTTAGAAACTTGAAGTTCATATTTTGATCCAATTCGATTTTGGGGTGCGATTCTTAGTTTTGTTGTTGATTTGCATGTTTCGAGAGTTCGAGCAAGTTCGTGTTATATTTTTAGACTTGTTGGTGCATTTGGACGGGGTCCCGGGGGTCTCGGGTGAGTTTTGAACCACCCGGAACTAAGTTGGAAAAACCAGAAATTCCAGTTCTGGTTTCCTTCTTCGCGAACGCGGAAGGACCCTCGCATTCGCGAAGAAGGAAAATGGGAGCTGGGCTTTTGTCCTTCGCGTTCGCGTGGAGGGTGACGCGTTCGCAAAGTCCGGGAGTTTTGGCCTACGTGTTCGCGATGGAGATCACGTGTTCATGAAGGGCAGGCCAGCAAGCCTTCGCGTTCGCGAGACCCCTGTCGTGTTCGCGAAAGGTAATTTTAAGGCAGTGGAATTTGGCTTTCGCGAAGGCGAGGCACTGACCGCGTTCGCAAAGAAGGGGTTCACTGTACTGGACAGAATGTCTTAAAAACTGGATTTCACCATTTTTAACCCCATTTCTTCCATTCTTGGGCGATTTTGGAGCTTTTAGAGAGGGGAATTCAACTAGCAACTTGAAGGTAAGTTAATTCTACACACTTTGAGTTAAATACATAGATTATGGGTAGATTATAACTTGTAAATGATGGAAATCAAGGGTTAGAGGAAAAACCTAGATTTAAAAAAACAATGAGATTTTAACCACGAAAATGGTTATGGAATTGGATGGAAATTATATATTTGAGTTCTTGAGATTATGGGTAACGATTTCCTCCAAACATTTCTGGAATTTGGGCACGTGGGCCCGGGGTGAAATTTAGGAATTTTATCATTTTGGATATGGTAATTTATTTAATAGTCAAATTTCGAATTGAAAATGTATTAAGTATTTTATATAACTTTTGGTTAGTTTTGGATTTTTCGGCATCAAATTGAGGTTTTTCGCGATATTTTGATCGGGAAGTGGGCTTTGAGACAAGCTAAGTCTTTTGTCTAACCTTATAAGGGATAATTTATCCCATATGTGACTTAAATTAATAATTTTGCTAATTGTGGGGACTACGTACGCACGAGGTGACGAGAGTCCGTGCGTAGCTACTATTTATGTTAAAAGTCTTGGTAGTTTAGGACTCAAATCATGAATCACTTGTGATAATTTCTCCTTCTATTTAATTAAATTACTGGAATCTATTATGTAATTGTTAGAGAAAATAGTAAAAGACTGAAAGTTTACGTACTTGATGTTTTGTGAAAAATCTTTAACTGCTAAATCGAAATTGTACATCCTCTCGTATTAATCTTAAATTATATATATACTCTCATTCCGGAGGTACATAAGAAAATGTCCCCCTTTCTTGTGGAGCGGGCTGAACGCCTCGGCAGTATAGATGCATCTATGAATCGCACCGCATGTCCCTCGGCAGTGTACACGACACTCTGGATCAGGCCGTACGACCTTGGCAGAAATCGCGCCTAATAATAATAATTACACGATACCTTGATATTTTAATTGCAGCTTGTGAAGTTAATTTATAAATTGAAAATTTATTGAAATTTAAGGAAATTATTATTTCTGCTTGTTAAGAAGAATTATTGTTGTTAGCTTAAAATTCATGTTTAATTAAATATTTCTATTGTAATATTATTGACCCCCATCTCGTCTCTACCACTTCGAGATTAGGCTTGATACTTACTGGGTACACGTTGTTTACGTACTCATGCTACACTTGCTACACTTTTTGTGCAGGACCTGAGGAAAGTACTAGTGGGGAACCTACCGGAGCGCATCCACTTTATCTAGAGGCTTAGTGGTGAGCTGCCTTTTTGAGCCGTTCTGCAACAACTAGTGCCTTTTCTAATATTTATATTCTGTCTATTTTATTTCAGACATTATTTAGAATTTTGTATAATCTACTAGATGCTCATATACTTGTGACACCAGGTCTTGGCACACACGAGTAGAATTTTCGGATTTATTTATTTTTCTTGGTTATTTTAATTTACCAGATCTTTTCATATTGTTTTAATTCTTGCAAGTAAGAAGAGTTTAATTACTTGGTTAATTCTTAAAGAATTGAATATTTGTTTAAATTACTAGTTGGCTTGCCTAGACGTGATGTTGGGGACCATCACGACCTATAGGTGAAATTGGGTCGTGACACCTTTAGCCCAAGCGCTATAATCCGTAAAGACAACTCATGTGCTGCAAGGACAACTCACGTGCTGCACGGACAACTCATATGCTATAGTATATTATATGGATCCGGGGACAACTCACGTGTTGCACGTAAAACTCACGTGCTATAGTATAATATATGGATTCGCATGGACAACTCATCGGCCTCACTCAGTCATAAATCTCTCCAGTCTCTCGGGCTCTCAATAATCATGAAAATCAGCCCAAACAATAATGATATGATGCATCAATAATGAACAATAGAGACTGAGATAAAATAAATAAGTAAACTGTGACTGAGTACAAAATAATAATTTAGCAGATAATTCAACATGTACACGATCTCTGTGGATCCCTACAGTGCCAAAACATAATCTAAACATGATTTGTGGTTCAATTCTCTACTACATGGAGAATGTACAGATAACAACAGATTTTTCAACTACACAGTTCCATGAAATTTGACCAAGTCACAATTCTCACGGTGCATGCCCACACGCATGTCACCTAGTATGTGTGTCACCTCAAAACTGATCACATAACACATAATCTGGAGTTTCATACCCTCATGACCAAATTTAGAATTACTTACCTCAAACCGTGAAATTCTTTATTCTTCTATGCCTTTGCCTCGCGAATCAGCCTCCAAACGCCTCAAATTTAGTCACAAATAGTTCGATTCAGCCAATACAAATTAGAGGAATTAATTCCATTTGAAAATACTAATTTTCCAACAAAATCCGAAATTGTACTCAAAATCGTCCGTGGGGCCCACATCTCGGAACCCGACAAAAGTTACAAAATATGAATGTCCATTCAACCATGAGTCCGACCATACCAATTTTAACAAATTTCGACATCAACTCGGCCTCCAAATCTTAATTTTTTATTTTGAAATCTCTAAACCCAAATCCTCTAATTTCACCTTAAAAAACTTAATTTAGTCAAAATATTCAATGATAATCCAATATTATTGACTAACAATGATCACAAGCGACTTAACTCAACTTTTCCCGTGAATTCTCTTTGAAAATCGCCCCAAAACCGTGTTGAAAATGTCAAAAATGACAAATGTCGGAACCCCTCTGTTTTGTAATATGTCCAGGGGTTCCGCTTCTGCGGAAAAACTAACCGCATCTGCGGTCCCACTTTTGCGGACGTGCTGCCGCTCCTGCGCCTTCTCCGCATCTGCGGACAAGAGTCCCCTTCTGCGGACTCGCTTCTGCGAAGGAGTTATCCGCTTCTGCAGTCTTTCCCAGATCCCTTTGCCTCTGCGTTTGTGCAAGAAGCACGCTTCTGCGAACTTGCACCTGCGAGCTAAATTCCGCAAGTGCAGTTACACCAGAAGGCCAAAATTTCCAGCTGTTGTTTAAGTCCAAATTGCAATCGGTTAACCATCTGAAACATACCCGAGGCCCTCGAGACCTCAACCAAATACACCAACAAGTCCTAAAACATCATACAAACTTAGTCGAAGCCTCCAGTCAAATCAAACAATTCCAAAACCACGAATCATACCCCAATTCAAGCTTAATGAAACTAACGAATTCCAACTTCTACATTCGATGCCGAAATCTATCAATTCAATTTCGATTGACCTTAAATTTTGCACACAAGTCATAAATGACATAACGAAGCTATACAAATTTTTAGAACTGGATTCTGACTCCGATATCAAAAAGACAACTCCCCGGTCAAACTTCCAAACTTAAATTTTTATTTTAGTCATTTCAAGCCTAATTTAGCTACGGGTATCCAAATAATTTTTTGGACACGCTCCTAAGTCCAAAATCACCATACAGAGCTATTGGAATCATCAGAATTAAATTCCGAGGTCGTTTACACATAGGTCGACATCCGATCACTATTTTAACTTAAGCTTTAAACCTTGGAACTAAGTGTTCCAATTCATTCCAAAACCTCACCGGACCCGAACCAATCACTCTGGCGAGTCACATAACAACGGTAAAGAATAAATTGAGCAGTAAATAGGGGAACGGTGTTGTAATACTCAAAATGACCGACCGAGTTGTTACATTCTCCCCCTCTTAAATAAATATTCATCCTCGAACGGGTTTAGAATTATACCTGGAGTCTCAAATAGGTATGGATATTTGCTCCGCATCTCCCGCTCAGTCTCCCAAGTAGCTTCCCCGACTAGCTGGCCTTTCCACTACACTTTCACTGAAGCTATGTTCTTTGATCTCAACTTTCGAACCTTTTGGTCTAAAATGGTCACCAGCTCCACATCATAAGTCAAATTACCATCCAACTGCACTGTGCTGAAATCCAAAACATGATACGGGTCCCCGACATACTGCCGGAGCATAGGTACATGAAACACTGGATGAACACTCGATAGACTAGGCGGTAATGCAAGTTCATAAGCCAAATATCCAATCTTCTTAAGCACCTCAAACGACCCATTATATCGAGGACTCAACTTGCCCTTCTTCCCGAACCTCAACACACCTTTCATAGGTGAAATCATGAGCAGAACCTTCTCCCCAACCATGTAAGCAATATCACAGACCTTCTGGTCGGCATAACTCTTTTGTCTAGATTGCGCCGTGCGAAGTCGCTCCTGAATCAATTTAACCTTTTCCAAAGCATCCTAAACTAAATCAGTACCCAATAGTCTAGCCTCACCCGGCTCAAACCAACCCACCGGAGACCGACACCGTCTACCATATAAATCCTTATACGAGCCATCTAAATGCTTGATTGGTAGCTGTTATTGTAAGCAAACTCTGCCAGTGGCTGAAATTGATCCCAAGAACCCCCAAAATCAATGACACAAGCGCGTAGCATATCCTTCAACATCTGAATAGTGCGCTAGGACTGTCCATCCGTATGAGGGTGAAATGTTGTACTCAGTTGAACCTGTGTACCTAATTCTCGCTGCATTGCTCTCCAAAACTGTGATGTAAACTATGTGCCCCGATCTTAAAATAATAGACATTAGCACACCGTGAAGACGAACAATCTGGCGGATATAAATCTCAGCCAACCGCTCTGAAGAATAATTAGTACCAACTGGAATAAAATGCGCGAACTTGGTCAACCGACCTACAATCACCCAAACAACATCAAACTTCCTCAAAGTCCGTGGGAGCCCAGCTACGAAGTTCATGGTAATACGCTCCCACTTCCACTTCGAAATTTCAAGTCTCTGAAGTAATCCGCTCGGTCTCTGGTGTTCGTACTTCACCTGTTGACAATTTAAACACCGACCTACAAACCCAACTATATCTTTCTTCATTCGCCTCCACCAATAGTGCTGCCTCAAATCCTGATATATTATCGCGGCACCTAGATGAATGGAGTACCGCGAACTGTGAGCCTCCTAGAGAATCAACTCATGCAAACCATCTACATTTGGCACACATAGCCTACCCTGCATCCGTAATACACTGTTATCCCCAATAGTGACTTCCTTGGCATCACCGTGCTGAACCGTGTCCTTAAGGACAAACAGATGGGGGTCATCATACTAACGCTCTCTGCTACGATCATAAATAGAAGACTGAGAAACCACACAAGCCAAAACTCGGCTCGGCACAGAAATATCCAATCTGACAAACTGGTTGGCCAAGACCTGAACATCCAAGGCTAAAGGCCTCTCTGCTACCGGTATGTATGCTAAGTTGCTCAAACTCTTCGCCTTACGACTCAAGGCATCGGCCACCATATTGGCCTTTCTGGGATGATAGAGAATGGTGATGTCATAATCCTTAAGCAACTCCAACCACCTCTGTTGCCACAAATTAAGATCCTTCTGTTTAAACAGATGTTGTAGACTCTGGTGATCGGTATAAACCTCACAATGAACATCGTACAAATTATGCCGCCAAATCTTCAAGATATGAACTATAGCTGCTAACTCAAGGTCATGGATCGAATAATTCTTCTCATGTACCTTTAACTGTCTAGATGCATAGGCAATCATCCTACCATCTTGCATCAGCACTGCGCCGAGACCAATACGCGACGTGTCACAATACACAGTATAAGACCCTGAACCTGTAGGCAACACCAATACTGGGGTTGTAGTCAAAGATGTCTTGAGCTTCTGAAAGCTCTCTTCACACTCATCCGACCACCTGAATGGAGCACCTTTCTGGATCAACTTAGTCATAGGCGCCGCAATAGACGAGAAACACTCCACAAAGTGACGATAATAACCGGCCAAGCCGAGAAAACTCTGAATCTCAATAGCTGAAGATGGCTTGGGCCAACTCTGAACTGCCTCTATCTTCTTTGGATCCGCCTTAATTCCTTCACTGGACACTATGTGTCCCAAAAATGCCATCGAACTAAGATAGAACTCGCACTTAGAGAATTTGGCATATAGTCACTCCTATCTTAGCCTCTGTAATACAATACCCAAGTGTTGTACATGCTCCTCCTGGCTATGTGACTACACCAGGATATCATCTATAAATACTACAAGAAATGAATCAAGATATGGCTGGAATACACTATTCATCAAGTGCATAAAAGTTGCTGGGGCGTTGGTAAACCCAAACGACATCACGAGAAATTCGTAGTGACCATAACGAGTCCACAATGTAGTCTTTAGAATATTCGAATCCTGAATTTTCAACTGGTGATACCCGCATCTCAAATCAATTTTGGAGAATACCCTCGCTCCTTGAAGCTGGTCAAATAAATCATCAATACACGGCAAAGGATACTTATTCTTAATCGTAACTTTGTTCAACTGTGTGTAATCGATGCATATCCGCATAGTACCATCTTTCTTTTTCACAAACAGAACCGGTGCACCCCAAGGTGACACACTAGGCCTAATAAACCCCTTATCAAGAAGTTCCTGAAGTTGCTCTTTCAATTCCTTAAATTCAGCTTGTGCCATACGATACGAAGGAATAGAAATGGGATGAGTGCCCAACACCAAGTCAATACCGAAATCAATATCTCTGCCGGGCGGCATACCCAGCAGGTCTGCAGGAAATACATCCGGAAAGTCTCGCACTACCGATACTAAATTAATAGTAGGAGCATCTGCATCAACATCTCTTACAAAGGACAAATATGACAAACACCCCTTCCCAACCATACGTTGGGCCTTTAAATAAGAAATTATCCTGCAGGGAACACAATCTAGAGAACCTCTCCATTAGACCTTCGGCAACCCCGGCATCGCCAACATCACGTTTTTTGTGTGATAGTCCAGAATAGCATGACATGGAGACAACCAATCCATACCTAGGATTACATCGAAATCAACCATACTGAGAAATAAAAGATCAACTCTAGTCTCCAGTCCCCCAATAGTTACCACACAAGATCGATACACACAGTCCACAATAATAGTATCGCCCACCGACGTAGATACACGAACAAATGAAACTAAGGACTCACGGGGCATATCCAAATAATGAGTAAAGTACGATGATACATACGAATAAGTAGAACTAGGGCCAAATAATATAGAAGCTTCCATTTGGCACACTGAGACAATACCTGTGATCACTGCATCTGAAGCAACAACATCTGGCCTGGCAGGAAAAGCATAGAATCGGGCCTAACCGCCACCTGATCGGCCTCCCCCTCTTGGGCGACCCCTAACTGGCTGAGCCCCACCCCGAGCTGGCTGGGCGGGTGGTGTAACTGTTGGTGCTGGTGCCATCGGCCGAGAACTCTATTGTAGAGCCCCACTCAATAGCCTAGGACAATCTCTCTTGAAATGACCAAATTCTCCGCACTCGAAACAACCCCTCCTTTGACGGAACTATTGCTCCTGATAACCTGTAGAAGCCTGAGCGGACGAGGCATAGTGAGGACTCTGCGATGGTAGTGCACTGAATGAAGACTGACCTGGGTCAGAAAACCTCATCTCGTACTGGGTCACAGACATGCCATCCTACCGTGGCTGCTCAAACTGTCTGCGCAGCTCCTTCCTATGAGACTACGGCACAAACTTCTCCAAAAAGGGAATAGAGAACTCCTGCAATGTAAGTGGCACTGCACCGACCAGCCTACGCCTCTTATAAGCCTCCCACCATCTGAAGGCAGCCTCAGAAAACTGAAAAGTAGTGAATGAGACCCCACTAGTCTCCATAATACCCGTTGTCCGAAGCATCCGCTGTAACTTATCCAGAATACCCTGAGCATCCTCTGACTCAGCACTTCTAAATGATGGAGGTCGAAGCCTCCCAAATCTCTCAAGTCTCCTCTGCTCATCATCTTCCATAACGGGGACTACCGGGGCCTGAGTAGCTACAACCGGCTGAGCTGGTAGTGCCCCGGGTATCTGAAGTCCCTACACTACCTGCTCTGGAGTACGGGCAACAGGGGTATGAGTACTTTCCCCGGCCTGACAAGTGGCTGGTGCGGCCTGAGCTGAAACCACCTGAGCAAGGCCAGTGCATACTGTTAATATCTTTGCTAGAGCCTCCTGAAGGCCTGGAATCACAATGGGCATAGCTGGTGCCTGAGCTGGTCTTGCCGGCTCAACTATATCTGGAATCTTCTCTTAAGCTGGAGCAACTGGTGGTGCTACAAGTGTTACTCCAACTGTTGTACGAGCTACACCTCGACCCTGGCCTCTACCACGACCCCGACCTCTTGCGGCCCTAACTGGTGGCACTGGTGGCTGACCGTCTAATCCGGTAGTACGTATCCTCACCATCTGTGAGAGAATATAATAACAGAGATTTAGTTTCCGGAATCAACAAATTCGCACGACATAGTACAAGAAAGTGAATTTTCCTAAGGGTTCAATAGCCTCTCGAAGATAAGTACAGACGTCTCCGTACCGATCAGCAAGACTTTACTAAACCTTATCATGACTCGTGAGACCTATGTAACCAAGGCTCTGATACCAACTTGTCACAACCCAAAATCCTAACCTGTTGTAATGGCTCCTAACGTGGTACTAGGCAAGCCGATTTCTCACAAATATTTCCAACACTTTTAACAATAACGAATTTAAAGCAGTTTTAGTAGTAAAAGTTCTCATAACCGAAATAGAAAACTCAAAACATAATGTATAATTCCCAACTATCGGGGTGTCACCAAGTACATGAGCATATATACATCGCAAGTCTAGAAAACACGTCTATAATAGTCTGGGACCAAATACAGTAATCAAGAAGATAAGGAAGGAGAGACAAGGTCTGCAAAACACCGGCAGCTACCTCGGAATCTCTAGATAATCAACTGTCCGAAGAAATCAACACCCACTGTGTCCGGGAATATCTGAATCTGCACACGAAGTGCAGGGTGTAGTATGCGTACAACCAACTCAGCAAGTAACAATACTAAATAAAGAACTGAAAGTAGTGTCGAGCTTCACAGCTGAGTCCAATTACAGTAATTTCCAACATAACAAGGTAGGCATGCTTTCAAGTTCAACATTTAATGCCAAAATAGTAATTTTATGTCAAGTTCAACTGAAACATAAGATAATATCTCTCAGAAATTTTCAAAACACTGGTATAAGACAACTGAAGTGCAACAATAATGAAATCAAATGCATTCTCTTAGGACCACAGTCACTCAGCCATTCCATTCATCAGCACTCAACACTCGCACTCAGTAGGTACCTGCGCTCACTAGGGGTGTGTACAGACTCTAGAGGGGCTCCTTCAGCCCAAGCGCTATAATCCACACGGACAACTCGCGTGCTGCACGGATAACTCACGTGCTATAGTATAATATATGGATCCACACGGACAACTCACGTGCTACACAGACAACTCACGTGCTATAGTATAATATATGGATCCACACGGACAACTCACATGCTGCACGGACAACTCATGTGCTATAGTATAATATATAATCTGCAGGGACAACTCACATGCTGCAGGGACAACTCACGTGCTATAGTATAATATCTCACAATCAGGCCCTCGACCTCACTCAGTCATAAATCTCTCCAGTCTCTCGGGCTCTCAATAATCATGAAAATCAGCCCAAACAACAATGATATGATGCATCAATAATGAATAATAGAGACTGAGATAAAATAAACAAGTAAACTGTGACTGAGGACAAAACAATAATTTAGCAGATAATTTAAAATGTACACGACCTCTGTGGATCCCTACAGTGCCAACACAATCTAAACATGATTTGTGGTTCAATTTCTCTACTACATGGAAAATGTACAGATAACAACAAATTTTTCAACTACACAGTTCCATGGAATTTGACCAAGTCACAATTCCCATGATGCATGCTCACACGCCCGTCACCTAGCATGTGCGTCATCTCAAAACCGATCACATAATACATAATCTGGAGTTTCATACCCTCAGGACTAAATTTAGAACTGTTACTTACCTCAAACCATGAAATTCTTTATTTTGATATGCATATGCCTCACGAATCGGCCTCCAAACGCCTCGAATCTAGTCACAAATAGTTCGATTCAGTCAATACAAGTTTTAGGAATTAATTCTATATGAAAATACTAATTTTCCAACATAATCCAAAATTGTACTCAAAATCGCCCGTGGGTTCCATATCTCGGAACCCGACAAAAGTTACAAAATATGAACACCCATTCAACCACGAGTCCAACCATACTAATATTACCAAATTCTGACATCAACTCAACTTCCAAATCTTAATTTCTTATTTTGATATCTCTAAGCCCAAATCCTCTAATTTTACCTTAAAAACACGTAATCTAGTCGAAATACTCAATGATAATCCAATATTATTGACTAACAATGATCACAAGTAACTTACCTCAAGGTTTCCCATGAATTCTCTCTGAAAATCGCCCCAAAACCGTGTTGAAAATGTCAAAAATGACAAAAATGTCGGAACACCTCTGTTTTGTAATCTGTCCAGGGGTTTCGCTTCTGCGAAAAAACTAACCGCATATGCGGTCCTTCTTTTGCGGACATGCTGCCGCTCCTGCGCCTTCTTCGCTTCTGCGAAGGAGCTGTCTGCTTCTTTGGTCTTGCCCAGCTCCCCTTGCCTCCGCTTCTGCGCAACCAAGCTCTCTTCTGCGAGCTCGCACCTGCGAGCTAAATTCCGCAAGTACGGTTACACCAGAAGGCCAAAATTTTCAGCAGCTGTTTAAGTCCAAATTTCAATCCGTTAACCATCCAAAACTCACCCGAGGCCCCCCGAGACCTTAACCAAATATACCAACAAATTCTAAAACATCATACGAACTTAGTCGAAGTCTCAAGTCACATCAAACAATGCTAAAATCACGAATCATACCCCAATTCAAGCTTAATGAAACTAACGAATTTCAACTTCTATATTCGATGCCGAAACCTATCAATTCAATTCCGATTGACCTCAAATTTTGCACACAAGTCATAAATGACATAACGGAGCTATAAAAAATTTTAGAACTGGATTTCGACTCCGGTATCAAAAAGTCAACTTCCCGGTCAAACTTTCAAACTTAAATTTCTATTTTAGTCATTTCAAGCCTAATTTAGCTACGAGCTTCCAAATAATTTTCCGGACACGCTCCTTAGTCCAAAATCACTATACGGAGCTATTGGAATCATTAAAACTTTATTTCGGGGTTGTTTACACATAAGTCGACATCCAGTCACTATTTTAACTTAAGCTTTAAACCTTGAAACTAAGTGTTCTAATTCATTCCAAAACCTCACCGCCAGACCCGAACCAATCACCCCGACGAGTCACAAAACAACTGTAAGGAATAAATTGAGCAGTAAATGAAGGAACAGTGTTATAATACTCAAAACGACCGGTCAGATTGTTACATTACTATATAAGTTTTGGGTAATATTTATTTTTAAAATATTTTGGAATCCTGGCGTGTGGGCCCATAGGTTGACTTTGTTGACTTTTCGTGAGAAGTTGGAAATCTGTTTCTAATTGTTAAATTACTAGTATTGGAGTACATTTTAATTGGTTTGCACGTTGTTTGATTAGTTTAGGATCGTTTGGCATCGATTTGAGGTGTTAGAGAGGCGTTGGAGTCGGTTATCGTATTTCGGAATGAGGTAAGTCTCATGTCTAACCTTGTGATAAAAAACTTACCCCGTAGGTATTATATTTATTTATGTGATACATGTTGTGGGGGCCACACACGTATGAGGCGATGAGTGTCCGTGCGTATTGTCGGGTCCAAACACACTCACGCAAGTATACGTGGTCGTCAAGTAATAAAGTAGTGAATAAAGTATCGTTCCCACGAAGACTTATGATTAACTTTTGACTAATTCAAACTCGAATAGCTTATTGATTCAAGATATTTCTAACAAAATATATAATTTTCTAAATTACTACCTAAAGACTATCAAATAATGAATTGCTAAGAATTAAACACAACACTTAAATAGTTTTGAATAACAATCAATAGGATATAATATTCCAGGGTCACGGGTCATCTAACATTCATGTTGCATTCTTAGTTTAAAATAACTAAATGATTTATCTGAATTGTTGATTCACAGGGTTAATTTCACTCGTAAGAATCTGTCGAGTTCTTACTCGCCTATTCAAGTTAACTTAATACCTATATGTCTATGGAATTAAGTTTAACAAGAACGCATTTACAATTCCTGTATTACAACCGAGTAAGACAATTAGGTATATGTCTATCCTAATCGCGAATCTGTTCCCCGATGCCCGGGTTTGAGAACTTACTCTATTTACTTCTATATGCAATCTAGGGTTCCCACTTTCGAGTTCAACTCTAGATTCGTAGATAGTATTTCACTGTTAACTACTCAGCAAAATAATTAAAAACAGAATTAAATAAACAACCCAATATGATAAACCCAACATCGTCAAATTAAACTTCAAACATCAACATTCATGTATACCCATGGCCCTAGAACAATAGGGTTCTTAGCCACTCATATTCAGGCAATCATCCAAAATTTCATAAGAGTGCATAAGAATCAATAAAAGAAAGAGAGAATAAGAACTCAAGACGAATTCCGTGATTTTAGAACTTGGTTCTAGCTTCTCCCCCTTCTTCTGATCTATCTCCCCTAAAAAAAGCATTTTTAAGCTTATATATTGCGTCCAAAAGTCGTGGGCTAGAGTTCTCCTAACCCTAGTCCAAATCGGCTTCAGGGGTTGATGCTAAGGTGGATGCGACGCATCCACCTCGTCCTCCATTTCTTAACTTTGCATGTGAGGGTGGACGCGACGCATCCACCTTCTCTTCTACTTCCCAGTTTTGCATGCGAGGGTGGATGCGACGCATCCACCCTTCTCTTCTACTTCCCAGTCTCGGATGCTATGGCGGACGCTATGGGCCGACTTCACTGCTAAGGGTGCACGAAAGATGATATTTTTCTAGGTTGGATGCGACGCATCCAACCCTTCTTCCTCTGGCTAGACCACCTTTTCTTCATATTTTGCACTCCAAACACCTTAAATCGTCACACATAACTTAATTAGTCATAAAACCAATAATTAAACCATGTTGGGAATTTTAAAGATCAAATAACATCAAGAAGTGGTTAAAACATGGGTAAAGTAACATCAACACATATCGAAATATGCCAAACATCACGTATGCTAGAATTCCTTATTAGATTCGGGTAGACTTAGACTCACGCCATACTTTAATTGTAATACTTGATTTATTCTTACCTGTTTAAACGCTTTAATTCACTTTTTTTTCTAAAACTAGACTTTCTTAAGTTATAGGATTGCTATTTGAGATATTTGGCGAGCTACCTGATTAGTAGTAGAAATTATACTTTCATTTTTTGAATTTCTCCCACGTTGTACAAAATTGTCCGAACGACTTCTTGAATTTCAGTACTCGCACATATATTCGTGAGTGGGGTTAGTGACCCGTCAAGTTTCACTATTCCTATGGGATCGGGCTGAACGCCTCAGCATTACTATTATGAATCAGGTCGTACGACCTCGACAGTATTATGAAATACATCTATGGTTCACGCCGGTCAACCCTCAACAGTGTACATGATATGGGATCGGGCCGTATGCCACGACAGGAAATCATGCCATTACTCTTACGGGATCGGGTCGCTCGCCTCGACAACATCGTGCGTAATATTTGATAAGGAGTCAGTGTACCTATGAATTTTTCTGACTTGAGATGTGACATTTTTATCTGGTGTTGACCATTATGTATTCCATTCGAGGTTGTATCTGGGCATCATTGATTTTGTATTTATTTTTCTGTTGAGGAGCTTGTTATGCACATATATTTGTTTCATTATTTTTACCTGCTATGCCTCCTTCCTGTCTACTTTTATTATTCCTGATTTATTGGATTACTAGTAAGTGTCGATGTCGACCCCTCGTCACTACTTTTTCGAGGTTAGGCTAGATAATTACTGGGTACGTGTTGATTTACGTACTCATGCTATACTTCTGCATTAATTGTGCAGGTACTGAGACAGGTTCATTTGGTGGTCATCTTGGCACATAGGCGTAACTGCTGAGGGGACTTTATAGTAGCTGTATGCCATGCTACGATCCGCAGTACACAGAGTCTCCATCATATTAATTTATTTTATCCTGTCTATTTTTATATTCCAGATAGAGGTTGTATTAGTATTATACTCCCTAGTAGATGCTAATGCACTTGTGACATCGGGTTTGGGGTGGGGGGTTAGTGGATGCTCACGGTTGTCTCTAATATTATTATTATCACTTCTCTTTATGATTTATTCGTACTGGATAATTTGGTAAAGACAGAACATATGTTTCTATGAGATCTGAATTTAATTCTATTTATTTAATGAAATTTTTGATTTAAAAAGTTAAAAAGTTAAAGTGAATGATTATGTCTGGAGTTCACGCGTTGGCTTGCCTAACAATATCGTTGGGAGCAATCACGGCCTATTATGAAATTTGGGTCGTGAAAATCTGCTCCTGTACAAACAACATCTACAGCTTCATTATGTTGCACCAACTTCCCATCATGTTCAACAGTAGCATGTGCCATTTTTAAAACGTGCGTATTAATATTTGTGGCAGTAGGGTTCTCCATCACCACTAATATATCATCTTTGTTGCCAGTGGTTTTATTTTGATCTCCAGCTATTTTATCTCGCCCATTCAGGTCTCTGTTTTCGTTCAACAATTGTCTTAAATCCCCATTAAATTTATCTCCAGCAACTTCTTCCAACCGATCATCATCATGTGTATTTTTTAAAAGCAATCAACATGTATTCTCATTGTGCCCTTGGTGCTTACAGTGAGTGCAATACAACGGCAAATTATCATACTCCACCTCCTGGGATTCTTCTATAATTTTACTAGTGTTCTTGTCAACACTTTGGAGTTTAATTTGGTTTGGGAGCTTGTCCAACAAGTCCACAATCACCTTAACCCTAGTCGTACTAGGTCTTGACCTCACTTGCGTTTCTTTATCCACCGCAATTGGCTTCCCAACTGCTGCAGTTATGGATAAAAGTGATCGACGAGCAAACAAGTCAGGTGATAAACTTGGTAATTAAAGAAATCCAAACGGTTGCCTTGGATGTTTCCACATTAGGATTGAAACCAATACTCCACAAAAAAATCCTAACTTGATGTTCCTTTCCATTGTAAGAGAAGTAATTAACGCTACGTGCTAAAACAGCTACAAAATCCTCATATGATCTAGACGAAGCAAGAGCTGCCTTTGCGCGAGCAACCCTAGCAAACAGCGACCCTTTGCTTGATGTAGTCCTTCTTCCTTAGAAAATTCTTCCCTTTCTTCCATTGTAAATTGTAGAGTTGGGATTCCATGAACAATTTCAGATTTTTTTAGAATAAATTTTGTCAAATTTGTGGTGGTTTGCGTTTGATTCAAACGGACAACATATGAAACTTGATTATTAGGGTTTTGGGTGCTCTCACGAGGGTTTGTAGGTGGCTCTCCCATACACTACTAGAAATCCGGTAAAAACCGACCAACGTTGGTCGGTAATGGCCAAAAACCGACCAAAACGCGACCATTTACGTGTGGACGGTATTTTTGTGGTCGGAAAGGAATACCGACCAAAGTTGGTCGGAAATTACCGACCAAAGTTGGTCGGAAATTACCGACCAACTTTGGTCGGTCAATTAAATTCAAAAAAAAAATATTGCAAAAAAAACCGACCAAAGTTGGTCGGTTTTTTCCGACCAAAGTTGGTCGGTATTTTAATTATGTAAAAAAAAATTCACCATCTGGGAATCGAACCGGGGTCTGTACTGTGGCAGGATACTATTCTACCACTAGATCATTGGTACATTTTGTTTTAAGACTGTTTTTTATTTGATTTATACTCTTTAATTGTATTTTCGCACGAAAATAACCGACCAAAGTTGGTCGGTTTTATTAAAAAGTAAAATTACCGACCAAAGTTGGTCGGTTTTTTTAAATGACCCGCCGAATTAACTGACCAATTTTGGTCGGTTTTTTTAATATTAATTTTTATTTATATTAATTGAAAAACCGACCAAAGTTGGTCGGTTTCTTGAAACATAAAATTCGCGGGACTCAAAAATAGTTTCCCGCATTTTTGCGCCAAAGAAAACCGACCAAAGTTGGTCGGTTTCGTAAAAAAAAAATTTAAAAAAAAATATTTTGAAAAACCGACCAACTTTGGTCGGTTTTTTTACCGACCAAAGTTGGTCAGTCGACCTTGATCGGTTTTTGCCGAATTTCTAGTAGTGATAGCCAAAGGCTTGGGAGAGGAATTTTCAGCCATGGAGGCCTCAAGACTCCATAGAATCGCCCAAAAGGATAAAGAGAGAGAGAAGAGAGCGTTTCCGGTTTTTGAGATAGGGTTTAGGGTTTAGGGTCTTTTAGGTTTGAGGGTTTTCTCTCCAAATCATTTTAAATTAAAGTTTTAAACTCCTTTTGATTTTTTTCAATCAGTTGGAACAACACCAAATGCAAACCATAAAAGTAAAAAATTAAAACCAATTTTAAAATTTTTAACAATATTTACGCGGATAAAAAAGGAGGAACGTAAAGTGTGTGCCCGATCACGGGGTTTCTCACAAATCATGACAAGCATAGAACGTTATTAGTTTGTAACGACAACTTAATACTCATAAGTTAAATTTGTTATTCATGGATAATGATTTTAAAACTTTGCTCGCTTCAATTAAAAGGATGAGTATAAAGATGGCCATAACATATAAATATGGTAGTGTCTAGTGTTAATACTACAACGACATACCCATATTCATCTGTACCATTGTTTTTATATTTTTGAACATGATTGGATAATTGAGGCTACAATATTTGCATGGTTATATAGACTCAACAGCTGATGAACTACACATTAAAGTTTATTTTTTGTATGAAGGAGAAGAAAAAAAAGAAAAAGAATATTAGAAGTAGGTCTTAATGTGGGGCTAAAGAATGAAAAAAGAATTTCGAGTTATATATAAAGTGGGTTAAACGGGTAAGAAGCAAAAATATAGGTTAATTTTGATAACACTGTTACCTCAATTGACGTAGAGAGTAATTGTTTCAATTTAAACTTCACCCCAGATCTCTCAAATCACATGTATAGACCAACCCATTGTACCAACACAACCCGAAAAAGAACCAGCTAAAACTTAACACAGGGGTTTATTTGTTCATTGGAAATGAAACTTTTCTTTTCTTGTACAAATCAAGTTTATTCATTTCAATTTACTTCCACAAAAATATAGATGACGATCATAAATTAATCTTCCTATTGAAAGAATGTATAAATCGATCATTTAGTTGGTGACAGTTATTCAACCTCAAAACGGATAATTTATTTTTAAAAAGAAATTAAAGTGACATCCAGAAAAGAAGATTTATACTTTTTTTTTGCGATTTCGTGCTCAGCTAAAGCCCTCCCCAGAATCATAAGAGCCATTGACGTATTTAATCTGAAAGAACAACGGTGAGTAAGCAAATAGCACATTAGTTAAATGGTGAAAGAAAACGAAAAATCTTTCCGTTCATCAGTTGCAGAAACTCCGATACTTCTTTAGAGGAAGTAGAAGCAGCTACGTCATCTAATAAGAAGAAAGAGTTGGTTTGTCACGACCCAAAATTCAACTAGTCGTGATGACACCTAACTCAACCGCTAGGTAAGTCAATTATCAACTATCAAATTCCAATAACAATTATTAAAGCAATTTAAGTAAAGAAAAATCTTAATCTTATACATTCCCCATGAACTAGTAGTACAAATCATGAGTTTCTAAGAATAGAGAATACAAAACTGGTATGAAGTAATGCATCATCTATTTGAAAAGTACATAAACAGAATTTTATGAATCTAAGGCTACTATGAACAAGAGGCAGCTACAACCGGAACGCAGGAACATCTTCAGATCCAGCTCCTAACGAATGCAGCAACATCAGCGGCCAATATCTGCACGCAAGGTGCAGAAGTGTAGTATGAGTACAACCGACCACATATACTCAATAAGTAACAAACCTAACCTTAGGTTGAAAATAGTGACGAGCTTGTACCAAGGTCAGGGTCCGGCTCCAATAACCAACAACAGTTCATAACAACATAAAGCGAGTAACAAAAGAAGTAACTCAAAGAATAACTGCTCAGCTACATCATGATTTCTGAAAATAATTCTGCCTTTTCAGTGTATCAGTGAAAATCCAAATCGTTTACCAAAAATATAAGTAAGTTTGAAAACAGTAATTTTTCCAAAATTCCTTTCAATAATAAATAAGATGTCTCATTTTCTTTCTAGATAGCCAGTGTAAAATAAATGCATCATTATGCCCATATATCAACATCTGTGAGAAGTCATGAATGACGTGATACCGTACAACATGAGGAAAATACATCTTCTATGCATGTATGTCATGTGTGCATGTCAATGCAATGTATCTCAGAGATGAACCCATGTACTCACACTCTCAGAGTACTCAATCTCACTTTCTCACACTTTCCACTCATCATGCTCAATCACTCGGTACTGTATATGGCCAATCCGGCCCAGGGTAGATCCATCCCGGAATATACACATCAGCTGATCATCAGTCACTCAGTACCGAGTAGGGCCAATCCAGCCAGTGGAGAAGATCCATCTCCAGGTATATAATGCTTAGGACAAGATCCATGTCCAGGGAAGATCCATCCCTCAATAATATCAATCGCGCTCACTGGGGATGTACAGACTCTGGAGGGGCTCCTTCAGCCCAAGCACTATAAACTGCACGGACAACTCGTGTGCAATAGTATCAATATTCATGTGCTGCACGGACAACTCACGTGCAATATAAATCCTATAAAGACTGCTGCAGGTGGGCAGCCCCGATCCACATAACAATAATAATAACATATATAAAGCCAATATGGCATGTTGCGGCGTGCAACCCGATCCCATAATTATCCTTACAATCAGGCCCTCGGCCTCACTCAGTCATCAATCTCTCCAGTCTCTCGGTCTCACAATGTCATGAAACTAACCCAAAATGATGATATGATGCATCAATAGATAACAATAGAGACTGAGATATGATATGCAATGAAATAAATATGACTGAGTATGAAATTTTAATTTAAACAAATAATACACAGCAATATGACCTCCGTGGGTCTCAATAATACTGGCACATAGCCTCAGCATAATTTTTAATATGATTCTCTGCTCAATTTCTTTAACACATGAAACTGCAAGGAAAATGCCAAGATTTATTTGACTACAGAATTCCACGGAAACAATTACGTCACAATTCTATGGTGCACGCCCACACGCCCGTTACCTAGCATGTGCGTCACCTCCAAACAATTCACATAATACGTATATTCAGGGTTTATACCCTCAGCTCCAAGATTAGAAGAATTACTTACCTCAAACAAGACGAATCCAATCCCGAGCAAGCTAAACAATGCTCGAGAAATCCCATTCTGCGCGTATCAATTCCTGAACGGCTCGAATCTAGCCACAATATATTTGATTCAGTCCAAACAATTATAGGAATTAATTCCATAACAAAATACTAATATTTTCCCACAAAATCCGAAATTACACTCCAAATATTGCTCTCGGAATCCGACGAAACTCACAAAATCTGACAACCCATCCAATTACAAGTTCTACCATACTAATTTCACTCAATTCTGACTCCAAATCGACGTTCAAAACTCAAAATTTCATATTATGAACTTTAGGCTAACACCCCCAATTTCCTCTTTAAATTCATCAACCAATTACAAAAATGAAGATAAATTCATGGAATATAATAACAAGGGAGTTTAAGAACACTTACCCCAAGTTGTGTGGAAACATTCCACTCCAAAATCGCCCAAACCGAGCTCCAACATCCGAAAATGGTAAAAATTTATGAACCCTCGAACTTAAAGGGTTCTGCCCAGCACTTTCACAGATGCAGACAAGAGGTCGCACCTGCGACCCTCGCTTTTGCGGAAAACAATTCGCTTCTGCGAGAATAGCTTGGTCAACCTAGATCGCTTCCGCGATGCCTAGGCCTGCACCAGCGGTCGCGCTTTTGCGCAACAGGCACCGCACCTGCAAAGACCCTTGCTTCTGCGTGTGTATTGTCGCTCCTGCGACCATCGCACCTGCGATCCCTTTTCCACATGTGCGATCACACCAGAACCAACAAATCTTCAGCAATTCTTCAACTTCGAACCTTGGTCCGTTAACCACCCGAAATCAACCCGAGGTCCCCGGGACCTCACCCAAACATACCAACAAGTCTTATATCCCAATACAAACTTAGTTGAACTCTCAACTCACCTCAAACAACTTCAAAAATACGAACTACACACGGATTCAAGCCTAATGAACTTCGAAATTTTCAAATTCTACAAATAACGTAGAAATCTATCAAATCACGTCCGATTGACCTCAAATTTTGCACACAAGTCACATTTGACATAACGAAGCTATTCAAATTTCCAGAATCGGATTTCGACCTCGATATCAAAAAGTCAACCCCGGTCAAACTTCTCAAATATTTAATTTTTGCCATTTCAAGCCTAATTCCACTACGGGCCTCCAAATAATTTTTCGGACATGCTCCTAAGTCCAAAATCACCATACGGAGCTATTGGAATCATCAGAATTCGAATTCGAGGTCGTTTACACATAGATCAACATCCGGTCGACTTTTTCAGTTTAAGTTTTCCATTTAAGAGACTAAGTGTCTCATTTCACTCTAAATTCTCTCCGGACCCAAACTAACTAACCCGATAAATCATACAACAGCTATAAAGCACAAACAAAGCAGTAAATGGGGGAATAGGGCTGTAATAATCAAAACGACTGGCAGGGTCGTTACATTCTTCCCCACTTAAACATATGTTCGTCCTCGAACGTGCCAAGAGTTATTTTCAAGCCATCAAATCACTATTCCATATTACCACGCACGTACCCGGGGGTGATCCCACGTCACCCTATTCTATATAGCCCTGAAAACACAATACAACTGAAAATCATTAATTTTAACCTTAGCCCAAAACCTTGGAATTCAATTTCCAACCTTCAAAATTTCTTACAAGACCCGAATCTCACAGTTACACACTGTATAAGTCTGAACAAGCTGCATCGAGCCATAACCATAACCACGGATACAATCACATAACATACTACACAACTTGCATGCTCGTAGCACCATTCCCGATCACAATAACTACTCCAACTAACCCGGTACTAGTATTAAACCCCATATCAAACCAAATCTCGTTCCAAAACCTTCATACACTGTTGATAATAAAATAAACACGCAGAATCTCATAACCCCTTATCATATCAACAAGTCATGGAGCTCTCTCACCCCAACCCGAACCATAATCACTTTCTAAGTCGACTCTCAATGTTATCCTCCCGAATATACCGTAACCAAAATAGATAGTACCCATTCTAGGTCCAATGACCTTATATTATTAAACACAGCTATCCCACAGACATGCCACACCAATATAACTCAGAGCCACGAACTGTACCATCCGTGCGCCAATATGCAACAATTCATATGTACTCAGTCAGGGAAAATGACTCAAATGAGAGAACTGCCCCGCAAGATTAACAACTACCACCACAACGAAATGCTGAAAATCCATCTCACACCGTAGAACTATCACACAATTCTAACACAACGTTCATACCTTAACATAACCCCGCTGCAATGCGTGACCCCATCCAAATGATGGTCCATATTATATACCTCGAGCCACCCTGCTAAAAATCAATAAACACGGAGAGGCAAATGACACAATGCCACACGAAACCTAAAAGAACATAACCAATACGCAATCGATCATGCAATACCCAAATACTCATCTCTCTCAAATTCCACCATGAGGCCCCCAATAGAGCCGCACCATGTGTGCATATAACCAATGAATCACAATTTCTCGTAGCATAGAAAAGTAACTCACAGATCATTTTCGACCACGAATAAGTTAAACATCAGCTTAATGGCACATCCCTCAATAATAGCAGTGTGGAGCCAACCAATCCAACTCGGTGTAGAATACACATCCTGATTGGGCCTACCAATGGACCCCCAAATCAACTCTGATCACCCACAAAGAATGGGAGAAGTATTCCTTATGGGATGATCGTGTATGAGAGATGTGTTCGACATTCGGGCGGTGGATATTGGATCGGAAATGGTGATTCGTGTGTTATATGGATTTGGAGACTGGAGTTTTCAGGAACAGATTGTTTCATGGTTGCGGACTGTGAAGTCGCGGCCGAAACTAGCCAGATGATAGTATGTATTATGATTCAGTCGTTGTGGATTTTCGGGCCGTTATATGAAAAATACGAGAACCTTATAATTATTCTCAGTCACAAGTAGAATACATATCCGATCAGCCAGAAGCCTTCCATTTGATCCCATCCGGTAGAAAATCACAATACTCAACATGTTCCTCAGGCCGGTAAGAAACATCCATCTCAAACTGTGGTAGAAATCCTCGAGAATACTTTGGCATCCATTTGCACATAATCAAGTCATAACTAATCCACAAGCATGCCTCATACCAAAACTATAATTTAACATGTCACCATGAAATTAAACCGTCAATAGCAGGCTCCCCCACTTGGCTTAAAGCCATGGATTAAAACACTCGATAGCTCACAATACGCATACTCTATTACTTCCATAATACTACAGTTAGTTCAACGAAAATTCTTCTCGAGCTCAAGCAACACCAACCATAAAATACCTCAATTATCTGCTAAAATCGCATTTATTCTCTTAACATTCAAGTCAAATTTCTCGCCCAGATTCAAATTCAAATCTCAACACATATACTCCGCTGGTAGAAAAGAAACTCTTGAGTCACAAGTAAACTTTATTCGTCACATTCAACCCATCTTAACACATCCCGCAGTCACATCATACTTATCATATAGCCATTCAATCACTCATTGAGCCATAAATTCCACTCGTGGGGACATTACCGAACATATGGGTCCAAATGTACATGTTCTCAAAACTGAAACTGCGGAGTCTAAGCTGCGGTCTAAACCTGGCCTCAAGTCCTCCAGACTGGCCTATCACCAAAACACAGAATACACATCTCGCATGTCATCCCTGAAGTCACAAGCCGGCGATGTACAACTGATACCGAGCGCTCATGTGCGCATGCGAATGGGTGGAAGGAATTCAAAGAGTTATGTCTCAAGCTGAATCAATTTCGCACGATAAGGAAAGAAAGATGGGAAGTATATATCCTAAATGCCCTGTAGCATCTCGAAGATAGGTATGGACGTCATCATACCGATCCGTAAGACTCTACTAGACACTTGCTCATGACTTGTAGAACCTATGAACCTAGAGCTCTGATACCAACTTGTCACGACCCAAAATCTAACTAGTCGTGATGGCACCTAACCCAACCCGCTAGGTAAGCTAATTATCAACTATCCAATTCCAATAACAATTATTAAAGCAATTTAAGTAAAGAAAAATCTTAATCTTATACATTCCCCATGAACTAGTAGTACAAATCATGAGTTTCTAAGAATAGAGAATACAAAGCTGGTATGAAGTAATGCATCATCTATTTGAAAAGTACATAAACAGAATTTTATGAATCTAAGGCTACCATGAACAAGAGGCAGCTACAACTGGAACGCAGGAACATCTTCAGATCCAGCTCCTAACGAACGCAGCAACATCAGCGGCCAATATCTGCATGCAAGGTGCAGAAGTGTAGTATGAGTACAACCAACCACATATACTCAATAAGTAACAAACCTAACCTTAGGTTGAAAATAGTGACGAGCTTGTACCAAGGTGTCCAGCTCCAATAACCAACAACAGTTCATAACAACATAAAGCAAGTAATAAAAGAAGTAACTCAAAGAATAAATGCTCAGCTACATCATGATTTCTGAAAATAATTCTGCCTTTCCAGTGTATCAGTGAAAATCCAAATCGTTTAACAAAAATATAAGTAAGTTTGAAAACAGTAATTTTCCCAAAAATCCTTTCAATTATAAATAAGATGTCTCATTTTCTTTCTAGATAGCCAGTGTAAAATAAATGCATCATTATGCCCTTATATCAATATGTGTGAGAAGTCTTAAATGACGTGATACCGTACAACATGATAAAAATACATCTCTATGCCTGTAGGTCATGTGTGCATGTCAATGCAATGTATCTTAGAGATGAACTCATGTACTCACACTCTCAGAGTACTCAATCTCACTTTCTCACACATTCCACTCATCATGCTCAATCACTCGGTACCGTATATGGCCAATCCAGCCCAGGGAAGATCCATCCTGGAATATACACATCAATTGATCACCAGTCACTCAGTACCGAGTAGGGCCAATCCAGCCTTTGGAGAAGATCCATCTCCAGGTATATAATGCTACGGACAAGATCCATGTCCAGGGAAGATTCATCCCTCAATAATATCAACCGCACTCACTGGGGTTGTGCAGACTCCAGAGGGGCTCCTTCAGCCCAAGTGTAATAAACTGCACGGACAACTCACGTGCTACACAGACAACGCACGTGCTATAGTATCAATATCTGGATCTACACGGACAACTCACGTGCTACACAGACAATGCACGTGCTATAGTATCAATATCTGGATCTGCACGGACAACTCACGTACTACACGAATAACTCACGTGCTATATAAAGCTTATAAGGCCTGCTGCAGGCGGGCAGCCCCGATCCACATAATAATAATAATAATAATAATAATAATAATAATAATAATAATAATAATAATAATAATAATAATAATAATAATATGAATCCAATATGGCGTACTGCGACGTACACCCTGATCCCATAATTATCCTTACAATCAGGCCCTCGGCCTCACTCAGCCATCAATCTCTCCAGTCTCTCGGGCTCCCAATGTCATGAAACTAGCCCAAAATGATGATATGATGCATCAATATATAACAATAGAGAGTGAAATATGATATGCAATGAAATGAATATGACTGAGTATGAAATTTCAATTTAAACAAATAATTCACAGCAATATGACCTTTGTGGGTCTAAATAATACTGGCACATAGCCTCAGCATGATTTTTAATATGATTCTCAGCTCAATTTCTTTAACACATAACACTGCATGGAAAATGCCAAGATTTATTTAACTACAGAATTCCACGGAAACAATTACGTCACAATTCTATGGTGCACGCCCACACGCCCGTCACCAAGCATGTGCGTCATCTCTAAATAATTCACATAATATGTATATTCAGGGTTCATACTGTAACACCCCGGAAAATTTTAAAGTACTTGAGTGTAAGGCCTGGTAAATTTTGCAAAGAAAATAATATTTCATAATCACTCTGCGGCTATCATGTTTCATAATCACTCGAAGTGAGCAGGAGAGGGCTATTATAGAAGAATCTATGCGGTAGACTATGCGACCGCATAACTGTTATGCGGTGCATTATGCGACCGCATAACAGTTATGCGGACCGCATAGTGACCGCATACACAGGCAGTTCTTTTGGTTATTTTGTAACCAATTATGCGACCGATATGCGGTCGCATATGCGACCGTAGAACCTGTTCCGGAGCTTCATTTTTGGGTTTTTAAAACCCGGCCCTATTTTGTTAAATACACTATTTGGGTCATTTTTGAGCTATTATCTGACATTTTAGAGTGAGAGAGGGTGCCCAAGAGTGAGAAGGTATTCTCCAATAATTGTTCTTCAATTCTTGCCCATGTTTTGGAAGATTGAGAAGGGAAACTCACTAGGTCTTCATCCTAGAGGTAAGATTCTACACCCTAACCCTCAATTTTGAATTTTGTGTAGAAATGGATAATAAGCAAGATAATTTTTGGGCAAGAGGGTTGGTTATTTTACATGCATGTGTTATCAAGGGGTGTGGAAAGATTGTTGAGCTAAAAATGGTAAAGGTTGGGTTGTGGGATGATGGAATCCTCCATAAAAGGATCTTGAAACCTTAATGCACATCTAGTGTTTGATAAAATGCTCAAATGAGCTAGAACCATGATCATCTTCCTAATTTTGGTTTAATTTGTTATATTTCTAAAATAGATTGAAGTTGCTAAGAATTTCGGAACATTTAGAGTGTAAGGAAGCTCAAGTGAGGTATGTTGGCTAAACTCTTCTTTAAGAGTTGGAATTCTCATTATCCTTGTGAGTTCCGAGAAGTTGATTATAAATCGAGTATTTCGATAAGTTTTGTGATGAAGATATATGTTCAATTCGTATTTCAAATGCTCTTATCATATTGCATTATAAATTGAGAATGTGTCCCAAACTATGGATTACGTATCCACATGTTATAATTTCTAGTCGTGATTTATGTGAAAGGTATTATGCCAAGTTGTGTAGATATTGTGATTGAGATACACTTCCACCCGCATACATTGGGGTGAGGCGGCATGACCGCTTTGTGTGGGGATTATGGTATAGATATTGTGATTGTGATACACCTCCACCCGCATATATATTGGGGTGAGGCGACATGACCTCTTTGTGTAGGGATTATAATATTGTGGAACTGCACCTCCACCCGCTTACATTGGGGTGAGGCGGTACGGCTGCTTTGTGTATAGTTTTGGTATTGTTGTGGCACCACCACCCGCATACATTGAGGTGAGGCGGCAGGGCCGCTTGATTAGAGTTGTGGTATTGTACGTACACCTCCACCTGCATACATCGGGTGAGGCGACGGGGCCGCTTTGTGTGAAGATGGTTACATAAGATCCCATCTTAAATCCTATAAGTGTTGTTGATAGCTTTTAATAAGCTTGATATGGTTGAAACAGTTATCTATATTATTCTATTGCTGCACTGGTTTATCAGAATTATCTTGTATTTCTAAATTCTTAAATTGGTGTTTAGTTTTCATACTAGTACTATTCGATGGTACTAACGTCCCTTTTGCCGGGGGCACTGCATCTTTAAATGGATGCAGGTGGTTCCACAGTAGGATACATTGATCAGTGATAGCAGTACACCTTCTTCACAGCTGACTTGGTGAGCCCCACTTCATCCTGGGGTCATGTATCTTTTGATCTTTATGTATTAAGGTTGAGGTATAGCCGGGGCCTTGTTGCCAGCATTATCAATGTTACTCTTCTTTATCTATAGAGGCTCCGTAGACATAGTGTGGGTTGTGTATTAGTGCTGGAGAAAGACAAACTATATTATGTTGTGGATGTATTACTTGTGCATTTGAGACTTTAAAAATGATGAAACAATTGGAAATGAATTGGTAATTGCAGACATGACCAATTTATTATTTAATTAAGGAAAATATATATTCTCTTTATTCATGAATGAGTTTGGGTAGAAGGAATCTAACATGCTTGCTTGGTCGGGTTTACTCGGTTGAGTGTCGGTTGCGCTCCTCGGTTTTGGGGCGTGACACAGACCCTCAGCTCCAAGATTAGAAGAGTTACTTACCTCAAACAAGATGAATACAATGCCGAGCAAGCTAAACAATGCTCCAGAAATCCCATTATGCGCATATCAACTCCTGAACGACTCAAATCCAGCCACAATAAATTTGATTCAGTCCACACAATTATAGGAATTAATTCCATAACAAAATACTAATATTTTCCCATAAAATCTGAAATTACACTCCAAAATTCATCTCAAAATCCGATAAAACTCACAAAATCCGAAAACCCATCCAATTACAAGTTCAACCACACTAATTCCACTCAATTCCGACTCCAAATCGATGTTCAAAACTCAAAAACTTATATTATGAACTTTAGGCCAACACCCCCAATTTCCTCTTTAAATTCATCAACCAATTCTAAAAATGAAGATAGGTTCATGGAATATAATCACAAGGGAGTTAAGAACACTTACCCCGTGTTGTGTAGAAAAGTTCCTCTCCAAAATCGCCCAAACCGAGCTCCAAAATCCGAAAATGGGGAAAAATCACGAACCCTCGAACTTAAAGGGTTCTACCCAGCACTTTCGAAGATGCGTACAAGAGGTCGCACATGCGACCCTCGTTTCTGCGAAAAATAACTCGCTTCTGCGAGAATAGCTTGGCCAGCCCAGATCACTTTTGTGATGCCTAGGACTGTACCTGCGGTCGCGCTTTTGCGCAACAGGCACCGCACCTGTGAAGACCCTCGCTTCTGCGTGTGTAGTGTCGCTTCTGCGACCATCGCACCTGCGAGCCCTTTTCCGCAGGTGCGATCACATCAGAACCAACAAATCTTCAGCAATTCTTCAACTTCGAACCTTGCTCCGTTAACCACCCGAAAACAACCCGAGGTCCCTAGGACCTCACCCAAACATACCAACAAGTCTTATATCCCAATACAAACTTAGTTGAACTCTCAAATCACCTCAAATAACTTCAAAAATACGAACTACACACGGATTCAAGCCTATTGAACTTCGAAATTTACAAATTCTACAAACGACGTCGAAACCTATCAAATCATGTATGATTGACCTCAAATTTTGCACACAAGTCACATTTGACATAACTAAGAAATTCAAATTTCCAGAATCAAATCCGGCCCCAATATCAAAAAGTCAACCCCCCGGTCAAACTTCCCAAAAATTCGACTTTCGCCATTTCAAGTCTAATCCCACTACGAACCTCCAAATAATTTTCTAGACACGCTCCTAAGTCACAAATCACCATACAGAGCTACTGGAATCATCAAAATTCAAATCCAAGGTCGTTTACACAGAGATCAACATCCGGTCGACTTTTTCAACTTAAGCTTTCCATTTAAGAGACTAAGTGTCTCATTTCACTCTAAATTCTCTCCGGACCCGAACTAACTAATCCGATAAGTCATACAACAGCTATAAAGTACAAATGGAGCAGTAAATAGGGGAACGGGGCTGTAATACTCAAAACAACCGGCCGAGTCATTACATTCTTCTTTTTAGGTCAGGTTGGACCAATGGGTCGACTTATACATGTGAGTTTGATAGATCTAGAGTGGGATTTGAATTCGTCCAATAGAATGAGACACATTATTAAAATTTATAATATTTTTAATTAGTTTTTTGGACTGTTAGTTTTAAGGTTAGGTTTGAGCGAAAACATTAATAGTGTTTACCCTTAAAATTGGATAATAATTAAACTTATAATGTGATTCTGAGGACACGTGATTTCACTTAATACCAATTGATAAATATGAAGATTAATAACAGAAATGAACTATAAAGTAAAGTAAACCAGTGTTAGAATGGAACTCGGCCCTCGAGTTTGGATACACTCAAACTTATTGATGCAAGAACAATTAAAATATAACAAACTGAAGAACAATAGTATAAACGAGAAAGAGAATTATATTGCTTTGATATGTGTGAACAATGTCCTACAAATGATTAGAACCCCCCTTTATATAGTAGAAGAATTTCACCTATGGTATAATTCTAATTACAGAAGAAAATCCTATGATTAGCTAATTAACCGTTTCTGATTTGATCCATTCCGAGATTTACGCCATGATCCTGGACTAGTCACGGATATCTCGCCTTTCTGTTATTGTGCTATCTTCGATCTTGCTTGATGTCTGTCTCATTTGGCTTTGATCGCTACTAGCCTCAATCTCGACAGATACCTCAATTCCGAACTCGGTACCTTATCCTCGTGATTTAGTCTGTTCCGTTACGAGGCCATTCTTCGATGCAACCTCTCGGTCTCGGTCAAATAGTAAAAGCGGGTGGGCTCGATTTTACCCGTATACAGATAGTCCCCTCGTTTTTTAGAGTGTAATGACAAGAAATGAATTGAGCCTTCGATTTTCTACCTCGACCTATCATGACATCATCCTCATGACGTAAGCGACGGGAGTGAACAAAATGTCCCGTCAGTACAATTCCCCAAGTTATTAATTAATGTCAGTTGGTGGTCGGACACTAGTGCCTTTGAACCGTCACCGTGAATCCAATAAATAGACCCCTTTCTCATTGATTCAAACTTTACTTTCACTTCCTTCTAATCTCCAAAGCTTTTACATCTCTTAAGTTCTTCCCTTCTACAAATCTTCAGGTTTTGCTGTTAATCCTTTCTCAAACGTTAAGTCCTATTATCTTCCTATTCTTTAAACTCACACTAAAATGGCAAAAACATCGAAAATGGTACCACAAAAAGAAGCCACTTGATCTTCTCAACCGGCCGGCGGGAAAATGCCGGTAGAACCCCGTCTTGAGGAATGCATTCCTGGGGGGTGCGCGCTAAACTCCGATTTCAAGACCAATAAAGCCTCATCGATTCCTGGTCGATGCGAGCCAATGTCGAGGTATATGTGCTCGATAATTTAGGGATACCTTAAGCAGGTAAAGAAAGACTGCAACTGGGAGGGCAAAGAGGTGGTGATCCCGACCCCCGAATAAGACATCACCACCTATGTGGAAGGGTTTCTAAGTGTTTACACTTACCCTTTCATGCTGGGCCCCCTCGACCCCGTCATCATTGAGTTTTGGTGCCAATATCAAATAACCCTAGGCCAAATCCATCCTTCCTTTTGGCGAATTGTCATTCTGCTCCGATTCTTCGTGAGCAGAGTTGAGGGGCTCCCTTTCACCCTCGATCACCTTATCAGATTGTATAGCCCCCGCCTCTATCGAGGCAGGTTAATAAAACTCCAATGTCGGGCTACCAAAGTGTTGTTCTTGAGCATAGACGAGGACAAGGATCGAGGCTGGATGGGCCGATTCGTTCGAGTGAGGAATTCCGACCTAATCACATCAGAGAAGATGCCATTTCCCGAGAAATGGAAAATGAATGGTAAGTACCGTCTCACTGTTAGCTTCCATGTATTATTTGTTCCTTTGTATTTTCTCATTGATATCTTTTTCCATGATGTAGTGGTCGTTTGGATGCCCCGTGCGATTCCCGACCTTGAGAGCTGGGTCCTGAACCTGGCCTCGACCTCTACATATGCCAAGCCCTCATGGCGTGATTTAGCAAAGGGCCGATGGGAGGCCAAGAATCATGGTAAGCCCACTTTTTGTGTATTTGATGATTTGATTAAGATGCCCTTCTTCTACTTATTCAATTTTCTCGTGTACAGGTCTGGGCAAGGATGCGGTCATGAGGCCCCGTCTGGTGAGGAGGGGAATTGACCCTGGTTCTGTAGCCGGCGGAGGATAAGAAGAGGAAAAGGACCTTAACCTCCGAGGATCCAAAGCCTAAGAAGAATTTGGTTCGTAAGCTGAAGAAAGACATTGTTGCCCTGCATGCGGATGTGATTCAACGGCTAAGGGAGGAAGAAGATGAAGATGAAAACGATGGCTCGGAACTGGTGGCCCGAGTGAAAAAAACCATCGAGGCCCCAAAGGCCGCTGAGTCGGTGGTGGTTGAGGAGATTCCGCCTCGAGCCGAGGGGGTCTTGGAAAAGGACTCGGGCAAAGTCCCCGAGTCATCGAAGATCGAAGATGCCTCCCGCCGAGATGAGCAAAAGGCGGTATGTCTGAAGGGGTTGGCTCTGAGGCCTTTCACAGCGAGGAGAACGCCCCAAGTGGCTCACTTGGGGCAATAGATATTGGAGACTCGCCGATTCTCCCTACATTTTACGAGGAGGCAATTCAGGAGGCCCAAGCTACGAGGACTCCCAAAGTAGACGGGGCCCATGGAGGGGATGACCCCTTCCGTGGTTACTTTATCGGGGTCGAGGATGCTATTGACCTGAGTGAAGCATCGAGTCTCCTCGATGAGGCTCAACAAGCCTTGAATTGGGTGAGTCTCAACTCCCTTTGTCAATATCATACTTAGTTTATTTCTTTCTTCCTGTCTAATTTCCTTTCTTTTTTCTGTATAGGCTTTGGTACTCCATCAGGAGGCATTTTTAAAGTCCCGAGCAGAGCTGAGCCGATGTGAGGCCGACCTTCGAGGGCTCACGGATGAGAGAAATGCCCTTAAACTTCTCAGTGGGCAAAAAGAAGAGGAGATCAAGGACCTCCGAGCCGAGTTGGCCAAGGCTCACCAAGATCAGACCAACCTGATCGAGCAGGTAATTAAAATCTTAAAAGCTCATGGGCTCGATTCGGGAATGGTGTATAATATTTCAATCTCACAGCTACAGCAGAAGGTCGATAGGATCGAGCAGTTCCGCGAGGAGGTCAACATGATAAAGGCGGAGACCTTGGGGTGGAAAGAAAGTATGGACCGCTTTGTTGCTGAAAAAGAGGCTGCTCGAGCCCAATTGTCATCGGTCGAAAGTCATCTTCGAGGCATGAAGGAGAAGAGCTCAGCTCAGGCAAAGAAAATAGAGGAGCTCGAGGCTCGGTTGGCTTTTGAACTTGCAAAGGCCAAATCTGAAGCCGAAAAGGCAAAGGCCGAGACAGAGGCGATCGTGGCTGTCTACCGGGCCAATGCTGAAGTCGCTCAATTCCAAGCGAGAGAGACAGTCGAGATCGCTCAAACTCGAGCATATTGGATTGCTAAACTCGCCAAATGCTAATCTCGGAGGGAAACCCTCGAGGAGATCCACGCTCGAGGTTTCGATCTTACCGATGAGATAATAAAGGCTAAAGAGCATGAATCTAATGCTAGAGCGCTGGCTTCTTCCGATGATGATGATGATGATGGCAGCAAGAGCGGGTATGAGAATGGGGAGGATCTCGATGGAGAAGAATCTTCCCCTGAGGAAAATTAGGAATCTTAGGCTTTTTCTTTTTTTGATTTTTTTGTGTGGGACCCTGATCGGTCATTGTAAATATCTTCGTATATATAAAAGATATTTTTTTCTCTTTGACTTGTATTTATTCTATTTCCTGCCTTGTGAAAATTCTATTTAATTCATGCCTTCATGCCTTATGGAGATTTTGCTCACAAGTTTGGGACTTTAGGCAACTAGACCGAAGTCGGATCAGTGTAGTCTTTAAAATCGAGTGAGTACTTGCTCGAACTCAAAGTAGAGTGACCCTTAGGTTTTAGTTGAGTAAGGACAATTTCTCAAACTCAAAAAATAAAATGGTCCTTAGGCTCTTGAATTAAGCCGATATGGCCTCAAAAGAATGGCTTTTCCCCTTTTTCGGCTTGAAAAATTAATCATAAAAATTTATCATGACTTAGCACGAGATGAATTTGTACCCATTAGGTTTTTCGAGGATTGGTGCTACCGAAATCCTTTACTTTGTTATGCCTTAGCACAAAATTGTCCGAGATTTCAAACAATTCGATACCCTTTAGGATTTTTCGAGGGTCGATATTATCGAGACCCTTAGTAATTCAGCCGAGGGTTGCCTATTTTAACCGGTTTATGAGAATATTTGAAGGCTTGTTTTATAACAGAATTCGGACGTCTTCGAATAGTGTTAATTTGGACGTAGCCTTTAGTTTGGGATTTGCCCCTTAGGCTTATTTCCCTGCTATACTTCGAACAGTGTCAGTCCCCGAGTGGGGTGGCCGTGGCCTATAAAATCGAGGATTACCTTTTTAAGGTCTTACGATTTCGAGGTTTAGTAATTCGATCATGTCAATTTTTTGGACGGCAGTCCCCGAGTATAGGGTAAATTGTTTGAACTTCGGTTGTGATCGTCCCTTAAGCCAGTTTCCACAATAGATCATAAGTATGAAATTGTAAAGTATAAATTTCTCTAAGGCATGGAACATCTGGTAAGGAAAAATACTTCTTTCAATAGATTATACATGCATACATGTTTTGCCATTAGGGCTCGAGTAATTTGCATGGACACGGTTCATTTGACCGTTTGGCCCTTTACCTATCGAGACCCTATCGACACGAAGTATTTTCCTTGTAACTATCCGAGGGTGATGCCCCCCAGTATTCGAGGTTGATTGTAAAGGAGCCTCAGATACTGTTGAATTGCTCTAAGTTAGCACGAACAATGGTTGCCTCGTTAAAAACCTCGCCGGAAAAACCCATTTGGGACAAAAACTGATCTAAGAGAAAAAGAGTGCAACGCGTGCTTTTAGACCTAAGGACTTTGTGTTTGAATAATCCTTTGGTGTCTTCGATTAAACACCTACAAATGGTTAGTATAAAATATAAACGAAAATAGAGAAGGTCGTACCTTAGCAGTAATATTGTTTGAGGAGTGATATATTCCAATTGTTTGGTAATTGTTTCGACGTTCATCGTGCCAAGTTTGTAAGATCCCTTTCCATTGATATCGAGGGCCTGATACGGTCCCTCCCAGTTCGAGCCAAGTTTTCCTTCATTTGGGTCTCGAGTATGGAGGGCGACCTTCCTCAGAACCAAGTCCTCAATTTTAAAGTGTCGAAGATTGGCTCTTTGATTGTAGTACCTTTCGATCCGTTGTTTCTGTGCGGCCATTCCAACGAGGGAGGCTTCCCACTTTTCATCTAGTAATTTGAGGCTTGTATTCATAGTCTCGTGATTTGACTCTTCCGTTGCATATCGAAACCTGACGCTAGGTTCCCCGACTTCAACCGGGATTAAAGCTTCGGCGCCATGTACTAAAGAGAATGGTGTTTCCCTGTACTGGATTTTGACGTTGTTCGATACGCCCAAAGGACTTCGGGAAATATTTCTCTCCATTTTCCCTTAGCGTTGTTCAATCTTTTCTTTAGATTTTGAATGATGGTCTTGTTTGTCGATTCGGCTTGTCCGTTCCCACTAGGATAATATGGCGTCGACATGATCCTTTTTATTTTGTGATCTTCGAGAAACTTTGTCACTTTGCTGCCGACTAATTGCTTTCTATTGTCGCATATGATCTCGACAGGCATCCTGAATCGGCATATAATGTGGTCCCAGATGAAGTCTATGACTTCTTTCTCTCTAATTTTCTTGAAAGTCTGGCCTTCAAAACACATAGAGAAATAGTCAGTCATAAACAAAATAAATTTAGCTTTACCTGGGCCGATGGTAGAGGATCGACGATATCCATTCCCTATTTCATGAATGGCCATGGGGATAAGACTGAGTGAAGTTTCTCTACGGGTTGGTGAATCATCGGCGCATACCTTTGACATTTGTCGCACTTTCGAACAAACTCTTTTGTATCCTTTTCTATATCGGCCCAATAGTATCTTGCTCTAATGACTTTGTGAACCAATGATTTGGCACCGCAATGATTTCCGCAGGTGCCCTCGTGGATTTCTCGTAGGATGTAGTTGGTATCTCCTGGTCCCAAACATATTGCCAATGGTCCATCGAACACCCTTCTATGTAGTGCTCCATCTTCGATCAATGTGAATCGTGCGGCCTTCGTACGTAGAGTTCTTAATTCCTTAGGATCTGATGGAATCTTCCCGTTCTTTAGGTACTCTATATATTTGTTCCTCCAATCCCAGATCAGACTTGTGGAGTAGATTTCGGTGTGGCCTTCTTCGATTACTGACCTTGAAAGTTGTTCGACAGTCCCCGAGCTAATCTCGTTGTCTTTGACTGATGACCCTAAATTTGCAAGGGCATCAGCCTCACTATTTTGTTCTCGAGACACATGCTGTAGGGTCCATTCTTTAAACCAATGTAGAGTCACATGTAGTTTGTCCAAGTACCTCTGCATTCGATCTTCTCGAACCTCGAAGGTTCTGTTGACTTGGTTTACCACAAGCAGGGAGTCACATTTGGCCTCGATGACCTCTGCTCCCAAACCTTTAACTAGCTCGAAACCTACAATCATGGCCTCATACACGACCTCATTATTAGTTAACTTGGAATTTTTGATAGCTTGTATAATTGTAATACCAGTGGGCGGCTTCAAAATGATGCCTAGCCCGGACCCTTTCACGTTCGAAGCGCCGTTTGTGAAGAGGGTCCACACCCCCGATAATGTACCCGACTTTAATAATAGTTTCTTTTTGACCTCGGGTACGAGGGCTGGCGTGAAGTCAGCCACGAAGTCCGCTACGATTTGAGACTTGATGGTCGTTCGGGGTTGATATTCGATATCGTACCCACTAATCTCGACGGCTAATTTGGCTAATCGGCCCGAAAGTTCGGCCTTATGAAAAATATTGTGAAGGGGATAAATAGTCACCACACAGATTGGGTGACACTGAAAATATGATTTTAATTTCCTAGAGGCGCTTATTAGGGAAAGCGCTAATTTTTCTAAGTGTGGGTATCGGGTCTCAGCCTCACCTAAATTTCGACTAACATAGTAAATAGGAAATTGCGTACCTTGCCCTTCTCTAACTAGGACCCCATTTACCACGATTTTCGAGACTACTAAGTACAAGTAGAGTTGCTCGTCCGCTTTTGGAGTATGAAGCAGTGGTGGGCTCGAGAGGTACCGCTTTAATTCTTCCAATGCTTGTTGGTATTCCGGGGTCCATGCAAAATTATTCTTCTTTTTGAGCAGTGAGAAGAACCTGTGACTTCTATCTGAAGACCTCGAGATGAATCGTCCTAGGGCGGCTATGTGCCTGTTAATCTTTGTACGACCTTAACATTGTCCACGACTGTGATGTCTTCGATTGCCTTGATCTTATCGGGGTTGATTTCGAACCCTCGATTTGATACCATAAAGCCGAGGAACTTGCTCGAGCCGACCCCGAATGCACATTTCTCCGGGTTAAGTTTCATGTAGTATTTTCTTAGTATATCGAAGGTCTCCTACAAATGTGTCAAATGGTCCTTTGCTCGCAGGGACTTAACTAGTATATCATCAATATAAACCTCCATTAATTTACCTATTTGTTCTTCGAACATTCGATTTACTAAGCGTTGATAAGTGGCACCAGCGTTTTTAGTCCAAATAGCATTACATTATAACAATAGGTGTCGTACTTAGTGATGAACGAAGTCTTTCCATGATCTTCCGGGTTCATTTGTATTTGATTGTACCCGAAGTAGGCATTGAGAAAACTAAGGATCTCGTGGCCAGCCGTGACATCGATCATGCGATCGATATTCGGCAGAGGAAAAGAGTCTTTAGGACATGCTTTGTTTAAATCTTTATAGTCTACGCACATTTTAAGTTTATTTCCCTTTTTAGGGACTACGGTTACGTTTGCTAACCATTCGGGATATTTTACTTCCCGAATGGATCCTATTTTGAGAAGTTTGGCTACCTCGTCCTTGATGAATGCATGTTTTACCTCGGACTGGGGCCTTCTCTTTTGTTTTACCGGGCAGAACTTTGGGTCCAAGCTCAGTCGATGTATAGTGATCTCCGGCAGGACCCCTGTCATATCTAGGTGAGACCAAGCAAAACAATCCATATTATTTATAAAAAATTTAATGAGTTTTTCCCTGAGCTCGGGGGTTAACCCTGTACCCAGGTATACCTTTCAATTGGGTAGATGCTCGATCAGTATGACTTGCTCCAGCTCTTCGACTGTCGATTTGGTGGCGTCGGAATCCTCGGGGATTATGAAGGATCGAGGGGTCCAGTAGTCATCGTCCTCATCCGTTCCCTACTTCTCCGACTGAGTTGAGGCTGGTGGCTATGGTTGCTATTTAGCTTCCTATTTTCGTTTGGACTCTGATCCCTTTATTGACGAAAGCGCTGATACCGGTATTACTTCGTCGATCACGAACATCTCTTTGGCAGCATGTTATTCCCCATACACCATTTTTACTCCATCCGGTGTTGGAAACTTCAGCATTTGGTGAAGGGTTGAGGGGACCGCCCTCATGTTATGAATCCAGGGTCTTCCAAGCAGTGTGTTGTATCTCATATCGCCCTCGATCACATGGAAATTTGTTTCTTGAATAGTTCCGGCTACATTTACTGGTATGATGATTTTACCTTTAGTTGTTTCACTCGCCATGTTGAAGCCACTGAGAATCCGAGCTGCGGGTATAATCTGATCTTGTAGGCTGAGCTGCTCTACGACCCTCGATCGAATAATATTGGCCAAGCTTTCTGGATCAATTAAAACACGTTTAACCTGAATTTTATTCATAAGGATAGAGATTACCATAGCATCATTGTGGGGTTATGAGATCCCTTTTGCTTCCTCATCATTGAATGATAAAGTGCCTTCTGGAACATAGTCTCGAGTTCGTTTTTCCCTGGTGATTGATACTTTAGTGCGTTTGAACACGAGCCTTTATGGAATATCGACCCCACCAACGATCATGTGAATCACGTGTTGTGGTTCTTCCTGCTCGTTTTTCCTATTTGCATCCCTGTCTCTGAAATGGTTTTTAGCTCTGTCACTCAAGAATTCTCGAAGGTGACCCTCGTTGAATAGACGGGCCACCTCCTCCCTTAGTTGTCTGTAGTCTTCGGTTCTATGACCATGTGTACCATGGTATTTGGATATTTGATTGGGGTTTCTTTGGGATGGATAGATTTGTAGGGGTATGGGTCATCTAGTATCTTTGATTCTCCCAATGGCTGACACAATACCTGATGCGTCAATGCTAAAGTTGTATTCTGATAATTGTGGTGCTTTTGTGGGATCAGCATGTTTATCGAAGCCACTTTTGCTCATGAGCCCTCGAGAGCTCTGTCCTCGATTGTTCCTTCGATCATTTCGGGTGGGATTGTGTCCTAGTCCGTTGTTTCTATGATCTGCGTTGTATAGTTGATACCGATATCTGTTCGACTGGGGTTCTCCGTTGATATCCCTTTGAGTTCTGCCAACGGGCCTGTTTGGATAAATAGAACCGAAATGGGTCCCCAATTGATCATCCTCGACCCTGATCTTTGACTAGTACCGATTATGTACATCGGCCCAGGTTACCGCTGGATATTCAGTTAAATTCTGCTTTAACTGTCGTGATGCCACCGAACTTCGTTTGTTCAAACCTTGAGTAAAGGCTTGAACAGCCCAATCATCTGTGACCAGAAATAGTTCCATATGTTCCATCTGGAATCGAGATATGAATTCCCTCAACAATTCGTTGTCTTTTTCTTTCACCTTGAAGAGGTCTGACTTCCTAGTCGCAACCTTTATTGCTCTGGCATGTTCCTTTACGAAAGAGTCTGCAAGCATGGCGAAGGAATCGATGGAATTAGGCGGAAAATTGCGATACCATATCATTGCTCCTTTCAACAAGGTTTCCCCAAATTACTTCAGTAGAACAGATTCAATCTCATCATCTTCCAAGTCATTCCCTTTTATTGCGCATGTATAAGAAGTGACATGCTCATTAGTGTAACGACCCGGCCGGTCGTTTCGAGAGTTATAACTCCGTTTTCCCCATTCCTACTTCTTTTTGGTATTATTCAGCTATATTATGTTATATCGGGTTAATGGGTTCGATTCCGGAAGGAACTCGGAGTGAAATGAGACATTTAGTCTCATAATTGGAAAAAAAATTGAGTTAGAAAGTGGACCAGATATGGACCTATGTGTAAACGAACTCGGATTTGAATTTTGATGATTCTAATAGCTCTGTATGGTAATTTTGGGCTTAGGAGTGTGTCCGGAATATTATTTGGAAGTCTGTAGAGGAATTAGACTTGAAATGCCGAAAGTTTTATTTTTGAGAAGTTTGACCGGGGGGTTGACTTTTTGATATCGGGGTCGGAATCTGATTCTAAAAATTAGAATATATCTGTTATGTCATTTAGGACTTGTGTGCAAAATTTGAGGTCAATTGGACGTGATTTGATAGGTTCTGGAGTTGTTTGTAGAAATTAGAAATTTCAAAGTTCATTAGGCTTGAATTGGGGTGTAATTCATGGTTTTAGCATTGTTTGAGGTGATTTGAGGATTCGACTAAGTTCGTATGATGTTTTAGGACTTGTTGGTATATTTGGTTGAGGTCCCGAGGGCCTCGGGTGAGTTTCGGATGGTTAACGGATCAAAAATTAAACTAGAACAGCTGCTACAATTTCCTTCTGTTGGAAATTGCTTCTGCACAGAAATCGAGCCCAGATGTGAGCCCAGATCGAGCTCAGGGTCGAGGGCCACGATCGAAGGCATGATCGAGCCCAGGGTTGAGCGCCACGGTCGAAGGCCGGGTCGAAGACACAATCGAGGGCCAAGATCGAGGGGCAAGACCGAGGACCAGGATCGAGGACCTCGATCGAAGGCCAAGATCGAGGCAGAACCGAGGATGTCTGGGAAGAATTATAAAAACAGGGACTTCGTCCCATTTGCCATTTTTGACAAATTGGAGCTTGAGAAGAGGCGATTTTTGATATATTTTCAAGGAAAATTTGAGGTAAGTCCCTTGTGATCATTTCTACTCCATAATATTAAATTATCATCGAATAATCCGACTAGATTACATGATTTTGAGGTGTAAATCGGAGATTGGAACTTAGAAATTTGGAAATAAGATTTGTAGATTTGAGGATCGAGTTGAGGTCTGATTTTGGTAAAATTGGTATGGGTAGACTCGTGGTTGAATGGGCTTTCGGATTTTGTAACTTTTTTCGGGTTCCGAGACATGGGCCCCACGGGCAATTTTTGAGCTAATTTTCGGATTTTTATGGAAAAATCATTATTATCTTGTGGAATTAATTCCAATGAATTTTATTAACTGAAACGAATTATTTGTGACTAGATTCGAGGCATTCGGAGGCCGATTTGCGAGGCAAAGGCATAGCAAAGTAAAAAATTTCACGTTTTGAGGTAAGTAACGATTGTAAATCTAGTCCTGAGGGTATGAAACCCCGTATTTTGTATCATTCTACTATTTTTAGTGACGTACATGCTAGGTGACGAGCGTGTGGGCGTGCACTGTTGGGTATTTGTGACTTGGTCCACCCCGTAGCAACTGTAAAATTGCATACTTTGTTGAAACCATTGATACTTATATGTTTTAGATAGATTCTCCGTAAATTGGGCTGAATGCCATGTTTGGGCCTTGCTCCAATGCTGTTTGGAGCCTTAGGGGCTGTTTTTTATCATCCTCTCACTGTTTTCGATTGAAAATCTATACTCAGTCATGTTTATACTTGTTTACCCCATAACTCAGTTTTATGACTCTATTTTGATGCATATAAATGTTTTGGGCCGAATGCCCTATTTTACTAAAATGCCCGAGTGGCCTGATTTGTGAGGAAGAGTGTGGATCGGGGCTGCCCGCCAGCAGCATACTTTATGATTGAGTGAGGCCGAGGGCCTGATTTGTGAGGATGAGTGTGGATCGGGGCTGCCCGCCTGCAGTATACTTTATTATTATCGCACGTGAGTTTTCCGTGCAGATTATAGCGCTTGGGCTGAAGGAGCCCCTCCGGAGTTTGTACATACCCCCAGTGAGCACAGGTACCTACTGAGTGCGAGTGCCGAGTTCTGAGTGACTGGGAGGCAAGAGTGATTGTGAGGTATGCCCGAGTGGCAAGAGTGATTGTGAGGTATGCCCGAGTGGCAAGAGTGATTGTGAGGTATGCCCGAGTAGCACGAATGACTATGAGGTTTGCCCGAGGGGGTGTATATGAGTGATGTTTTGTCCGAGGGGTTGTTTATGATTTCATCATTTTTGCTCACCTTTGCATTGAGCCTTTGTTTGAAAAACTGTTGGAAAAATGTATTTAAATGATTTTTTTGGAACTGGGTTTAAACGAGATGTTTGATTCAAATCCTGATTTTTAAGAGCATGTAGTATTTTACTGAGATTTCCTGATATGAACGTTATATGCTTTATTGCTCATCACTACTGCTCAGTCTTTATTTATTGTTGTTACTTACTGAGTTGGCGTACTCACGTTACTCCCTGCACCTTGTGTGCAGATCCAGGTGTAGCTGGACACGGTAGCGGTTATTGAGTGTTCTGGTTGCAGATTTTCTTGGAGATAGCAAGGTAGCTGTTTGGCGATCGCAGCCCCTGCTCTTCTCCCTCTTATCTTCCTCTAGTTGTATTTAGCTATTTTTCGGGCTGAGTTAGCCTTGATATTGTTAGATAGATTGTAGTATATGCTCATAACTAGTGACACCCCGATGTCGGGCTTTTCTTTTCCGCACTTCTGTATTTCTTTGATTTGAACTCTTTAAATGGAGGTTTTATGTTAAATAACCTTGAAATTATCTTTGAAATGAAAATATCATTTTGTTTTGTAAATGAGTCGGCTTTCCTAGTTCCACGATAGACGCCATCACGACAGAGGTTAGTTTTGGGTCGTGACAATAAGGGTCGGTGGTCCCATTGTACTTAGGAATTTCTGGCATTCGGAATTTCTTCAGAATGGGTTTCGGAGCAGCACTTGGAGGGAAAGACTTTTGTACGGATTTCTTTGAATTCATACCATTTAGAATCGGCGGTGCCCCCAATATTTGGTCAACCCGGGAGTTGTATGTCTCTACTTTCTTGTCATTTGCCTCAATTTTCTTTTCTCCCGATTCAATCCGTTTAGTGAGCTCCTCGAGCATTTTCATAATGGCGGGGTCAGTCCCCGATTTATTGGCGTTCGACCTTTCCGGTGCTCGTTCCTGCGAACGACTTATGGTTCGATCTTACTCGGTGTTCGGTGATGATTTTGTAGTTGTGCTATAGCGGCTTTTTGAGCTTGTAACATTTCGAATATCAATTGGAGGCTAACTCCACTATCTTCTCTGCCCTGCGTACCTCGACCACCTGATCGAACTTCCCTGCGTACGCTATCTTCGGGATCAATGCCCAAATTTGCATTTAGGGCGACATGTGAACTGACATCGATGAGATTTGCAATTGGTGCTCCCTCGAGGTAAGCCTGAGGCGCCTCGATCCCTGGGGCGGCTATATCATCATTTTCCCCGTGAAATCTGAGGCCGTTGTCACCATGTGTAGGCGCTGCTTGTGAGTTTGACATATTTATCCTGAAAAGAAATATTCTTACGAGAACAAGTGTAAAGCAGTGTGTATTATCGGAATCAGTATTAAGAAATCACTATTATCCTTAGCCCCACGGTGGGCGCCAAACTGTTTGGCCTTAAAATTGAATAACAATTAAACTTATAATGTGGTTCTAAGGACACGTGATTTCACTTAATACCAATTGATAAATATGAATATTAATAACAGAAATAAACTATAAAGTAAAGCAAACCAGTATTAGAATGGAACTCAGCCCTCGAGTTTGGATACCCTCAAACTGATTGATGCAAGAACAATTAAAATATAACAAATTGAAGAACAATAGTATAAACGAGAAAGAGAATTATATTGCTTTGATATCTGTGAACAATATCCTACAAATGATTAGAACCTCCCTTTATATAGTAGAGGAATTTCACCTATGGTATAATTCTAATTACAGAAGAAAATCCCATGATTAGCTAATTAACCGTTTCTGATTTGATCCATTCCGAGAGTTATGCCATGATCCTCGACCAGTCACGGATATCTCATCTTTCTGTTATTGTGCTATCTTCGATCCTTCTCGATGTCTGTCTCATTTGGTTTCGATCGCTACTAGCCTCGATCTCAATAGGTACCTCGATTCCGAACTCGGTACCTTATCCTCGTGATTTAGTTTGTTCCGTTACGAGGCCGTTGTTCGATACAACCTCCCGGTCTCGGTCAAATAGTAAAAGCGGGTGGCCCCGGTTTTAGCCGTATACAAACAGTAAGGGCAAATTTCGCTCAATAGGTGGACGGATGGTAATTTATACCAATTTTAATAGTTCAAGGACAATTTAGACCATTTTCGTTATATTAAAGATTTATATACTGGTAAATAAAACATAAAGAATCTTTTACGTTAAAAATCTTGTCAATTATTTAAGACAAAATTACAGAACAATACACTTCCTAAGTTGACCTTGCATTATTTTACCCTAATTATAAGTTTACAAATGTGTAGCCAAATATCAATCAGATCTTTTCTTTTCCCATTCCCTCTAACTATAACAACCTCATCTTTTTTTCGTCACCTACCTACCCCTATTGTAGCTCTCTCCTCGTTTTTCACCTATAAATATTTAATTTAATTAATAAAAAAGAATCATATACAAACAAAAGTGAAAACGGAATTCAGTTCCCCATTTTTAGTGTAGCCATTAATCGAGAGTCAACACTCATTCGTGCCTTCTCCCTTAATCAATACTTCTCCGAATTATTTTTTTTCAATTTTTTATTTTATATATCTTCAAGCGTGAAATATTTGTGAGTTTTTATTCTCTTTTTTCTCAAGTTTATACATACCTATCACAACTACAAAATGCAAAAATAGACGCGAGAAACCTAAAATCTCATCTCATTTAATGCTAATCTTGTTAAATTTCGAATATGATTTTGTGAGAAATTTGGAGTGGGTATTATTTGAACTTACTAGAAATAGTCTAAGTAGGTTGTATACAAAGTTTGAAGTTATTTGATGGAGATTTGGACTAGTTTTATACAAGAATTGCAAGTGAAAATCGTCCAAAAAGTTCATCAGAGATGCTTATACACTTTTATACAATGTTATACACTTTTATACAAAAAGGTACATTATGTATATAGTTTTATAAAAGTGTATAAAGATGTATAATCACAGTAGTGAAAATATTCGTGATACACTATGTATTATAGGTGTATAAGAAGAATGAGAAGAAGAAGAAGAAGAAGAAGAAGAAGAAGAAGAAGAAGAAGAAGAAGAAGAAGAAGAAGAAGAAGAAAATGCGAGAAATTCACCAAATACATGTAAATAATGTATCAACTTTGTATACAATAGTGTATAAGAGGTGGTTATACACTATTTATACATTATTATACAAATGAATCCATCAATTAATGGAGTTTCGCGGGTTCTTCTTCTTCCTTGGGCATCCTCTGAAATTTTACTCAAATCTAGATTAAATCTACTCCAAATCACTTGAAATTTAAGTTTTGAACTCCTCTTGATGATTCCAATCAATTGGGATAGCACACATTCCAAATAACTAACAAATCGGAAAATTCAATTTCTGAAATCGAATCTTTCATGACAATAAACACATTTCTCTCCATTCCAATGGAGGAAGTGATCTTTATATGACTCCAAATAATTAATTCTCTTGCAAATTGGTTTTTTTCTTCATCAAAATAGAGATTATCAGCTTTGAATCTGGAAGAAGAATTGAAGGAGAATAACAATGGTAGAAAAATTTTGGGGTGCAAAGGCGTGACAAGGGAAGAAGAAGAAGAAGAAAAAAAGTGTGGGCTAACTGGTAAAAAGTAATTTTCAGGTTATGTACAACCTTAGCTACACTGGATAAGGGCTTCAAACATGGGTCATTTTCTGATGGGTTGTTGGGCCAAGTGATCGGGGTAATTCTCCCATTATTTAAATAAAATGGTCCAAATGAAGCAAAGTTGTCAAGAGTTCGTTAAACCTTATTGGCACTAACTTGTTTTATTATTTATTTACTTTTTTATACTCACTATTTAGTATTGAGGTTTTAACTATTATTTTGGTTGTAGTCAAATCAAATAATTACCCGTTTTCTTTAATTTTCTTTTTCCCTCTTCTTTTATGCAAACTAAACAATGAGAACAAAAGTATAAGATTTTGGAAAACTACCAGCTATGTCCATTTATAAGCAGTTTATTATAAAAATTAACAAATTCATAAAATATTATTAATATTAGCCAACAATTACCAATATTAGCCAATTAGCTATTTGTAGCCAAAAAAGGTCAAAATTTTGCTTTCTTTTAAGTGGGTGTTATTAGAATAGATTGGGTACATCTTAAGGAGCTTGAATATTAGGATTTTTTTAATTGAAAATTCGAAGTAGTAGATGAGCATGAAAAAAATAATGATAGGTGTATCACACTATGTATCAAATGTATATCCATGAATAACCGTGTGTGAGATACATGTTTGATACATGTGTCGCAAAAGAATTTTTGAACTCGATTTTAATGACGAATTTTGATACCAAATCACCTCCAATCTTCCTTAGATTTTATATATTGACTCATCTATATGTTTTCAATGAATCTCAACCATACCCATCAAAAAGATCTTTTTTTGCTTAGATTTTTGAAATCTTGTACATATATAGTTTTTGGGCCAAATAGGTGTACGACCCCTTAAATTTGGCTCCAATTTCCATTTTGATACTTTAACTTAGCGTTTTTCCTATTGAACACTTTAATATTATATAAAGTGATCTATTGAACACTTTACTCATAACCAGTAAAAACAATAAGGTGTGTGTAATTCACAAATGAATGACTTAGCAAAAATGACAAATAAGAGAGAGACACGTGGCATTTGGGCCCAAATAGTCAAAAAGAAGTTTTGAAAACAAAAAAGATTTATTCTAAACACCCCATCCCACCGCCATCTTCTTCCCAACCACCCCCTTTCTTTTTTCATTTCATGGAATCCCACCACCCTAAGTACATCATTGTCCAGTACCCCAGCAAGCGTTGGGGGTAGCTTTCGGATATCAGTTTCATGGGCCTCTTGAGCCTTTGATTATTTACTACTTCAGTGAAGCTTAGATCTGTTAAAAATGAGGTGTCATCTGACATTCACTGCCTACCTGAAATAGGTTATTTTGACCAGAGGGACGCTAATATTATACTGGACTCAACTGTGTTCAAACCTATCTGCCCGCAGCTGAAATCAGTAATTCTTAGGCAGTATTAGGAAGATTAGTTGCTGAAATTATGTATACCTGATGGCGAAGTTTAATTGGATTCATAGTTGGATGTTGCATCGGAAGTTGAATCCACAAAAGGTGTGTATTAAAAGGCCAAGTACATCTAAGCTTCATGGGCTTCTTGAGGATTCTTTACCTTCTTGAAGTATTTACACGCATTCTTTGATGCATAATTCTGTCCATACCTTTCGCTGATATATGATTGAATGTCTTTGGCAGCTTCATCTGAAATGTGCAACCCATCTGTTCTGGTCTTCCATCGTTGTGGTATCAGAGATTCGTTCGTGTTCTGTCTATTACTGATTTCGTGGTTGGTGTGTAAATGTTAAAACCTTGATAAAATTTATTCCTGCAATAAAATTTATTAATTCCGGCAATAAAATTTATTGTCGTTCTTCTTCTGCTTTTAAAAAAGTCAATTTTGATTTAAACAAAAAAAAATATTATCTCAAACCCATTAAATTCACGCATATAAGAGGGGGTGAAATACAGCTCTCTTGCCATGTCAGCTTTTGTGTTTAATAGGCATACATTGATTTAGGTTGAAGTGTTCAATAGGTAATGGGCTTAGTTAAGGTGTCAAAATGGAAACTGGAGCCAAGTTTAAGGGGTCGTACACCTATTTGGCCTTTTTTGTATTTCATTACCTTATTTGCTACCTCATCCATGAAATTTCTTTTCCGTCTTGCATCTAATGTTGCTAATCACGCCTAAACATATGGAAGGAGATCTTTGCGTGTGATTCTTGGAGAGAAAAAACCTTATTTCTTTGGGTTTTTAATTTTTATATGTGCTTGGCTAGTTTTGATAAGTCTATGAATAATGGCTAGAGGTTGATAAGTTGGAACTTATTTGGGACATTTCTGTAAGATACCCTAAAATTTTTACCTTCCTAGCATTTATGTTTTTTAACCTTTTCTTTTTGTCTATAACTATCATTTCTTCGCGAGGAAAGAAGAAATAGAACCCATTATATGGCATTTGCCAATTCAGGGATCGTTTGATTTGCCTTCCTTAAACATTAATGCATGTATAGCTATGCATAAAATCCGGCATAACTTATTACAATATTTAGTTGGTGTTTTGGTCTCCGTATAAAATCTTGGACAACTTATACATTGATTGGTGGGTGTTTTGATTTCCGTATAAACTCTTGCACAATTTATACAATGTTTGAGTTAAGTTTTTTTATACCTATATAAAATAATACTTGTATTATATGCTGATGAGAAACTCTTTTTATGATTTTATGTGGGATAAAATGTGAAATAAGAATACGTGTATTAAATAATACACGAATTTAACTAATAAATGACAAAAATTACCCTTTCACTTTAGACTTAAATTCCTCTTCTTCTTCTTTTTTGTGTGTATGTAATACATGTATTAAGATTTGAGAGTTCGATTATATTGTATAGTGAGTTTTATATTGATACAATTCAATTGTTTTTTATTTGAACATATACTTTAGGCTACGATGACATCGATATTTCATTCTACCTTATATATATATATATATATATATATATATATATATATATATATATATATATATATATATATAAGCATGTCCAAAGTTGATGTACCAAAATAGCCCTAAATATTGATCGATTTTTATATTTGGTATTGTATAGAATTGTAAAATTTAATAATGTTATCTGACTAGAATCCTAAAACTTTATGGTGTGTGTCTAAAATTGCTGATTAAGAATGTTTTACTCCTTTTTTTTTTATTAAATTCAAACCACGAAAATGAACTCTATAATGCATTCCCTATTGAACTTGAATTAGAGCACAAACTATGAACTATGAATACGAACTCTAATTCCTATTTCACTGGAACTCTAAAATATTTCATATTTCGGTATTAGTATTTGAGTGAAAATAATTTTCTTCATTCAATGGGATTTAGACTTAAAGGTCATCTGTAAATTCTTTAATGAATATTAGTTTTAAAGTGTGGTGCTGCAGAAAGAAGTTAGCAAAACTCAGTAACTTCTCAAAGTTAGTGTATTTTTCTTTGAAATCGAAATGAGACCGAAAACATGTGTTTTTTACTCTTTCTTTGACATCTTTTTGTGCATGCAATTGATAGGTTTTCATGAGTTTTAATTTTGTTGTCGAATTTTAGTTCATTTATTTACAAAAATATTTTCAGTGTTGTTGTCAAATCTTTTACCATGCATGGATACAATGTTGATAGATCAAAATCCTCCAAAATTTTATTTTATTTTCAAATAAGATAATTGCCCGTAGATCAGAATTGTAACATTAAATTCCTAATATAAATTTGTATGGAATTCTAATACCAATCAAGGTGTCCTACTCATTATTGAAATTCTAAAGCGCCCTATATATACCAATTTTACATAGATAAGAACATTTGGTGCCATCTTTTACCATTATATATATGTCTATTATAAAAGCATGAACACAGTATTGAGAGACTAAAATAGCCTTAAAATTTCGATAAACTTATCATAAATCAATTGGTTATATTGGTAAAAAACACACTAAACTAATTATGAAGTTTTAAATAAATACGGACACTAAATTTCTTAGGTAACAAGAAAATCATCGTTGGGTTATAACACTATATCAAATAGGTCCCAGTTTGCAATACTTCAAATTTGAAAAACGACGTAGTTTTCCAAAATAAAACTTTATATCCACTCCTAAATTTGATTAGTTTGAACTTTGAAGCCTCCAGATTCCATACCTCTCCATGACATCCACTTGCTCTAAGATTTTTTCTTCTTTTCACTATTTTGTAGACGAGGCGTGATGGTAAAATATCCATCTATATATATATATATATATATATATATATATATATATATATATATATATATATTGATTGATGTTATTATATTAACTTATAATTATCGATATTATTATAACTACAATCAGACATTAACTACAACTCTAATAAGTTGGTTATTAAATGTTGAGCGATTATTATATCCTTTGAAAGCTAATTTATTTCTTCCAAAAAATAATTTCATATTGGATAAAATGGTAATATTTGAGATTTTTCCTAATACCTAGGAATTTAAATTCAACTAAAATGGAATCTTAAGACTAAACCTATTTGGCTGATTTTTCGGAATTTAATTAGTCAACGACTTCTATTGTTCTTAAAAAGTCGGCCAATTCAAAGCAATTTAAAATAATAGTCGGACTAAAAGTTTCCTAATTCCAACACGAAATAATAATTAAATTATAAAATTTAAATACTTCATTAGTCTAGCTTAATTGCAGGTCTTGTGATAAATTTGAAAATATTATTTCGTCGGTTTCAATTTATGTAAACCTATTTGATTGGACACGAAATTTAAGAAAAAAGAGAAGATTTTTGAACTTGCGGAGTGAAATAAGACATATATAAATTGTGTGTGTATAAATCATTGCATAAAAATAAATTCTTTTTAAATATAAAAAAGAATTAATATTTTTGGCATGGACTAAAACGAAAGTAAGTTCTCATAAATTGAAACAGGAACATCAGTTTAACACCAAAAGCACAGAGCTCCACACGTGACGTGAGCAAGCTTGAGCCTTGGATATATATGGTTTTAGATTTTGAGTCAAACTTTGAGTCAGAGCTTTCAATTTTGAGTTACCCGAGAAAACCTATTAAGTATGTCATTATATGTAAATATATACTCCCTCCATTCCAATTTACGTAAACCCGTTTGATTGGGCACAAAATTTAAGAAAAAATAAAAAACTTTTGAAATTTATGGTCCTAAACAAGTTAAAAAGGGGCTCAGAATATTTGTGTGTTTATAAAAGTTTCTCATCAAGGGTAGAATTATAAGTTTAAACTAAATTGTTTTCAAATTTAGAAAGATGTCATTCTTTTTGGAACAAACCAAAAAAGAAATAGGTTCACATAAACTGGAACAGAGAGTAGTTTTTGTTGTGCAGCAGAGTTCATGTATAGTATAATTGTGTAAACGTTTTCATTTTTTATAACAAACGACCCCTCAGCGTATCTCCGAACCAAACGACCCCTCAGCGTTTTCATTTTTTGATAACAAACGTCAGGTTAATGCTTTCCTCCGTTTATCAAAGTAGCCAGCGACCTAACATTATATTGCGACATTCAAACATGGGATCCTTCTTACATCCAAATTTGTTTAAAATATAGACCATCAATTCATAAGCCAAGATTCATCTAATGGCTTGACAGATTGAGTGAAAGATGAAGAGTCCGTGCGCAATCAAGATGAAAGAAGATAAGAAGAAACCAGACAAAAAGATTGAACTTGAGAAACTATGAACTGTATACAATAAAGAAAGGTAAACTATCACAATTGGACATCCCCAAAGGCCAGACGTTTTAGTGTATCACTGCACACATCCCTGGAGGAGGAAAAGAGAAGGAAAGAAACGAAGCACACACTCGTCTCTTTCTTTAGTTAACACTTGAAGTAAGACGTACAAATTTACAGGTAAAAAAAAGCTACGATTTTCTCTTTCTCAGTCTTCCCATATCAAAATCCATAAGCCTTGTTGATGACGACATAGGAGAAGTTGCTGACAGACCAATGGATTCAGGAATATCCAGATCAACTCTCATAGAAGGGCCTGATATTGCTCGTTTAATATCAATCTCGCTCAGCTGATGGGCTTCAGTTTTTACTTTGGCAATCTGAGTCATGTCAGATAAGTAAATAAGTAATACCTTAAGCTGTCACATTCACAGCCCATTTAATCAGATAAGTTAAGTTTCAGAATAAAAAGTGTAGAAGCTTTTACCAGTTCAATGTGGTGACAGGACGAACAAGCATCAGCAATTCTTTTTTGTAGATCTTCTACTTTCTTTGTTTGGTAATCAAGATTCTCCACTTCATTCCCTTTCTCACCCAGTTGCTGGTATAGAGCTGCACAAGAAAAAAGTAAAAATCAACCAACTAAAATTACATAAAGGCACCAAGAGAAGGGATTTAAGAGATTTTTGCCTTAAATCCAAATAATGTCCTGCAAGAAACTTGTACTAGCAAACTGCACTCTCTGTAGCCACATCTAACAACATCATCCTACCCTCGAAAAGATGAGTGATGTACCACAGTGCAATTATATTAGTGAATCTCAGGCCAAATTATTCTTGCAATATATTTTTGCAGAAAACAGCAGGACTTGCACGATTTCTTTGACTTTGAATGACTTCTGGAGTACTCCATCCTTTATTGGCATCCAGAATAATATCCAATTCATTGTGGACTCTTACCATAATACAAGAAAACTATATGGGTTTACTTTCGCTTTTCGCTGTACAACTTTTCCTTTTCTATTCCTACAAAGATGAAGAAAAATATGTTTCTCTCATCTGATAATAAACAACAATTTTAACCAATACCAAGTCAAAGGACAATTTACTATTGGTGTATATTAGTGTAGTTTAGTTGCGGTAAGAAGAAGATGCTCCAGAAATGTGCCTTTGTGTTTGATAGCTTTACAAATTTAGACCGAAAGAAATACTCGATTACTTCATATTATACAACGTCTATGACATAACATGACCATTTATTCATTATCAGACTGGAGGCCGAGTTGGGTAGCTAACATACGACTAAGTCCACTGAGTATGCAATCTTGAAATCGAATGGGAGGGGATGAAATTACAAACAGGGCATACCTAAATTCATTCAATATATAAGTACTAATATGTGAAGTGCCTTACGTTTCTTCAAATTTTTTGTTGTATCAATATCCTTCAATAACAACAACAACAACAACACTATGCCTCAGTTCCAAACAAGTTGGGATCGGCTATATGAATCCTTGCTGATCGGGTTTCTCTATTTAAATTTATCTCAGGCCAATAATACACACAACATGAATAAAAATAAAAAGTTCTAGAAATTCTCTATATTTTCTACTGGCATACAAATATATAACAAGACTGAAAACCCCTAGCAAGCATAGGACCTAAAGTAAGTGTATTAACACGACTAAAGCATATTCCTAACTAACCGGTAACGCCTATATATATCTTTTTCTTCTATTATGTCACATCTATCACTAAGTTTACTTGGATTCCAAGAGATTGTAGGTTTTTCGAGACAGCTTTGAGATAACTTCCTTCCATGAAGTTTTAGGTCTACCTCGTCCCTTTTTAATACCTTCATTTTACCATGATCTCATACTTACAAACCAATGCATGACTAAACCATCTTAAATGTGTACTACTTGCACCTTCTGAAAAATGTGGCCATTTTTTAACCTTGTCTAATCATGTATGACAATACATCCATCCTAACATCCGCATCTTCACAATACTCATTTAGAGAATGTGTTGGACTTTAGCCGATAACATTCACTTCCACACAAAATTTCTGGCCTTATAGTTGTTTTATAGAACTTAACTTTAATATGCATCATTTTATCACATAACACTCCAATAGCACTTCTCCAGTTTAACCATTCAACTTTGATTCTATGTGTAACATTGTCCTCTATCGTTCGGTTCTCTTGGAACGAGCCTATATATCTGAATTGTTTACCGTTAGGCATCTCAATCCAATCTAGTCTCACCTCTAAACTAGCAATGCATATATTCAGTCTTATTTCTGCTTATCCTAAGAACCATACTCTGTACAATGCTTTTCCATAGTTCAAGCTTTTGGTTGACACCTTCACCGGTTTCGTCAATAGCATAATATCATCTGTACATGGCATACACTATTGGAACCCATCCTGTATAATGTTGGTTAGCTCATTCATAATTTGCGAGAAAAAGTACGGGCTCGATGCGGATCCCAAATGTAAACCCATGGTTATGGAGCACTCCTTCGTATCTCCTACTACGTTCTCATGCTAATGACTACTCTTTCATACAATGTCGTTTATGACATTTATATATTTAATATGAATTGCTTTCTTCTCCAACATCCACCAAACAACCTTTCTTAGTACTCTATTGTATCCTCTACTAGGTCGATCAATACCGTTATGTAAATCTTCTTGCTCTCATAATAATCCTCCATCAATATTCTTATCAAGAATATAGCCATCATTGTAAATCTACCGGGCATAAATCCAAACCAGTTTTAGCCACCATTGTAAATCTACCGGGCATAAATCCAAACCAGTTTTCTATTACTCTTATAGTGCTCCCAAGTCTACGCTCTATCACTCTTCCCCAGAGTTTCGTGGTGTGACTCAATTTAATGCTACGATAGTTCGCACAACTTAGAACATCTCCTTTGTTTTTATAAATTGGAATAGGGGTAGCCTTTCTCCACTTATTGGGCATCCTACCATTTCTTAGTATAGCATTAAAGAGCTTGGGGTAAGCCATCCTACTCCAAGGCATTTCCAAACCTCTATGGAGTTACCATCTGGAGCACAGGCTTTGGTACTCATATTTCTCATGCCATCTTATACTTCTATCAACCTTATTCTACAAGTGTAGCTACAGTGTCTATCATGCACATATAGATCCAAAAGTTTATCCTTGTGGTTCAAGTCGAATAATTGATAAAAATAGCCTCTCCATCTCTCTGTGGTCTCATTATCTCATGTCAACACTTGTTGAGAATCTTTCTTTAGTAACTATCTTAATAGCCTCCCCCTTATCGTGTCCATGGTTTTGATACAAGCTATCTAGGGCTTCCTCTTGAGCTATTTTAGTAGCCTTCTTAGCTCTCTTATACTCTTCAAAAACTTATCAATCTTCTGTTTCTGGTAAGCTCTTATAGCACTCTCCTTTACCTCTAATAACTCTTTGCGCATCCTAATTCCAGCGCTAGGATTCTCGTGGCCAAGGTTCCTAATCATTAGCCGCATCAAACACTTCATTTGCTACATTTTGATGCAACTTGGCAATTTCTTCCACAGGATGTCCGCCTCCCCCCTCAAAGTTTCATGCTCCATCCTCCTGTGGTTTTCTTGAAAAACTAACTAGTTAGCACGCTTGAATGCACACCATCAAATTCTCAGTTGTTTGCAGGCCGTCTCCTTTCTCACTCTACTCATATGCTTTACATACAAAACCACCAACTTATGTTGGGTGGTCATCATTTTTCCTGGTATAGCCTTATAATCCATACATGTTGTTCTATCACGTCTTCTAGTAGGATAAAATCTATTTGATTATTATTACCCCCACCGAATCAGTTCGGGTTCATGCCGGGTCGTTCTACTACGGAAGCTATCCACCTAATTAGGAGGTTGGTGGAACAGTACAGAGATAGGAAGAGGGACTTGCACATGGTGTTTATTGACCTAGAGAAGGCGTATGACAAGGTCCCTAGGGACGTTCTTTGGAGATGTCTGGAAGTGAAAGGTGTACTAGTAGCTTATATTAGGGCGATTAAAGATATGTATGATGGAGCTAAGACTCTGGTTAGGACTGTGGGAGGTGACTCAGAGCCTTTTCCGGTGGTTATGGGGTTACACCAAGGATCTGCGCTCAATCCGTTCTTATTTGCCCTGGCGATGGACGCACTGACACACCATATTCAAGGGAGGTGCCTTGGTGTATGCTGTTCGCGGATGATATAGTTCTGATTGATGAAACGCGATGCGACGTTAACGAGAGAATGGAGGTATGGAGGCAGGCCCTGGAGTCTAAAGGTTTAAAGTTGAGTAGGACCAAGACGGAATATTTGGAGTGTAAGTTCAGGGACGTGTCGGGGGAAGCGGATGTGGAAGTGAGGCTTGACTCACAAGTCATCCCTAAGAGAGAGTTTCAAGTACCTAGGGTCTACTATCCTGGGAGATGGGGAGATCGACGTGTCACGCACCGTATCGGGGTGGGGTGGATGAAATGGAGGTTAACGTCTGGAGTCCTGTGTGACAAGAATGTGCCACCGAAACTTAAAAGTAAGTTCTACAGAGCGGTGGTTAGACCGGCCATGTTGTATGGGGCTGAGTGTTGGCCAGTCAAGATTTCACATACCCAGAAGATGAAAGTAGCAGAAATGAAGATGTTGAGATAGATGTGCGGGCACACTAGGATGGATAAGATTAGGAATGAGGATACTCGGGAGAGGGTCGGCGTGGCTCTCGTGGATGACAAGATGCGGGAAGCGAGGCTTAGATGGTCCGGGTACGTGCGGAGGAGGAGCCTAGATGCTCCGGTTAGGAGGTGTGAGCGGTTGGCTCTGGCAGGTACAAGAAGAGGTAGAGGGCGGCCTAAAAAGTATTGGAGCGAGGTGATCAGGCAGGACATGGCGCGACTTCAGATTTCCGAGGTCATGGCCCTTGATAGGAAGGTGTGAAGGTCGAGCATTAGGGTTGTAGGTTAGGGGGTAGTCGAGCGTTTCTCCTCGCTGCGCCGGCTAGTCTGATAGTGTTTTGTCTAGGGCTGCTAGCGGTTTTTATTGTGTTTCACATTTTTTTCTGTCTTTCACATTTTGGCCTTTCCATTTATTTGTTGTATTTTACGATGCTGATACTATTTTTCTGGTTTCTGTTGTTACGGATCTATTGTCTCTGAGTCGAGGGTCTCCCAGAAACAGCCTCTCTATCCCTTCGGGGTAGGGGTAAGGTATGCATGCACTCTACCCTCCCCAGACCCCACTAGTGGGATTCTACTGGGTTGTTGTATTATTACCCCCACTCTCAAATATTATCAGGTGACAATCAAGATACCCTTTGATTAATATTTATTTCAATTAGGAAACAAAAAAGAATATTTTTCTATCACCTTGAGGTATCAATTAAAGGGGAAATTCATGAAGCATGCACAATTTCTCCACCATCAAAACAAGAGATAAAACAAAAAAGAATATTTTTCTATCACCTTGAGGTATCAATTAAAGGGGAAATTCATGAAGCATGCACAATTCCTCCACCATCAAAAGAATGACAATGGGGTAGGACAAGAGATTACTAGCGCGGGGCAAGTGAACTACAACCAAAATTTTAAATGGGACATAGTAGGAAACGTGCCGATTCGAGTATAGATTAAAATTACACAAGCTTCAGATAAATAAATTTTAATCAGACGTGTTAGACAAGAAAAAGTGGTGGGACGGAAGTTGTATCTCTTTCTTCTCTATTCTTTCCCCTCTAATATTTCTGATCATGTTATCATGCTATCCTTCGTCCTTTTGAATCCTTCAAATCATTTGAAAAAGTTATTTTTATTATTATCAGGGTGTATTTCTTTATTTCTTTTTCTCCTCCAAGAAGATCAGAACTGAAAATGCTTGGTTCATTTAATTTTTCTTGGTATATTTTTTTAAAATTAGCAAAAAGAAGAGGAAAAGCATGAACTAAAGGATTGCCTATCATATTTCTTTTGGATGCACATTGACATTAAGAACTTTAAGCCTGTTGGTTTGTGTAACGCAATCTATAAAATCATTAAACACTTCCTTGATAAAGTTATTAGTCCTTACCAATCTAGTTTTCTAAAAAATAGAAGCTCATCAGACAATGCCATTATTATTGTTGATGACCTAATTAAGTAAATAAAAGTGAGTTCTCTCTAACAGCTTAAGCTTTTAGATGAGATGGTCACACACTTCAATATGGTACAAGATCAGGCAGAGGTCCTGGGTTCGAGTCTCACCGCCATCCAATATCAAGAAGAATTTTCACGTGCTTGGCTCATCAAAAAGAATTAAGCCTGTATGTGAGGGGCGTGTTGAAGACATAATTAAGTAAATAAAAGGTGCTCTCTCTAACAGTTTAAGCTTTTAGATGAGATGGTCACACACTTCAATAATTATCCAAGAGCTTATTACTCATTTCAAAAAGAAGACAGGTAGAAATTCTATCTGATCCTAAAGATAGACCTTGAAGAAGCATTCGATAGACTTTGAATGGTCTTTCATCTACCGAATGCTTCACTTCTTTAATCTTCCTGAAAAAAAGTCTAGACTTATTATCTCTTGTGTTACAACTAGCTCTATCTCTATTCTTATTAATGGAGGTCATGCTACTTGCTTCAATCCTACAAGAGGAATCCGGCAAGGGGATCCCATGTCACCATATATTTTTATTTTGTGCATGGAGATGCTTTCACATAACATTTGCCACTAAGTCGATATTGCCAAGTGGGATCCTGTAAAGATTAATACTACTGGTCCAGAGATATCTCATTTATTCTTTGCCAATGGTCCAGAGATATCTCATTTATTCTTTGCCAATGATCTTACTCTGGTAGCTAGAACTAACAAAAAGACTGTCAAAATTATTCAGCATTTACTAGATCTTTTCTGCAATTTTTCGGGGAAAAAATCAATGTTACCAAATCCAAGATCATTTTCTCCCATACACTACGCCCCATACAACATAGTCGGTCTGACCACCACTTTGTAGAACTTACCTTTAACTTTTAATGGCACATTCTTATCACACAGGACACTGAATGCAAACCTCCATTTCATCCACCCTGCTCTGATACGATGTGTGACATCCTCATTAGTCTCCCATTTTATTGTATTGCTTAGCCAGGGTACTTGAAACTCTTTCATGGGGATGACTTGTGTACCTAGCTCACATCCATGTACGCTACCTGGGTCACGCTGCTAAACTTACACTCCAAATATTTTGTCTTGGTCCTACTCAACTTGAAACCTTTAGACTCAAGGATCTGTCTCCAAATCCTCAGTCTCTCATTAACACCACATCAACAACAACAACAACATACCCAGTATTATCCCACATTGTGGGGTCTGGGGAGGGTAGTGTGTACGCAGACCTTACCCCTACCTTTGTGAAGGTAGAGAGGTTGTTTCCAATAGACACTCTGCTCAGAAAAACATAAGCACCACATTAATTAAGAGATAGACAAGGAGGGACAATACCAAAAAGCCATGTAAAAGCAGCATAAAAACAACACGATAATAAGATGATCAAAATGAAAGAAAACGACGGGTAGTCAAAGAAACCTACTACCAACAGAATGCGAGAGTGCGTACTAATACTACCGGTATGAACAATCTAGACAACCTACCCTACTACCCTAATCCTCGACCTCCACACCTTCCTATCAAGGGTCATGCCCTCGGTCAGCTGAAGCTGCGTCATGTCTTGCCTAATCATCTCTCGCCACTTCTTCGGCATACCTCTACCTCTCCGTAGTCCCTCCAATGTCAACCTTTCACACCTCACCGGGGCATCTGTGCTCCTGCTCCTCACATGTCCAAACCACCTAAGCCTTGCTTCCTGCATCTTGTCCTCAATAGGGGCCACACCCACCATGTCGCGAACAACCTCATTCATAATCCTATCTAACATGTTGTGCCTGCACATCCATCTCTGCTACCTTCATCTTCTAGACATGAGCGATCTTCACAGGCCAACACTCAGCTCCAAACAACATAGTCGGCCTGACCACCATTCTGTAGAACTTACCTTTAAGTTTTTGTGGCACCTTCTTGTCACACAAAACACCAGAAGCGAGTTTCCATTTCATTCATCCTGCCCCAATGCGATATGTGACATCTTCATCAATCTCCCCATCCCCCTGAATAATAGACTCAAGGTACTTAAAACTCCCTCTCCTAGGAATGAATTGCGAGTCCAGCCTCACATCTACTTCCCCTCCCTGAGTCTCACCACTGAACTTACACTCCAAGTATTCTGTCGTGGTCCTACTCAGCTTGAAACCCTTAGACTCCAGGGTCTGCCTCCACACCTCTAACCTCGCGTTCATACCGCCTCGCGTCTCGTCAATCAATACAATATCATCTGCAAATAACATGCACCACGACACCTCCCCTTGGATGTGGCGCGTCAGAACGTCCATCGCCGGGGCAAACAAAAAAGGGCCGAGTGCGGACCCCTGGTGCAACCCCATCATGACCGGAATATGGTCTGAGTCCCCTCCCACCATCCTCACTCGGGTTTTTGCTCCATCATACATGTCCTGAATCATCCTAATGTAGGCAACATGTATACCTCTAGCCTCCAAACATCTCCACAAAACCTCCCTCGGGACTTTATCGTACGTCTTTTCTAAGTCGATGAACACCATATGCAAGTCCCTTTTCCTCTAGATATACTACTCCATCAAACTCCTAAACAAGGTGAATGGCCTCAGTAGTCGAGCACCCCGACATAAACTCGAATTGGTTCTCGGAAATAGACACACTCCTCCTCACCCTTAGCTCCACCACCCACTCCCAGACTTTCATAGTATGGCTAAGCAGCTTGATACCCCCATAGTTATTGCAATTTTGGACATCACCCTTGTTCTTGTATAAAGGAACCATCGTGCTCCACCTCCACTCCTCGGGCATCTTTTTCGTTCTAAAAATGGCATTAAATAACCTAGTGAGCCACTCCAAGCCCACCTTGCCCACTCTTCCAAAACTCCACCGGGATTTCATCCGGCCCGGTCGCTTTGCCCCTGCTCATCTTACGCATAGCCCCCTCAACCTCCTCAACTCTAATCCGCCTACAATACCCAAAGTCGCAACGGCTCCCGGAGAGTTCTAAATCACCCAGTACCATGTTCCTATCCTCCTCTTCATTCAAGAGACTATGGAAGTAGGTCTGCCATCTCCGACGGATAAGCCCCCCATCCAACAAAACTTTACCTTCTTCGTCCTTGATCCACTTCACTTGATCCAAGTCACGAGCCTTCCTTCACTCACCTTGGCTAACCTGAACAACCTCTTATCCCCACCTCGGCCCTCGAGTTCTTCATACAAACGACCAAAATCTGCAGTCTTGGCCGCCATAACTGCTAATTTCGTCTCTTTCTTAGCTAACTTATATTGCTCCTTATTCACCCTTCTCTCCTCCTAGTCTACACTTTCTACTAGCTTCAGATACGCCATTTTCTTGGTCTCCACTTTTCCTTGCACCTCTCCATTCCACAACCAGTCTCCTATGTGTCCACCAGAGTAATCTTTCGAGATCCCTAATACCTCTCTAGCGGCTTCCCTAATGCACTGCCAGTCGTGGTCCACATAGCGCTTGCGTCCTCGCTACTCCTCCAAGCTCCCTAGTCATCAACTTAACTCCCAACTCCTGCGCTTTGGCTTCCGTCAAGGCTCCCCACTTGATCCTAGGTTGGCTATACACCGCCCTCTTCCTCCTGTTCCTCGTGATCTCAAGATCCATGACCATGAGCCTATGAAGGGTCGTGAGGTTCTCACTCGAGATGACTTTGCAATCCGTGCAAAGACCTCTATCGGACTTCCTGCAGAGAAGATAATCAATCTGAGTCACGGCCACCGAACTCCGGAAGGTGACCAAGTGTTCCACCTTCTTCGGGAAACTCAAGTTTGCTATCACCAAATCAAACGCTCTAGCAAAGTCCAACAAAGAAGTTCCTCATCCGTTCCTATCTCCAAAACCGAAGCCACTATACACATCATCATACCCCCTAGACGTCGCTTCAATGTGGCCGTTGAAATCTCCTCCTATGAAAAGTTTCTCAGTATGCGGGCTACCACGCACCATCTCATCCAAATCCTCCCAGAAACGCCTTTTGACTTCCTCGTCCAACCCTGTTTGGGGTGCATTGATTATGTTCAAAATAAATCCTCCAACAACTATCTTAATAGTCATCAGCCTGTCGTTCACATTCTTAAGCTCCACCACTAGATCATGGAGGTCCTCATCAACCAAGATACCTACCCCGTTCCTGCCCCACGTCCTCCCAGAATACCATAGTTTGAACTTGCCCATATCCCGCGCCTTATCTCCTACCCATCTAGTCTCCTGTATACAAGCTGCATTAATCTTTCTTTTTTCAAGAATCATCGCTAACTCTATAGACTTTCCAGTCAAAGTTCCTATGTTCCAAGACCCCATTCTCAGCCTGGAGGCTCTCTTAGCCCTCTTACCCTACCATCGTTCACCAAAGCCACTATAATCTAGGAGACATTACGCAAACACTACCCCGAAAACAAGCGACAAAAATAAAATGAATAATCGAAATATACTCTCCAACTAATATTGACAAAAAACAACTAGAGGTCACAGAGAAAATGGGCAAAGCTATTATGGGATATACTAAATAAAGATTCAAAAGAAAACTATAAACAAGTAGAGAGCAATATAAAACAGGTAGGCAAAGCTATCACTAGTGCAACTAATTTGACACTGATAGGGCCAACACTTAAGTAAAGATTCAAGAACAAAATTAGAAGAGACGATTAATCTAGAATATCAAAGTATCAAAATAACAGGACAAGAGGATACAATTAAGCTAGAATATCAAAATCAAAATACCAGGACAAGAGAGGAATGATAGAACCTGCATGGCAGCCCCTGAAGTTGATGAAAATCTGACCGACGAGGATGGGTCGCGACGAGCTGGCTGGAAGGGACAATCCAAGACACCTGGAGCAGTCGTTCTTGAGCTTCGATCACTGAGAAGAGACGCACGCGCTAGAAAACCACCTAGAAAGAATCTCACGCGCCGGCGCGTGACAGGATCTACGCCGGAAAATTGACTGGTCTTGACGGACTCGGCCGGTGTTTCCCCACACAAACGCAGGAGGCGAAGGGGAGAGAAATAGAAAGGGGAGAAGCGCCGAGATTCAAGGTTTTCGGCGTTGTTAAAGATAGGGTATTCTTTTAATTTCTCTTTTGCTTCTTTTTAAGTATAAAATCTGTTCTCACGGCGCAGAGAGAAAAGAGAGAAGGGTAATCTGCAATTGAAGGTACTACTAGTTGTGGCCCTTTCGAAATACCATGGGATGTCGTTAACACCATATCGCGTCTCGTTAATCAGAACAATGTCATCTGCAAATAACATATACCACGACACCTCCCCTTGAATGTGTTTCATCAGTGCATCCATCATTTTCTCCCATAATTGTCCTGATGATTTAAGGAATTGGATCACCTCCTGTCTTAACATTAAGGAAAGTAATTCCTTTGAAAAATATCTTTGCTTTCCTATCCAGGACCAAAAGCCTAAGGCTAAAGATTATCGGTTCATCATTGATAATATGAGGAAGAGACTTGCTAGTTGGAAAACAAACTTCCTCAACATTGCTAGGAGAACCACCCTTGCCCACTCTACTATCAATAGTATTCCCAACCATGTCATACAATATACCATATTCCTAGAAAGATTCTTCAGACCATTGATAAGATCCAACGAAATTGCATTTGATCAATTGGAATACCGTCACCCAGTCTAAGGAAAAGCGAATGATAAAAATTATGCTTCACTCACCAGTTTGACCTAGAGATTTATCTCACACCCTTGTTCCCTTTGGGCCAAATTACTCATTAGCAAATACGGTAACATTAACTTCAAGTGTAATAATTCCTTCATTTGGCAGGGTATCTTGAAAGGTTGGACTTACTGTAATAAAGGCATCAACTGGTCTATTGGCAATGGAGATAACATAAACCTCTGAACCTCAAGCTGGATGCCCAATTTTCAATCTTTAAGAAGCAGCCTTATTAGTCCTCTGTCTGCCACTGACACTCTTTTAAAAATTAAATACCTAAGGAGTGATGGAAAACAGAATCTTTCGACATTGTCTTTTGACATCCCGGATCACATTACTAATAACATCAAAAAGCTCACTTTCCCATTGTATTCCCATGCCAAGGATACCCCTCACTGGTCACTTTATAGTAATGGCATGTTTAGTGCCAAGTCTGTCTATAGCATCATTAATGCAGGCACAACTTTTAATATTGATTTTCAATGGATCTGGAAACTCTCGCTGCCAAATAAAATAAATTTTTTTCTTTGGCAATGCTACCATAAGAGAGTACCCACCAGATCCTATCTCAACCTTATAGGCATAAATATTGACCCTACTTGCATGGCCTGTAGAAGTAATCCTGAAACTATCAAACACATCTTCATGGATTGCCTCTAGATACTGGAGTCAGTTTGATATTTATTTTAGTAGTGCTCTCCCTAATGGCAGTCATTGGCTAGATATGGTTAGAACTAGTAAGCATATTATAACTGATTCCTTCCCTTCTGTTTTGGGAACCTTTGGATCAATAGAAACAACAATAATATAAATAACCTTTCTAATGATCTCTCTAAGAACATGGTTTGCATGCGCACTTAACAAGTTTAAATTACTCGCAAACAAGCCTACTAATCCGAAGATTCTCAAAACAGTGCAAGTTAAGTGGTTTAACTATTTTAAGTTAAACATTGATGGAACTTTGTCCAGTATTACTAGTATGGGCGGACCAAGGGGAGTCTTCAGGAATCATAATGGAGACTGGATCTTGGAATTCTCTTATAATATGCGACCTCTGAATCACACCCATGCGGAACTTCTTGCTCTCAAGTTTGGCCTATAACTGGCACTAGATCAAAACCTGTTACCTGTGGAGATTGCAACTGAATCGAAGGAGGTACTTCAGCTCCTTGAAAAAATAATCCCCATTTATAACTCTATTTTATATGAGTGCAGGCCGTTAATGCAACTAACATGGAGTCCAGTGATTCGACACAAATTTCGGAAAGATGTTGAAGACATAATTAAGTAAATAAAAGTGTGTTTACTCTAATAGCTTAAACTTTTAGATGAGAAGGTCACACACTTCAATATGATATCAGAGCAGGCAGAGGTTCTGGGTTCGAGCCTCACCGCCACCCAATATCAAAAAGAATTTCCACGTGTTTCTCTCATAAAAAAGAATCAAGCCCGCACGTGACGGGGCGTGTTGAAAACATAATTAAGTAAATAAAAATGTGTTCTCTCTAACAGCTTAAGCTTTTAGATGAGATGGTCGCACACTTCAACAGGAACAAAGTTGCACATCTCTTGGCTAAGGAAGGATCAATGTTGGATATGGGGAACATCAAACACCATTTTGCAACCCCTCCTTACTTCACAAAGGCAACTATCCAGGGTGACAAGCAAGCTAGCTGTGGTTATAATTTAGCTATCCAGCGTTTGTAATAATTTAGCTAGCTTTGATAACCTGTGTGCTCAAAATAGGACTACTACGTCGAATCTTGTCGGTACTGTCTATACTAGGAATGATGATCCCAATGCGACATCTATTTTGTGAAATGTTGCTATCTAGTAATAAATAAAATTAGTTTTACCCCAAAAAAAAACATTTAATAAAATGGTGCAATTGAACCTAATATTGGGGATCGAACAACTTCATAAAACAAAGTACAAAAATCGTGAGTGACCAGTAAGGAGAAGCGGGTGTGTATCTTAGAAGTTAGAAACAACAAAAAATTACTCATAGCAAAAGCAAATCATGGTTGATTACATGAAATGATTGAGAATTTTTAAATTATATTGAATTATTTCACTTAAACACCGAAAATTTAACTTCAAAACAATCAGCATACAATTTCTACTGGATCTTTCCTTTCACTGGTTGAGTTGAAGAGGCCAAAATGAACATAAGTATCAACAAGCATGAATCAAATATGAAAACGGGAACATATTAGCAAGACTTTGTCTACTCAAAGTTCAAATAAAAATTCTAAAAAAAACTTAATAGAATACTGCAAAGTGAAAAATTAGAAGTAAAAATGAAAGAAACACAAATGGGGCAAGGCGGGTCAGGGAAAATCATCAAAAAATGCTAAGCGAGGCAAGGAAAGGCGGGTTAAAACTTTAGTGGGTTAAGGCTTGCCCTACCCCGGGCGGCTCTGTCACATGCTCATTTACTTCCTACCCTTGACTACACGAAGAGGAAAAGGAGGTTGTGTACATCTGAAAAGGAAAACGTAGTAAGAAAGGAAACTCAAAAAAAAAAAATCTCGGGATGCATATCTCTTCTAGCTAGGAGGAAAAAGAAAGCTCAATAAACAGGGTGAAGACAAAAAGTTGCATCAAGAGGAAAACTTTACTCTTAGAAATATAGAACTATGTTCACTGAACTACACACATAAATAGGCACGCACACACACACAACGTATTTTGTAGCATATTAAGGATACCATGAACTCTGTTGTTTTGGCCATTCAAAAGAATCATTTAACCAGAACAAAGCACTAGATATCCACAGGTGACTACCCTTATCCAACAGAAAAAGTAGGTCACATGAAATAAATAATCAAGAGTGTGAAACCTGTCAAATTCGATAGTACCCAGATCTGAGTTGGAATATCATTAAGCTTCTTCGCTAATGTAAGAGAGGACCTCAAAATCTCCCTAGCTTGTACAGTGTCAGTGAGGGCAAGTGCTAAATTCCCCAAAACAGTCAAATATTGTGAAACAAGTTGCAAATTTCCCAAAGTATTATGTGTTGTCTGCAAGCCAAACGCAAGTCGATTTCTGCAGTAAGGTAACAAAGCAATAAGAATAGAACAACAGCAACTACTACGACTATTGCGCTTCAATACAAAGCTAGTTGGGCATACGAATCCACAATACCTTTTCACTCTATTCAGACAGATTGTACTCTAATATTGAATAATTTTGAATTTTCTAACACTAAGGGTTCTCTAAATTTTCTACTAACATACAAAAATTCTGGATAGGTTAAAATGGCTCCTATAAGCACTAGGTACTCCTATAGGAGAGTGAAAAATCTTGAGGGGAAGAGAGTTTTATAGAGCTAAATGTCTTCTCACTAACTTGATACTTAACTTGGTATGAAACTTGATACAAATGAGTTACAAGAGAATACTGTAAAAAATATAGAAATATTAAAGGACGATATGTGGTGCAATTACATAGATAGTACAATCCGACCCCTCTTTTTTAGTATTAGCATTCCAATTTGTGTTTCGAGCATGTCTACAAGTTGATATAACTGTTTTTGACTTCTTGGAAGGGTTCTGGCCTCTGGGTGAGACCGGGCTCGGGGTTGTTTCGGAAAAGTTGGGAATCAAAAACAGCAGCTGAAATCTCTGGTGCATGTGATGGTGGACCAAGTGGTCGCGATCACAAAAAGCAAATTGGGGGTGGTTGGCCAGGCTGAGAAGCCTTCACGGTCATGTGAGACCTGCTGCGAACGCGGAGGGTCAATGATTTTGACCTTAGCGAACATGAGCTGTGGCCCGTGCGAAAAAGAAAAACCTAGGTTAACCAAGAGTTTGACTGTCGTGATCGCTTTAGGTATTCTGCGATCAAGGAGAAGACTAAAACAATATAAATTGAACAGTGGAAGTTTCAAATCTCAATTTTATGTCATTTTCAGGAACAACGCAAAGAGCAAATTAGGGGTTGCTGGCCAGGCTGAGAAGCCTTAGATCGCAGAAGACTAAAACAATATAAATTGAACAGTGGAAGTTTCAAATCTCAATTTTATGTCATTTTCAGGAACAACGCAAAGAGCAAATTAGGGGTTGCTGGCCAGGCTGAGAAGCCTTCTAAGTCGCGTGAGATCTGATGCGAACCCCGAGGGTCAATGATTTTGACCTTCGCAAATGCAAGTTGTGGTCTGTGATCCAAAAAACAAAAACCTGGGGTGACGAGGAGTTTGACCCTTGCGATCGCACGAGGTATTCCACGATCAGGGAGAAGACCAGATCAGAACAGTATAAATTGAATAGTGGAAATTTCAAATCCCAATTTTATGCCATTTTCGGAAAAGGAGAGCTTGTGAGTGATTTTTCTTGGACTGATTTCAACCCTAATCTAAGGTAATGATTCTGTAACATCCATTGATGATTGTATTCGAATCAGTGTTTTAAAAAGCGTGGCTGGGAGGCGAGGCATTGTATGTGATATGGTGCGAGGTGTAAGCCTCGAAGCACTGGGTGTAAGCACCATGAGTCTTTAATTATTAATATTTTATAAATTAATATAATAAAAATAAATATTAAAATAAGGTAAAATTACAAAGGAATTTTTAGAAATTTCAAGAAAATTTAAAATAAGTGATAGAACTACTGCATCTTAAAATGCTAATTCGAATCAGCAATTGATAAAAAAACTAATCCAAAACTGCTTCATAAAAAAATATCAGACTTCGAAAAAAATTGAATAGAAATTCATAAGCTAACTTAAAAGAGCAAAGCAACTTGAAAAAAAAGAAAAGCAAAGAAGGAACCTACAATAAGAAGCGCTGAACCAGAGCAAATCATGAAGGATGATGCGTGTTTGTTTTATAGTTTGCAAATTGAAAATTTTTTCATCAACCGATAGAAGACAAAGAGAAGGAATAAAAATTAAGACCAGGAATAAAGTATCTTTTGACCCGTAAGTTTTCAACTTTTTAGCATGTAATAACAAATTGAATTTTGTGTTTTTTGGTATTAAAATAAAGATTATTTTAGCAATTTTGATCTTAATTTGGAAAGGTTTTCTGGTCTTACGCCCCAAATGAAAAACTCGGTCAACGCCTAAGCATACGCCCAGAATAATGGGGCTTACGTCTCAGGATACTTTTACCCCCTCTCCCCTTGGATCGCCCCAATGCGTTTTTACTACGCCCCGCCCCGAGGCTCACCCCAAAAATATCTTTTAAAACATCGTTTCGAATTTGGTTGAATTTTAACCATAGAAACATGTGATTTAAGAGGAGAAATTGGGGATTTGAAACTTAGTTTTCTAAATTAGTAAATTGAGGATTTGAGTGGGTGATTGGACTCTGATTAATAATCTAATAACATTTACCGTTTAAAAAAAAAGAATCTAATAACATTTATGAAATCATGAGCCAATAGATAATCCGATTCTATATATGGTTTCGAGGTTTGATCGGAGTTGACTTTGACCATTGACTTCATTGGGGGCTATTTGGGAGGTGATTTGGGATTTGAGTGCTTGGGGGGACTTGCCGATTTCGAGGTAAGTGAGACTTTCTGTTGGTTGTCGTTGGGTTTATGCAGTCAAAGTTGGTCCGGATGGCCAAGTTGATCGACTTAAGGCCCGTCTTGGTGCCAAAGGATATACTTAGATATTTGGGCTCGATTACAATGATACTTTCTCTCCCGTGGCTAAAATAGCATCAGTCCGCCTTTTTCTATCCATGGTTGTTGTTCGCCATGGGCCTCTCTATCAGCTGGACATTAAAAATGCTTTTCTTCATAGTGACCTTGAGGATGAAGTTTATATGGAGCAACCACCTGGTTTTGTTGCTCAGGGGGAGTCTCGTGGCCTTGTATGTCGCTTGCGCCCACTTTATGGTCTAAAGTAGTCTCCTCGAGCCTGGTTTGGTAAGTTCAGCACAGTTATCCAGGAGTTTAGCATGACCCGTAGTGAAGCTGATCACTCTGTGTTTTATCGGCATTGTCTCTATATTTATCGGGTGGTCTATGTTGACGATATTGTTATTACCGGCAATGATCAGGATGATATTACTAAATTGAAGCAACATCTCTTGCAACACTTTCATACTAAGGATTTGGGCAGATTAAAGTATTTTCTGGGTATTGAGGTCGCTTAGTCTAGCTAAGGCATTGTGATCTCACAACGGAAGTATGCCTTAGACATTTTTGAGGAGACAGAAATGGCAAGCTGTAGACCTGTTGACACTCCGATGGATCCGAATTATAAACTTCTGCCAAGAAAGGGGGGCCGCTTAGCGATCCTGCACGATATAGGCGGTTGGTTGGTAAATTAAATTATCTCACAGTGACTAGACTTAACATTTCCTTTCCTATGAGTGTTGTAAGTCAGTTTATGGATTCACCTTGTGATGGGCATTGGGATGCAGTTGTCCGCATTCTTCGATATATAAAATCGGCTCCAGGCAAAGGGTTATTGTTTGAATATCGAGGCCATGGGCAGATTGTTGAATATTCAAATGTTGATTGGGCAAGATTACCTTCTGATTGACGTTTTGCGTCTGGATATTGTGTTTTAGTAGGAGGCAATTTAGTGTCTTGGAAGAGCAAGAAACAGAATGTAGTTGCTCGGTCTAGTGCAGAAGTAGAATATCGAGCAATGGCTATGGCAACATGTGAGCTAGTTTGGATCAAACAACTGCTCAAGGAGTTAAATTTGGTGAAATCAACCAGATGCAACTTGTGTGCGATAATCAAGTTGCCCTTCATATTGCATCAAATCCGATGTTCCATGAGAGAACTAAACACATTGAGATTGACTGTCACTTCGTCAGAGAAAAGATACTCTTAGGAGATACTGCTACAAAGTTTGTGAAGTCGAACGATCAGCTTGCAAATATGTTCACCAAGTCCCTCACTGGTCCTCGTATTAGTTATATATATAACAAGCTCGATACATATGATTTGTATGCACCGGCTTGAGGAGGAGTGTTAGTTAGTTGTTATGTAAATAAGCATAGTCCTAAATGGAATAGGAGTAGTGTAAGTATTGTATACTATTACAAATAGGGGTACTTGTATCATAGTTAATGTACATCAATAATATAATTTTCCGATTTATTAATTCTCACAGATATGAGGAACTAGCTTGAGAGTCCAAAAGAGCTAGAAGTTGTACATAGTTATACTTGGTTGAATAATTTGTTTTTCTTTTTCGACAAAAAAGAAAAAAGAAGATCGGCTTTCGTTCATAGAGAATCATATTATGTTGTGTATTCTCTACTTTTTGGCATACCACTTGTATATGGGAGACATTATTAATAAAATTATTTTATCTTATAAAAAAGGCTAGTAGTCATTACTGAGCTTTTGTACGGTACTTAAGCATACCATTGCAGAGAAATAGAACATGGCTTGGTTTCCATGAAATAGCCTGAACTCAAAAATCCAAATCAAAACACAAGAATCACCAAAATGAACATTTTTGGTTAAGAGATCTACCTTGCTTCTTGTAGATTTTGCTGCCTCATCAGCAGAAACCCATGAGCAAGAAGGACACTCGTTTTCTCTCGCACTCCGGTGAAAGAATCCATCACTCCTAAAACTGGTCCAATCATATCAAGGGCCTATTGCAGAACAAAAGTTCTCAGCAAACAGAGTTAAAAAAAAAAGTATCTCCATAATAGCAGGAACTGTGCGAACCTTTGCCGAGGATTCAGCATCTCCCATGCAGATGTAAGAGATTGCTGCATAAACACAACACATGGCTTGCATTGATTTGTTCTCACTTAGCTGCACGGAAAAGAATATACTCATAAAAAGGAAAGACATAAGGAAAAAGAAAACCTCTTTCTCAAACTTCCTACGGTTGACCAAATGGATTTAGTAGCATAAATGGGGCAGGAATGGGAGTTAGCAGCCAACCTACAGAGGAAAAGGTGAGAGAAATATGCTCATATCTTTTTCTTAAAGAAGCATCAAGCAGATACAGAACTATCCATAGAAATAGAAGTACTAAAAATGGAATCTTTGACCAAGCCGGTAGAAGTGAAAAAAGGAGAAAATAAACCGGCTGAAGTGAAGAAGGCAACTTTATTTTAACGGTGTTGATCCATTTACATTGTGGTATTCTCCAAGAACTTCCACAAACACTGGTTAGTATCTATTCAAGACTGAAGGTTGAGAGAATTTGTTGAGACCGACGAACATGACAACGCCCTATAGAAACGTCCTCCAGGATTTGTACCTCAAACCCTTGCACAAATAAGAGTATTAACTTTCAACTTCTCCTCATCTCCTTTTAGTGCGGACACCTATGTGTTAATAGGAGTTCAATCTACTTCATCCTTAGATGTACCTTTTAAAAACGAGAGAACTTCCAAGCATTTTCTCAAACTTCTTTTTTAAACATTCACTGTACAAGCAATTTTTCACAATTGAGCTCAAATTAAATACTTTTTTATCAGTAGCTCGGTCTTTTTTCATCAGGATATTTTTTTGAGCTCAAATTAAATTATAAGTTACCTCTATGATCAAAATGCAATTTGTTATCATCTTTTATATGATACAAGCAAAACGCAACAGTTAAATTCTTTATAATATCTGTATTTCACTTTTACAATGGAGTTTTCGAACAGTCAGACTTTGTGATATTACACTTCTGTCCTACAGCAGTACGATGCAAAGAAGTCCATATGCATCAAGAAGCATAAATCCAGATGCATAACTCAAGATAATCTGTCTTCCATAAATCAGTTGTTGGTTAAGTTTATCCACACGAGGGAAAAGGAATATAAGAATAGTGAAACTATCTTATCTCTATCCCAAAAAATAATAAGCACACAGCTGATTTATACTCTTACCAAAAATTACTGGAAGATTCTTTTGATATGGATTCAAATTTATACATACCCTTGAAGCTTCAAGGAAATGACAAATTGCTTCATCATAGCAGCCGACACAATGTGCATACTGTCCTCTAAGCATTTCAATAACACACTCACAAACTTGTAAAATTGTTGGAAAGCGAATATACCAATTTCTCATCTGCATCAATGCCTAAATTAAAACAAAAAGATTCTATTAGCCTTTCCATATATAATTAACGCATGGTATCACATTATATAAAGAAAGGGTGAGAACAAAATTAATCACGAGTTCCTGTACAATGTACAAATGGTGTAAAATGAGGCACATATATTTTGTGTGGTTATAAATCATTGCATAAAGGTAAATTGTTTCTAAATGAGGAAAGGGGTCATTCTTTTTGGCACGGACTAAAAAGGAAATAGTTTCACATAAATTGAAACGGAGGGAGTATTAGAAAACGAGGTGACAAAAAAAAAATTGTCAACCTGTATTTTATTTACATTAATGAAAAATAGGTAAAAAGAATTTTAATCATGCATAAAATTTGAAGGGGCAATTTTGTCTTTAACTAAGCATATGCCTGTATTAATAATTTTAGTATAGCTAATACCACGGTTTGCTATGTATTAGCTATATATAGGATAATACCAAATAGGGTATATAACTAATGCTTGTATTAGTTATACATTAGGTTGAAAAATTGTACCAAACAAGGTATTACTAATACACAAAACTAATGCATGCATTATTTTTTCTAATGCACTCTACCAAACGACCTCTAAGTGTATATAGCATTACATATAGAGTCTCACATTGGAAATAGGTAGTATATACTATGTAAAGTATGTGTATAAATAGGGCTCGGAGTAAGAATATAGTTGAGACGCATTATCAATAGTATTTTTGGTGCTATTTCTCACATGATATCGAAGCATCAGTAAGAAAATGTTGTTGTGCATCACTCCGGCGACATCCCGGAAGAACATCAGTCAATGTGCAATTGTCCGGTGACTTGCGAAGCTAACTGCGCTGAAATCAGTTTGAGGGATTGTGCAAAATCCAACACCACCACAAGGTTCCCCTATCACCCGCGACCAAACCCCAGTCAGGCGCTCCGGTATAAGACGCCATACGTAATGTCACACACCGCCGGCAGTTAGGGTACCAGCGAGAGTGACACTTCATGCGCCGTCACGTGAGATCTTTTTCCAGCATTTTTCAAGTTTAATTTTTCTTTTGTGGTGGTCGCATGTCTTTTCTAACCTGACCCATTTAGATTTCGTGAGGCAGAAGTCACCGGAACAATGTTTCCGACTATACGGTTGATTTTACAGTTGAAATCTGGCGAGCTCTCTGAATTTTGGTGTTTTTGGTGTTTCTCTCAAAGATTTGTTTACTAATAAGCATCTTAGACCTCTCTTCAATCTAACCATGTCTCTTGGACTTGAAGCTTTTAGTTCCAAGAATATGGGAGTTGGAGATTTAAGTCTTATGATTACTTTAGAATCTTTAATGGAAAGTTCAAACTACTTAGCTTGGGCTTCATCGGTTGAGCTGTAGTGCAAGGTCTAAGGTGTTCAAGATCACTTATACAAAAAAGACTAGCGATTGAGATGAAAAAGCCAAAGCGCATTGGGAGAAAATTGATGCCCAGTTATGGAGTCTCCTATAGCGATCCATTGATTCCAAGTTGATGCTCTTGTTTCGTCCATCTAGACGTATTAATCAGTTTGAGAAAAAGCTCACACTGTGTATACTAATATCTCGTATCTATGATGTAATATCTCAGATGACAAACCTAAAAAAATTTAGAATTGGATATGTCTACTTACTTGGGACAGGTACAGGCAGTTATGGAGGATATTGAGAAGCTGATGCCATTTTTTGCCAGTGTTGGGAAACAACAAGAACAATGACAGAAGATGTTTGCAGTTTTTACACTTGTCGGACTTCCTAATGACCTCGATTCAGTACATGATCAGATTTTAACTAGTCCGAGTGTTCCTACAGTTGATGACGTATTCTCTCGATTACTTCGCATTGCAGCAACACCCAGTGACTCATCACAAACAATTGACTCTTCTGTTCTTGCATCTAAGAAAATCAAACATCTCAGGCTATGGAAAATCGACGATGAGTGGGTCGTTTTGGAAGATCTCGACCCAAGTGTAGTTACTGTAATAAGCTTGGACACACTCAGGACGTATACTATTCTTTGCACGGTCGACCACCTAAAGATGTTCGTGTTGCTCAAACAGACATTGCAGTTAACTTGGGGTTTTCTTTATCTGTAGGAAAATGTAATGAATTCCTTCGGTTTCGAGCAAGTAAGCAGACATCTCCCCAAGTAGCCTCCGTTGCTCAGACTAATGCTTTTGTTGCTCGTATTTCCTTCGCTTGTGTTTCACAATCTAATATTCTTAGACAATAGGTCATGGACCCAGGTGCTTCTGATCAAATTTCTGGTAATAAATCACTTTTGTCAATTGTGGTTTATTCACAGTATCCTCCGACTGTTACTTTAGCCAATGAGTTCCAAACAACAGCAAAAGGAGTTGGACAAGCTACTCCACTATCCTCTGTCACTCTAGATTCCGTTCTTTAAGTCCCTGACTAATCTTTTAGTCTTGCATGTCTGCTTTACATGCGTGTGGTACTTGGAAGCTTGTTTCTCTTCCTTCAGGTAAATCAATGAGAAGTGTGCGAGCAATCTCAATGAGGTGCCTATTCTCTCTCTGCTACCCCATTCTGTTGAGGGGTATACGTACAAGATGTCTGGTGAATTATTCCCTGAGAAATCATAAACTGCTGAAATTGAGAGGATAGTATTAAGGCATTATACTACGAAAGATGCGAATAGAAATGCCAAGGCATGTAACTGGACAAGTTGTGGAGGGATTGAGTGAGTTTAGGTAGTAAAGGCCTTGTGATTCACGCCCGGTGCCAATTGTCTGTCCCGTACTGCGGTCATGCATACAAAAGAAGCATCAATAAAATATATACCACAATGGAGGGCACGAGTCAACCGACTAACAGATGCAAGACTAAAAGGACAGTCAGGGACATAAAAGACAAAATCTAAAGTGACAGAGGATAAAGGATTAGCTTGTCCAACTCCTTTTGCTTTTGTTTGGACTTCATTGGCTAGAGTAACATTCGGAAAATACTGTGAATAAACAATATTTGAAAAAGTGACTTATTACCAGGATATATGATCAGAGGCGCCTAAGTCCATGACCCACTGTCCAAGAGTAGTAGAGTGAGAAACACAAGCAAAGAAATTACCAGCAACAGAAGTATCAGTTGAGCAACAGAGGCTACTTGTGAAGGTGTCTACTTAGTTGCTCGATACTAAAGAAACTCATTATATTCCCCTTCAGATAAAGAAACCCCCTGGTTACCTGTAGTCTCGGTTTGAGCAACATGAGTATTTTTAGGTGGTCAACCATGCAAAGAGTAACACACCTCACGGGTGTGTCCAAGTTTAATACAATAAAAACACTTGGGTCGAGACTTTCCAAAACGGCTTCCTCCTCGTCTATTCTCCATAGTCTGAGATGCCCGATTTTCCACTGTCTGGGATGCGAGAACAGAGGAGTCAGCTGTCTGTGATGAGATCACTGTGTGACTTGGCGCTGCAGCAAGGCGAAGTAATCGAGAGAATAATTCATCAACTGTAGGGACAGTCGGACCAGCAAAAATCCGGTCGCATACTGAATCAAGGTCATTAGGAAGTCCAGCGAGTGTAAGAACTAGAAACATCTTCTATCGTTGCTCTTGTTGTTTTTAAACACCAGCAGGAACTTGCATCAACTTCTCAAATTCCTCCATGACGGCCTATACTTATCCCAAGTAAGTAGACATATTCAATTCTTGTTTCTTCAAAGTTGCCATTTGTGATATCACATCATAGAAATGAGATATGTCATTAGTGTATAAAGTACGAGCCTTTTCCCAAACTAAATGACATGTCTGGAATGGACGAAACAAAGGCATCAACTTGAAATCAATGGATTGCCACAAAATACTACATAACTGAGCATCAATCTTTTCCCAAAGTGCTTTGGCCTTTTCATCTCCCTCACTAGTCTTTTTGATTAAGTGATCTTGAACACCTTGACCTTTACATCACAATTCGGCAGATGAAGGCCCAGCTAAATAATTTGAACACCCAAGTAGTGGTTCAGAAGTAATCATGAAGGCTGAATCTACAACTCCACTGTTTTTGGAACCAAAAGCATCCAAATTGAAAGACATTATTGGATTGAAGTGAGTTCTAATTGACCAAATCCGTGATCAACTTCAAGAAGTCATGAGAATAGCTTCAGAAGATCCCAACAAAACTAGGAAATTGCAAAAAGCACTGCTCAAACTGGACAGAATACTGTTCACGCCGGAAAATTTATTGTAGCTCACCAGAAAATTCCAAAGTTGGAATCTGTAGGAAATAGTACTAGTGGACTCGGAATCACTGTCCAAGTAAGCTGTCCCGAAGAAGTTTTGTCGGAAACTGGCCGGAAGGTGGCTCATGCGCCCGGCGCATGTAGCATATCTCGCCGGAAAATCCCTGTTTGTCCGGCGCGTGAGGGCGCCTGGGGAGGAGATTTCCGGTGGGGTTTGATAGGGTTTAGTCGCAAGACTACGATGGACCTTGTGGTGACGTTGGCTTGTGCACAATACTGATAAATAGTGACTTTGACGCAAACAGTCAACGGAAAAGTTGCACGGTGAACTGTTTCTTCCCGGAATCGGTGGTAGATTACACAGCGACTATTTCGCACTATAGCTTTGATACCATTTGAGAAAAAAATATATTACTGATATGTTTAACTATAATACAAGGACCCCTATTTATAACAAATACATTAATCCTATTCCATGTGGAACTATACTCATTTAAACAATTACTAACCATCTAACAGAAACAACGGATATTTTCTGGGTCTATCATCTTTAAGAGTTGGTGATGGTAGAAAAATTAGATTCTGGCAAGATACTTGGTTCGGCCCTTCGCCTCTGATGGACACTTACCCTGGACTCTACAGATGCTCTTTATGTCCTAACTCTACCACTGCGCACATCTGGCAAAACTCAGGGTGGTGCGTTATTTTCAGAAGAGATTTCAACGATTGAGAACTAGAGGACTACACACAATTGTCACTTCTCCTTAACGGTGTTCCTCTGGTTTCTAAACCAGATTCCTGTTCCGGAAACCTCACCACAGAGGTATTTTTTCAGTAAGGAGCTACTATTCTGCTTTGTTATCCACTTCTCCCTCTTTAAACCTTGGACTTGGGAAACTATAGGGAAGAACAAGGCCCCCTACAAAGGGCAATCATATTCTTGGCTTGTAGCAGTGAGAAAATGCCTCACTCTTAATAATCTACAAAAGTGAGGCATCTCTCTATGCAAAAGATGTTCACTGCATAAAGTAGAGGACGAGGATGTCAATCACCTCTTTATTCACTGCAAATTAACTAGTCAGATATGGTATTTCTTCTTTACTACTTTGGGCATAAAATGTTCTCCAAGATCTACTGTGGATTTTCTTTTTGTTTGGTGGAAAAGACGTATGTCTAAATCATCCTATAAAATCTGGAACACCATTCCCTTAGTCACCCGGTGGGTTATCTGGAGGGAACAAAATGCTAGAGTTTTTGAAGATAAGATGGAGAATGTGGTTAGCCTCAAACATAAATGTATATTTTTGCATAATTTGGTGTAAAATGAGCTTAGCATACATTTTTGGGTGTAATTTCTTCAGCTTTGCTGGCTATCAATTGTACTTTTAAGTTACCAATTCAAAGAAAAAAGGATGAAAAGCAAGAAACTTAGAAACACAAAGCAGGGGAGCAGGGGAAAAATGGCTTCTATAGTAACTCCGTTCCTCTACATGTTACCAGTCGCTGGTTAGAATACAACAAGAGAAATGCATCAGTTTCTTATAAGCGGGCTAACAAATAGTGTTAAAGACGAAACGCAAAGAACAGTCAATTAAGCCCGGAAAATAAGAGAAAAGAAGAAGATATGTTGAGAACTTGATGATTTGATGACTACAAAGTACACCTATTTATGATTGTTAACCACAAGACAGATATGATATTAGCCCAATGTGGGATAACATCTAACAGAACTTAATATTTCCAATATTCTTACATGCCCACTAAAACTTAGAGCCCGTTTGGATTGGCTGAAAAAAAGTGACTTTTAAGCACAAGTGCTTAAAAGCACTTTTTATGTGCTTGAACTTGTTTTACAAATAAGCAGTTACGTGTTTGGATAGAAGTGCTTAAGCTAAAAAAAACTATTAAAATGTTTGGTAAACAAGTGCTGGTAAGCACTTTTTTCTGTTAAAATGACCGAGATGCCCTAAAGTTGTCAACACTAAAAATAAGCTTATTGATGCATTTTTAATTTTAAATTAACTCAAATGCAGATTTATTTGTGTATCAATTCAATTTAAGTTATAATACTGATTAGATAAGATTATTTTAATTAATATAAAGTACTTATTGGGTAAAGCATTAATTAATAATTGTAATTAAAAAATATACTTAAACTATATAAACAATTCATATAAAATTACCCACAAAGTAAATAAATTAAAGTGAAGTACTTTTAAAAATCGAAGAACCACGTAAAAGTTACTTTCTTGCCTTCTGCTTTCATTTTTGGTTTTGCAAATGAATCAAAAATGGAATTTGAACGAGTTAGAAAGTTTTTGAAGTTGAGAAACAAGTATTGCTAATCAGTTTAAAATACTCCTGAGGTTATGATACCAGTTAGGAAGAAATGGGAAGAAAAAGAGACGGGTTAGAGGTTTTAGTAAGAGAGGGTACTTTGGTAATAATAAAAGTATGTAAGGGATAATAGGGTAAATTACTTGGTCAAACTCAAGCAGCTTTTAAACCCAAAAAAATAAGTTGGGATAAACCAACTTATTGCTTTTGGCTTGTTTTTAGTTTTTTGGCTTAAAAGCACTTGACTTTTTGTCTCTTAAAATGGGAAAAACAACTTCAGCTTGTTTCTTATGAAAGATTGAAAGTAAATGCTAACCATGATAGATGCCGAAGAACCTGTTGGATAGTATCATTGAAAACTTGTTGGAAAAGCTTAAGTCACCTGAATCTTACTGGAAAAGTCTTAGCAGCTAGAATCACATTGAAAAGCTTTGATCACAAGCATTTCGACCAGAAGTTACTTAAATTAGTCGACATGGTAGTTGGATGTGGTGCTACCAGAATTATCACTGCGAGAAAGCGTGGTGCCATTGGAACGGAAAAGACAGTGGTGTCGCTAGAAGAGTTACCAAAAAGAGGAAAAAAGACAGAAAAGCTTTAAGCGGGCATACTGTATAAGGCTGCAGCCAGCAAATGAAAACTACTTAAGTCTCTAACAAGATCGCAGATGATATGTGAGAAAATAAAAGAGAAGATATAATTTTTATTTGATTATTTAATGAATACAAAACAGCTACATAGGTGTTAAACACAAAACACATGATATTGTCCGTTGTGTAGAACATCTAATAAATACGAACTTAACAATTCTAATACTCTAATCTAATTCCAGCATTTTAAACCCTCAACATTCTTGACAAAGCCACTCTTCTCCACTCGTGGAAACCCATGATTTTCACTGGTACAACGTTTTAGTAAGCTACTACATTATTAACCTCATTAAAATTAGTAAGCTGATTACATTTCATTTTTTAATAAATACTCCAGAGAGCTTTAAGATATTGTATGTCAATGAGCAAAATAGACAGAGATAGAAAGCAAACCTCTTGCGCTTCAACAAATTCAGAACGTGTAAGATCAACTGCTACTTTGTTTTCAAGGAAGTGCATTCGGAGCATCAAATAGACACTAGAAATCCAAATGGCAGAGTGTTGCAAATCTACTTCTGGCTCAAGAAAATTGCAGAGAACAGTTGTAAAGCAATGTAAGAAAATACCTATAGCATGACACACTGCAGAAATCACATGTACCAACAATTTAAATAATCACTGACCATATTATGAAATCCCTTTCTTCTCCACAAAATTGAAATTTTGCATAGTGAAGTGGACTATTTGTTAGATGCGTATTGATACACTAAGAAGGAATGAGAAATGGCAGAACGGGGAAGAATAGAGAAGTACGAGAGGAAGATTGAGAACGGGAAGGAATGAGAAATGGCAGAACGGGGAAGAATAGAGAGAGCACGAAGAGAAGTACGAGAAGAAGATTGAGAAAAATGAGAGAAAGAAGAGAGAGAAAAAGAGGGAGGACAAAGAGATAGAGCAAGAAACCATAATCATAAAATCAATTTATATAATATTATATAAGTCACCTCAAAACAAAGTACAGGAGGGTCTTATTTGTAAGCTAGAGATTTTAAACAATTTAGAACTCTTGCAACTTAGCAGCGGATAGTCTAGTATACATGTCAAATGGGAGCAACCTGCAAAGGGACAACCCGAAGCCTGTTCAGCCCCCTTCTTAAGGGGCCTCGGTTGGTTAGTGTTCTATAGGGTTCCATGACCTCCCCTCTCCAAGAATCCGCATAAAACTAGTGCCAAACCCCCAGGTTAGAGAGCTCGGAGCGGCCCAGAACACAAAAAATAAACCTTCAAAATTGTCGGATCCCTTGGATGTGCGACTATGACGAAGAACTTTCATCTCATCTATTACAAAGATTGGACTAATGCAAGAAGAATGTATCAAGATATACTCTCAGATACTCTGACTCGCAGGAAGAGTTCTCCATGAATGAAGGTGAAGAAATGTTATGCATTAGTAATATAGTATGTCTCAACTTAAAAGAATCTTCTTTTTTCATATTATTGTTTTATAAAACACAATTAATTAATTTCATGTTCAATAAAATTTGATATTCTTGTTTTATTTTTGCAGTGTACAACTTATTTTTACAGCATTTGTTTACATAGAAATATAAAGGGCTAGTCCACATTATTCATTTACTTGTGTCATTGCTGGATACCTCTGTTTTAAAAGGCGTTTCTGAGGCGAGCCCCGGGGCAAGGCGTACCAAAAACACCCCGGGGCGATGGTGTGGGGCGAAAGTCTCAAGAGGCGTACGCCCGGGCGTTCGGGGCGCGTGTTTTTAGTAAGGAGTAAGCCTCAGAGACTTTTTCAAATTAAAATAAAATTTGTTGAATTAGTCCTTCATATAATACCCAAATTCTCAAAAGTCAGTTTGGTAATTACTCAAAAGGTTTAAAAAGGAACTCAAAAGTATTAAATTTAAAAGTAAAGACCTTTTTATTGATTTAAGCCCTAATTCATGGTTTTCCCAATTTTTTATCTTGTCCGCTAGTCTGCTAATATCTCCCAAAATCAACGAATATTTAATTTTTTTTACAAATACAAAGAGAACTACATTTTTCTTCATAGCAGCAAATTCAAAATTCAAATTGCAGGTTATTCATCCTTTTTGTTCCTCCATATAGAAAACTTTATTCTTTGACTCAAATTACTTGTGCTTGTAAGTAACGTATAATAGATTGTTTTGATTAGTTTTTTGTGGAGATGGAGCACACATAAATATAGTTTTCTTCAATATTTATGCAATTTTACCTGTTTATAAATATTTACTGTCATTATATTATTGTATAAAATATTAAAAACTAAATACCTATGGGGCTTACGCCCCGCTGAGGCATATGTAAAACGCCTCGCCTTACGCCCACGCCTTTTAAAACACTGCGTGGATACTTGAGTTCAATATAACACTTTTTTTGAGAAAAGGGTAACTTTTGAAAAGAATTACACCTGAAGCCTATTTTGTCCAAACCGAGGAACCGAGCCCAAAACCGACCAATCCGAACCTTTTAAAAAACGAAAAAACCGAATTAATTTCGGTTGGGTTTTCAGTTCACCTAATCAAAAACCGAAAACTGAACAAACTAAATTGAACTATTTGAAAACTGAATTGAACCGATTGACACCCACCCGTACTGATATCAAATTGTAGGTTGTAGCATTATTAAGAGAAGAAGGGAGAAAAGGCAGGAGAAGGAATGATATTGAGGAGAATGAGAGAGGAATGAGAGAAAGAAGAGAAGGGAGAGAAGAGAACGAGAGAAGGAGAGAGAGATAACCAGAGAAGTTGTAATACCAAATGAGCAAATGTTAATCAAGTCCCATCAAAACAAAGTACATGAAATCCCTATTTATAGGATATGGATTTTAGAATATTAAAACTCTTGAAAATACTATAATTCTATCTCTATCCAAAAAGATAGGGCTCAATAAGACCTTATTTTTAACTATCATTCTTTCTAGCTAGAAGATAGATTGATTATCCTTAATTGATAGACAGGATTTTATTTCTAACTAAAAGAGAAACAAAACCAAAGATAGAAAATAGTGATGATGATATCTAAATGATCTACATCGCTTAAGGAAGATAAACATCAACCCATCTAAGATAGAAACAAGCGCGCTTACCTCTCACTCCATCACTAATCCCAAGCTTTTCTAGCTCCTCTGCATGAATATAACAATTCAGAATTCAGATATAAGAATAGAATCTAAACCAGATGGAATAAAAATAAATTGCTAGAACGCATTCTCGAGCTAAGGGCTGATTTGTGTGTTTTTGCAAAATTTCAAGACAAGTACGAAAACTTACAGGCTCTACCAACAAGAAGATACGATATTGAAATTTAACAGAAAGGTTAATAGTAATTTCCAGTTCCTATCTAAATACGACATCTAGCTAGGCCCAGGGCAAGGACAAAAAATTTACAGTAAACCCCATGAACAAACTGCTAAGACTAGAGAACCTATAGAACAAACTTTAAACAATAGTTGTTTCAGTTCATGGACAATAATGAGTTCACTTCACGCAGTCTTAACCAAAAATGTAATTGCTGGAGGAATGCTCATTTAGATCAGTTGATTCAACATTGTTGATACCTTCTCTAGGATAGGTTTCTATCTTAAATTATAGAAGATCCTCAAGTAACTTAGTTCCAATGTTTAAGAAATTAAGATGGTCAATTAGAATCATGGGAATTACAAACAATTTCAAGATTTAAGGAAGATTTAGAGAAAAAAAAAATTGGCCATAAATTGAGAGTTTGGAGCACACTAAGTTGACAGTATAATTTAGTAGTACGGCGAGTTGTGACATATTGTACCAACCCGTGATTTGCTAGACCAAAAGCATTCATCGTCGAAGTTTGGTTACATGGTAAAGAATAAAGGTTGGAAAAAAAATCACTTAATCCTCCAAATATGGAAACATGCATGACAGATCTATTACCCCGAAAGTTAAGGTTGCTACCCAAAGCTGCCAAGTGTGATGAAACCCATAGACCAAATTAGGAAACCAAGTACTAACTATACAGAAGGCTGAATGTAAAACAATGTGAAAGATATAGAGCCTAATGCACCCAGCTTCACAGAACCAACCTTGAATAGTTTGCAGGCCAGACTGAATCCTCTTTACACACTCCTTAAAAAGTCCTTTTGGACGGTTAAAAACAACTACTGTAAGGTCTACCAGCGCATAAATAGCACCTTTAGGTAGCCATTCTCCATCAATAGGAGGTGGTGCCAACTCAAGCTTGTCTTCCCAAGTCCGTCTCACACTTCCAAAGTATATCGGTTCAGAAAATTCTTTGCCATTTCCTGTTAAGTTATTAAGTTGCTCCTCAAGGTGAGCTTGTCTTCCAGAGAGAGAAGATCTGTCTCTGTAATTCAAATCAGAACGAGAAAGACTTCCATTGACTGCATCAAGCTCCTTAGTCAGTTCCTTGATCTGTTGTGTCCTCTGTAGATCACACTTCATGGCAGCATCCAATTTGTCAACATGTTGAGCAGCATTCTTGTAGTCGCATATCCGGAGTAGATAAAATACATGCAACAGCTCGTTGTAAAATAGCAAACCAAGGCATTGCTGTCTCTTTTAAATTCGAAAGAAGAAATAGAACATCAGTTGACTTCAAAAGCCCTATTTTCAAAATCAGCATTCATAAAAAGAATTGTATGAAATTGTCTCAGTATTGAATCCATTCAATATGTAGATTCAAAAATGTTCACAAGTGAAGCTATTGTAGTAAAGAAAGGAACAAATGTTCCTATTCTCTGCAAAAGGACTCCACAGCACATACACAGAGAAAGAAGTAAAGCACTGGACTCACTTTTTCTGATTCAATAGATTTCCATATTACATTGCATCTGTTGACAGCATCTTGAACGGAACTTTCATTCTCCCATTGCATGAGGTGCACATGCAAGATTGAAGTTGCAAAAAACATCTAGTACCACGAAGAAGCGAAATAGTGAACACTACAAATAACCAGATCATAAGGATATAGTTAATGACTCATATTGATGACCAAACAAAAGCTAGAAATCATTTGTATCAAAAATATAGGTGTCTGTCCTTGTGATTTAGAACACGAGTCATGGAACAATTACAAACAGACACACCTGGCACTAGGTTCATGATTACACTGGAAGGACTCCAAGTGGATACATGCTTGCTACCATCAGTTTGTTTCCCAACCAACACTTTTAGTTCTTTTTTCATTTCACAACCCATGTTTGGACACTAGAGTACCTCAATTGGAACCAGAAAAGGACAACAAATATATAATAATAAATTTAAGATTAATTACTCTATGTAATAGCAGGAAACGCTGAAATCCCAAAAGCTACAAGAATTAAGAAAAACAAAACGTTCGACCGTCTCCAAGAAGCAGTATGAGGTCAATTTGTGAATTGGAGGACGAAAAGAGAATGAGAGAGAAACCTGTTATTGAGACATTCTGTACAATGTAATGATAATTGAAAAGTCGCGTTGCAACTCATGTAATGTAAATACTTCTAAATATCTGGGCCAGTTCTTCCATGATCATATATGTTATGACTAATGGAATTTATAGAATTTGCTATATTACACAATCCTTCAAAACCCCCTTTAAGGTGTGGGATACGCACCGCATTTGATCAATTCACTTAAGGTGCATTGACCACAACTACACAAAGAAGCATAGGTTGGTCAGGGTTTTTAGTCACAATCTTTGGGTTACATATATATGCATGTATGTGCATGGCTGCATATAGATATGCACCTATTTAAGTAAAGTAATAGGGATGTTTGCTATTTATCGTGATATACTTGTGCAATAAGATAGGTATTTACACAAATTATTCATATTTCTTTTGGTTCAGTGACTTCTCAATCAAGTATATACACACACATGCATCTCATACTCTATATATACTAGTCGTATCTCAAAACCCATATCCGTACTCTTAACTGCATCCTTGAATCATAAAATTTAGGAAATGACAAATCTGACTTCTAGATCTATATATGTATCGGACGCTTGCACCCGCAGCCAAGTAACATAGAGAATGTGTTCTTAACGGATTCTATTTGTAACTTGCGATGGGATTAGGTTATACAATAAAAGATCTTTTGTTTCATGCACAAGTTATGCATGCATTATAATGCAAGGATTGTAATCCAGTGAATCACATTATTGGATTATTGTAGTTGCTATCGCATATTTGGTTTTTCATACTTAAATCTGGATATATCCATTTAAAATGTGTCTTCTTTAAATTAGATAAAGTTTTGTTTTCAATAATACCTTGACCTATAAAACTAAATCCCGTATCCAATCTAATATTAGTTTCTAGTATCATATGTGACACTACTACTGTTTCAGTTCATATAACCCTATGTGACTTCACACGGAGTTGAAGAAAAATAAAGACTTTTGGAACTTGTGATCTTAAACATGTCAAAGTTTGTGTAGCTATAAGACTTTTGAAACTTGTGGTCTTAAACAATCCATAACATTTGTGTTATTATAAAAGTTTGTCATTAAAGGTAAAATGAAAAATTTAAGTTAAATTGTTTCAAAGCTATGTAGACAAGGTGGGTTTCTTTGATGGTAAGCACCCTCCACTTCCAACCAAGAAGTTGTGAGTTCGAGTCACCCCAAGAGCAAGGTGAGGAGTTCTTGGAGGAAGGATGCCGAGGGTCTATTGGAAACAGCCTCTCTACCCCAGGGTAGGGGTAAGGTCTGCGTACACACTACCCTCCCCAGACCCCACTAGTGGGATTATACTGGGTTGTTGTTGTTGTTGTTGTTGTTGTTGTTGTTGTACTCACTTGGGTTATTAATATTAAAACGAAATAGGGTCACATAACTAAAACAAAGGGAGTAAAAATAATTAGTATCATAAAATTAAAAATTATATATAATTTTTTTATAAGGAAAAAAAAAATTAGGTATATAATTATAAATTTTAAGTCTATCAAGTAAAAAAAAATTGAAGGAAAATTAAAATTAGGTATATTAAAATATGAGTAACAATAAATAAATCTTGCATTGCTCTTTTTTTTTTTTTGATAAGGTAAATTGTATTAATCAAAAGGGAGAAAAAACTCCCGTATACAAGAAGTATACAAAAAGTAGAGAATTTACATCAGAACATGATTCCCTACAAATGACGCCCAATCTTCTACACAAGCAGGGGCTACATGTGTGCACCAAAAAGCGATCAGAGATAAAAGACTATTCTTAAGATGTGAAAACGAAGACTCAATCCCCTCAAAAACTCTCCTATTTCTCTCTCCCCAGACTAACCACATGAGAGCTAACGGGGCGAACTTCCACGCCTTTTGCTTGCTTCTTCTACGGAAACCGGCCCAGCTATATAGCATTTCCATAGTGTTTGGCATCACCCATTGAACACCAAAGAGATTCAGGATTGCCCTTCATAGACCCCAGGACACAGGGCAATGCAGCATAAGATGATCAACTTCTTCCCCTGAGCTTTTACACATGTAGCACCAACTAACATGTGTAATTCCTCTCTTTCGCAGATTTTCAGATGTCAAGATCACTCCCCTCGCTGCTAGCCACGCGAAGAAACACACCTTCGTGGGCGCCTTAGGAATCCAGATCGATGAGTATGGGAAAGTAGCCTACTGTCTCACCAACATACTCTGGTAGAAGGACTTTACGGTGAACAAGCCATCATCACGCAACCCCCATCTCCAAGAATCATAAGATGGATGGGGCATATCTTGCCCGTATAGCAGTGCCAATAAATTTTGGAGCTCCGCAATCTCCCAATCTTGCATGTTCCTTCTAAAAGAGAGGTCCCATACTATCCCCCTTCATGCTCCTTGCGTATTTGTTGGACCATCAATTCCTTCTGGTTTGAAGCTCTGTAGACGTGTGGGAAAGAAACCCTCAGAGTAGCCTCTCCACACCACTTGTGATTCCAAAAGCTGATTCTCCTTCCATCTCCCACCTTGTAAGTGATGCTGCCATAGAAAGCTTCCCAGTTCTTCATGATGTTCCTCCACATGCCACACCCGAACAGTGTTGTGATTGCCTTGGTCCTCCAACCCCCTCCCGTGGAATCATACTTTTCTGCTATGACCTCCCTCCATAGAGCATGCTCTTCTACCCCGAATCTCCACAGCCACTTCTCATAATGAATCAATACTACAAACATTATTAGAAGCAATTGAGAGATATGAAGAGATAATTAAATAAAGGGCATTTTTGTTATTTACTTGTCTAATACAAGCATTACCAATACGTAGTTTTTCATATTGAGTTCAATGTAAAATAAATACGCCAACTGCAACTAGACCTGTCAAGTGGTCCATGTCGACCCACAAACCGACCCATGTAACCCCCTTAAAATAGGCCCCTAACCAATCCCCAACCCTCTAACCGGCTAGACCCCCTCACTTGAAGGGCTTGACCAAGCCCATATTTTGACCCATTAACCTAGCCCAATCGGAACATGGCCTATGGTACCCGGGCCGAACCGACCCAGTAAGACAAAATTGAAAAAAAAAAGGAAAGAAGAAAGGCCCCCTGCCGCAAGAGTTAGTCAAATTTATTTGAATACCTATTTTTTCCAAAGTCGTATTGTAACGAAAATTTGTGATATTTTTTATGAGAATTAGTCACTTTCATTTTTGTATTTCAAGTTTTCAATTAGCCAATTTGCAAGAATGTACATTTTTCATCCAAATTTCAAATTTGACCATTATTAAAGGCCAAACAACTAGATAGCTCCTTAAATTTGGCACAAAATGTCAATTAAACAACTCAACTTTGCCAATGACTAGTTGGACACCTCAATTAGACAAATATATCTATTATGAGCTTTTCGCTCAACGAAATCAAACCCGTGTAATTTACACATTGATGATATGTTAGATAACAAATAAAGTACAGGCACATGTCATTAGCAGAAAAAAATAAATTAGGTGTCATTAGAAAAAAATCCAAAAAAATAGATTTCCGCCTTCCCACTTCTGTCCTTATGCTTCTTTTTCACAGAAAAAACCAAACAAACTACCTACACCTCCCAACACTCTGCCCCTTCTTATTCTTCTTAACAAGAAAAACGAGACAACATTTGTCCCCACCCTTCATCCCCCTTTGATTCTTCTCCTTCAGAGAAAATCAAAAAAACCTTTCCACCTCCGCCACTATTATCTAATCCACCGCCATTAAGGAATCTCCCAAACGGCAAGGGTGCAACAGCCTCTACCATCACTAAGGGATTCTTCTTCTTCTGTTTTTTCCAAGTGTTACCTAGTTCTAAGGCATCCTCTACCATGAAAGCCCTTCCCCATTCCCCAGATCTTCCGCCTTCTTCACCCAACATATTTTTGAGAATCTTCTGCACTAGCTTGCTCTCAGTGGAAATAGTTTATGGTTGAAGCTCTTTTAATGGAGGTGTTGCAAGTGTTGAGTGTATTTGTGGTGGCTGGTTTTGCGTAGAAGAGGATGAAGTCTGACGAGAGTGGTAGTGGTAGTGCTGGTGGTGCCATTGTTGAGATTTTACCGAAGAAATCAAAGAAAAGTAAAACGTGAAAAAAGAAAGCCATGTCAGCTCATTGTAAGCCATTTACGCGCTTAAAATTGCATGAAAAATACATTCAAGCTATGTCAGACTTCTATATTCACGAGACACATTCCTGCCCAGTTGAGGTGTATCCGATCATTAGCAAAACTGAGATATGTGCCAAGTTTAAGGGGTTAGATATTTAGCCATTATTATTTTTTGAAATGGTATGTAGTATTGATGTCAAAAGCAGCACTAAGAAGGGATTGCATACTAGGCCCTCTTTACATTCTTGTTCCAACCCCTCTTATTCCAGTTCAACAAGAAATCTTTAGTTGCTCTTGGCATGGTCAATTTCAAAACCCAAGAGACTGTAGAGCATTTGCCACACTAGAGATGTGACAAAGCAGTGCAAAAACAAGTGGTTGTGGATTCAGCTTGTTCTTTGCATAAATGGCATCTGTTAACTAATTGTATTCTCTCTTCTTTGCGGCTTATCATGGGTCAGGCACGCTTCTCTAAAGACCAACCACACAAAACACATGACCTTAACTAGTGCATTTTTTCCTCTACCTCGTCTCATTAGGAGAATCAATAGCATTCCTGGTAAATGGACCTTGGGCCTAACAACCCCAAAAGTTGGCTTATGAGGTCAGGATTGCCCAAGACCATATAAGGAGACCAAGAACCTCAAATCCCACCGATGTAGGACAACTCAACACACACACACACACACACGCACACCCCCCACGCCCATGCCTGCAAACTAGAGCGTGGACAACATAAATGGGGGCCCAACATCGGTAACAATAATTGGGATGGGCCTGGCTCTGATATCATGATAAATGGACCTTGGGCCTAACTCAACCCCAAAAACTAGCTTATGAGGTGAGGATTGCCCAAGACCATATAAGGAGACAAAGGACCTCAAATCTCACCGATGTGGGACAACTCAACAATTCCCACTTACCCTCCGGTATGACTCGAACCCACAACCTATTGGTTGATGGTGGAGGTGCTCAACCACTAGAACAAACCTCACTTGTCCTTGAACTGGTCCATTAGTTTCCAAATCTGTTTACAAGATCCAAAAAGAAATCTGATTGTTATCTTTGACAAGCATCTTGTAACATGAATTAACTGTGAAGGAGCCACTGCCTTGTCCATTCCATATGAGTTTGCCATCACTATTGTTGAGGACCTGAAATGAAGAGAATGAGCTGAAAAATTCTGAAACTTCTCCCAGTTCCTAGTCATTGAAATTCCTCCTGAAAGTGATTTCAATGGTAGTTTTCCCTGCTTTGTACTAGAGTGAGATTGGTGCTCACCGTAAAACTGTAGAAGGATGGGAATTGATCTTTAAGAGGGGAATGACCTAGCCACTTATTTCGCCAGAAGGAAATTTTTCCTCCATTTCCTATTTTGAAGCCATGTTCTGTACAAAATCAGGCCATAGTGCTCTAATGCTTTTTCCACACTCCAACTCCTCTTGGTGGTGGTCCCATGTTTGAACACCATTCATTCATTTGGTCATATTTCACTGCGATTACGGTAAGAAATAATGGGAAAATTACATTATTGATAATCTTAAGTATTTTTACAATAGCCCTATTTATATGCAATGTTTACATAGTACTATATAGCTACTTTCCGATGTGGGACAATATATATTACTACTATCTATCTTATCTCCCCTCAAGCTGGTGCATATAAATCATATGTACGGAGCTTGTTATAGATGTGACTAATACGAGGACCAGTGAGAGATTTGGTGAAAATATCTGCAAGTTGAGTATTCGACTTCACACACTTAGTAATAATATCCCATGAGAGTATCATTTATCTGACGAAGTGACAGTCAATCTCAATGTGCTTAGTACTCTCATGAAACACCGTATTTGATGCAATATGAAAGGCAGCCTGACTGATTATCACACACAAGTTTCATGTGATTGATTTCACCAAATTTCAATTCTTTAAGCAACTGTTTGATCCGAACTAGCTCACATGTTGCCATAGCCATTGCTCGATATTCTACTTATGCGCTAGACCGTGCAACCATATTCTACTTTTTGCTCTTCCATGACACCAAATTACCTCCTACTAAAACACAATATCCTGACGTAAAACGTCTATCAGAAGGGGATCTTGCCCAATTAGCGTCTGTGTATTCCTCGATCTGCTCATGACCTCGATCCTCAAACAATAGTCCTTTGCCTAGGGCTGATTTTAGATGCTGAAGAATTCGAACAATTGCATCCAAATGACTACCACAGGAAGAGTCCACAAACTGGCTTACAACGCTCACAGGAAACGAACTTATAACTGTGAGGTAATTCAACTTACCAATCAGCCGCCTATATATTGCAGGATCGCCTGATGGAAACTTGAATAAACTCGGATGTCCTAAACATCTGTGAATTAGGTTTGGAGGATCGTAACTGGACATGTTGTGGATGAATTGAGCAAGTTAAGGTAGTAAAGGCCTTATGATTCACGTCCTCTGCCAATCGTCTGTCCCAAACTAAATGACATGTTCAGAATGGACGAAATTAGGGCATCAACTTGGAATCAATAGATCGCCACAGGATACTACATAACTAAGCATCGATCTTGTCCCAAAGGGCTTTCGCCTTTTCATCTCTCTCACTAGCCTGTTTGGTTAAGTGATCATGAATACCTTGACTCTTGCACTACAACTCATCAGAGGAAGCCCAAGCTTAATAGTTTGAACTTTCCATTAAGGGCTATGAAGTAATCATGAAGTTTGAATTCCCAAAACCAGTATATTTAGAACCAAAGAACATCAAATCCCAAATGCATTATTGGATTGAAGAGAGGTCTAACAAAATATCAGCAAATAACAGAAATGATCAATTGTATCTCGCCGAAACATGCGAAGGAAACATTCTACCTGCCGGAAAAAAAAAATCACTACAGCTCAAAGGAAAATTGCAAAGTGATCGGAATAAAAAGAAAATAGTATGGATAGGTTCAGAATCACTGGACGACCAAACTGTCTTAAAGAACTTTTGTCAAAAACTGGCTGGAAAAGTGCTACACGCGCCAATGCGAGTCGGAATCTCGCCAGAGAATTTTCTGTTGGCGACGCGTGAGAGGGGTTTTGTAGGAGAAATTACGGGTTGGTCACTTCTACCTCGTGGTGGTGTTGGTTTTTGCACAACATTGACGAATAAGAACTCTAGCGGACAGACCTACGGTCACCGGAAAATTTTCCGATTAACTGGTCCCATGTTTGAACACCATTCATTCATTTGGTCATATTTCACTGCGATTACGGTAAGAAATAATGGGAAAATTACATTATTGATAATCTTAAGTATTTTTACAATAGCCCTATTTATATGCAATGTTTACATAGTACTATATAGCTACTTTCCGATGTGGGACAATATATATTATTATTAACCATCTCACAATTATGTTCCTCCATAAAGCATTATCTTCCACACTAAATCTCTATAACCATTTCATTATAAGGCTCTTGTTTTATACTTTCGGGTTTTTTTATCCCTAGTCCTCCTTCCTCGTTTTTTCAAATAACAATACTTCACCTTACCAAGGGAAAAACCTTGGAATCTTTATTTTCTTTCCATAAGAAATCCCTTCTCAACTAATCAATTCTCTTTTCCACCTTAACACGCATTGAAAAACAAGACATAATGTAAGTTGGAATTAAATCCAAAACACTGTTTATAAGAATCAAGCGCCCCCCAAGAGAGGTATTGTTTCTTCCAATTAGACAATCTCCTTTAGCACTTCTCCAACATTCCTTGCCATATTGATTTTGCTTTGTGTTTTGCCCCTAAAGGCAATCCCAAGTATTGGGAGGCTTTCTGTTTGACACCCAAGAATAGTGGCCAAAAGCAGCAGATCGTGAATTATGTTTAATCGGAAGAAGCTTCCTTTTGACCAATTGACAAGTAGCCCTAAAACAACTTCAAACACATTAAGAACTACTCTCAAATACCTAAGTTGTCTCACCTTGGGTTGGAAAAAATGAGGGTATCATCAGCATATAACAAATGTGAAATGGAAAGAGCTATTTGTTGTCTTCTATTCACTTTATTCACCTTCAGCAGAAGCAAACTCCAGCATCTTATTAAGACTTCCATCATCAACAGAAAAAGAAAAAGCGAGATCAAATCCCCTTGCCTAAACTCCCTTTTAGCCATTATTAAAGCATGAAGTTTTTCTTTCAATTGTTATTCTTGTATTTGTTTCTTTGTTGAGTGTTTACTTTTTTATCTAACAATCTAATTACGTGTCACGCCCCAAGCACCGGGTGCCAGCCACGCCTCCCCAGGTTTGGGCGTGATAAAGTGATATTAGAGCAAGTCGTGTCCTAGGGAGTCTAAAAAATCGTACCTATTAGAATCTCACCTATGAGGTGTGTTGCGTGCCACACTTATAATTGAGAGACTACATGGCATTTAGGAAATGTTACCCTTCTTTCGTTTCCGGATCGTGCCATAGAGCTGAGTCGTAAGAAGTCAGTATGAAGCTTCCGCCGAATTGTGTATGCACAAGAGGTGCAAGTATCACAGTAGAGCTTTAAGGCGTGGATGTAAATTCCAACTATGTGGAAGGGAGGTTATGAAAGTGACAGAAGATACGATGCGAGATTGAAAGGTAAGTAAGGTAAAGGTGAAGAAGGTATGAGATACTCAAGTGCAGAAGGTTGTGAATTGTCTAGACTTCAGATAGAGGGCTAGAAGCACCGTGATTCAGTATCCAGAAATGATAGTGGTGTCGTCAGTAGCATATCTTCCAGCCTATGGTTTCCAGGTACCGAGAGTTCTAGTTAAGAGAGTAAAAAAGAGTTAGATACAACGTGATGTCTTGCTTGAGGTTCCAAAATAACATAAGGAAATCTATGGTGCTAGCAAATAAAAGGAAGGTTGCAAGTAGTATAGATAGATAGATATGTGTAGGTCGCAAGCTAAAGTATGGTAGGGCGACAAGGTTTTAGGTAGATAGGAGTAAGGATAAGAAAAGGTGGGTGAGAAGGTGAGGAAAATAGGTAAGGCCTCGGGATTAAGCCCATCAAAACAAAAGAGCTGATGGTTTTCGTAAGTTATAGAAAGATCAGTATAACGTGAATGAACTCGGAGAAGTTTAATAGCATGTTTGGCCAAGTTTTTTTGGGGGTCAAAAGTGTTTTTGGCCAAAAATTGAGGTGTTTGGCCAGCTTTTAGAAGGAAAAAAGTGATTTTGCGGAGAAGCAGAAGCAGTTTTTGAGAAGTAGAGAAAAGTAGCTTCTCTCCAAAAGCACTTTTCTGAGAAGCATTTTTGAGAAAAATGCACTTAGAAGCAGTTTTCAAAAGTTTGGCCAAACACTAATTACTGCTAAACAAAGATTTTCAAATTAATTAGCCAAACACAAACTGCTTCTTACCAAAAGTACTTTTTTGAAAAGTACTGCTGAGAAAGCACTTTTCAAAATAAGCTGATTTTAGAAGCTTGGCCAAACAGGCTATAAGACTAGGAGCATTTAGAAGAGATAAAATGCTGCCCTGGTAGTAGAATAAGAGTGTAATTGTGATAAATGATAATAGAATGACGTTTAGGCCTTCGATTGAGTAATGATTCAAAGAGAAGAGATTTCATGAATTGCACGGGATTAGAATACCCCCATAAAATGAATCATGTTGGGATGCTATGAAATATGGTTATTGAAGTATAGTATCGTTCCTAGGTGGATCAAATAACTTCAGATGTTCCCCGATGAGATGTGACCCCTAGTGACAATGTATTACGTAAGAGGTTTCAAGTTATCAGTGGTAGATTATAGATCAACATTAAGGTGAATCAACAATACATGGATAAAAGTTCCAAAGTATGAGATGAGATTAGACTGTCATTCTTAAGATGAACAGTAATGAGGAAGCATTAAAGGACTTAGTTTATACATATAGGATAAGCAGCGAGAGAGTAACCTGGAGCTGGCTAGCAGGCCTCGGTAATAATAAACCGAGGTAAGTGTTATGGTATAGTATGACCTATCTAGATGTAGTAAATCCATAAGGATAGATAACCAAGGCTATGAAACAAAATATAACAATAGTCGTAAGTTCGATAAAGTACCAAGCGAAGAACTTCAGTACACCTATAGATGCCATGTTCACAAAGTGAGGCCTACAAATTGGCTAAAAACTGGAAGAAAAGGGAGAGAAGAGTCGCATAGGCACGCATACAAGGACAGAGTCGTAGAGGCTGCAAGACAGAAGGTAGCAACAGTTACGAGATTGAAAGAATTCCGACCACATGTCGTGGTGTGAGAAAAAGGCCTAAAGGGGGGAATGCCCTGGTCTTTGGATTTATTCACAAAACAGTTACTTAGATGACAAGGACAATATTAAAGTATTCGTAAGAGCCGTAGGTTATGAGACTGATAAGTGCATCAGCCAACATTCGAGGACGAAAGTTCCTAAGGGGGAAGGATGTAACACCTCGTACCTTGGCGTTAGGATGCGTCGTAGTAATCCATATGAGTTGGAGGGGATTAAGGTCATACATGAGGTTATAGATGTCAGACCTCGTAAGTTTGACAAAACCTGGTAGTGTTATGCTTTATGTTATATACATGACATGAGGGAGTTTATAAATGAAGCTTTATTTATTATAAAAATAGAAAATATTTTCTCATAAGAATAGTTATTTTCTCCCGTTTTGAGAAGTAGTAGTACAAAACTTTATACTCTTTATATTTGGCTGGAAAATTCAGTATTTGGAAAATATATTTTGTGCAATACTTAAATGAGAATTTTGGATAACTATTAGGGGGCATCATCCACGTGAGATATAGAAAGTTGGCAGCAAGTTGATACATATCCTTGTGCTTAAGGAGGTGGTGGCAATTTTTAAAGATATGCGTTAAGTTGTATGTATCAAAGGGGTCCATGTCAAGAGAAAAAGTGACATTTACACCTTTTATCTCACTTTGTTGAGAATGCTATTAAGTAACAAAATTATGTGGCATTTAGTGATTTTCTTTTTTAGTAGTAGCAACGCGTCCCATTCTTAGCATCAACAAATTTTTGGTTGAGATTTCACTTTAGGAAACTTAGCGATACTCTTAACCATGAAATACAGAAACTCTACTCCACACGAGATTTTGTTCACAAGTTTTACAGTAAATTGGATATTACTTCGTAGTGAAGTAAGTTACGGGAAGCTATCAAGAAGGTGACCCAAGTTCGATCCAACGTCTACAACCTTCTACGAGCTTGTATGTGCATTCGAGGTTAGATGTTATCAGAAGGATTGACTAGTCGTAGTCATCCAAAGATGGATTTGAGGTATGTTAAAGCTAATCCTTCCTTCTTTTGGCATGATCCAAATAACGAAACGTAAACGTAATGTTATTCCAAAAATGGTTCTACTCTTAGTAGTTAAGGATGCCTACGTTATTCATTCCTGTAAAATGTAACTCAAAGCATGTCTAAGTATGTTTCTAAGTCCCTATTGAGGCATACGATAAAGATGTTAATGTTCATAATGTAATGTTATATGCATCTTCATTTACCACCGAGCTATGGCCGGTTGGGCAGTTATGCATACTTATGTATCATTATTTACCACTGTTTGGGGAGTTATGCATTTACCACCGAACTACGGCCAGTCGGGCAGTTACCACTGATCAGTTGGGCAGTCATGTTACGATATGGATAATAGTCCCAAAGAGAGGCATTAAAGGTGACTTTTCACTTGAGAGGGAAAAATCCTGAAAGATGCAGATTATCTACTAGTACTATCCTATTCACTATAAGGTTTTGATGTATTTCGCTTGTAGTTCATCTATTACCAGCAGCCTACTAATTTCAATCAAATACTCTATAGGGTGGGTGCTATTAGTTCCATCTCTTTCAGTAAGTTCTCTTCTACCCATCAAACTGGCAAGAATTCAGATCAATCCAAAAAGGACTGGGGAATAATGTTACACGGGGACCATCATCCTTCGTATACCACAAAAGTTGTATGGCAAGTGAAACTGATATGAACCCTGGTTCTAAGTGCCATCGCAACAGTGCCTCCTCGGAAAGTGTCAGATCTGGAATAACGGGTTTCAAACCCTAGAAACCCAATGCCATCGCAACAGTGCCTTCGCAACAGTGCTTTCTATGGCCGAGCCTCTTCCATCTCTTCTTCTTCCTAATTTTCCACCACACCCATCAAGAGCCAAGCTCCCCGCGTCCAAACCCCAGTAAATTTCTCCGGCAACTGAGCCCTCACGCGCCCTCACGCGCCGCCAACTCGCCTGTTTGTCTGGCGAGCTTTCAGCCACGCGCCGGCGCGTGTGGCCTTTTCCGGCGACTTTTCAATTTTTTTCTTCAGACAGCCTCTTCTCGAGGCATTTCCGAGCCATCCCGTGCCAGTTTCACCAAATTCCGACGACTTTTTCTTTTTTCGGCCTTTAAACCCCAGTTTCTGACGATTGTTTCCTTTGTTCAGTACGAGAAAACCTTCCTCCCTTCATATATACTGTTTTCACCCACTGTGAATACTGTTATCCCGACTATTGAGGCTTTTTCCGGCCAGTTTTTCCGGGACAGCCACATTTAGAATATGATGGATTGTACAGAGAGAAGCTCTTTTTTCTCTCTAGAATCTAGAAAACTGGAAAACATGTCTTTTATGAAAGCTGTCTCTTGGCCAGCCCTAGAACTTGGGGGAAGATGCCATCGAAAGCTCGACGTAGGACAGGAGCCGCACTTCTCGCTGTCCGAGGAGTACACTCTCAGGCGCAAGGGTTTCTTGAAATCTAGTCTCATTGGGTCTTTCTCCAAATGGGTTGGTTCTCCGGAGGCTGTTAGGAACTGGGCAGCAGAGGCATGGAACGTCAAGGACGGGCTGAAAATATCGCAATTGGGGGACACTCAATATCTCTTTCGTTTTGTTGACAAGTCTCAAGCTTCGGAAATTCTTGTCAGAGGAAACAGGTGGTTCGATGGGAACTTTTTAAATCTAGACAGATGGGTGGAGCATGGGTGTCTTGACCCTCGCTTCACTGGCGAAACATTGGTGGTCAACATGGTGGGTCTCCCGGTGCATCTTTGGTGTCTTGACCTATTCAAGAAGATAGGGGAAATCTGTGGGGGTTTTATTGATGTCACTTGCAGTTTACACGATCTCTCGCGAGTGAGGATTGTGGTGAGGAAAGGGGGCAGAATCCCTGTCTCCACTGTGGTGGAAGATGGCTACTTGAGTTATAGGGTTTGGTTGAGCCCTGAATTTCGCCCTATCTTTATGCCTGCGATAGCGACGGAAGAAAAGGGAAGGTCAGATATAAGGGAGGGGAGGGGAAATCAGTCTCTGAGGGGAGGGGAGGGTTCACCGGATCACTGGATTAAGCCGGAATCAAACGTTAGATCGAGAAGAGACGGGAGGTTTGAAATCGGGGGAGAAAGACAAAATTTTAACAGGAGGAGACGTGAATGGGTCAGTGAGGCGGACTGGAAAGGCAGAATGGGACGGTACTCTTCTACTTATCATAGGGTCGGGCATGTTTTCAGCAAGTATAGGCCTGGGCCTCCTCACATGGGCCCAGCAACTTTCCCCAATTCCATTAGAATTGATCCTAAGGGGCCCAGTTTATCTAAAGCTGCGCATGATAAGGCTCCTAAGCATATAGGAACAGTCGTTCCTCCTTCCTCTGGCCAAGGTGCTTCACCCAGTGGCACTCCTTCACCAAGCTCTAGTGACATGTGCCCCTCTACGGTGGCCGCTGCTGCAGGGGCAGAACCGGCGAAGGATTGTGCTATTAATCCACGGCCCCCCGCCTCTGATGGACCCGGTTCCATCAATCCCTCACCAGCTCCTGGGCTTAGTTGTGCTGAGGCCACACTTAAAGCTTCTTCTTCTTCTAGGGAGATTGTTGAGCATGCCCCTATTGATGTTAGTGTCGGACCAGTATTTTCAGTTAATATGCCGCCAAGGGTTCCGTGCTCTCTTCCGCCATGCTACCCTACTGATGGTTCTGGACATTCCTATAGCAGCGGGGTGTTAATTTCAGAGGTTGCTGACCCCCAAGGAAACGGTGAGACCCTTTCGGAGGTTAAAACTCCTAGTGCTAGCAATGATATGGTCTTGTATTCCTCTGGTAGTAGCAAGGAAAGGGCACATATAGAAGAAGCCTGCCCAATTTCGTCAAGGATCGGAGGAGGGAAATGTCTTTTTGGATGGAGGATAAACTATTAAACTTTGGGAAGTTTCTAGGTGTTTCTGTTGAAGGGAAGGAAGATAGGGTGTTAGAACTGTTGAGGGAGATTGAGCAACAATCTCTTTACGAAGGTGCAGGGAGGGAGTTGGGTAAAGGTGTTAAGCAAAATAACTTAGGGGATGTGGTGTATCAGAGAAAGGGGCGAGTGTGTGACAAAGAGAAAGGGACCTCGGCTAGGGGAGGTGGGGAAATGGGGGCTATTGTCGCTTATGGAAGTTAAGATCCTTTCATGGAATGTGAGGGGGATGAATGACCCAAACAAAAGGGCCATCATCAAAGTGGGAGTTAGGGAGTGGGGTGCCAACCTAGTTTGTTTTCAGGAGACCAAAATGGAAGTTTTGTCGGATGCGATCGTGAGAAGTGTCTGGGGAGGTAGCTGGGTGAAATATGACTGGGTCCCAGCAGTGGGAAGTGCCGGGGGCATCCTACTTATGTGGGATGATAGAAGCTTGGAGGTAAAGGAGATTAGGAAGGGAGTTTTCTCTTTGGCAGCTCTCGTCAAAGACAGAGTGAGTGGGGTGGAGTGGGGATTTGGGGGAGTGTATGGGCCGGTAGGGGAAGGGTCCAAGGTGTCTTTCTGGGAGGAACTGGCCAATATTATGGGGGAATGGGACATTCCATGGGTTCTAGGGGGAGACTTTAACACTATTAGATTCCCGGAGGAGAGATTAGGGGGTAGTGTGATTTCGAGGGCCATGGAGGAGTTTTCTGACTTCATCAATGATCACTTTCTCATTGACCTTCCTCTGTCAGGGGAAAGGTTTACTTGGGCCAGGACGGAGGATTCCAACTCAAAGTCTAGAATTGATAGATTCCTGACATCTCCCTCATGGAATGAGCTGGTGCCGAATGTGCTGCAGATTCCTTTACCTAGGTTGACTTCAGATCATTTGCCTATTTTGCTAGATGGATGCAGAGGGAGGGGGTGCGTGCTCCCTTCCGATTCGAAAACATGTGGTTGAAAGTGCCAGGATTCTGTGACAAGGTGAAAGAATGGTGGACAAGCTATAGGGTATCAAGGACACCTTCATACCGTCTTTCGAAGAAACTCAAATTGCTCAAGGGAAATATTATTAGGTGGAATAAGGAGGTTTTTGGGAGGGCAGAGGTTAAAATGAGGGAGCTTATGCATGAATTGGGGGATTTAGAAAGAGGGGAAGGTGCGGGGAGGTAGACGAATCTGAGAAAGAGAGATTGGGGGAGGTTAAGAGGGAAATAGTCGAGTTAGCAATAACTCAGGAGACTAGTTGGCGGCAAAAATCGAGGGCGCTCTGGCTAAAAGAGGGGGATTCGAATACCAAGTATTTCCATAGGGTGGCGGTCGCAAATCGAAGGAGAAACTTCATAGAGTCCTTAGTTGTGGATGGGGTGAGGATTGAGGGAGAGGAGGAGGTAAAAGGGGCGATAGCGGGGTTTTATGAGAACTTATATAAAGAGGAAGTTAGTTGGAGGCCGACTTTGGGGGGAATAGAGTTCAACCATATAGGGGAAGGGAGACAGCGAGTGGCTAGAAAGGGTTTTCGAGGAGGAGGAGGTGCACGAGGCTGTGTCGTGTTGTGCTGGTGATAAGGCCCCCGGGCCTGATGGTTTCTCCTTGGCTTTCTTTCAGCTCTTTTGGGACACCATCAAGGGGGAGTTGATGGAAGCCATTAAATACTTCCATGCGAATGGTGTTTTCGAGAGAAGTATCAATGTTTCCTTTATTACTATTGTGCCTAAGAAAGAAGGTGCATCTTGTATCAGAGACTACAGGCCTATTAGTCTAGTGGGGAGCATTTACAAGATTATTTCTAAAGTGCTTTCCAACAGACTTAAGAAGGTTCTTGACATGACTGTTTCGTCCTCCCAGAATGCGTTTGTGGAAGGTAGGCAGATCCTGGATGCTGCCTTGGTGGCAAATGAACTTGTAGACTCCAGAAGGAAAAATAGAGAATCCGGCTTACTTTGCAAGTTAGATCTTGAGAAGGCTTTCGACCATGTCAATTGGGAGTTCCTGGACTTCATTATGATGCGGATGGGGTTTGGGGAAAGATGGAGGGGATGGATAAAGTTCTGCATTTCCTCAGTCAGATTCTCTGTCCTGGTTAATGGTAGCCCGTGTGGTTTCTTTGGCAGCTCCAGGGGTCTCAGGCAAGGTGACCCCCTATCCCCCATGTTATTCATTCTAGTGATGGATGCTCTGAGCAAAATGATGGATCGTGCGGCGGGCGGAGGTTTCATGAGAGGATTCTCAGCTCCGATTGGGATGCTCAGTGCCCGAAGAGTCTCACATTTGCTTTTTGCGGATGACACATTGGTTTTCTATGATGCCGATATGGATCAGTTGACCTACCTGAAGCAGGTCCTGCAGTGGTTTCAGTTAGTATCAGGACTCAAAATCAACATCGGCAAGTGTGAGATTTTCCCGGTAGGTGAGGTTACTAATATTGATGCCTTGTCTGGTGTTCTCAGATGCAAGGTGGGCTCCCTTCCCACTACTTACCTGGGCCTCCCTTTGGGCGCTTCATATAAGGATACTACGGTTTGGAATCCAGTGATCGAGCGGGTTGAAAAAAGATTAGCAGGGTGGCAGAAACGGTATTTGTCAAAAGGAGGTAAGGAAGTGCTTATCAAAAGCACTTTATCGAGTATGCCCACCTATTACTTATCCCTGTTGCAAGCACCGGTGAGCATCACAGAAAAACTGGAGCGACTTCAAAGTAACTTTCTGTGGGATGCGGCGGATGGAACTAGAAAGTTTCATCTAGTGAATTGGCAGACAGTCATTTCCCCAAAGAAGTGGGGTGGATTTGGAGTGAAAGATCTTAGGGTATTTAACAGAGCTTTAATGGGAAAGTGGCTGTGGAGATTCGGGGTAGAAGAGCATGCTCTATGGAGGGAGGTCATAGTAGAAAAGTACGATTCAACGGGAGGGGGTTGGAGGACCAAGGCGATCACAACACCTTTCGGGTGTGGCATGTGGAGGAGTATCATGAAGAATTGGGAAGCATTCAGTGGCAACATCACTTACAGGGTGGAAGATGGAAGGAGAGTCAGCTTTTGGAATCATAGGTGGTGTGGAGAGGATACTCTGAGGGTCTCCTTCCCCCACGTCTTCAGAGTTTCAAACCAGAAGGAACTGATGGTCCAACAGATTCGCAAGGAGCATGAAGGGGGTAGTATGGGACCTCTCATTCAGGAGGAACATGCAAGATTGGGAGATTGCGGAGCTTCAAGTCTTGTTGGCACTGCTATACGGGCAAGACATGCTCCAGCCATACTGTGACTCTTGGAGATGGGGCTTGCGTGGCGATGGTTTGTTCACCGTAAAGTCCTTTTACCAGAGTATGTTGGTGAGAGAGGAGACCAATTTTTCATACTCCTCGATCTGGATTCCTAGGGCGCCCACGAAGGTGTGCTTTTTTGCATGGCTAGCGGCAAGGGGAGTGATCTTGACTGCTGAAAATCTCCGAAAGAGGGGAATTACACTTGTTAGTAGGTGCTACATGTGTAAAAGCTCTGGGGAAGAAGTTGATCACCTTATGTTGCATTGCCCTGTGTCCTCTGCATTGTGGAGGTCAATCCTAAATCTTTTTGGTGTTCAATGGGTGATGCCAACCACTGTAAAGGAAATGTTATATAGCTGGGGCGGTTTTCGTAGAAGAAGAAAGCAAAAGGCGTGGAAATTCGCCCCGTTAGCTCTCATGTGGGTAGTATGGGGGGGAGAGAAATAGGAGAGCTTTTGAGGAGATTGAGTTTCCTTTTTCACATCTCAAGAATAGTCTTTTATCTTTGATCGCTTTTTGGTGCACTCATTTAGCCCCTACTTGTATAGAAGATTGGGCGTCTTTTATAGAGAATCATGTTCTGATGTAAATTCTCTACGTCTTGGGTATACTTCGTGTACACGGGAGTTCTCTCCCTTTTGATTAATACAATTTACCTTATCAAAAAAAATATATAAGTATAATTAGTATGTATATCATGGCCCTCAGTGGCACTTCAGAGGTTCAGGTTGATTCTTATATCTCTCTCATTGATGTCAACTTATTGTTATGTTTCAGTTCTGCCTTACATACTTGGTACATTATTTGTACTGATGTCCTTTTTGTTGTGGACACTGCATTCATGCCTGAAAGTGTAGGTATCAGTTTGACGAGCCCTCATAGTAAACGAGGTTAGCATTCAGCGAAGGATCGGTAAGACTCCACTTCCTTCAGAGTGCAGCCGAGTATATAAGTCATCGTGTCAGAGTTTTGCTACAGACTTACGGGTAGGTTGGGGCCCTATCCCGACCATATTTCGATGTCAAAAACTCTTAGAGGCTTTGTAGACACACATTCATTATGTACAGTATGTCAGAGGACTTAACGGCACGTGTGTATTCATGTTTTGAGTACGACGGATCGCGGATACAGCGTTTGCCCACTTACGGTTATACATTATGAGTTGTGGCCATGTTGGCCCATGATAGTTACAGAAAGAATGAGTTCAGCCAACTCGACCTATGTATGTTCTAGTTTTAGTCGAACGATCATGAGTTAAAGAGTGGTTCGCTCGGGCCAGTACGGCACCGGGTGCCAGCCAAGCCTCCCAGGTTTAGGGCGTGACATTACGATAATCTATTAAACCAAATATAACACATAATAAAAAATATATGAGATAAAAAATAAAAAAATTATAACCACTTAACACGCCCAGTCCGATTTGACCCGTTAAAAGGGCTACGGATCAGAGGGTCCGACTGAGTCCAAGGGTTTCATAAAGGGGTCGAATCCGAACCCAAGCCGTTAAAGGCTTGAACCGGACCAGCCCAGACCACGACCAATGGGTCCAACCCTTAACGAATCGAGTCGCCGAGTTTAATATGTCTAATTGCAACAAAGCTAAAGAATGAATTATCATAACAAAGAGTAAATCCAAACATGGTAGTATTAATGCAAATTTTAATACCCATTATTTACAACAATACATCTAACATTCTAACCAAACAACCATTTCGGCCATCTCATAAAAAACAGGCTACTTAAAAATTATGAAAATAAAAGGCAATGTCTTAATGTAGTTATGCCACCTCATGTTGATTGTGAGACTCAAATTGTTTCAATAATGTAGATGCTTCTGAAGTATATAGAACGGAAATCTTCTCACTATGCCAAATGACGACATAAATGCTAAGCTAAGTTACCTAAACGGACTTCGGATCCATCTATCTCTCTTTCTCTCGCTTCCCTCCAATCTCTCATTAAACCATAAAATGCTTGTCAACTCCTCTAGTGTTAGTAAGAGAAATTATTGTCACTTGAAGCGATACCAACACAAAATCAAGGGTGAAGCGAAACAACTTTAAAGAAGCGTGTGCTTCAACCAGTGAAGCGTAAAGTGACTATTGCAATCTGAACGAGAAGCCATCGTTTCTTTGAATGTGACATTAAAAGATGTGATAAAAAAGAGATATACGACCTGTTATTTGATTACTAGGATTTCTCTCTAGATATGCTTAAGCATTTTCTATATTTTCCTTTTCTTTTCTTCTTGTTCTTTGGTCTGCAACGACTCTTCCACTATTCTTTTCCTTTCTTCATTTGCTTTTTTATTGTTGTTTTTTGCTCTTCAATATGACTATTTTCTTTTTCATCTTTTGTGTGCAAGTCTTTTACTTCTAGTACTTCTGTTGTTGGACTTCTCTTCTACTTCTCACTTACAGTCTCTCTTGCAGGCAATGATTCTTCTCCTCTATTTTTTTGGTTCTCTACTTATTTTTCATTCTCGGTTCGTGATTTATAAGTTGAATGTAAGGAAAATAATTAAATGGATCTTCGCAAATTACTACTAAAGCAGTTAATATGAAATTAATGCTCCAAATTAGTTTTTAAAGGCATGGACGAAAGTTAGGGATATTTATACCTAACACAGGACAAGGCGTAAGCCTCACGAATTTTAATTTACTAATTATAAGTAAGCAAAAATAAAAGATAAATTATAAAAGTTGCATAAAACAAGGACAAAATAATTGAAAATTCAAAAAAGTTGAAGAATATATGGGCTATTAATTCAATGATCTAAACAAATATAAGTGTAATGCAAAAGTGTAAAAATTATTTATATACAAAGCAATAACAACATCATAGCAACACAAATATATTCTAGAAATTGGGTTCCACAATTGATTTCAACATTTTTAAAACATTTTCATCAAAAAAAAATCAACTTGTATTATTCATATTTTAAAACGTTTCTTAGTAAACATTTGTTTCATTATTTTTTAGAAGGGGCATTTGATTTATTATTTATTTCTTTAAAATAGAAAAATATATGGCAATGCATTAATTTATAAAACTTTCAACAAAATCAACACGTCATAAATCTATATCCATTTCAATTCTTTTACTTTCTTTTCTTTTTATATTCTCTAAAGATAATAGTAATTATCCACTCTAGAATATTCTTCTCTTTCCTTTTAATCTTTACACATACAAAAACCATAAGTATATATTTTATGGAGAAAAAAGGGAATGAAGCATTTATTATTAGGAGAATAGAGAGGAGAGAGTCCCAGGACATGTTGCATTCTCATTGCTTCTTTATGCTACCTACATCCAGGAAGCTCTATCTTACTCTCTTTCTCAACCATCTTTCTTCTTCTTGTTCTAATTGCAAATAAATCATTCATTGTTTCCAACTTATAAGATTCTTATGTATACAATATGATGGTGATTGCAAATATAAAACTAGATAATTGTATGTTGGATACTAGAATTAGTAACGGTAACTGCAATTTTGATGCTATAAGTAGTAAATTCTTATATGGCACTGAAGGGTGTGGCCTAGCCGACTCTCTTTCCTGCTCGATGGGTTAGCGAAGTGAGATGAAAACATAGGAGACCAGGGTGCACATCAGCTAGGTATTGGTGAACAAAATTACCAATACCTATGATGGTGGGAGGAAGAAAGTACCCAACGGAACAGCCTAGATTCACGCAAGCCAACCAAGACACCACCCCTTATTAAAAGAAAGTAGTAAATCATATATGTTATGTAATTTTTTAAATTGTGTGTCTTATTTCGAAGAAGCGAGTGCTTTGTTTCTCGCTTAAAGCCCCAGGTGTCTTGCCGCCTTTTGCACTATTTGCTTTTCAAAACACTGCTTCCTCAAACTCTCTTGATCGTTACTGCATTACTTTGATTTCTGATTACTTTGAAGCTTTATCAACATACAACTCCAGTAATTTGCACACATAACCTCATCTTACAGATAAAGGGACAATGTTCATAATTTCTCAGATGTAATCATTGAACTCGGTACATTCTTATCTATACTTTTGTCAAAACCCAAGTTTCACGTCAAATATGTCTTGCGACTGTTGTACAGGTAAATACTCAGTAGACATGGGGATTAAAGGCTTCAAGTTTTGCATTGCTGATACATATACGGGAACACAAAAACTATAGATGCAAATACAATAATCCAATGCCCAAGATAGCAATTAAGAAACATTAAAAGCAAAAACAAAACAAAACAAAACAAAAAAAAAAAAAAGATATCAGATCAAGAATAAGAGTACAGTAAAAATACTGAATTTGCAGCTTCAAAACTTTGCCACTAGGCAACATCAAACTGATTTTATCTAAGATATTGTGCAGGCTGTATCTAACCTGTAACTCAGGATAGCACATTTGAGTTGCACAGATTAGGCCGTTTTCCAGCGCGGAGATTGAAGCATGATGATCCCCCTCAATTGTAAGAGCATTGGCTAGCTGAGAATTGAAGTTGCAGTACCATAACCTCCCAGAAAATCTTCAAGCAAGTAGTGTGGTTACAATCACAATAAATCCAGCACATGCAAAGTCAAAATCAATAGTTCAATACAGACTTAAAACTCAATTGCGAACTTTTTTAGAGTTGACTACACTTACTAAACCATAGAAGATCACAGTTGGTAACTGTGCCCTAATCTGTTTTCTTCTATTTGGTAATTCCCACCCAATAGTGGCTTTTCCACTCCCCCTTTGTGACTCGACTCTTAACTTCTTGCTTAGAAGTGGAGGACCCATACAACTAGCTCTCTCGTCATAAACACTAATTCTACTAGCTTTTGCCTATATATGTGCTGTACCAGCCATCATCAATAGTAATACAAGGAGTAAGAGAAGGCATACCCATCTTCAGAAGTTGAAATAAGCTCTAAACCCTTGTTCAGTATCTGTTTTTGCGAAGGAATAGCCCCCACTAGCTGGTAACACTGGCTCAACAAGCTATATGCTCTGCACTTGAGCTCAAAGCATGACGGAATTGACTTTAACAGCAATTGCTGAACCCAATTACAGCATAGTTATTCAGTATCCAGCACTAAAAAAAGTTATTAAATTCCAAATTACAGCATAATTGTTGCTGTTAAGCACATGACTTACAGAGCGTTCAAGGTGGGCTTTGGCATGGTTGACATTATTGGAGTGCTTAAGAAGGAGAGTGGCGATCCGAAGCCGAGTTTTAATTTCGACAATAGGAAGGAACGAAACGTGGCTTTGACATATAGCTTCTAAGCATTTCACGGCTTTTCCAATTTCTCCCTTCTTCTCCTGATAATCTGCGAGTCCCCACAGTCCCTCCGCCACTGCTTCCATTTTTTCAAAGTTCCTAGAGTTACCTGTGTCCTTACGCCACCTTTCGCTTCCCCTTCGCCGCCGTCAACCGCTATATCGCCGGAGGCTTAATTAGCGGTGAAATTTTTCGGGCATTTCAAATTGGGGATTTGTCTATCTGGGTCAACCCGTTTGACTTCCGCAGTGAAATGACTGGGACAGTGACCCTTGTAAATCGGACTATTTTGGACTTTCTTTTAGATTTCGACACGCGCGATTATTCTTCTTTTTCATATGTTTTTTATTTTAATAAACAAATTGATTTTTCTCTTTAGAGATCAAATATATAGATGTAAATTTGTTGAAATTCACCTGACAAAAATGTGCATTGCACAGTAGATAATATTTTTTCTATCATGGTATTGGAAAAATTACTCCATGAATCTTAATTACAAGATTCATGTTAAAACAATAGGGAAATATAAAGTTTTACAATAAAATTAATGAAAAAGGGTCAAAATACCCTTGAACTAGTGAAAATAGAGCAGTTATACCCCTCACTTCACCATTAATCAAGTGGAGCAAATATGCCCCTCCCACAAACGGACTCCACATCATATGTAAATCAGCATAAAATAATATTTTTTCTTTCACTTCTTCTACTTTCTCCTCCAACTTTAATTCCATTCGCTTCTCTTCCCCCGCACTCTACTCCGGCTCCACCACTTCTTTGTAAAATTCCTGTGAATTTTTTATTTTATTAAGGCTAATTGCGGAGTAAAACTAATAATTAAGAGAAATCCAATGTGTGTAGGGCCTACACGATGGCATAAGAACGGTTTGAATATTGTGTTAGGAGAATAAAGTATTACGGAAGTGATTTATGATCTATGGAAAGCTGTGCAACCTGATAGGTCGTTTTATGAGTACTAGCTCCATTTTCTGTATTCCGAGACCTCTCATAGCTTTATTTGATGAGTTATGATTTGCGTGTGTGGTCCGTGTCGTTTTTCGAAAAGCTAATATGTGAAATTTTAAAGAAAATGTGATTTTTGACTTAAATGAGGTTTGAGTTGACCACGGTCAACATTTCTGGTAAACGACCTCGGATCGGTATTTCGACGATTCTGATAGGTTCGCATGATATTTTTGGACTTTTACGCATGGTTGGGTTCCCGGGTGACCCGAGGGTGTTTCGAGGCATTGTGTGAAAATTGACAAAAATTGAGTTTCATGTTGAAAATATTGAGTTTTGATTATCGATTCTTGATATTTGATGTTATTTTTATATTTTGAGGTAGTGAGTGAGTTTGTATGGTGTTATTATACCGGTGTAAATGTTTGGATTGGAGCCCGAGGGGCTCGAGTGAGTTTTGAATGGCTTTTGGAAGGAAATGAACTGTTGTTGGGAATCTGGCAATTGCGAGTCCCGCTTTTGCAAAGTCGAGCTGGCAAATGTGATAACTGGGGAGGGACTGTGATCTTTGCAAATGCGAAATAGCTATCACAATTTCCAACTAGTGGCCATCGCTTTTGCGATGGAGTTGTCACAAATGCGACCGGGGCATGGGTTGGGCTGCCTTCGCAAATGCGAAGGTGGAATCGCATTTGCGATTGTGGGGAATCTGCAAATGTGAAGGTTATGTCATTTTTGCGACCATTGTTTGGCTGGGACACTATTCGCTTTTGCGATTGTCGCAATTGCGACATCTACAACTGGGTAAAAGTTGGGAAAAATGAGACTTAGCTTATTTTACGTCATTTTTCAATCCTATACTCCATTAAGGAAATTTCTTGAGAGCATTTTCTTCCCAAATTCATTGGTAATCAACTTTAACTGGTTTTCCATCAATTCTCATTACTTTTTCATGAATTTCTTCATCAAATCTATGAATTTCACGTATTCGGGCTCGGGGTGAATGGATAATCGGAAATTGATTCGAATCTCGGATTTCGACCACGTGGGTTTGGGTTGACTTTTTGTTGATATTTTCAAATATGATCAAAATTGAACCTTTTTCATTTGTGCGTAGTTTCTAAAGCTTGTTTTGGATTGTTTGAATGATATTTGACTAGATTTGGTTGGAGGCTTGTTCTAAAGGAAAAGCCGTAGTCGATTGTTGATTCGTTCCGAAAAGTGGTAAGTGTCGTGGTTAACCTCTACTTGAGAGAATTAGGAATTGATTGGTCTAGTTGTTACTTGATTGATGTGTGGGGATGGAGTATATGCAAGGTGACAAGTGTATATGCGTCGTAATTGGTTAAGCATGCAGGGCGGGCTACTTAATTGCATGTTTTTATTTATATTATGCCTTCTTTTATTCCATGTTATTACTCGTTCTGTGCTTTAATTGCTACTTGCCTTTATTTGTTAAATTCATGATTACGTTCGATGCATGCCTCAATTTCCTATATGTTTCCATGTATCCATGCCTTCACTTATAGACCGCCTTTACTTGCTTTATGCTTTTATATGTTGTTAGCTAGTCATTTTTACTTGTCTTATGTCTTTACTTGTTTAGTTGCCTTACTTGGTCCATTTACCTCTACTATGTACGTTGAACTGTCTTAGAGACATTATTTGTTTGGTTCCCTTTTGTGTTACATTATGAGATACACAATAGCTGGTTGTAGTATTATTTGTATATGTGGAGCGGGTTGAGTGCGAAGTTATATTATGATTATTCTTGACTGTTGATTTCGTTACTGTATTGTGCTTTGAAACTGAGCATTGATGACATTCTGGGGCCCTCTATTGTGTATTTCTTATTCCAGTTTCCATGTTAATTGATGTTCCACTATTCCGTTATTTTTTCCACTTATACTCATACAGATTTACAATGAGTGTCTTGTCATAACCTTGTCACTACTTCGTCCAGGTTAGGTTCGGCACTAACGGAGTACATGGATTTGGTTGTACTCATACTACACTTCTACACTTCTTGTGCAGATTCTGGTGTTGGTCCGAGCGGCGCTTAGTTGAGATTTATCCGGACTCATTTCATCAGGAGACTTGAGGTAGAACTGCACATCACTCGTAGACCCTGAAGTTCCCTCTTTATCTACTATATTGTTTGTTTTATTTCGGACACTTGTATTATTACTTCAAACCCTATTTGTAGTACTTTTAGCAGCTCATGCACTACTGACACCAGTTTTGGAATTAGACTAGACAGCGTGTATATGGATTTTATTATGCATTTCCAAGTTTTACAACTTTACCTTTGTAATAATCTGCTTTTAAAATTGTTAAAGTGATTTGTTGCACCTTATTTTGGACAGGTCAAAACAATATATAACTAGTGGTTCTTCTGAAGTTGATAAAAGAGTTGCCACCTAATATTTAAGATATATTAGGGTACCTATAAGTTTGTGAAAATTATTATCCTAATGGTCTGCTAACCGGTGAGATTTGGGTAAGGGTTCTAGTTATTCTAAGGGGAAGGGGTTATGCATCCCTTAAAATCTACTTGAGGTAGATCCTTAAACTTGGGCTAGGCTTGGGAAAAGAAATATCTATATTCTGGTTGATTAGTGGTTATAAATTGCTAAATGGGTGTTGTAAAAGTGAGAAAATGCTTAAAGCTTATTTTGAAATGCGTCTTGTTTCCTTTTGAGAAAAGATGGTCTTTGACATTTAGAAATAATAATATTTCTCTAAAATCTTCCTATTTATATTTGTGCAAAATGAGATGTATTACGCGACAAAAGAGTATACCTTGTCTATTTGTTGAAAGTAGTTTTGGGGGCGAAAGACTCCGTGTATTTCAAGAGAGGTATTTGATTTTCTTAAAACAGAATCGTTAGTTTCACTGGTTTTGGAAATCAATGCGGTTGCCTCAGTTTGCTTTGAAGCAGTTTGGCCTATTTCAGAGATCTTTCAAAGGAATTTCTGTTTTGACTAGCATTGAATTCCATTTCCTTTTAATCTTTTCTGGGCCCTATTAATTGACTAAAACCAAAGCAAACTTTAGTAAAGGATAAACGAAAAATAAGTTATCGAAAAACAGTTTACCTTTGGAACCACTCAAATTTTAAAAGGATGTTAGGGTCGTTTTGAGGTGATTAACCATAGTTACCCCTTTTGTTTATCAGATTTGGCTTGCCCTAAGGCCAGCCTAATCAATCACAAATATTCAATAGCAACGTTAGTTATCCAAAGACAATACAGGAAAATAAATAGTGACAATTTCTATACAAGTAAAATGAGGAAATTGGATTCTTCTATTGGACTGTCAAAAGCAAACCAGGCCCAGATTGATCCTAAAGCAGCGGCAAACTTCAGCAAATAAGGAAAGCAGCCAAGTTCTGGAACTTGGGTCTGAGTTGCAAATGAACTCAGCAGGACCAGTTCAAACATACATATAAAAGAACAAGAAGATAATTAGTGTATATTAATATAAGGTAAAATAAGATAAAATCATAACAAGTAAATAAAACTCTAAAGAGTACATTAAGGTTTAGTTTTCATTTGTGTCAACCCTGTGAAGATTATTTAAGGTTGGTGACCACCAAAGGCTTGGGGTGAATCATGTTTTATTTATGAAGTCCCCCTATGTACCCCTGACACTTTAGAGTTCAAGAAGGTCTCATGGACCCCGAGCAATGCTTGTATCAGGGAGGTGTACCTCAACCACAAAACCAGACTCACACCCATATACCCCCAGTCATTGACTTCTTACTCTTCCTTAAAAGTTTAGACACAAATAAAGATTAACTCAACATCTCAACCAACACATATCATAAAAAGAACAAATACAAAAGGTTCATCCACACAGAAAATGCCAATTTGAAATCAAACAACCATATTTAGCATTGTAGCTATCATTAGAGTACCAATCCATAATCAAATGAGGTCTGAACACAATATTGGCCCTTAAGTACTCTTGACTGAACACAACATATAAGAACAAGTCATAATAGATGGATCATTGAAGTTATGATAGTAACGAAGGGCCTTAATGTTGAGTCTAAGTATCACACCATGCACATAACACTTATGAGGATCAATAATCGAACACAGTCAAACACGAGTCACAAACAAAGAAGGTTGATGACATGATGTTAGTAGATATGTTCAATTATGCCTTATTAAGTAATTTAAAGTATCATTGAGTGACAAAGATGATCATATGCACTTGTTCTGTCAATTCCACTAAAGGTTCAACATTCCAGGATCTCCTTGAATAGGTCCAGATCACTAGAGCAGGTCAACATATATCTTAGCAATTTTCTAAGCAGTTTATAGCAAGTATACACATAACTAAGACCTTACATCATAAACACTTACGCTAACGGCCTTGTTCAGGATTCCTAAAAAGCCTATCAATCAACCAAATCATCAGAGACATAAATATAAATAGGAGAGTCGGCTTTAGTCTTTATTTAGACCTATTGGACATGATATCTAGTTGCGATAGTGTGTAGGCTATAAGTTACCAGAACCACACAACTCTCAAATTCACGAGTGAGTGCTTCTTTAAACAATGATGTCAAATAGGCACGAGATGACACTCACTTTAATTGGTAAAGGTAAGGCAAGTTGATCACATCAAATTATCATTTTGGGTATGTGGACAGGTTTACTAACAAGGCATTCCAACAAAGCTCAATACATAATATATATATATATATATATATATATATATATATATATATATATATGTTGTCATTGTTCTGTAAGTTTATTCTTTTTATTAGAATAATATAATATAGGGCTAACTTTACCAGCTAGAGTTATTTAGGCAAGCAGATTAATATGAGAGCATGGGCAGAATCATCAATGAGAATCATTTAGTAGTCTAAACTACACCTCATGATCTTAAGGATTGAGGTAAACAAATGGTGCAGGCATAAGGGTCTTAGCTAGTTAACACAATGGTTTAAGCATAAAATTTTCTCAAGCTAAGGGCATGCAAAAGTTTATAACTTGACTAGCAGAAACAACATGACAGATGTAAGAACAAGTATATGAGTCAATGAGGGTCATTCAATTAATACAACAATACAGGTTTCATGTAGCTACAATCACAGAGTTCAGGCAATCATGAGATGGCAAACAATGACACCCATAACATGGCTGATCCTAATAAGTTATATTTAGATATGTGAACAGATTTACTAATACACCAACAAGGTTCATTATATGATTCTTTACTTCAAACCATCATAATAAACACACATGAATCACTTTATTACAGTATCATAAACAAGTTGTCAATTAGAGTCAAACATATCAACATGAGAGTATGAACAATGATGAGAACCATTTCATTGAACTAAAACGATGCAACACAATATCACAGACATGGGGATTAAGATAGCATAGTGCAACAGGTATTAATAGGCCACCAAGAGAGGTTCAAAAGCTTATTCACTCAACTTAGTCAACATGATGGTATGTATATGGCTATCATTCGATTGACATGATGGACCACATAATTATCAACATAAGGGTCAGCTAATGTCACGACCCTAAGTTCCCTCTGTAGGATGTCATGACGACACCTAATCTCTAAGACTAGATAAGCCTAAAAACATGCAGAATAATTGAAATAACAACTTAGAATCTCAAAACTTCAACAATTACATAAATAAAATCTGTAACTCAATATGTACAACTCCCAAAACCTGGTGAAATATAAGTCACAAGGTCTAAGTAATAGTACTGAACAATCATATACATCACTATCTATAATAGTGTAATGAAATAAGGAAAAAACATGATAGAAGGGGACTCCAAGGCCTGCGGACGCGGGCAGGTGTACCTTGAAGTCTCCAAAGCAAGTTCAGCTCACTAATACTAAGAGTGATAGGAAGTACCTGGATCTGCACAAAAAGATATACAAAAGCATAGTATGCGTACACCACATCGGTACCTAATAAGTGCCAAGCCTAACCTCGGTAGAGTAGTGACGAGGTCAAGTCGAGGCCCTATCGGAGATAATAAGAAACAAGACGAAAGATATAACGATATAATGGTAATGATAATGGAAATGAAACAATAAGGAATTTATGGAAAGTTAACAACACAGAATCAAGGCAGTTAATACAACACGGAAGGAAACAAGGATTTACATGTTAAGGAAAACAAACAACCAAGACAAATACATCAAATAGAGAAAGATCAACAAGGGCCACTACCGAGGTACCACCTCGTAGTCCCAAATCATAAAAGTAACTAATAGTTTTTCCTTCTATCATAGCGGGAGCCTTTACATTTAGTTTTAAATTTTTTTTTTTCCGAAATAGCATCCCGCGTTTTATCCCACCTTATCACACCGCATAGCTTCTAGTAGTTCTCCTACTAGCCACGCATATCAAGCCCACCTTATCTCATTGCATGTATTTCAACACTCAGACCTTATACCACCGCATGCGTATCAATATCACAACGTATCATAATTCGCACCTTAAGTGCCCAATATCACAACTTGCTAGAAAAGCCAAACAATAGCAAAAATTTCACAATAAGGAAACCCACGACTCAACCACAATGTACACAAAGTCTCAACAATAACAACCGGAGAGTAACTCAATAAATTGATATTTTACAACTTACACTCTGCCTCAATAGGAACCACGGCCTTTGAAACTCACTACCAAATTCAACGGTAAGATATTCCAAGAATAGCAATTTCAAGTAAGGATTCAACAGTTAAATAATGAATATGAAATAAAAGAAAGCAAGTAATTCAACTAAACATGTAGGAAAAATTGCAAATAAGAGATAAGACAAGTAGACATGTGAAGTTAGACTAAATATGATGACTATAACATGTTAAGGTAACTCAATTAAAGTATGAAAATAATCTACATAGCTAAAACCAAAAATTTCAACATTTAGCCCGTGTACACACTCATCACCTTGCATACACGGCTTCCACATATCACAATTATCACAATAATACCAAATCCTAAGGGGAATTTCCATCCCCTCCCCCCCACAAGGTTAGACAAGTCACTTACCTCAAACCACGCTAAATCAATCAACTAGAAGGCTTTTCCCTTAATTTTTTAACTCCGAACGACTCGAATCTATCCAAAACAATTGCATACTATAAATATAACTATAAGAAACTAATTCAAATAATGAAATTACGATCTTTGCAAAGAATTGAAAAATCGACCCAAAGAGTCACCCTAGGCCCGCATCTCGAAACCCGACCAAAATTATAAAAGCCGAACACCCATTCGATATCGAGTCCAACCATACAAAAATTATTCAAATCCAACCTCATTTCGCCTTTCAAAACTTAAAAATTTAGCCTAAGGAGTTTCTACCATTTTTTCCCAATTTCCAACTCCAAAGCACTAATTAAATGATGAAATTATCAATAGATTCATGTGAATTAATCAAAAACGAGTTAGAATTCCTTACCCCAAAGTTCTCTCTGAAAATCCCTCAAAATGTTACCTCAAACAGAGCTCTCTACGTCCCAAAATGAATTATGAATCAACCCCTCGAATTTTCCTTTTTTCTGCCCAACGATCCTCGCCTCTGCGGCCTTTGTGTCGCTTCTGCGATGCCGCATGTGCGGAAAAACCATCGCAGGTGCGGATTCCACTTAAGTCCAGGGGTTCCTATTCTGCGGTCAATGGCTCGCACCTGCGAGCATGCTTCTGTGGAGAAAAAGCCCGCACCTGCGGTCCTGTCCTAGCCCCTCCTCAAATTTCGCTTCTGCGGAGAAAGGGTCGCGCCTGCGGAAGCACATCTGCGCTCAAGCGTCCGCACCTGCGAACCCATGCATGGGATGGGCTCCTCTGCTTCTGCGATAACCAAGGCGCACATGCGTGTCCGTACCTGCGGCCAGACCCTCCGCAGGTGCAATGACACCAGAACAACAGAACTTCAACAAAATACTAAGTCCTAAAATGATCCGATTTTCATCCGATTCATACCTCCGGGACTCCGTCTGAATATACCAACAAGTTTCAAAGCACATAACAGACCTACTCGAGGACAAAAATCACATCAAACAACGTAAATTCTATGAATCGTAACCCAAATTCAAGCCTAAGTAATTATGAACTTCAGAATTATGAAACCAACGTCGATTCGTACCAAAACAACTCCAATTGACCTCAAAATTTGCACACAATTCATAAATGATATTACAGACCTATTCCATTTTCCAGAATCAGGATCCGACCCCGATATCAATAAAGTCCACTCCCGGTCAAACTTTCCAAAATCTTCCAACTTTCCAACTTTCGCCAACTCACGCCGAAACTACCTACGTATCTCCAAATCAACATCCGGATACACTCCTAAGACCAAAATTACCCTACGAAGCTATTGGAATTGTCAAAACTCCATTCCGGAGTTATCTTCACAAAAGTCAAACTATGGTCAACTCCTACGACTTAAACCTCCAATTTAGGGACTATGTGTCCCATTTCACTCCGAAACTCACCCAAAACCAAAACCAACCACCCCGACAAGTTACATAACCACAATATAGCATAAAGAAAGCATAATTTTGGGGATCGGGGTTAAATACTCAAAACGACCGATCGGGTCATTATATCCCCTCTCTCTTAAAACAAACGTCCGTCCTCGAACGAGTATAGAGACATATCTGAAATGGTGAAAAGATGAGGATAACGGCTACGCATATCATGCTCGATCTCCCAAGTTGCCTCCTCGACTGGCTGACCCCTCCACTGAACCTTCACTGAAGCAATGTTCTTCGACCTCAAATTTCAAACCTGCTTGTCCTAAATGGCCACCGGCTCCTCAACATACGATAAATCCTTGTCCAATTGGACTGAGCTGAAATCCAACATATGAGACGGATCGCCGTGATACTTTCAGAGCATAGAAACATAGAATAATGGATGAACTACAGCTAGACAAGGTGGTAGTGCAAGTTGGTAAACCACATCTCCAACCCTCTCAAGAATCTCAAAAGGTACGATATACCTAGGGCTTAACTTTCCCTTCTTCCCGAACCTCATAACACCCTTCATGGGAGAAATTCGGAGCAAGACCTGCTCCCCAACCATGAATGCAATGTCGTGAACCTTCCGATTTGCATAACTCTTCTGTTTGGATTAGGCTGTACGAAGTCGATCTTGAATCAATTTAACCTTTTCCAAAGAATCCTGATCCAAGTCTGTCTAACCTCATCCGGCTCGAACCAACCCACTGGAGACCCGCACCGCCTACCATATAAAGCCTCATACGAGGCCATCTGAATTCTCGACTGGTAACTGTTGTTGTAGGCAAACTCCGCAAGCGGCAAGAACTGATCCAAAGAACCCCCAAACTCCATCACACATGCACAAAACATATTCTCCAATATCGAAATAGTGCGCTCGGACTGTCCGTCCGTCTGAGGGTGAAATATTGTACTCAAATCCACCTGTGTGCCTAACTCATGCTGAACGGCCCTCCAGAACCGCGATGTTAACAATGTACCCCAGTTAGAGATGATAGATACCGGCACGCCATGAAGCCTGAAAATCTCGCTAATATAAACCTGAGCCAGCTGCTTTGAAGAATAAGTAGTCACCACTGGAATGAAATAAGGTGACTTGGTCAATCTATCCATAATTACCCATACTGCATCGAACTCTCTCCAAGTCTATGGGAGCCCAACAACAAAATTCATAGTGATTCGCTCCCATTTCTACTCTGGAATATCTAACCTTTGAAGCAATCCACCAGGTCGTTGATGCTCATACTTCACCTGTTGACAGTTTAGGCACCGAGCTACATATTCCATTATGTCCTTATTCATCCGCCTCCACCAATAGTGCTGCCTCAAGTCCTGATATATCTTGGTGGCACCCGGATGAATGGAGTACCGCGAACTATGAGCCTCTTGGAGAATCAACTCATACAAACCATCTACATTAGGCACACATAGCTTGCCCTGCATCCGTAATACACTGTCATCCCCAATAGTGACCTCTTTGGCATCGCCGTGCTGAACTGTGTCCTTGAGGACAAACATATAGGGGTCGTCATACTGACGCCCTCTGATACGATCATAAAATAGAAGACCGAGAAACCACACAAGCCAAAACTCAGCTCGGCTCCGAAACATCCAATCTAACAAACTGGTTGGCCAAATCCTAAACATCCAAGGCTAATGGCCTCTCTGCTACCGTTAGATATGCTAAACTGCCCAGGCTCTCCGCCTTGCGACTCAAGGCATCGACCACCATATTGGCCTTTCCAAGATGATATAGAATGGTGATATCATAGTCCTTACGCAACTCTAACCACCTCTATTGCCGCAAGTTAAGATCCTTCTGTTTGATGAGATGCTGTAGACTCCAGTAGTCGGTGTAGACCTTACTAGAGACACCATACAAATAGTGCCGCTAGATCTTCAAGGCATGAACAATAGCTGCTAACTCGAGGTCATGGACAAAATAGTTCTTCTAATGCACCTTCAGTTGTCTAGATGCGTAGGAAATCACCTTACCGTCTTACATCAACACCGCACTGAGACCGATATGCGATGCATCATAGTACACAGTGTAAGACCCTGAACCCAAAGGCAACAACAACATTGGGGCTGTAGTCAAAGTTTGTCTTGAGCTTTTGAAAGCTCGCATCACCCTCCTCAGTCCACCTGAACGGAGCACCCTTCTAGGTCAATCTGGTCATGGGTGCAGCAATAGATAAGAAACCCTACACAAATCGACGGTAATACCCCGCCAAACTAAGAAACTCCGGATCTCCGTCGCTGAAGATGGTCTAAGCCAACTCTATACTACTTCAATCTTCTTCGGATCTACCTTGATCCCCTCACTCGATAAAATATGACCCAAAAATTCTACCGAATCAAGCCTAAATTCACACTTTGAAAATTTTGCATATAACATCTTTTCTCGCAAGGTCTAGAGCACGATCCTCAAGTGATGCTCATGATTCTCCCAGCTCCGGGAGTACACCAGAATGTGGTCAATAAACACAATGATAAATGAGTCAAGATAGGGCTGGAAAACACTATTCATCAAGTGCATAAATGCTGCTGGGGCATTGGTCAGTCCAAAAGATATTACAAGGAACTCGTAATGATCATACCGAGTCCTGAAGGCAGTTTTCAGGATATCTAGCTCCCGAATCTTCAACTGATGATAGCCTGAACGTAAGTCAATCTTGGAGAACACTCTGGCACTATATAACTGATCAAATAGGTCATCAATACGTGGCAATGGATACTTGTTCTTCACTGTAACCTTGTTCAACTAGCGATAATCAATGCACAAGCGCATAAAACCGTCCTTCTACTTTACAAACAATACCGGAGCACCCCAAGGTGATACACTAGGCCGAATGAAACCCTTATTAAGCAACTCATGTAACTGCTTTTTGAACTCTTTCAACTCTAGTTGGGTCATACGATATGGAGGAATAGAAATGGGCTTAGTGCCCGGTAACAAATCAATACCAAAATTAATGTCAGGTGGCATGACCGAAAGATCCGCTGGGAATACATCTGGATAATCCCTCACTACCAGAACTGACTCAACGGTAAGAGTATCAACACTGACATCTCTCACATATGCTAGATACATATTACACCCCTTCTCAACCATCCGCTGAGCCTTTAAAAATGAGATAACCCTGCTAGGAACATAATCTAAAGTACCTCTCCACTCTAACCGTGGTAAACCTGGCATAGCCAACGTCACAGTCTTGGCGCGACAATCAAGAATAGCATGACAGGGCGACAACCAATCCATGCCCAAAATAACATCAAAATCTATTATACTGAGCAGCAATAAATCAGCTTTGGTCTCAAAACCACTAAGGATAACTAAACACGTCTGATACACATGGTCAACAACAAGGGAATCTCCCTCAGGTGTGGACACATAAATGGGTGAACTCAAAGAATCACGGGATACACCCAAATATGGAGCAAAGTAAGATGACATATGAATAATTAGAGCCTGGATCAAATAAGACTGATGCATCCTTATGGCAGACCAAAACAATACCTGTGATGACTGAGTAAGATGCAACTGCCTTCGTCCTAGCAGGAAGAGCATAATATCTAGACTAGCCTCCCCCTTTAGGGTGACCTCTACCTGCCCGACCCCCGCCTCTAGCTGGCTGTACATGTGGAGTGGCAACTGGTGCGATAACCATGGGCTGAGAAGCCTGAGGACCTAGTGGAATACGCGGAGTCTGAGTAGTCTGTGGAGGTGCACACCTCTTGAGTCTAGGGCAATCCCTCACCATATGATGAGTGTCACCACACTCAAAACAAGCTCTCAGAGGACGTGATTGGCTCAGACCTGATCGACTAGACTGACCACTGAAAGCACCTTGTGCAAGAGGTGCACTAGACAATGGTGGTGCATAATAGGGAGGCTGGGTCATAGGAGTGGCCGGAATACCGCTGGAAGTTGGAAGTGCTGAATGAACAGGGTGGCTCATATAGCCCCTAATATGACGAGCTGCAACTGGGACACAAACACCACTATATGTGCCAGAATCTCGAGAGCTTTTGGCCTCCCTCTCCCGGGCCCACATAACCTCCAATATCCTAGCAATCTCCACTACTTGCTGGTATGCGATGTCCATCTCCAACTCTCGGTCCATGCTAAATCTGATACCAGGGTTGAGCCCCTCGATAAATCGACGGACTCGCTCTCTAACAGTAGTAACCAAGGCTGGTGCATGTCTGGACAAATCACTGAACCGGACAGCATACTCTGATACAGTCATAGAACCCTAGCGCAACTGCTCAAAATTTGCGCGCCATGCATCTCTGAGACTCTGGGGAACAAACTACCTCAAGAACATATCTGAGAATTGAGCACAAGTGAGTAAAGTTGCCTAGACCGGACTACCCAACTCATATGCTTGCCATCACTGATAAGTCGCATCCTTAAGCTGGAACGTAGTGAAAGCAACCCTACTAGACTCCACAATACTCATATTACGGAGGATACAGTGGCACTCCTTGAGAAAACCATGGGCATCCTCTGATGCCAAACCACCGAAAGTAGGAGGGTGGTACTTCTTGTACCTCTCGAGCCTAAGCTGCTCCCCCTTAGAAGCTGCTGCCCTAGTCTCAGGCTAAACTGGGGCGACCAGCTGCACTAGTATGACCTCTGGGACTTGGTAAACCTGAACCCGCTACTCTGGGGTACGGGCAGCAGGAGTCTGTGCTTTTTCCCCATCCTGAGATGTGGTAGGAGCAAGTGGGATCAACCCTGCCTGAGCTAATATATGGATATGCTCAGAAACTGGGCAAGGGTCTCTTGAAGTGTCGGGGCAGTAACAGGCATCTCAGGTGCCTACTATCCAGTTGTAGCTACTGGTGGCTCCTTTGTAGTAGCTCGTGCAGGTGCTCTGGCTGCACCACGTGAACGTCCTCGACCTCTACCGCGGCCTCTCGCGGCTCTAGTAGGGGGCACGAGTATCTGGTCATCCGATCCGACTATGCGTGTCCTCACCATTTGTGAGAGAATAGAAAGACAAAAGCTTAGAATCACGAAGTCAACAATTTTGCATGATAAGGAATCAAAGAAGTGAAGCTTTTCCTAACAGTTCCATAACATCCCGAAGATAAGTACAGACGTCTCTGTACCGATCTGCATGACTCTACTAAACTTGCTTGTGACTCATAACACCTATAAACCTAGAGCTCTGATACCAACTTGTCACAACCCCAAGTTCCCTCCGTAGGATGTCATGATAGCACCTAGTCTCTAAGACTAGGTAAGCTTAAAAACATGTAGAATAATTGAAATAACAACTTAGACTCTCAAAACTTTAGCAACTACATAAATAAAATCTGTAACTCAATATGTACAACTCCCAAAACCTTGTGAAATATATGTCACAAGCTCTAAGTAATAGTATTGAGCAATCCTATACATCATTGTCTATAATAGTGTAATGAAATAAGGAAAAATAGGATAGAAGGGGACTCCGAGTCCTGCGGACGTGGGTAGGTGTACCTTGAAGTCTCCAAAGCAACCTCATCTCACTAATGCCGGGACTGATAGGACGTACCTGGATCTGCAGAAAAAAGATGTGCAGAAGCGTAGTATGAGTACACCACAACGGTACCTAGTAACTGTTAAACCTAACCTCGGTAAAGTAATGACGAGGTCAGGTCGATGCCCAACTGGAGATAATAAGAAACAAGACGAAAGATATAACGATATAATGATAATGACAATGGAAATAAAACAATAAGGAATTTATGGAAAGTTAACAACACAGAATCAAGGCAGTTAATACAACACGGAAGGAAACAAGGATTTACATGTTAAGGAAAACAAGCAACCAAGATAAATACAACAAATAGAGAAAGATCAACAAGGGCCACTACCGAGGTACCGTCTCGTAGTCCCAAATCATAAAAGTAACTCACAGTCTTTGCTTCTATCACCGCGGGAGCCTTTATATTTAGTTTTAAAAATTATTTTTTTCGAAATAGCATCCCGCGTTTTAGACTGCCTTATCACACCGTTAAGAATCCAAACTCACAACCAAACCACAGTTATTGAACTAGAGCAAGAAGAAAAGAAAGAAATTAGAGGGGAACTTCTTGACACCTAGAAAAATAGAGAATTCTTAAGTTGTAATGCTCCCATCTATTTTTTCAGTGTATTTCCAGTGTGTTAGGTGAGAGTATTCAATGCTCTATTATAGTAGCATTTAGGTCATTAGGGTTTCGCTTGAATTTAAGCGGTAATGGATAATGACGATTGACATATGATGTTAGCAGGGGGAATAAAAGAGAATAAGGGGAAAATATTGCGGTCAGTAGGAATGTTTTGAGTGACATTGCACGAATTTGTGCAAGGTTTGAGATTGATGGAGGTTTATAGAGTTGAGAGAAAATAGAGAGAATGGGGAAATAAGGGCGGCAGGTTGTATGGGAAATGATTAGGGTTAGTGGGGGTGTCCTTAGGTTAAAAGTGAGAGACGGAAGATGAGTTGTTGGATCATTTGATCAGCGACTCTAGATTTTTGAGGATTAAATCGGATAAAAGAGTTAATGCAAAGAAAAATGGTGGTTGTTGGATCCTTATGATCCAACGATTGAGATGAGACCTCGAATAATTTTAAAAGTTAAAGGAAAGTAGGGATTATTTGTGGACCATTGATTATTTGGATCAACAGTCCAGATGTATTGTGTTAGTTGTGTGAGTGCTGGAAAGGAGTGACGTGGTGCACTACTATTGGCTTAAAGGGATTGGCATGGATTACCAACTTGGATAGGGCTGGGGTTTCCGGACCGGGTTAGGCACATTGGGCCTCGGATGGAATGGAAATTTAATTCATAGCCATATTGAGTTAAATTGAACATTTACAATTGTATCCTTTTGAGTTTTTAACCCCTTTTGTAATTAAATTAATTAGACTTAATTAATCCTGATTAAATGTAATAAAATATAATTATCAAATGTGTTAATAGTTAATTATTGTAATTAATTATTCATAAAAAATAACTATAATATTTTGTCTATTAAATTGTAAAAGCTAATTTTGGCCAATCAAAGTAATAAGGATAATATAATTATAAATATGAGACTAGATTATTAAATTAATCATAATACTTGTTTATTAAAATATGAAAGTTATCTTAATTAATTAAGGTAGTAAAAATAGTATAATTAAATAATTAAGACTAAATTACTATTGATTATAGAATTGATTTTATTAACTGTTATTATACTTATTATATCAATTATATATTTTTAAGAAAATAGTTATTAAAAATACTTTACCACATTTGTTGTTGATTAATAAGTTTAAACAATTTAATAAAAAGGGAGTCAAAATTGATCGTCAACAACTGCCCCTCTTTGATCGGAGACGATGAAAGAGTTTGCGGGAAACAAATTGACTTAATAACCAATTTTGTCCCGACTCTAGGCATATATTGCAGGAATGATGTTTGGATTTGGGAAAGATCATGAGTTGTGAGATTGCAGCCGAATTCTAGCTTTGAATCGCTTACATACCTCGGGCTTAACGAGGATTAGGCCTTGTGTAGTTCTGGTTTGCAGGAATGCCCCAGTATCATATTATGATGATACTACAAGACGGAAATGTTTTGGATCCCAATGACTTCTGAATTGTATCTTGATTACAAGATTTGATAGATTTGACAGTTTTGGAGTTCTACAGATCGAATTAAGTTGGATCTAGGATCCTTGGTTAGCTTATGAGTTTATTGTCCCTCATAGTGGTGTAACCTAGTTTGCTGCTTAGAGGAAGTCCCATGTTGTAGTGTTTCAACCTGAAAAAAGGAAAATACACACATAACCATATATCCTAATGCAAATATATTAAGGTATGATGTAAATATGCTTGAATGAGCTGTCGGCTAGCCGTTATTTGGGGTCTTTGGGCAATGATATGTTTGAATCTAAAGCCTCCAAGCTTTGGGGACTTATTTGAGATACAAAGGATAGGTGTTTGAATATGTATCGAACGTTAGCCGGGGTGTGTACCATTTTGCAGCTGTCAGAGCATTTGAATCTCCACGTGATGGGAGTATTCGACTTTGAATTTTCGCACGATGGGAACATTCGATTTTGAATTTGAATCTCTACGCGATGGGAGTATTTGACTTTGAATTTAAATCTCCAGTCAATGAGAGTATATGAATTTGAATCTCCGCGTGATGAAGTATTTGAATTTTGAACCAAAATGTAAAATGCATGTAAGATGCAAAAATTAAACGTCAAAGCATTCAAAGTAAAAGTAGAGAAATAAATGAGCATGCCCAAGAGGTACTCTTGACGGGAGAACTAATTTGTGGCCATTGATTGGCGGAATGTGCGACGAAATTGGATGACCCATCCTTCGATTGGCGAAGTTGGCTACGAGGTTTGCATCACTCAACTTAGAATATCTGATTTGGCAGAGTGATAGTGCAATATGTACAAAGTGATCTGATTGGCGGGACATACGACTTGATATGTACAAGGTGCTCTAATTTGCGGGGCAGGCAGCTTGATATGTATAGGGTGCTCTGATTGGAAGAGTAGACAATTTGATATGTACAACATGCTCTGACGGGCAGAACAAGCGGTTTGATATGTACAAGGTGCTCTGATGGGCAGAGCAGGTAATTTGATACGTACAAGGCATTGAGGTTGTAGCGAATCCTTAGCTATATGAGAAAGTGAATTGAATAATAAAGGTGGGAATGGGGGCTCATGAGGTTGTAGCGAGTCAAGCGTTGATTCTGGTATGACTTGGCGCCCTTCAATTATTCCCGCATTCAAAGAAAAATTCTTAGTAGGGGAGGGGCCTTGATTTGTGTTGATTGTGGACCTGGCCTTGCCTCAAATCTGGCGGATTATGCCCTGAATCTGGCGGATTGACTTCCTTGATGATGCGATCACTTTCCTAATCTAGGCAATGCATTACAAGGCTTCTCCTAAGGTTATGATCAAACCTTTTCAGGTTGCCTACGTATCTAAATGAAATAAGGCCTAAACATAGTTCGAGGGTATAAAATAATGAAATGATGAAATGGAATGATCGAGCTTGACTCAGGAAACCTACGTATCCAAATAAAATCAGGTCAAAACATAGTTCGACTACAATAGATGTAAAATGATAGAATTTTGAAATGATATGATCGAGTCTGACTCAGACAGCCTATGTATCCAAATGGAATAAGGCCAAAACGTAGTTCGATTACAATAGATGACTGAATCCTAAGTGCATTGCCTACGTATTCCTGCCAAAGGAAATCAAGTTGTGGTGTAGTTCTGAATACATGGAGATGATATTTTGGATTTCTATTACAAGAGTGGGACCGAACCCTACACGGTTTGCATATGTATCCCACCGTGGGAAGTCAGGTCGGACGTAGTTTTGTTACAACAAAACCTAACTCTATTGTCTTCAAATGTAGTATCTCTTGATTGCGTCTGAATTAATGGGCTTCGTGGTCACTTTGCCGTCCATTTATGCTAGGATTAATGCTCCTCCCGACAATACACGATGGACCACATAAGGACCCTTCCGGTTTGGCGCGAATTTCCTATTCGCTTCTTTTTTATGGAGGAATATATTCTTCAAAACCATTTGCCCCAATGTGAATTGCCGAGGTTTCACTTTCCTATTGAATACGTTGGCCATCTTATTTTGATAAATCTGATAATGACACACTGCATCCATCCTCTTTTCATCGATGATCATGGGTTGTTCTTGCCAGACACATATCCATTCTGCATCATCTAACTAGGCTTCCTGGATAACTCTCAAAGATGGTATCTCGACCTCTGCAGGTATTACAGTTTCAGTGCCATATACCAACATGTATGGCGTTGCCTCAGTAGATGTCCTCATAGTAGTGCGGTAACCAAGTAAGGCAAATTATAATTTCTTATGTCACTGCCTGTGATTATCCACTATCTTTTGCAAGATCCTCTTAATATTTTGGTTGGCCGCTTCAACTGCTCCATTAATTTGTGGCCTATATGCTGTGGAATTGTGATGGACGATTTTGATCTTCTCGCAAATTTCCCTCATGATATCACTATTAAGATTGGTTGCATTGTCACTTATTATTGGCTATGGTATCCCAAATCGGCATACTATGTTGTTACGAACAAAATCTGCCACCACTTTCTTTGTGACAACCTTTTATGTGGAAGCTTTGTCCCATTTGGTGAAATAATCGATGGCTACCAAGATGAAAAAGTGCCCATTTGATGCAGCTGGTTCTATAGGTCCAATTACAACCATATCACATGCGGCGAAGGACCAAGGAGAACCTATTCTATTTAATTAATTTGGGGGAACCCGGATGAAGTCCCCGTGAATATGACATTATTGAAACTTCTGCATACAATGAATGTTATCTCTTTCCATGGTCACCCAAAAATATCCAGCTCTCAAAATCTTCTTGGCTAGAGTGAAACCATCCATGTGAGGCCCACATGTTCTTGCATGTATTTCCTCTAGCAACCTTATTGCTTCAGCAATATCTACACACTTTAACAAACCCAAGTCCGGGCCCCTCCGATACAGGGCTTCCCCGTTAAGGAAAAAGTGGTTTTCTAGTCTCTTCAATGCTCACTTCTGACCGTTGGCGATATTCTCTGGATATTCTCTTGCTTCGAGGAACCTTTTGACTTCTTGATACCAAGGCTTGCCATCTGGCTCTTTATCTACGTAGAGACAGTATGCATGTTGATACCAGATCTCTATCTCGATGGGATTGATGTAATTCTTGTCTGGATGTTGAATCATGGATGACAAAGTTGCGAGAGCGTCATCGAACTCATTCTGGATTCTGGGAACGTGCTTGAAGTCGATCTTGGTGAACTTATTACACAGTTCCTTTACACAATGCAAGTTAGAAGGATCATGACATTCTTGGTGGTCCATTCTCTATAAACTTGGTGGATCAGCAAATCAGAATCTCCTATGACCAAAAGTTCCATGATGTTCATATTTGATTGACATTCAAATTTCGAGGATGCATGCCTCGTATTCTGCAATATTATTTGTACAGGGGAACCCTATCTTAGTTGAAAATGGATAATGTTGTCCCGATTCAGAGATATGACTGCTCCGATTCCCACTCCCTTGTAATTTACAGCTCCATCGTAAAAATATCTTCCACCTTAGGTGTAACTCTGAAATGTCCTCCCCAGTGAACACCACTTCTTCATCTGGGAAGTACGTGGAAAGTGGCTCGTAGTCCTTATCCACCGGGTTCTCTACGAGATGATCGGACAACGCTTGTCCTTTGATAGCCTTCTGCATCACGTACACAATGTTGAACTCACCGAGAAGAATCTTCCATTTGGCTAACTTTCCCGTAGGCATTAACTTTTGAAAGACGTACTTGAGCGGGTCGAGTCGGGATATCAAATATGTTGTATATGCCAACAAGTAATGCCTTAAATGCTGATCGATCTAAGTCATCCAAGTCAAAGCACAACAGGTTCATTCCAACAAGGCGTATCTAGCTTCATATGATGTGAACATTTTATCATGTAGTAAATAGTTTGATCCTTCTTTATAGTCTTATCGTGTTGCCCCAACACCCACCCGAATGCATTATCTAAGACGGACAAGTATAGTAATAACGGCTTCCCATGTTCGGGAGGAACCAACACTGATGGGCTAGACAAATATTCCTTAATTCTGTCAAAATCATTCTGGCATTCTTCCGTCCATTTTGTAGCAGTGTTTTTCTTCAATAACTTTAAAATTGGTTCACAGATTACCGTTGACTGGGCTATGAACCTACATATATAATTCAATCTTTCGAGGAAACTCATTACGTCATTTTTTCTTCTATAAGGTGGCAAGTCTTGAATGGACTTGATTTTTGAGAGGTACATAATCCAAGCATGTCGTCATATGACCAGGAAAATACATCGATGTATTTTCGGAGGAGCTCTACCAATTCTTTTCTTATGTTCTGCCTTCAGGTGGATGCTGATTCGAGTCTCTTTTATATCTTCTTCACTTCCCGATTGATCACTTCTGTTCCTTCAAGGTTGGGCTTCTTCTAGCTCTCTAACTATTTGATATCTTGTTGTAGGTTCTCGGGGATATACTTTCGTCGTACTCTTTGTAGTCCGGATCATTTTGCTCGAGGGTTTCGTTACATGTCATAATTGCATAACACAGTTTTTTATTAATTTGATTGCTAAAAAGAAAAATTATATATAAACAAATACAAATATAACCTTGTAATGATTTTCAGAAAATAATTCTTTATTTCATCAAAAGGAACATCTCAACATTCAAAGAGGCGGTTTAACAAAAAAGAACAGACATGGTTCAAGCCTCAATTGACCATGTAGTTTTCAAAATTACTACAATTCCACACTACCAAGACTTTCGCAAACCAGAGACGGACTGGTTGTCCAGTTCTGCAAGGTCTCTCCTGGTTCGGCATCCCGAATGGTCGATGTCTTGATATCAGCTTCGTCATAACATTCCTCGATCATGGCCACGAACAATTTTCCTATCCCGTCGATGATATGCTCTTCTGGTGGTGATTTTTGACCCGGGCCCGGAATATGCTCTGGTATGAAAACTTTCTTCCCAGGGTTACCATTGTAGGTTCTTCAAGTTGTAGGTTGATATCCCAAGTTGGCGGTACCTTTCTGCCCCTTGGGTTGAATTGGCTCAGTTATCCCATCTGATTAGGCTCCCAGCCTGGACCGTGGTTTGTAACCATACTTCATCATTTCTTGAATAGCCATTTTTTACCCATACGGTGACTGTATATTGTGATCCTATTCGTTCTTCCCCATTTTTGTTGCTTGTATGATTTCGTTTGTGTTGAAAACAACCCCATCCAATCCTTCTATAAAAGGAACTACATGTTCTAAGTAAGCCGACTAACTCCATTTCCCATGTATCACTATCTTCTAGCAATCCCATTCAAATTTCATGCACTGATGGAGAGTGTACGGTATTGTCCATGCCATGTGTATCCAAGGCCGTTACAATAGCAGATTGTACGAAGATGATATGTCCATCAACTAGAACAGTATTGGGAAACTCGACTGGTCAAATTTGCAAAGCTAGGTAGATTTCTCCGGTGACATATATCTGTGACTCATCGAAAGCCCTAACTCTCACATGTCTCTCTTTTACCTCTCTCAAATGGATGCATAATTCCCGTAGAGTAGATAACAGGCAAATATTTACTCTAGATCCCCCATCGACTAGTACCCGAGATACAACTTTGTCTTCACATTTGACAGTGATGTGTAGAGCCCTGTTATGATCCATTCCCTCCACAGGAAGTTCATCCTTTTGAATAGAACTTTTGTTTGCCTCCACCATCTTCCCAATAGTTGCTTCCGGTGCCTCACTAGTGGTATTGCTTGGCACGCTCACTCCACTTAGCACCTTCACCAGAGCGTCCATGTACTCATCAATAAGTCCATAATTGATTTGTGTTAAGAGGTTTTCCACAGCTGATCTTCTATGGAGTATTCTTTAACCGGCATCTTTCTCCAGAACTTTGTTGCCTCTACATCAATTATGTTTCTCCTATGATTCTGTTCTCTGTTTAGATTTCCTCGATTTACTACTTCTGGAGCGTAGCACCTTCCGAATCCAGTCATACCATGAGTGGTCGCAGTGTTCGTCATATTTCCCTTTCCTTTTGACTGATAAGTCCGCAGAACTGCTTTATACTGCTAATTCCCATAAGCTATGATATGTCGTTGCTGGTATGTCTGAACCATTATGGGCGGTTTCAGTTGTACGGTGATCAATGGAGTTGCCCGGGGAGGTGTCCTTCTTGCTTCAACATTCTCAATAGTAACAATAGCCCCTTTTAAGTCATAGTCCTCCTATAAGGTAATCATGTTGGATCCTTGGTTTCTATGATTTGGTAGTGGGTTATGGTTTATATTTGGTGGGGTTAGGGTGCGTTGGATAGCTCCACTCTTGATCAACATTTTGATTTCTATTTTCAAGCTTTAACAACCCTCAGTGTCATGTCCAAGGACACCTGAATGATAGACACAATGCCTTTCTTGCGTCGAAATACATTATAGTTGGTTAGGGAGTTTTCCTTCCACTAGGTATATCAGTCTCGCTCTTCTCAGTCTTTCAAATAATTGGGCTAGAGGCTCAGCAATTGGGGTGAAGTTTCTGGCATTTCTTGCTTCAAGTTTGGTTGTGGTTTGGGTGCATAGGCAGGTATAATTTATTGGGTGGTGGTTTGAACATGCGCATATGGCCGTGCCAAGTTTGGATATACACTGGCTTGGGGTGGATTGTATTGTTGTTGAGTATTGTAGTATGATTGGGTGTTATATACTAGGGTATAAGTGGGTTGATTTGGAGGATGAGTGTTTTCAGGGTAGGGATTAGCTCGACGATGAGGACTTGGTTGGTAAGAGGGGACAACTGTTATCACCTCTTCTTTCTTCTTCTTTCCACCACCAATGGAACCAGACTATATAGCCTTGCTAGTAGCCTGTAGTGCATCCATTGGCTATATCTTCCTAGACTTAATACCTTCTTCCAGGAAATCTCTCATTTTGACCAGCTCGGGGAACTTCTGATCCATCATTCCCGTCATTTTCTCGAAGTAGATTCCCTCTTGAGCACAGATGAAATACTTGGTCAGCTCGTTGTCATCCAATGGGGGTTGTGCTATAGTTGCTTCTGATCTCCAATGATGAGCGTACTCTTGAAACGACTCAGAAGGCGTTTTTGTAGGTTTACCAAAGGGAATTTGTCTGGAGTGATCTCTGTATTGAAACTGAAGCGGTTAGCAAAATCTTCGGCCATATCTTACAATTCCCTCCAATTCCTGGGGCCCTGCCTGGTGTACCAAGTGAGCGCTTCCCCAGTCAGACTTCTTATGAATAGTTTCATCCTTAACTTCTCATTTCATCCCACTCCCACCAACTTCTCACAGTACGCCATCAAGTGAGCGTGGGGGGCACCCGTTCCATCAAAGATGTCAAACTTCGGAGGCTTTTACCCTGCCGGCATATCAACATCAAGGTGTATGCATAGGTCTTCATAATCCAAACTCTTGCTCACTCGAGCAACTTGGAGGTTCCCTCATACAAGATTAGGCAAGATACTTACCTTAAATAAGCCAAATCAATACTCTAAAAAGACATTGCCTCTCGAATAACTAGTCAAATCTAGACAACAACAACTCTATAACATCAAACACGACTATAGAAATTGAGTACAAGTAATAAAGCTACGATCTTTATCAAATATTAAAAAGTCAACCCAAGCCCACCTCCCGAAACCCGACAAACGCCATAAATCCCGACTACTCATTCCAATACGAGTCAAAATACACAAGTTTCATCCAAATCCGGCTTTGAATCGGAGTTCAAATCTCTATATTTCATATTATAACAGTTTTGCCAAAATTCCAAATTCCCACGTAGATTCACCAATCAAATGCCAAATTCAAGGAAGGAATCATGAATAATAATCAAATTCGAGTCAAGAACACTTACCCAATTTAAGTGGGTGAAAAACACATCAAATATCATCCCAATCCGAGCTCCCAATCTCAAAGTATGATAAAATAAGCCAAACCGTCGATTATTAATACATTGCCCAGTGATTCTCGCTTCTGCGTACTCCATCTCGCACCTGCGAGCTTGCTTCTACGACCAATGACTCACTTTTGCGAGCTTCACCTAAATGCCGACCATCTGTTTCTGCGGACTACCTTCCGTTTCTACGAATAATTCCTCGCACCTGCACCATCGCTTCTGGGCATATGTGTCCGCACATGCGAAATCCCATGTCTTGCCCAAACTTCTCTTCTACGCCATTATGTCCGCTTCTGCTGAACTTCACCGCCTTCAAACTTCAAAACTATCTGAGACTCCTCCGAAACTCCTTCGAGCCCCTCGCGACCCCGTCTAAATATATCAACTAGTCCCAAAACATAATACAGACCTACTTGAGGCCTCAAATCATACAAAATAACATGAAAACTACAAATCATACCTCAATTCAAGCCTAATGAATCAACTTTCAAACTTCTAAAACGTATGTCGTACCACGTCTAGCCAACTCGAAATAACTCCAAATTTTACACACAAGTTCCAAATGATACAATTAACCTATTCTAACTTCCAGAACAACAATCCAAACCCGATAACATCAAATTCAACTCCCGGTCAAACTAATGAACCTTTCAAACCTTTAAATTTCCAACTTTCACCAAAAAGATAAATCGACCTAGGAACCTCCAGATCCAAATACAAACATACGCTTAAGTCCAAAATTACCATACAAACCTATTCGAACCATCAAAATACCATTTCGGCGTCGTTTACACAAAAGTCAAAACCCCGATCAACTCTCATAACTTAAGCTTCGAACCTTGGAACTAAGTATTCCAATTTAATCCAAAACCTCCCCGAGACCAAACCAATCATCCCCGAAAGTCACAAAACAACAAAGAAGCATAAAGAAAGCATAAAATAGAGAACGGGTCTCAAATATACAAAACAACCGATCGAGTCATTATATTCTCCCCTTCTTATATAAACGTTCATCCTCGAACGAGTTTGGAATCATACTTGGGATAACCAAAAGGTGAGGATATTTTCTCTGCATAATATGCTTGATCTCCAAAGTCGCCTCATCGGTCGGCTGACCTCTCCACTTGTCACGACTCAAAATCCAAATCGTCGTGATGGCACCTTACCCAACCCGTTAGGTAAGCCAATTAACAAAATAACATAATATAATAACACTGATGTGAATCAAAGATGAGATAATTGAATTTTATACACCCCCCCAATGACTTATAATACAAATCATGAGCTTCTAAGATTTAGAATTTACAAAGTTGGCATGAAATAAAGTACATCATCTATTTGAACTATACAAGAACATATTAAAATTCTAAAGCTACCAAGATCAAGAGGCAGCTATGACCGGAACGCAGGTACGTCTTCAAATCCATCTCCCGCCGTGCACAATAACATCAACATCTAATATCTGCACGCTAGGTGCAGAAGTGTAGTATGAGTACAACTGGCCCCATGTACTCAATAAGTAATAAACCTAACCTTAGGTTGAAAGTAGTGACGAGCTGGGACAAGAGTCAGGGTTCAACTCCAATAGCCAGCAACAGTTCATAACAATATGATAAAGATGGTACAATAGATAATTCAGCCGGTTCACATTTACGGAAAATAGGCATGCTTTTCAAGTATAACAATAAATCCCAACTCACGTGCTATAGTATCAATATATGGATCTGCACGAACAACTCACGTGCTGCACGGACAACTCACATGCTATAGTATCAATATCTTCACAATCAGGCCCTCAACCTCACTCAATCATCAATCTCTCCAGTCTCTCGGGCTCACAACACTCATGCTAAGCAACCCAAGTCAATGATATGAGATGTGAATATACACAATAACAGAGACTGAGATATGATATGTAATGATGAATACGACTAAGTACATAACTGCAATTAAACAAATAACTCAACAGTAAGAAACGACCATTGTGGGTCCCAATAGAGCGAGCATATAGCCTAAACATGATTTGTAACATAAATTACAGCTCAAGTGCTCTAACACATAGAGTATAGTAAAAATGTTCAGACAAGGTAGCTACACAATTCCACGGTATCAACTAAATCATAGTTACTACAGTACACGCCCACACGCCCGTCACCTAGCATGCACGTCACCTCAACATCAATCACATAACACATAATTCAGGGTCTCAACAACAAGTTTAGAAGTGTTACTTACCTCAAACAAGCCAAATCCAATACCAAGTATGCCAAGCGATACTCCAAAAATGCCATCCCGCACGTACCGACCTCCGAACGGATCGAAATTAACCAAAAGCAACTCAAATACATCAAATAATGCCTAAGGAAACAATTCCAAATGATAAAGGTCAAATCCTTAATCAAAAACCCCAAAATCAGCTCAAAAGTCAAACTCGGGCCCTCACCTCAGAAGCTGACAAAAACTTACAAAATTCCGACAACCTAGTCAATTACGAGTTCAACCATACTAGTTTTATTCAAATCCGACTCCGAATCGATGTTCAAAACTCAGAAATTCGCTTTATAAAATTCTAAACAAAATCCCCCAATTCCCTCTTTAAAATTCATCCACCAATTGCCAAAAATGAAGATAGATTCGTGAAATATAATCAAAACCGAGTGTAGAACATTTACCCCAATCCGCGTGGTGAAAATCACTTCAAAAAGTGCCTCAATCCGAGCCCCAAATTTCAAAATATGATAAGAGAACCAAAACCCTCGATTTAATATTGTTCTGCCTAGACCTTTACGCATTTGCGATAAATGAGCCGCTTATGCGGCGTCTTTTATGCGATAAGACATCCGCTTCTACGAAAATACACTAAGCACAGACCCCTCACACATGATAAACCATATTCCGCTTCTGCGACATTACATGTGCGAGTCTTGTTCCGCTCCCGCACTAATACCGCTTCTGCGCCACTACCTATCGCTTCTGCGGGGCCGCAGATGCGCCCCAAACTCCACATATGCGATGACTCCAAACTCAGACCTTTTCTGCAGGTGGGATCACATCTCCGCTTCTGCGACCACTGCACTTGCGCAAAACTAACCGCAGATACGCAACACCAAAAGCAACACTTCCTCAGCAATGCAACATGAAACAAAATGAACCGAACCCCGTACGAAACTCACCCCCGACCGCTCGGGACCCCGTCCGAATATACTAACAAGTACCAAAACATAACACAAACCTACTCGAGGCCTCAAATCACACATAACAACATCGAAACGACGTATCGCACTTCAATCAAACATAGATGAACTTTGAACTTTCAACTTCCAAAACTCGCGCCGAAACATATCAAATCAACCCGGAATAAACCCAAATATTTTCACACAAGCCCCAAATAACATAACGAAGCTATTCTAATTCCCGGAACCACAATCCGAATCCGATATATTCAAAGTCAACTTCCGGTCAAACTTATGAACTTTCCAAATCTTCAAATTTCTAATTTTTGCCAATTAGTGCCGAATCCTTCTAGGAACATCCAAATGAAAATCCGGGCATACGCCCAAGTACAAAATAATCATCCGGACCTAACGGAACCATCAAACTCCGTTCTAAGGTCAAATTCACAAAAGTCAAACTTGGTCAACTCTTCAAACTTAAAGCTTCAACGGTGAAATTCATTCTTCCAAATCGATTCCGAATAACCTGAAAACCAAACTGATGATTCATGCTAGTCATAATACATCATACAGAGCTACTCATGTTCCCAAATTACCGAGCTAAGTGCAACTGCTCAAAATGAATGGTCGGGACGTTACACCACTAAACCTTCACCGATGCAATATACTTCGACCTTAGGTTTCGAGCTTGCCTGTCCAAAATGGCCACTGTCTCCTCATCATAAGTCAAATCCATGTCCAATTGCACTGAGTTGAAATCCAACACATGTGACAGATCCTCATGTTACCTCTGAAACATGGAAACATGAACCACTAGATGGACTCCTGATAAGTTGGGTGACAAAGCAAGTCTATAGGCCACCTCACCAACTCTCTCTAACACCTCGAAAGGGCCAATATACCGAGGGATAAACTTTTCCTTCTTCCCAAACCTCATCACACCCTTCATGGGCAAAACTCTTAGTAGAACCTTCTCACCAACCACGAATGCCACATCACGAGCCTTCCTATCAGCATAACTTATTTTCCTGGACTATGTTGTACAAAGCCACTCTTGAATCAATTCCACCTTCTCCAAAGCATCACGAACCAAATCTGTGCATAATAGCCTAACCTCTCCAGACTCAAATCAACCAATCAGAGAACGACATTGCTTCCCATATAAGATCTTATATGGAGCCATCTGGATACTCGACTTGTAGCTATTATTGTAGGCAAACTCTGCTAGTAATATAAACTTATCCCATTTACCCCCGAAATCAATGACACAACTCTCAACATGCCCTCCAAGATTTGAATAGGATTCTCGGACTACCCGTCTGTCTAAGGATAAAATGCCGTACTCAAATCAACTTGTGTGCCCAACTCACGCTATACTGCTCTAAACAAATATGATGTAAACAAAGTTCCTCGATCCGAGATAATAGACACAAGCACACCATGTTGCGACCAATCTATCTAAGATAAATTTGAGCCAACGACTATGAAGTGTAGGAAGTCATGACTGGAATGAAGTGTGCAAACTTGGTTAGTCTGTCCATAATGACCCACATAACATCAAATCTCCTCAAGGTTCGTGGTAGCCCAACCATAAAATCCATAGTGATACACTCATACTTCCACTCTGATATATCTAGCCTCTAAAGTAAACCACCAGGTCTCTAATGCTCATATTTAACATGCTGACAGTTCAAACACTGTGCAACATGCTCAATAATGTCCTTCTTCATCCTCCGCTACTAATAATGTTGCCTCAAATCACGATACATCTTTCCTTCACCCGGGTGAATAGAATACCGCAAACTATGAGTTTTCTCAAGGATAAACTCTCTTAGCACATCAAATTAGGAACACAAATCCGGCCCTAAAGCCGCAACACACCATGATCATTAATAGTCATCTCCCTAGCACCACCTCGATGCACTATGTCCCTAAGGACAAGCAAGTGGGATCATCATACTGACGAGCCTTGATGCGCTCAAACAAGGACGACTGTGATACAATACAAGCAAGGACTTTGCTAGGCTCCAAAATATCCAATCTCACAAATATGTTGGCCAAAGCCTTAAAATCCATAGCCCTTCTCTCCCCAGCTAGAATAAAAGCAAGACTCCCTATACTCTCTGCCTTCCTACTCAAGGAGTCGCCACCATATTGGTCTTTCCCAGATGATAAAGAATGGTAATATCATAGTCCTTCAATAGCTCCAACCACCTCCGTTGCCTCAAGTTCAAATACTTTTGTTTAAATAGATGTAGAAAACTCCGGTGATCCATATACACCTCACAAGACACGCCATATAAGTAGTGCCTCCAAATCTTGAGTGCGTGTACAATGACTGCTAACTCCAAATCATAAACTGGGTAGTTCTTATCATGTGGGTTCAACTGGCGCGAAGCATAGGCAATCACCCTACCATACTACATCAACACACACCCAATGCCAACCTGCGAAGCATCACAATAGACTGTATATGAACATGATCCCAAAGGAAAAACCAGAACTAGAGTTGTAGTCAAGGTAGTCTTGAACTTCTGAAAGCTCTCCTCACACTCATCAGACCACCTGAATAGGTCACCCTTCTGAGTCAATTAAGTCAATGTGCCTACGAAAGATGAAAACTCTCCAGAAAGTAGCGAAAATACCTAGCCAACCCTAAGAAACTCTGAATCTTTGTAGCGGTAGAAGGTCAGGGCTAACTCTGAACTGCCTCAATCTTCTTCGAATCCACCTTAATTCCCTTATCGGACACCATGTGACCTAAGAATGCTACTGAGTCTAACCAAAACTCACACTTGGAGAACTTAACGTACAACTTCTTCTCCCTTAGAGTCTGAAGCATAGTCCTTAGATGCTGCTCGTGCTCCTCCCTATACGGGAATACACCAATATATCATCAATAAACACAATGACGAAGGAATCCAGATAAGGCTGAGACATTGTTCATCAAGTGCATGAAATCTGCTGGGGCATTAGTCAGCCCTAAACACACCACCAAGAACTCATAATGACCATAACGGGTCCTAAAGGCCGTCTTAGGAATATCTAAAGCCCTAATCTTCAACTGGTGGTACTCCGATCTTAAGTCAATCTTCGAGAATACCATAGCACCCTAAATCTTATCAAATAAATCATCAATACGCGGCGGTGGATACTTGTTCCTGAAAGTAACATTGTTTAATTACCTATAGCCAATGCACGTTCCCATGAAACCGTCTTTCTTTTTCACAAATAGAACCGGAGCACCCCAAGGTGACACACCAGGCTTGATGAAACTGTTATCTAGAAATTCCTTCAACTGTTCCTTCAGTTCCTTCAGCTCTTCTGGAGCCATGCAATATGGTGGAATAGATATAGGCTGAGTGCCCGGTGCCAAATCAATACTAAAGTCAATGTCCTTATCGGGTGGCATGACCGGTAGGTCTGCAGGGAAAACATCTAGAAACTCCCTCACCACGAGGACTAAAAGTAGGGATGTAGGTAGGGGTGTTCGCGAAAAATCGAAAAACCGAACCAAACCGATAACCAAACCAAACCAGAAAAAAAAACTGACTTTTTTTTTGTTTGATTTGGTTTGGTTTTCAATTTTAAAAACCGATTAATTTTGGTTTGGTTTTGGTTTTGACCGGAAAAAAACCAAAAAAATCGAACCAAACTGACTATATATAATTATATATAATTATTTTTAAAAATTATGATTATATATATATATATATATATATATATATATATATATATATATATATATATATATATATATATATATATTCTTGTACTCTTGGGCTTATGCAATTTAATTTAATAGATTTGGGCCTTAACAATTTCAAATGCTTTTGCAGAGAATAGCCATATTCTAATAAAAAGCACCAACACTCCCAACTCCCAATATGTCTTAAATTTACATTCATTCCAAAGAAACAAACCAACAGACAGTGAACCCTAGATGCTTCTTCTCTCAAGTTTCCATAGGCAACAGTGAACCATAGCTCAAGTAGCGATTATTGTGACTGTAAAGCTGCAACTATGAGTAACGAGCAAGTTGTTTCCTTCGCTTAATTTTATTTTTGATTTTTGTTGTTCTTTCTTTTATATTTTAAAATGGGATTTTCTTCTACCATCATTTATTTCTCCTCTGTTTTTAGATTTAAATGTTCATCTGACTGTAATAATCTCATGTGGTGTTGGATCTTCAATAACTTCAATGTTTATGTGCATTTTTTTTTTATGTATTATCATTTTCGAATTTTGTTGTTTTTAACCATTGTTACACATTTTGTCTCTCTCGCAGATGGAAACAATAACTTCAAAAGTAGAGGTGAAAGTTCTTTCAACTACACAGAAACTTCCTCAATTAGAAGGTAACAACACTCTTGTTGCCGATTCAAGTATATTCACACCTCCGAAAAAGCATAAAAGAACAACTCCTTCTGAAAATAATTCTAGTATTAGTAATGGAAGGGAAACATATAAAATTTGGAAACCAACTTCAACTATATCCTTGTTGCTTGGAATTTAGGATGTAATCTTGATGTCATTGTTTTAGCTTACCATATGAAAGATTGAGTATCCTATTATGCCTTTATTATTGTAATATCTTTTGTGACTTTTTTGCTGTCAACTTTCTAAAGATGATGTTGGAATATTGGTGTTAATGGTTGACACTTGACAGTACATGAAATCAAAGAGTGTTTGAATGTATTTTTATGAGAACGTCTACAGATATTTTATGAAAAAATCAATTTAGTAGAAGAATCTATAGTGTTTTATGTTTTATGGAAGAATATATAGTATTTGAAAGTTTTATAGAACTATTTGGTAAAATGAAATGTGAGTGTCTACAAGAGTTTTCTAACTTCAGTTTAGTGGAACAGTTGGCATTTGAATGTGCAGAAGAATATTAAGGAGGCTTGTTAAACTGTTAGATTTGGTAGTCCATATCCAAGGTATTTGTGCAGTAAAGTTTAGATGAACAGTGAAGTGCAGATCAATAGGGTGCTTCTGGGAGCTTATTTTTAAAAAACCCTATAAAAACCGATAAAAACTGACAAAAACCGAATCCATAATAAACTGACTCAATTGGTTTAGTTTGGTTTTAATATTTAAAAAATCGATAAAATTTGTTTGGTTTCTCTTTATGGGAAAATCGACCCAAACCGAACCATGAACACCCCTACGTGGGAGTATCAACACTCACATCTCTAACAAAGGCTAAGTATGCCAAGTGCCCTTTCTCAATCATCCACTGAGCCTTTAAATAATACACCACTCTACTAGGAATATGTCCCAAGGAACCTCTCCATTCAAACCTCGACAACCCTAACATAGCCAACGTCACGGTTTTAGCATGACAATCAAGAATAACATGGTATGGATATAACCAAACCATACCTAAAATCACATCAAAATCCACTATATTAAGCAACAGAAAATCAAACCTAGTCTCGTATCCCCCAATAGTGACCAAACAAGAATGAAAGACACGGTCAACGATAATAAATTCCTAATGGGTATAGACACATAAACAAGATTATATAGATAATCACGAGACATATCCAAATATGAAGCAAAGTAGGATGACACATACGAATAGGTAGAACCCGAATCAAATAAAACTGATGAATCTCTATGAAAGACTAGAACGAAACCTGTAATGAATACATATGATGCAACTGCCTTAATCCTACCAAGGAAAGCATAACAATGGGTATGGCTTTCCCCTCTAGGAGCTGGAAGTGCAGGTAGAGTAGCAACTGGAGTGGCAACCATAGCCTAAGTACCCTGCTGAGGTCCACCTATCTAAAGTATGGAACAATCTCTCACTATGTGCCTAGTATCACCACTCTCAAAACAACCTATTTGCGGGTGCGGTTACTGGTACTGAGTCTCCCCCAAACAACTGGAATAATCGCTGTAGGGACCCCGTGCAGAAGGTGCACTAAAAGATGGATGTCCGGTATGAGTGCTCTAAGATCCATGGCTAGCTGGAGCACTACATGAAACTTGCAGTGCGGACTGAACTGGTTGACTGACAAAGCCTCTGCCATAACGGGTCCGAGCCGTAGAGTAGAAACCACAAAATTCTCCAGAACCACGAGGCTTCTTAGCCCTTATCCTCCCTCTCCTGACCACGACATCGCTATAACCTCCTAGCAATCTCCACAACATGATGAAATATAGTCTCAGTTTCCAACTCCCGTGCCATTCCAAATCTAAGGCTATAAACAAGTCCCTCACTAAATCTACGGACTCTCTCTCTATCTGTGGAAACCAAGGAAGGTGCATGACGAGATAACCGTGTAAACCTCATAGCATACTCGTACATAGTCATACTCCCATGGAACAACTACTCAAATTCGTTGTGCAACCCGTACCTGCGGGTCTGTGGAATAAACTCCCTCAAAATAAGATCGGAGAACTGGGACTATGTAAGTGGTTCTATGCCGGCTGTCCTACTCGCCTCATAAGTTTGCCACTATTTGTATGTTGACCTCGTCAACTGAAAAGTAGTAAGGTCAACCTCGCTCGACTCCACCAAACCCATAGTACGCAGAATGCGATGACACTGATACAAGAAACCCTGTGCATCCTCAGAAGCCCATCCACTGAATTGGGGAGGATGAAACTTCTAAAACCTCTCCAAACGCCTATGTCCCTCAGCTGACACAACTGGCCCTAGATCGGGGAACTGCAACTACTGGTTGCACCGGCACAACACCTGATGACTGGTAAGCATCACCCGGCTGCTCTGGTGTACGGGCAGCGAGATCTGAGCTCCTCCCCTGCATGTGAAGTAGCTGGTGCAACCAGAATCAACCCTTCCTGGGCCAAACTACCGAACATACTCATGAATTGTGCCAAGGTCTCTTGGAGCCCCAATGTAGTAATAGTCTCCTCGGGTGCTTGCTCAACATGCAGGCTCCAGATCCTCAACTGGAGCCACTGGAGGATCAATAACTAGTGCTCTAGAAGGTGCTCTAGTTGTAGCATGTGCCCTCCCGGCCTCTCACGGCTCCAGCAGGGAATGATGGTGCATTCTCAGTTGATCGGGTAGAACGTGTCCTCACCATCTGTGAGAGAATAGAAGAGTAAAGATTTAAACTTTGGAATAACAAATCGGCACGATAAATAATGAAAGAAGGTGATGTTTCCTAACAATTTGGTAGCCTAAAAGATAAGTACATACATTTTTGTACCGATCCGCAAGACTCTACTAAACTTGCTCATGACTCGTAGAACCTATGAACCCAGAGCTATGATACCAACTTGTCACGACCCAAATCCTACCATAGAGGTCGTGATGGCACCTAGTCTCTAAAACTAGGTAAGCCTATCACTTAACAAGATTAAATCCACAAAATATGATAAGAAGATAGAGCTTAATATAAAAGCAAAATAGAGTTAACACGAGCCAAAATGGCAATACGCAATACATCTTCCCAGAACTAGGTAGTACAGAGTCATGAGCTCTAACTGAATATATAAGGATGTCTCAAAAATACACTATTGTTCGGTATGAAAATAACAATATAATTGTAGGGATGGGACTCCAAGGGACTGCGACGGTCATGCAACTCTACCTTGAATCACCGCGGTCAATATAAACCCTTACTGCCTAGGTCTGCTGCCTCCAACACCTGGATCTGCACAAAAATATGCAAAAATATATTATGATTATACCACAATCGGTACCTACTAAGTATCAAGACTAACCTCGGTGAAGCACTCACGAGGTTCGAGTCATGGGATGTTCACTAGTTAAATAACCTGTGCAATATATCGAAGACTGACAACACAACTTATAATATAAAACAATACCAACAATCTCTTTGGAACATATGATAACAACTCAATGCAAGTAAAGGTTCAACTTGGAAACAAATCATTAAATAGAAACACAACAATATGAAACCTCGTATTACAATAATAATATTCATTTATATCGCTCCGCCGTGACATAATAACAATACCCATATGTATCACTCCGCCCTGACACAATAACAATATCCATCTGTATCGCTTTGCACCCGGCAATAACAACAATATCAATCACAATCGCACGACAGAAACCTCGTGCCAACACCTAAACAATTTGTCCAATATTTCCACATGTACCACAATTATCACAGAATAATAATGTCAATTTTCATCAAAAATATAAGCTCACAATTTATCAACAAGGTGTACAAGGACATGGCAATAATACAAATATAGATGGGTGTTCAACATATAAGGGATGATTACGGCTAAATTAATTGAAAATATCATGTCCATCTAGTCACAAAGTGATTAAGCATGTTTCATATAAAGCACATTTTTAAATTAAGGCATATTAATAGCTAAGGTCTAATCCGGTCATAAGTCACACATAGCACCCATGCACACGTTCATCACCTCATGTACACGTTACTTTTCACATAACACAAATAAGCAATTAAGGCCAAATCATAAGAGGTATTCCCTCACACTAGATTAGGCAAGATACTTACCTCAAGGCTCAAACAAGACAAATCAATACTCTAAAAAGCTCTTGCCTCTCGAATCGTCCTCCGAACGAGTCAAATCTAACTAAAAACAACTCAATAACATCAACCACGGCTATAGAAATTGATTCAAAGTAATAAAGTTTCGATCTTTATTAATTACCAAAAAGTCAACCACAAGTCAACCCGGGCTTGTATCCCGAAACCCGACAAAAGTCACAAATTCCGACTATCCATTCGAATAAGTGTCCAAATATACAAATTAATCCAAATCCGATTCCGAATTAGGGTTCTGATCTCAATTTTTTATATTAGAATATTTTTGCCAAAATTTTCAATTTCCCACATAGATTCACCGATGAAATGCCAAATTCAAGGATGGAATCATGAACAAAATCTAATCAAGAACACTTACCCAATACAAGTGGGTAAAAAATACCTCAAAAATCGTCACAATCCGAGCACAAAATCTCAAAATACGATAAAATAAGCCAAACACTCGATTGTTATTACACTGCTCAACGATTCTCGCTTCTGCAGGCTCCAGCTCGCACCTGCTCGCTTACTTCTAGGACCACGGGCTCGCTTCACTCAAATGTTGACCATCCGCTTCTGCGAATAATTCCTCGCACATGCATTAGCGCTTCTGCGCATAAGTCTCTACAATTGCGGAATCCCCTGTCCGGCCCAAACTTCGCTTTTGCGCCATCCTGTCTTCTTTCGTGAACTTGCACCTGCGGTCCAAACCACGCATGTGCGAAAACACTAGAACTTGACTGCCTTCAAACTTCAAAATGATTCGACACTCACCCGAGCCCCTCGGCACCCCGTCCAAACATACTAACCTGTCCCAAAATATAACCCGGACCTGCTTGAAGCCTCAAATCACACAAAATAGCATCAAATTATAACTCACACCTCAATTCAAGCCTAATGAACAATCAAGTTTTAAACTTCTAAAACTCATGTCGAACCATGTCTAACCAACTCGGAATAACTCCAAATTTTGCACACAAGATTCAAATAATACAATTAACCTATTCCAGCTTCCGGAACAACAATCCAAACCCGATGACATCAAAATCAATTAGCGGTCAAATCTATGAACCGTCTAAACCTTCAAATTTTAAACTTTTGCCAAAAAGAATCAAATCAACCTAGGAACCTCCAAATCCAAATCCGGACATACGCCTAAGTCAAAAATCACCACACGAACCTATTGAAACCATCAAAATATCATTCCGGTTCATTTACACAAATGTTAAACCCGATCAACTCTTATAATTTAAGCTTCAAATCTTAGAATTAAGTGTTCCAATTCAATCCAAAACCTCCCCGAGACCAAACTAACCATCCCCGCAAGTCATAAAATAACAAAGAAGCATACAGAAAGTATCAAATAACGGAACGAGCTCAAATACACAAAATGACCTGTCGGGTCGTTACACTCACTTTTCCCATGATTTTTTCTATCATAGATATAGGTGCGCTGCTTGTGATGGCCTACGTGCGAGCTAGAATTGTCATCACCTCTCTTCCATTTTGGGTATGTCGTACTATACCTTATGTCCAGTGAAGGTTGTGTTCATTATTCACTTTTTTCATTTGTTTCATTCACCTGGCATAGGCATTCACCTGATGTATTTGTATAAATAAATATTTTGACATATTTTATGCAGAGGCCAAAATGCAACTTTTTCGTTCCCGTTTATTTGAAATTGTATCGAAAACATGATACATATGTAATATTCATTTTGTCGCAATAATTTAATTGTTAAGGGTTAAAAGGTGGTTTGCTCGATGCGAGTTAACGTCATTAGGCGCCGGCCACAGACTCCTTTAAATTGGGGCATGACCGTTTAACAAGCACTTTTTCAATATTATAAGGTGTTTAATAAAGTTGATTATTTTAGTAATTGAATTTAAGTTATAAATACTAACAGTGTAATAAAAATTTTGTATTATCAATGTAATATAATATGTTATAATAAGTTATTTACCATTTATTAAAGAATACCTATTAATGCTATTAAATAGAATTACATGCAGTTACCTATAAAATAACTTAATTGTGTGAATATTTACTCCATTAGTGCACAAAACTTAAGTCAAAATAATTACTCAAAAGTTGTAACGAAAGGGGTACCGTAAAATAGGGTCAAACCTTACTTGTTACGAACCAGATTCAACTCACCCTCCTTCGTTCCCAATTATATATTTATATAATGTAAAAAAGTAAAAATCAGTATAAATACATAGATTGTCAAACTAGGGGTGTACATAGGTCGGGTTGGTTCATGTTTTCAATTATCAAATCAAACAAATTGTGTCGGGTTATTATATCTAAAGACCAAACCAAACCAATAAAAGACGGGTTTTTTAATCTCGGTTTCTCTTGGATTTTTCGGATTTTTGGGTTATTTCGTTTTTTTTTCTTTCATAAAGTTTTCATAGCATAAAATATAGAATTTGTGCTCCAAATATTTCTTTGATCCTAGTAAGACATAACCATATAAGGTATTTTTCAAGAAAATAATATAAAATATGAGATGAGATATGGCATTGTACTAAAATATTCAACAATAAAGATAATAAAATCGCATAAAATAAATATTATTAATAAGCCATAATAAAAATAAACATAATCTGAAATTACTAAGTTGCTAAAATAAGTACGACTAACAAGTATTATTTTTACATGACTAAACACTATAAAAAAAATAAGTTGTGCATTTTATCTAAATTATGGAAAACTAAAAAAATAGATATCCAACACTATTGTCATTCCAAGTATAATTTAATTGAATGTCTTTTATTAGCATTAATATTGACTATAAAACTTATTGTAGCATTCAAAAATTATAAATCCAAGTTTAAAATAATACGTTAAAAGATAAAATTATGAAAATATTTAAGAAATATTTAGAAAATATACTACAATAAATATTTTTATATATTAAATATACGTAAAACTTCTACACATATAATGTCGGGTTGGTTTGGTTTCGATTAAACTTTTTTTAGTTAAAACCAAATCAAACCAATTATGGTCGGGTTTTTCCCCCCAACACCAAACCAAATCAAACCAAACCATAGTCGGATTTTTTTTTCTCGATTTGATTCGTATTATCGGTTTGGTGCGGTTTGTCGTTTTCTTTGTACACCCCTAGTCGAAACCCTTGACACAAAGAGTGTCTTGGCCCGTTGCTGTATATGGTAAAATATGATATGACAAGTAGCTGACTAAAAGGAGGACACGTGGAATCCAAGATGGGATGTCTGAGGACCGAACGCAACCACTTTGCTTGTCACGATAAAGGATAACGTTCATGAAGGTGTATTAAATGCTCTGCGCCTGGTGGTATTTATTAAGAAATATTCTTCAGCATTAAGAGCGACGGTCCGTTACAGAGAATTTGGCATGTATATTTACCGTTACATCTTCATCAATGACCCTCATAATTGACATTAAAGGAGGGCACGATCCTAGGACCTCTTTCCCTAGGCATAGCTATAAATAGTGAGTTCGATTATCATTGTAAAGGACACGAATTTTCTAGAAAACCTTACACTGTATTCTACAAAAATCTTAATGTAATTTTATTTACTTGCTTTTTGATCTCATCATTGCTGTGCCCGAAGCTTTATTTTTGGAATTGTCATCTCTACTGTTTCATCTATATTCCAAGGCTAAGTATTATACATTTTTTGAATTGTTATATTATTTGAGGATCAAATTAGTTCACTTGTCTAGAAACCACATATAAATTCAACTGTACTGTTTTACGGGTAAACAGTTTGGCGCTCACCATGGGACCTAGACAGCCATGCAATTAAATTGATCCTTGCATTTTTCACTAACGTGTTTTGATTATTTTGTCTTAGAAAAAATCATAAGAAATAGCAGATAACACTGTTAACGATGCACACAACCCTGAAATTCGAGGGGATCAGCCTCATTTCGAGGATTCAATCAGTGACACCCGCAATGAGGGGAATGACGCCACCACCGGTGCATGACAAGCAATACTCTCGACGGGTTCGAGAGACAACTCCCGATGATGCTGATGAGGAGCAAGTAGCGAATGTTGTGAGGATCCTACAAGAGCAACATGCAATCATTTTAGGCCATCTCACGCGGCAGGACCATGTTATGACCGAACTAAAGCAGGCGCTATTAGGTGCTTCGAATAATGCAAACAAGCGCGATCCAATTTCTCCCGTTGTTCTCGCAGACCAAACAATGCAAAGAGTCGACAACAACACTCCCAGGGGGCGAGTTGGCTCCGATGGGGCTGGGATGAGTAGATCAGGTCTTAACAACGAGAACAATTCATTCAAAGATGAAATATTACGGTTCATGAGGGAAGTAAACGCCCGCATGGATCAAATCCCAGGCGCACCACCGGTATTGAAAGGCCCGAACTCGAAGAGGTATGTTCAATTACAGTACAAGCTAAGTGTGGCACGAGAACTAACCCCGAAGCATTTCAAAATGCCTGAAGTTCCAAAGTATGATGGAACTTCAGACCCACAGGAACATATTACCACCTACACAACGACGGTGAAAGGAAATGATCTAACTCCTCACGAAATTGAATCTGTGCTGCTAAAGAAATTCGGCGAAACTCTCACAAGAGGAGACCTAACGTGGTATTCATTACTGCCCGAGTATTCCATAGATTCCTTTGTGATACTTGCAGATTCTTTCATTAAAGCTCATGCCGGGGCTAGAAAGGTGCAAACCCGGAAGGTCGACATATTCAGAATCGCACAAGGAGAATTAGAATTATTACGAGAGTTTGTTACCTGATTCAAGAAAAAAAGAATGTTGCTCCCGGCCGTTCCAGATGAATGGGCAGCTGAAGCATTCACCAAAGGATTGAATCCGAGAAGTTCAGATGCTTCCCCGAAGCTGAAGGAGAGCCTGCTTTAGTTTCAAGCAACAACATGGGCAGATGTTCACAACCGGTACGAGTCAAAGATAAGGATCGAAGATGACGAGGTTGGTTCTACATTATCGGCCAAAGGACAAGAGAAGAACAGAGAAAAATTAAAGGATGAGTACGACGCGGATATGCGGACTTTGAGGGGCCGGTTTTTGCACTACGAGCATACAGCAGGCCGTGGTAGGAATTTTCTATCAGCAAACAAGTTCACCGTTGACAGAGGGACTGATCGTGGTCAAAACAATAGATCACTTCAAGATAAAGAAACGTCAAAATCTCGGGATCTTTCTTACCCCAGGTTATCAGAATATAATTTCAATGTTAGCATAGTGGAACTGATGTCAGCCATGAAGAACTTTAAAGAAGCACGATTCCCAAGACCTATGAGGTCTGATTCTATCCAGAGGGATCCCCATTTGTGGTGCGAATACCACAGGACGAACGGTCACCATACAGTGAACTGCCAACATCTTCAGGAGGAGGTGGCAACGCTATTGAAGGATGGTCATCTCCGAGAATTTCTGAGTGATCGAGCTAAGAACAATTACGGTCGCAACAAAGACCAAGGAATCCTCGAAAGCAGGAGAAGAAACCCCAAGCCAAACGATCAACATGATCTTTGGGGGGAACGAGATTAACGGGGTCACCTTCTCGGTAGCAAAGAAGACTAAAGTATCGATAAGTCACAGCAAAAGACTCCGGGAGGACAATATCACTTTCACGGAGGAAGATGCAGACAGATTGTTGGTACCACACAACGATGCACTAGTAATCTCTTTAAATGTGTTAGATTTTAAAATTAAGCGTGTTCTAGTGGATCCAGGAAGTTCGGCTAATATCATACAATGGAGAGTATTGGAACAAGCTAAACTCACCGGAAGCATTATTCCGGCAACATAACTCCTCTATGGATTCAACCTTGTGAGCGTGACGACCCGGGGAGAGATCTTGCTACTCACGAACGCCAAAGGAGTAATGAAAACAACTCTCTTTGAAGTAGTGGATGGTGATATGGGATACAACATCTTCTTAGGGAGGCCATGGTTACACGAGATGAAAGTTGTACCTTCGATGTATCACCAATTGCTGAAGTTTCCAACACCCAAAGGAATCAAGCAAATAAGAGGTGACCAACCGGCAACGAGGGAGATGAATGCAATCACAGTTTTCAGTAGCAAAGGGAAGGAGCGCATGGCGTAGAAATTACAGAACCAGCGCCTACTCTCGAGATAGAATAGGTTATTCCAGGGGCAGAGTCATCTGAACAATATCAGGCGCCGAGATATTTCCAAGTGCCGGAAGAGACGGACGCAACGAAATCCATGGAAGAGGAACTAGAGCAAGTGGCATTATTCGAAAAATTCTTAGAAAGAAAATTTCACTTGGGAACATGACTGCACCCCGAGCTCAGGTCTGGTTTTATTGAATTCCTTAAAATTAACGCTGATTATTTTGCATGGTCACACGAGGATATGACAGGTATCCCGATGGAAATAGCCGCGCATAAGTTGAGTTTGGATCCCGACGTACCACCAGTATGACAGAAGAAGTGCCTTATTGCCGAGGTCAGGAATAAAATCGTCAAAGAAGAGGTAACCCTCTTGCTTAAAATTGGTTCGGTCAGAGAGGTAATATATCCAGACTGGCTAGCCAATGTAGTGGTAGTTCCTAAGAAGAACAATAAATTTCGTATGTGTGTAGACTATAAGGATCTTAATAAGGCGTGCCCGAAAGATTCGTTTTCGCTGCCAAATATCGATCAAATGATTGATGCCACGGCCGGGCACGAGTTGATGAGTTTCCTTGATGCTTATTCCGGGTACAACCAAATTAAAATGAACCCAGAAGATTAGGAAAAGACTGTATTTATAACAAATTTCGGTACATATTGTTACAATGTAATGCCTTTCGGGTTGAAAAATGCCGGAGCCACTTATCAATGGCTTGTAAATAAGATATTTGAAAAGCAAATAGGAAAAAACATGGAAGTTTATATAGACGATATGCTCGTTAAGTTTTTGAATGCACGTGACCACCTTAAGCATTTGCAAGAAACATTCGATATCCTGAAGAAGTATAACATGAAACTTAACCCCGAAAAGTGTGCGTTCGGGGTCAGCTCCTGTAAGTTCCTGGGGTTTCTGGTCTCACAAAGGGGAATTGAGGTAAACCCGACAAAATCAAGGCCATAGACGATATACCAGATCAATTATCAAACGTGAAGGAAGTCCAAAGACTCACAGGAAGGTTAGCAACTTTGAGCAGGTTCATTTCTCCTGTCGTCGGAAAAGTGCCATCGCTTCTTTACATTGCTAAAAAGGAAGAACAATTTCAAATGGATGCCGGAGTGCCAGCAAGCTTTGAGGGACCTGAAGAAGTACTTATCAAGCCCTCCATTACTCTCGAAACCAAAAGAAGGCGAAACATTGCTAGTCTACCTCGCGGTTTCAGAAGTTGTGGTAAGTACGGTTTTAGTTCGGGAGGACGAAGGTACACAATTTTCTATTTATTACGTTAGCAAAATTTTAACGGGAGCAGAAACTTGCTACCCACATTTGGAAAAACTGGCCTTAGCTCTCGTAGTCGCCGCTTGAAAACTAAGGCTCTATTTTCAATGCCACCCAATAGCTGTGGTAACTACTTTCTCGTTGCGGAACATCCTTCATAAAATCGAGCTCTCAGGCAGATTGGCCAAATGGGTCGTCGAAATGAGTGAACTTTACATAGAATATACACCGAGGACTTCAATTAAATCACAAGTCTTGGCTGACTTTGGTACGAGACTACTGCCTCTGGCAACCAAGGAGGCAGCAATATTGTCGGAATCGACATAAGGGGTTTGGACCTTATTTACGGACAGAGCCTCGAACGTAAAAGGGCCCGGGATCAGAATAGTTTTAATCACACCTTCGGGGGAAACCTTAAGGCAAGCTATCAGAACAATTCCTTTAACTAACAATGAAGCAGAGTATGAAGCTTTGATTGCAGGGCTCGAATTGGCCCCGGGACTTGATTATGAGGTTATCGAAATCAAATATGACTCACAACTGGTGGTAAATTAGGTTTACGAGATCTTTGATACCAAAGAAGAACATATGCAACAATACGTGATAAAGGTCTAGGTTCTTTTGGCACAATTCCATGAGTGGTCAATCACTCATATCCCGAGAGAGGATAATGCAGAAGTAGATACCTTAGCAAACTTAGGTTCATCGATGGAAATAAAATGATCGGAGTCCGGAACAGTGGTACAATTGATGAGCTCAGTCCTTGATACAGATGGTTACTATAAGGTGAATTTGGCTAGTTTGGTCTAGGATGGGAGAAACAAAATAATCAACTACCTCTGGTACGGAAAGTTGCCCGACGATCCCAAAGTGTCACGGGCGTTAAGCACCAAAGTTGCACGTTATGGCTTTAGGAAAGGCCAATTGTATAGAAAATATTTCCTAGGCCAGCTGGCCCGGTGTTTAGGAGTGTCAGAAGCTGACTATGTCATGAGAGAAATCCATAAAAAGATATGCGACAATCACTCAGGCAGAGAGTCTTGGTGCTGAAATTGGTACGAGTAGGATATTTTTGGCCTCACATAGAAAAAGACGCCAAAGATTTCGTATGGAAATGTGATAAGTGCCAACGCTACGCATCACTAGTACATCAATCGGCAGAACCCTTACATTCGGTTCTGTCCCCGTGGCCGTTCATGAAATGGGGGATGGACATCGTCGGACCGCTGCCACTAACTCCAGGAAAGGTAAAATTTCTTTTAATATTGATTGATTATTTTTCTAAATGGGTGGAAGCAGGTTCTTATCAGAAGATCGGAGAATGCAAAGTGGTCGGTTTCCTGTAGAAAAATATAATTTGCAGATTCGGAATACCAAAAAAGATAGCATGCGACATTGGGCCACAGTTTATCGGTGCAAAAGTTACGAAGTTCCTCGAAGACCTGAAAATAAAGAGAATCACATCCTCGCCTTATCATCCGAGCGCAAATGGTCAAGCGGAGTCGACAAACAAAGTGATCATTAAAAACATTAAAAAAAGGTTGGAAGCAGCAAAAGGCAAATGGGCCTACCGAACAACAGCCAAATCAAGTATAGGAGAAACTCTTTTTTCCCTCGTGTACGATGCTGAAGCCCTAATCCCGGTTGAAGTGGGCGAACCCACTTTGAGATATTCTCAGACAAATGAAGAATCGAATGGCAAAACAATGCTAATCAACTTGGAATTGCTTGAGGAACGAAGGGACATCGCGCATGTAAGAATGGCAGCTAAAAAGCAGAGGATGTAGCGATATTACAATCGAAGAGCGAATTTCCATTTTTTCAAAGTAGGAGACTTGGTTCTAAGGAAAGTAACACAAAATACCCAGGAGTTCAACACAAAAAAGCTAGGTCCAACGTGGGAAGGTCCCTACCGGATTTCAAATGTCACTGGGAAAGGTTCATATGAGTTGGAGAACCAGAATGGGGACAAGTTGCCCAGCAACTGGAACGTGACAAACCTCAAGAGATATTATTGCTGATGAACAACACTCAAACAGAAAGTATGTGCTGCACTCTTTTTTCCTTCGTTCAGTTTTTGTCCCAATTGGGTTTTTTTGGCAAGGTTTTTAACGAGCCAGCGACAGAAAACAAACTACGAAGACAAAAACAATAAGACCTTTGATAGCAAGGCAAACAAACAAGCTTTCACTCGGGGATGATTATGTAATCTTTGGTTCGATAGCAAATTCCCATTGTGAAGTTAAGTTTGCTACCGGACAAAGGTTACCCGACCGTTCACGAGCACAAACCGCCAGAGGACAGTTAGGTATTCCTTCGCTCGATAGCATGGATTCGTAAGGGGAACCAAGATATGTTATCGAGTGAAAGATTACCTAGCAATTCATTGGTGGAACCTTCGAAGATACAAGACTTCCAGTGTTCTAATTCGCATTCTTCGCATTCAAACACTTGGGGGGGAGGGAATGTTATGAGGATACGATAACAATAACTGCCACGTCAATCAAGAATGAAAATCTGGAAACAGAATGCATCATCGGGATCGGGGACTGCGCAGCCATCCCCGTAGAAACAAGTTGTACAAGATGGCCACAAGTAATGGCAATTTCTTTTCTGCCTAGCAAAATGCTTATGTAATTTTTGAAAATAGAAGGAATAAAAATGAAATCCGTTTACTTTTATCTTGTTTCTTGTCTGAACGATGAGGTAACTTTGTCATTTGAAAGTTAAACAAGTACTTCAAATGTTAGTGCCGTAATGAACATGAGACGTTAATCTTCAAGAGCACCATAAACATAAGAGGGGCCTCAGGGAAAAATGTACCTGAAGCCGCATATGAAAAGGACACAAAAAGCAAACTTGCGCAAATATTCATAAGAAACTCTCATGTAAAAGGGAAACTTGCGCATATATTCATAGAAACCCTCACGTAAAAGGGAAACTTGTGCAAATATTCATAAAAACCCTCACGTAAAAAGGGATAATACTCGGAACCAAAATGCTTTGAAGAAAACCCATCCGAGACTACACATAGTAAAGCACGAATTGAACAACATGCGCAGAATGCTTGAGCAAATGCAAAAGTTAAAGGCTTGCATGGATATTCAAATGAAAGTAAGACTCAACCGACATTGGAACAAAAAAAATATATCTTTATTTATAAGAACGAACCAAACTGTTACGAGTACAAAATGGTAAAAGAAAGGAAAAGCTAAACTGCAGCGCCTCTGAAACCAGGAGGAAGAGAAGTATCCGCATTGCCGGGAAGAATAGGTGGTTCCGCCGATGGCTGAACGCTTTTCCTAGTTTGGTCTTCGACCTCATCGCCTTCCGATCCTTTTTAAGTTTACGAAAACTCAGAACCACAATCAGAAGAACTTGGAGCATCAGACTGCGCCGGGAGTCCATTTTTTACAGCCAATTGATAAGTGGGGTTTTTGACTACTTATTAGCGCCTTTTAGCTTTTGTTTTAGTCTAAAAGCATTGAATTATGTTCTCGAAAACTAATAAAATGTGCTAAATTGCAGAAATATTAGAAGATGGACTCCCTAGATGAAATCCAACTCAAAAAAAAGTAATCTAAACTCAAGGCCATAAAAGGCACATAAGTTTACAAAGTGCGGACCGCAGAATTTCATCTGCGGCCGCAAATGATGAAGGAAAGGCCAGCAGACTTTTCTACAAAGTACGGACCGCATAAGAATTATGCGACTGCAAGAGATGGCTAGGAACAAAGTTCAGAGGATGTGCAAAGTCCCAAGTTTCCAAGCCCTCAGAAGTGCGGACCGCAGAAGACTAAGTGCGACCGCAGTTACAAATCTGCGGACCGCAGAAAGAAAGCCTTACGGCCGCAGATAAGAATTATATGGCCGCAGACCTCCAGTCCTGACAACTTGAGGAAATCTGTGGACCTCACATGGAATTGTGCGGCCGCAGAACCTCCTGAAGGGCATTTTTGTCCGAAATTTCTAGCCCTATATAAATAGACGAGTTTCATAATTTTAGGTGAATGTTTTGACATCTGCAACTACAGTAGCTATTTATTTTTACTTCCTTTAGTAGTTTTTCATATTTTGGGATATTGTAACATAGATTTTATCATTTTGATTTCACAATATGAGTTTATTTATCATTTCTTCTTTCATTTCTTCAATTTCAAGCATGAGTAGCTAGATTCTTACTAGAGTTATGACCCAACCCTAGTGTGTAAACCTTATGGGTGTTTAATTTGATGCTTGTTTATGGTTGGATATTTATTATTTAGCCTTGTTCATGCTTTAATTTGTGGAATTAATGATTGCAAATATTAGTTCACCCACTCTATTTGACTTAGTCTCTACTTGAGAAAGAGAGACTTAGTCTAGGACAACTTAGCTAAAAGAAAATTGGGTCAATCGAGAGATTGATAATCCCAATTAAAGAGTTCAACCGAGAAATAGGAATAACCCGACTTGAGCTTTTATCAACCGTTTTGTGCAATACCCATTTGAACTTGAGAAAGTCAAATTGGGCAAAATCACTTTACACGCCGATTAACAAAACAAGCATTAAGGTCTATATCCCATAAGTCAAACATCTAGGTGATGGTCATAGCCCTAGGCTTTTTACAAAACTTGAAAAACAACAAAAAACAATTCTCTTAGTTTTATTTCTTAACTTTGTAATCTTAGTTTTAAATTAGACATACAAACAACCCAAATATGTGAAAGAGTAAATTATGATAGTCAAACTCATATACTACAATATATACTCCTAACTCCCAAATATATCTCCCTGTGGAAATCGATCCCGACTCTTGTTGGGTACTATTATTGTAATCGACCATTTTATAACCTTGATTTGAGGTGTGAAATTGGACGAGATCAATTTTTGGTGCCGTTGTCGGTGACCTAAAAATGGTGTTAGCTATATATTTAGGTGTGTTTTTGGGAATATCTTCTTTTCCTTCCTTGTTACTAACGTGTTGAGAATTTGTAGGTGCAATCATGGCAAACAATGAGCTCGAAAACTTAACTTTGGGGGATGTGGATGTTGAGGATGAGTTCCCTCTTGAACCTTAAGCCAATAGACGAGGCTGAGTGCCTCATGACAATGTGCCCGCTCCACCCCCACCTCCACCACGAGCGGCTCCACACCGGGTGTTGCCGAATGAAGGGTATGCAAGTGCTATAGTCCCTCCCTGTATTAGGACGAGCAACTTTCAAATAACCAACACGATGCTTACTTTGCTCGAGCAACGAGGGTTCTTCACCAGTGCACCGGGTCAAAACGCATACAAACACTTGAAGGGGTTCGTACATACGTGTTGGGGGAGTAAATAAACAAATATCTCAGAGGATGCTTTGAGGCTAAGGCATTTTCCCTTCTCTCTACGGGGGAAAGCTTTAGATTGGTTGGAGCGTTGTCAAATCATTCCATTCATACTTGGGATGAATTAGCGGAGAAATTTATTTCTAAGTACTTCTCTACCGGGCACATGGCTATTCTTCGGGATGAAATTCTAGCATTCAAGAAAGATTCCAATGAACCACTACACGAGATATGAGAAAGGTATAGAATAATGGTGAAATAGTACCCCAACAACTATATGACGGAAAACATGATTCAACAAACTTTCTATCGGGGGATCAATACAACCAACCAATGTGTAGTGAATCAACTTGCTGGTGGGAATTTTATGACTATGCCTCTAAGTAGAGGCATGTAATATTTTGGATGAGATGGCGAATAGTTCATCGGCGTGGAAATCCCGGGCAAATGTCCCACAAGGGGATCCCAATGTGATTCCCCTTCACAAAGAATTGCATTGACCATGGGCAAGCCATAGCTGAATTAACCACCACTATGAACCAATTGGCAAAGGCTCAATTTCAATAAGTGCAAAACCCGAGGCAAGTCAATGCAATGGAGGGAGTAAACATGATGGTGAAAAAATAGAGAACAAAGGGTCCGCAAGTGCAACAAAGAGTGGAAAACTTTATGCAAGAAAATAGTGGGTTTGAGAAAGAGGATTCCTACAATGACCAAGAAGAAGACAAAGTCCAATATGTGAACAACTTTCAAGGGCAAAGAAACAACTTTCAAGGCCCAAGCCAACAACAAGGGAGACCTCAAAACAATCAAGGAAATTGGAATTCTCACAATCAAGGTAATTGGAGTGGTGGCAACAATCAAAGCAATTGGTATAGCAACAACAATCCAGGCAATTGAAGTGGAGGCAATAATCAAGGGAATTAGCATAACAACAATAACCAAGGCAATTGGGGAGGCAACAATCAAGGTGGGTAGAATAACAATCAAGGAAATCGGGGGTCGGGTTTTCAAAGGCCTCCGATGTATCAACAACCGAGCAACCCACCTCCTTATCCTTCCCATAGTACTAGTTATTCCAATAATGAAATGGGCCATATTGAGAACATATTCAAGCAAATGATGGAGAAGAATGCTGATTCCGATGCCCAACTTGCTTCACACAACCCATCGATCCACAACTTAGAAGTAAAAATAGGGCAAATCTCTCAAGCTTTAAATTCTCGTCCTAAAGTGGCACTACCAAGTGACACGGTGGTAAATCCAAAGGGTGGAAACAATACGGGGCATGCCATGGACATTACTACAAGAAGTGGAAGAGGTGAGAATGCACCCACCTCCAAAAGTCAAAGGCAACGTGTGGATGATGCGCAAGTGGTATAAGAAGAAGAGATACAGAACAATGTGGTGCAAGCAAATGATGAAGTGCAGATTGATATTGAGGACACTGTGTAGGAGACTCAAGAGGAAGTGAATCCGTCTAGGGATAATTTTATTGACATATCGGGACCGGTAGTGCAAAAGGCTAAGGCATCATTGCTTAAGCCACCTCCTCCATATCCTCAAAGGCTCGCCAAGCAAAATGGCGAGAATCAATTCAAAAAGTTCATTGACATGATGAAGAGTTTCTCGATAAATGTATCATTAGTTTAACCCTTGGAGCAAATGTCGGGTTATGCAAAGTTTATGAAGGATTTGGTGACAAGAAACGGTCGATGAATTTTGAAACTATCAAAGTCACTCATCAAGTGAGTGCAATTGTGCATTCAATGGCTCCTAAATTGGAAGATCCCGGTGCTTTCACAATCCCTTGTACCATTGGAAGTGCCGAGTTTGCTAAAGCTCTTTGTGGTATTTGGGAAAGTATCAATTTGATGCCCTATTCGGTTTTCAAGACTTTGGGAATTGGACAACCAAGACCCACATCTATGAGATTACAAATGGCCAATCGTACAATGAAGAGACAGTTAGGAGTGATTGAAGATGTATTTGTTCGTGTTGATAAGTTCATCCTTCCGATGGATTTTGTTATTATTGATTGTGAAGTGGACTATGACGTGCCAATTACTCTTGGAAGACCTTTTCTTGCTATGGGGAAGGCTCTTGTTGATGTGGAAGTCAGAGAACTTACTTTCCGGGTGGGTGATGAAAAGGTGGTGTTCCACGTATGCAAATCTATGCAGCAACCAAATAGCAATGAAGTGTGTTCTTTCGTGGACTTGGTGACCATTGTAATTATTGATGATATAAGTACCAATGACATGTTGGAGGCCGTCTTGCTCAACTTTGATGATGACGAGATGGATGGCTTCATGGAATGTGTGAATTCTTTACAAGGAATGGGGTCGTACAACTATGCACCCCAGAAACTTTCCTTGGATCTTGAGAATAGGAAAACTTCTCCTACAAAGCCTTCAATTGAAGAGCCTCCTACCTTGGAGTTGAAGCCATTTCCTCCACTTCTTAAGTATGAATTTCTTGGTCCTTTCTCTACTTTACCAGCTATTCTTTCCTCTTGTTTGACTAACGTGCAGGTTGACTCTACATTGCGGTGCTCCACAAGAGAAAGAAGTCTATTGGGTGGACTTTGGCGGATATTCAGGGAGTAAGCCCCTCATTTTGTATGCACAAGATTAACTTGGAGGAGGATTCCAAATCATCTATTGAACATCAAAGGAGACTCAATGAAGTTATGCAAGACGTGGTCAAAAAGGAGATTATCAAGTGGTTGGATGTCGGGGTTATTTACCATATTTCTGATAGTTCGTGGACTTCCCCGGTGCAATGTGTCCCAAAGAAGGGGGGCATGACGGTGGTCACCAATGACAAGAATGAGTTGATTCCCACAAGAACGGTGACCGGGTGGAGAGTGTGTATGGACTATCGCAAGCTAAACAAAGTCACAATGAAGGACCATTTTTCACTTCCCTTCCTTGACCAAATGCTTGATAGGTTGGCTGGCCGTGCTTTCTATTGCTTTCTAGATGGATATTCAGGCTACAACCAAATCCTTATTGCTCCGGAAGATCAAGAAAAAATAACTTTCACATGTCCCTATGGTTTTTTCGCTTTCAAGCGGATGCCATTTGGCTTATACAATGCACCGGCGACATTTCAAAGGTGTATGATGGCGATCTTTATGGATATGATCGAGGACTACCTAGAAGTCTTCATGGATGACTTTTTGGTGGTCGGGGATTCCTTTGATGATTTCTTGGTAAATTTGGATAAAGTATTGGCAAGGTGTGAAGAAACGAACTTGGTGCTAAATTGGGAGAAATGTCATTTCATGGTCGAGGAAGGCATTGTCCTTAGCCACAAAATTTCAAAGCGTGGCATAGAGGTCGACAAGGCAAAGCTTGAGGTGATTTCTAAACTTCCTCCTCCAACTTCGGTGAAAGGCATGCGAAGTTTCTTAGGTCACGCGGGGTTCTACCGGCGATTCATCAAGGAGTTTTCTAAAGCGGTGAACTCGTTGTGAAAACTCTTAGAGAAAGATGCTAAGTTTCACTTCAATGACGATTGCATGAGAGCCTTTGAATTGCTAAAGTTCAAGTTGACAATCACTCCCAATTATCACCGCTCCTAATTGGAGTATCCCTTTTGAGCTCATGTGCGATGCTAGTGATGTAGCGGTTGGAGCAATTTTGGGGAAACACATTAACAAGATTTTTCATCTGGTATACTATGCTAGTAAGACCATGAATGGTGCCCAATTCAATTACACCGTGACAGAGAAAGATCTCCTTGCCATTGTGTTTGCAATTGAGAAGTTCCGCCCATACTTGATGGGTGCAAAGATTATTGTTCATATGGATCATGCGGCACTTCGCTATATTATGAGCAAGAAAGATTCAAAAGCTCAGTTGATGATATGGGTGCTATTATTGCAAGAGTTTGATATTGACATCCAAAATCGAAAAGGGAGTGAAAATCAAGTGGCAGACCACTTGTCTCGTTTAGAGGGGGAGGGGAGGCCACATGATGGCCTTGAAATCAATGACTCCTTCCCCGATGAGCAACTCTTGGCTATTTCTATGAAGGAGGTGCCATGGTTCGCGGATCTAGCAAACTTCTTTGTGTGTGGAATCATCCCGTATGAGTTCTCTTCAAATCAAAGGAATAAGCTCAAACGAGATTGTTAACATTATTATTGAGACGAGCCATACCTTTTTTGGATTTGCACGGATGGGGTAAGTAGAAGATGTGTACCGGACGAAGAGCAAAGTGATATTCTTGAGGCTTAACATTATTCGCCTTATGGTGGGCACCATGGCAGAGCAAGAACGGCGACCAAAGTGCTAAGTTGCGGTTTCTATTGACCCACTCTTTACAAATATGCAAGTGATGTGGTGAAAACATGTGATGAATGTCAACGGGCTGGTGGAATCACGAAGAAGAATGAAATGACTCTCACTACCATTTTGGAGATTGATATCTTTGATGTGTGGGTATTGACTTCATGGGTCCTTTTGTGAGTTCCTGTGAAAACACCTACATCTTGGTCGCGGTTGATTATGTGTCTAAATGGGTTGAGGCCATTGCTCTACCCAACAATGAAGCGAGAAGTGTGGTGGCGTTCTTGAAGAAGAATATTTTTACAAGATTTGGTACTCTATAGGCTATCATAAGCGATGGGGGTTCGCATTTTTGCAACAAGGCTTTTGACACTTTGCTTAGCAAGTATGGTATCACTCATAAAATTACGACTCCCTATCATCCACAAGCTAGCGGTCAAGTGGAAGTCTCCAACCGGTAGATAAAGAGTATCTTGTCCAAAACAGTGAATGCTAATCGGATGGATTGGTCAAAGAAGCTTGATGATGCACTATGGGCTTATCGGACTGCTTTCAAAACTCCTATCGGTATGTCTCCATACCGGTTGGTGTTTGGCAAAGCTTGTCATCTTCCGGTTGAACTTGAGCACAAAGCCATGTGGGCTTTAAAGAAATTGAATCTTGATTAGGATGCAACCGCTAACTTGCGGGTTGCACATTTGAATGAATTGGATGAGTTCCGGTACCATGTCTATGCAAGTTCGTCCTTGTACAAAGAGAAGATGAAGTACCTTCATGACAAATACATTCGGAACAAGGAGTTTAAGGTGGACGATCTTGTTTTGTTGTTCAACTCGCAGTTGAAGATGTTTTTCGGAAAGCTGAAATCTAAAAGGAGTGGTCCATTTGAAATTATGGGTGTGACACCTTTTGTGCATTCGACTTGAAGAACAAAAATGATGAGGTATTCCGAGTCAATGGTCACCGGGTGGAGCATTATTTGGGAAATGTTGATGATGGCCTTGTGGTGGCAGTTATTCATTTCAAATGATGGTAATCTGCGTCGTGCCGCGACGTTAAATCAGGCGCATCTTGGAAGGCAACCCATGTTTCCTTTTCTTTTCTTTTCTTCTTTTGTAGATAGGTGCTATTTTTGTGCTAACTGGATTTGAAGTATGTTGCAGGGATGAGTGTACTTTACAGGAACCGTGCCCAGAAAATTGGCTAAGTGTGGAAAGAAGTGCGGACCGCAAGTGTATTGTGCGGACCATACCATTTTGGTTGCTACAGCAAAAAGGGGCTCTGCGGCCGCACAATTCCTGTGCGGTCCGCACAAATTGAAAGGGAAAAATTCCAATTCTCTGAAGTTGGTTTGTCAAAGAAATTGCTAATCTGCAGCCGCAACCTAATATTCTGCGGATCACAATTGAATTTTCTCCGCCCAACAAATTCTACGAATCGCAAATCAACAAGGGCTTTTGAGCCTCGGGTAACAGAGTGTGGACCGCAGTAGGAATTCTGCGGCCGCACTCCACCCTTCGTCCTTCAGTTAGAAACCTTAGTATAAATAGAAGCCCTAGAGTTACTGTTACGTTTTTTCCCTCTCTGAGCACTCACAAATCTAAAATATTGAAATCGTCTGGTAAATCATCCGCCACACACAATCAACATCTGTGATCACTCATTTGCACTACTTCATATCTGGTATGCCTCAATTACTTGTAGAATTTTTCAATTTTTAGTTTAATCTACAATTTGTTATTTAGTTTTAGGCCATTTGTCAGTAGAATTCAATTATACAACCACGTGAGGTTAAAACTGTAGTGGGTCATCTCGTACTTGCTCTATGGGGAATGGGTAAATAGGTTTTCATGATTATACACTACTACCATGTCAAATTTGTGTAAAAATTACAAACCCTAGAACTCTATTCGTATTTGTTTTGAAATCTGCGACCGCACAAGAAATTGTGTGGTTCGTAGAAGTTAAGATTAGGGTAGCTTTAGTCTAGCATGATTCTGTGACCGCAATGAAAATTGTGCGGACCGCAGAAATCCCATCGCGGCCGCATAATAACTAGTTCTCTGCTATCAGAGAGTTGTTAATTTGATGACTCACATGTGCGGCCGCAATAGAAAATGTGCGGACCGCAGAAAAGTGATTGCGGCCGCAAAACAGTCCACTCTCTATTATCAGAGAGTTGGCATATTGGTGGTATCTGAACTGCGATCGCAATGACAATTGTGCGGACCACATTCCAATTTTGCGGTCGCACTGACAATTGTGCGAACCGTAAATCCAACTCTGCGGCCGCAATGTTAAATGGTGCAGTCCGCAATGCCCATTCTGTGGCCGCACTGATAATTCTACGGACTGCACTCCCCTACCCTGCAAGCATCTTTTACACTGTGTTGTTCACTGTCTCTCTCGTGTGTTCTTGCATGTTCGCACTTGAATTACAAATGACACTTGTTGTTGCTTGATACAGAAAAATGGTTAGATCTCGAGGTAGAGGTGATACTTCAAAGGGGAGGGGTGAACCTTCCAGGGGTCGAGGCAAGAGTGCAAAACCTTCGCCCTCCAAAAGATAATCTCAAAGAAGGCTACAACCGGTCGAGGGAGAAATGCAAAGCCCTCCAAATCCAGTTATTTTGCCCCGTCAAGGGAAGCATCAGAGGGCAACTCAGTTCAAGAGCTGTCGGCTGTCCAATCAAAGCCATCAGGAAGGTATCAACTCCGGGACGAGCCTTCCATGTCACATAGCACCTATGAGGGTTCGGAAAGTGCTAGTCAGGCTTCTGAGCCCTCCGCTACACCTGTTCCTGAGGCACCAACGACTACAGTTGATGATATCCCAGATGATGTCCGAAGGGGAGATACTACAGTTGCTGGCCTTGAGCGGTCGAAGAAGAAAGAGGTCTGGGAGGACCGGTTCATTAGCCTGGCTGCCTTCACTAGCTTTCGTGGTGGTGGCCGGTGAGGTCGCTCACTCTTGAGTGATAGTTCATATTGAAAGATCTTGAATAGTATAATTCGGTAGTCTTGAGGCAGTTTCAACAGCGGAAGGGGTGGATGTGGTTCACCCAGAGCGTAGTGGATGTGAAGGAATACCTTGTCCAGGAGTTTTACGCCAATATGGCGCACATCAAGAAAGGGACAAAGGTAACGAAAGTGAGGAACCTGAAAATGTGTTTTGACCAACACACATTGAACACCTACTTGGGGTTTGATGATGTTGAGCCCGCCCAGTATTTGGAGAAGTTAGCAATGGGGGATGCAGCTGTAACACCCCGGAAAATTTTGAAGAACTTAAGTGTAAAGCCCGGTAAAATTTGCAAAGAAAATAATGTTTCATGATGCCGGACTAGGCTTACGTGTTTGAGGATTATAGAAGTTCTTCACGGAGAGCTTGCGAGCCGCGGCTCAGACCTTTTGGGTTGAACAATACACGGGAAAGTAAAGGAATATTTTTGGCAAAACTGTGCATTTCTGCGGTCCATTATGCGACCGTAGAATCACTCTGCGGACCGCATAATGGCCGCAGAGTGACGCGGTTGTTTGGGTATGTTGGAAGAAATTATGCGGTCGACTATGCGACCGCATAACTGTTATGCGGTGTACTATGCGACCGCATAACTGTTATGCGGACCGCATAGTGACCGCAGACTCAGGCAGATTTTTGGTCATTTTGGACACCAATTATGCGACCGATATGCAGTCGCATATGCGACCACAGAACCTGTCCGGAGCTTCATTTTTGAGTTTTTAAAAACCCGACCCTATTTCGTTAAATACACGCAAAGGGGTCATTTTTGAGAAAATATTCTGATGTTTTAGAGAGAAGGGAGGGTGTTTTAGAGAGAGAGAAAACCCTAGGCTAATTATTCATCAAGTCTTGCTCAAATCTTGGAAGATTAATAAGGGAAACCCACAAGTTCTTCATCTAAGAGGTAAGGTTCCATACCCTAGTTTTCAATTTCGAATTTGGGTAGAAGATGGTTGATTAGGAGTATGATTCATGGGTATGAGAGTATTATTTATACATGCATGTACCAATAAGAATTGTGGGAGGATTGTTGAACTTAAATAAGTAAGGATTGGGTTGTGGAGTGAAGGAAATCTTGTAGGAGAACCTTGTGGTTAAATTTGCACACCTAGTGTTTGATAAAATGCTCAAATGAGCTGAGACCATGAATATCTTCTTAATTATGGTTCAATTTTGTTATGTCTTAAATAGATTGGGATTACTAGAATTTCCGGAACGTTGTAGTAATTTAAGGAAAGCTCAATTGAGGTATGTTGGCTAAACTTCCTCTCTTGGAATTGAATTTCATAATGTTTCCGTGAGTTTCAAAGTATGGGTTGAGTATTAAAATGTTGTGTCTTGAATCGTATTTCAAAAGAAATTTAGTATGCCAAATTGTGTGAGAAAATCTCAATATTCTTAAGACTCTTAATTGCTCATATGTGTACCTAAAGTCTTGATTGGGAATGTCTTATTGTTGATAACCTATAAAGATGGTTGGAAGTGAAATCAGTTAATTAGGGATATAAAGTGTGGCCAACGTGCTAATAGTGAAAGGTATACTTGTGGCCAATGGTGTCGATGTAATAAAATAATGTGAGAAAAATTATGAAATGAGCTTTGACTCAACTATTCCAAAATTAACTTCGACAATATAATCGGCTAACAGTTTATGAACTCAAGTGATGCCCATATGTGGTTGTTTTAGCTAATGCTATGCTTGGTAAGTAATTTTCAATGTGCTTTGCATTCTTACATATTCGTGAGTGAAAATTGTGTATGATTTTAATGTGTGCTTCGATTGCCAATCATTTTCCTCCATTTATTGGAAAGAAATCGATTATGTTTAAAGCCTTCATTACTAATGAACTTAAAGTTGTGATTTCCAGAATATTCTACTTGTTGATAATTATGATGATGATCTATGAAAGGGAGGAAATGAAAGTGTGGAATATAAAATACGGCCATTGCGCCATGAATAAAGAATCATATGTATGGCCAAGAGAGCCAATAAAATAATAATATTGTAAGTGGTTGAAAGTACGGATTAGGTGATATGTGATGTGAAAGGTTATGAGATGTACATATTTGTACTTTTGTTTCCAATGTGTTATGAAACCCTATGGACGGTCTATGAAACGCATAGGTAAATTGTGTTATGAAATCCTGTGGACGGTCTATGAACGCATATGTATATTGTGTTATGAAACCCTATGGACGGTCTATGAAACGCATAGGTACATTGTGTTATGAAATCCTGTGGACGGTGTATGAACGCATAGGTATATTGTGTTATGAAACCCTATGGACGGTCTATGAAACACATAGGTATATTGTGTTATGAAATCCTGTGGACGGTCTATGAAATGCATAGGTACATTGTGTTATGAAATCCTGTAGACGGTCTATGAACGCATAGGTATATTGTGTTATGAAATCTTGTGGACGGTCTATGAACGCATAGGTATATTGTGTTATGAAATCCTGTGGATGGTCTATGAAACGCATAGGTACATTGTGTTATGAAATCCTGTGGACGGTCTATGAAACGCATAGGTACATTGTGTTATGAAATCCATTGTGATATGAAATCCTGTGGACGGTCTATGAAACGCATAGGTGCATTGTGTATAAGAGGTGTAGATGTACGATATGAATAGATACTATGGACAGTCTATGAAATGCATAAGTGTATAACATGATATGTGAACACTAAGGACGGTCTAATGAGACACATTATTAATGCAGACAATATGTGCCCCTTTTGTTGTCCTTGTTTGTACAGGTTGTTTCAATTACATTATATTATGTGTTCCACGTATAGATCATATGTGCATTCTATTTTGAAAGAGGATTTCTAGCTATACATACTAGTGCTATTCGACAGTACTAACGTCCCTTTTGCCGGGGGCGCTACATATTTAATGGATGCAGGTGGTTCTACAGCAGGTGGCATTGATCAGTGATAGCAGTACACTCCTTTCAGCCGATTTGGTCAGCCCCACTTCATTTCGGGGTCATGTATCTTTTGTTTCTCATGTACTTTGTGGTTGAGGTATAGCCGGGGCCTTGTTTCCGGTATTTCCATATTACTCTTCAGTTGTACTTAGAGGCTCCGTAGACAGGTTGTGGGTTATGGTTGATGTTGAGAATTGAACTAGAAATGTTGATACTTGGAAATTATGTTTTTCATTAATTCTATAAACTCGTAATGTTTTGGAAATTATGAATGGAGCTACTAATGGGAATGAAAAGGAAGTTGTTAATAAAATCTTTTCAGTGATTGATTAATGGAGTACATCTCCTCTTTATTCATGGATGAGTTTGGGTAGAAGGAAGTCTAATAGGCTTGCTCGGCCGGGTTCTCTCGGTTGAGCGTCGGTCGCGCTCCCTGAGTTTGGGGCATGACAAACTTGGTATCAGAGCCTAAGGTTTTAAAGTTCCTGGGCCACCACTACCATGGATTACTGTTGGGGTTTCTATTCACAGACACACCCTGAGTTTCGAGGCGAAGGGGTGGCAGACCTTTGTATGTAGCTGACTCGACCCGTGTCAGAATGAGACAAATCTTCCTATCATGCAGGCAGTTCTAGTCGCCTCCATCATGGCTGGGTACCCGATCAATATGGGTGCCGTGATGTCGTCCAACATATCTGTAGTTGCCAGGCAAGCTGATACCTCCTACCCATATCCCAACACCATTACTGAATATTTTATGGATGCACGGGTGGAGCCGAGAGATTTTGATACGAAGGTGCGGGCAAAAAAGTCCTTCTCATGGTATTCGTTGATGGATGCACACAACCCTAAGAAAAAGGGTCAGCCGACTACCACCAAAGGCCAGTCTGATGAGCCATCGGTGGTAGCTGCATAGACAATCGACATGTCATCTACGTCAGCAGAGCCTTCATCCAGTGCAACACTTCCAGCCTCAGTGCCTCCAGTAGCCCCCATTACAAGTTCCACCTCGACTTTGAAGCTGGTGTTGATGCCCACTGCTCCACTATCTGTGCTGCGAGACTCCCAGACACTGGCGAGCCTCAATAACTGGATGTAGATAGCTACTAAAAAGTTGTATGACATATCCAGTAATGTTGCAGCACATTACTCTATTCCGGTACCCCAGATTCCTCCCACAGTTGAAGAAACTCTGAAGAAGCTCTTGGAGAATCACAACACAATCATGGCCACTTTGGTGCAACATGGGTCAGTGATAGAAGAGCTGGGCAAGGAAGTGAAGAAGATGCGGAAGTCCCAATCCTCCAAGAAGTCAGTGGACAAGCTCCGGAGACCGGTTACCAAGCTTGCAGCAGCCGGAGACATTCCATTTGACATGTTGATTGACCAACACCATCCAGGCCCAGATCCTACAACACATACAACACCAGCTGGCCAGTCTGAGGAGCCATACATTACTGCTGACACTGCCGAGGTAGGATATCAGATGTTCACCAACCCATCCACTCCCGGAGTTGAGGATGATGAGATCCGGTTGGATGAGGCTGAGGTCGGTGACACTGCTATGGACACAAAAATGGCCAAGGATCCATAGTGAGTTTTCTCCACCGTTACCCTTCCTTTACTCTTATTTTGTTAAGCATTGGGGACAATGCTTATTTTTATTCGGTGGGGGTGGAGTTTATTTGATATATTTTGCTGAATCTGAGACATTTGTCTTGTAACTAACTTGATACTATTTTATTCTTTTTTCTCATTATGTATATATTCTCTCTACTCTCTCATTATGTATATTCGTTACGCTTTCAATAGTTTTTGCTTTGTAGTTTCTTTATGTTTGTTTTCTTATTAGTTAGTGTTTAACTATGTAGCTTCTTTTTGAATTAGTAGCTTCTTTTTATGTTTTAGTAGATAATAAGCCTTTGGTTTTCTTAACGCCACAGTTCTTTCCAAATATAGTTTTTGTGTGAACCGGGTGACTCTTCCCAACGATGGATGGCGTGATAACCTTCTTAACAGATTGAGTCCGTTTTTGGTGTTTAGGTAATAATAGTAGTAGTAATGAATAAAAAGACCTAATTGAGTCATGCTCGAAGAGTCAAACATGCTTCACTTGGTACCAAGACTCTTAACTATGTCCTTATGGTTAAAAACAACGTTTTTGGAAAGAAATAGCTCTAGTTAGTAACTTTGTGACTCTTGTGTTGAAGGCAATAATCGAGTGGTTTAATCGAAATATAGTGATTTTCAATCTTGAATATGGACGTTGTGTGCCCTCGACTCTATCCTCTTTAACAATCCAGTTGCGTGAAAGGTGAGATGTTTTTGTTGCAAGTCCAAGTACCTGTGTGAATGGTCTAGAACTTGCCCCGAATGTGTTTCAAGGCGAAATCTTAAGTTTTGCTTGGCTTGAGAAGTGATTGTAGGCTTTTCTTGACCCGTTTGAAGTTTTCCATTGCCTACCAATGTTGTTATCCCTAGTCAACCCATTTGATCCTCAAACCTTTCTCATTTGATAACCATGTTACAAGCCTTTACTTGTTCTGTCGGGACCCTCTCTTGGCACCCGGGCTTTCCTTAATACTCAATTGAAACGATTAACTAAAAACGTAAGTTTGGCAGAGAGACGAGGAACTTGAAAGAGGTATCAACGCACAAAAAGAGAAAAGAAATGATGAGAAGAAAAGGCAAGAAAGGGAAAGAGCAAAAAGAAAAATGCAAAAAGAAAGTGAATAAGTGGAAGAGTTGAAGGGATTCAAAGAAAAGTAGTGATACAAAGCATGGAGAAATCAAAGAGGGAGAAAATGAATGTTATGTTCAAGAAAGAGTGATGTTAAGTCTCTCTAGTTCCCCCAAGTAAAATAAAAATGCTTCAAGGAATTGGCAAAGCATGAGCCGAGAACAGAAAATGGAGTGCTTAAGGAAAGATGAACCTGCTCTATCATTGCATATCCAACCTTAGTCCAAAAGCCTTCATTGCATTCCGAAAAAGTCCTACGTGATTTCAAGCCGAGTGAGCTTACATTAGTGATGATCTACATGAGGGGCAAGCCTAAGGTACTTAAAGTCGTACTTGCGACATTCTCTTGAGAGAGATGAGTGAACCTTTCGCAAATTTTTGGATTGAGTGCTAAAATTCTTAAGGAAGATAGGCAAACGGAGAGTAGAGGAGGAGGAGTTTGGGATCCACAATGACCTACATGAAAAAGCGAGCTTCCTTGATGAATAAAGTTAACTCTTGATGCTCAAGTGTCACATTAGAACTATTTGTGCATAAAAGTTTAACTTGTTGCCTTGTTCATAATTCATAAGTGGTGTGGGTAATTGTTGGTCCCAATTGATTTGTGAATGACTCACCTTTGATTAGATGGAATGGCCCTTAACTTGTGGAGATGGGAACTAATTTATTTGCTTGAGGACAAACAAAAACTTAAGTTTGGGGGAGTTGATAAGTGGGGGTTTTGACTACTTATTAGCGCCTTTTAGCTTTTGTTTTAGTCTAAAAGCATTAAATTGTGTTCCCGAAAACTGATGAAATGTGCTAAATTGCAGGAATATTGAAAGATGGACTCCCGAGATGAAATCCAACTCAAAAAGGAATAATCTAAACTCAAGGCCATAAAAGGCACAGAAGTTCACAAAGTGCGGACCACAGAATTTCATCTGCGGCCACAGATGATGAAGCAAAGGCCAGCAAACTTTTGTACAAAGTGTGGCCGCAAAAGATGGCTAGGAACAAAGTTCAGAGGATGTGCAAAGTCCCAAGTTTCCAAGCCCTCATAAGTGCGGACCTCACAAGAATTGTGCGGCCGCAGAAGAAGTGTCTTGCGGCCGCAGACATAGAAGTGTGGACCGCAGAAGACCAAGTGCGACCGCAGTTACAAATCTGCAGACCTTAGAAAGAACGCCTTGCTGCCGCAGATTAGAATTATGCCGCCACAGACCTCCAGTCCTGACAACTTGACGAAATATGTGAACCGCACATGGAATTATGCAGCCGTAAAACCTCCTGAAGGATATTTTTGTCTGAAATTTCCAGTCGTATATAAATAGACGAGTTTCACATTTTTAGGTGAATTTTTTGACATCAGCAGCTACAGTAGCCGTTTCTTTTTACTTGTTGCAGTAGTTTTTCATATTTTGGGATATTTTAACATATATTTTATCATTTTGATTTTGCAATATGAGTTTAATTAGCATTTCTTCTTCTATTTCTTCAATCTCAAGCATGAGTAGCTAGATTTTCACTAGGGTTGTGACCCAACCCTAGTGTGTAAACCTTATGGGTGTTTAATTTGATGCTTGTTTATGGTTGGGTATTTATTATTTAGCCTTGTTCATGCTTTAATTTGTGGAATTGATGATTGCAAACATTAGTTCATACCTATTTGACTTAGTCTCTACTTGAGAAAGAGAGACTTAGTTTAGGACAACTTGGCTAACAAGAAATTGGGTCAATCGAGAGATTGATAATCCCAATTAAAGGGTTCAACCTAGAGATAGTAATAACCCGACTTGAGCTTTTATCAACCGTTTTGTGCAATACCCATTTGGACTTGAGAAAGCCAAATTGGGCAAAATCACTCTTTGACCGAGAGGTATTGAGTGGGTAATTGAGAGTTGATAGTTATAATACACCCCGATCAATAAAACAAGCATTAAGGTCTATATCCCATAAGGCAAACATCTAGGTGATTGTCATAGCCCTACACTTTTTACAAAACTTGAAAAAAAACAAAAAACAATTCTCTTAGTTTTATTTATTAACTTTGCAATCTTAGTTTTAAATTAGACATAGAAACAACCCAAATTTGTGGAAGGGTGAATTAAGATAGTCAAACTCACATACTAAAATATATACTCCTAACTCCCATATATAGCTCCCAGAGGAAATCGATCCCGACTCTTGTTGGGTACTATTATTGCAATCGATCATTTCATAATCTTGATTTGAGTTGTGAAATTGGACGAGATCACCAACTCAAGCTCTCAGGCCTTAGCAATTTCGACATCAACATCAATGATATCAGCTTTGGCCTCTTCCAAGGTTTTTTTCCTCATGCTATACATGGAATAAGTTTTTTCAACAATGAGGGAAGCCACTCGGCGCTTAAGTTCTTCTTTGAGTTGGGTAACCTCGGCGAAAAGCTTTTCCCAGGTGGATCTAGCAGATTTGAGGCTGACGTCGAGCTCGCAGACAGTTGAACTAAAGAGCCTATTATGCTCAATAGTTTTCCTGTACTTCTCTTCCAGCTGGGCATGTTTCGCCTCCACAGCAGCAAGCTCTTCACTTTTGGAATTCAAGGCTGCTTTCAAGTTAATCACTCTTTTAACGGAGGCAGCCTCACGGTCGGTTGTAGTAAGAACGATGTTCTGGACTTCTGTCTATTTGGCCTTGGCCTCATCAAATTTAACCCTCAGCGGCCCAATTTCTTGGCTACGGGTTACCATTTCTTACTCGAATTGCTGAAAATGAGCCTCCAAAACGATGGCCTAAGTAGCTCTGGTTTTCAGTTCCGAGAGGCGAAGAACAGTCTGGTCCCATTCCGCCAAAAGCCGATCCCGTTCAGAAGTAAGTTCTTCTTTCTCACGATTCAACCTTTGAAGACCCTCAAAAGCAAGAAAGTTGGCCTATAAAATAAGAAGAGGTAAAATTTAGAATACATTCTTTCAAAAGTAGAAGAAATAATAGAGGAAAGAAGGAACGTACCGTCGCGATGTTATGCATAGCATTGTTATCTTTTTCTGAAGCCAAAGGCTTCAGGTAATTAGCAAGATCCACCATCCGTGATAGCAGGTTGCACCCGGTAGAGACCAAAAGAATAATGTTCCTTCTCCTTTGTGAATCTTCAGAAGGAGCAGCATAATTTTGCCCTAAATTCTCATGGACTGGAGACTGTGGAAGAGGAACACCTTCTTCATGGTTAGGTGCAGACGATGGAGATGGTGTAGCAACCGCTGGTGGAAGAGTAGACGAAAATGAAAATGATATAGCAGTTGCTAGTGTTGGTGAATGTGGAGATGAAGTTGATGGAGTTAAAGAGTGAGAAGCAGCTGCATCAAATGCAGTGCTGGTTGTTTAATGCTCGCAAACCAAAGACGGCAAGGACATGGTACTCAGCCCCGCAGCACCGGTTGCAGCAATTGGGTCCCGAAAACGGGAGTTGGCATATTCTACCAAATCAGATTCTCCCTAAAGTGTCGACACATCGTCTTTAGTTGGTGTAACTATCTCAATAGGTCGAGCATCATGTTGAGATGATGAGAATCGCTGCCTTCTGTATAAATAGGATCCCTCATCAACAACTTCTTCGTCATCATCAATCATCAGGTGCCTACGACCGGCCTAGAAGGAGGACCAGTCATCATCGCCACCGAAGATGATTCATAGGCGTTAATCTTTGCCCTTTTATTCTTTTCCACGCCGCGGAGGAGCGTCTTCTTTTTGTTTGTTTATCCTCCGATCGGGGACTTCGTAAAGAAGTATTTACACCCGAAACAGGCTCGAAGATACCTGTTCGAGTAAGTGCTTCCTGAAGCAGCCTCGCTGTATCAGCAGGATCATCCAGAACGTCCTCCTTAGGGATAGCAACAGAGCCCGCGGGTAGACCTAATTTCGTTAACAAGTCATAAGGGTTCAACCAAGTTCTTCATATACAAAAATGGAAGCAAGGTAAATTAAAGTTATCATGATTTTTGGCCTTCCACCCGTATTTAAGGGACAGTTCTTTCCACAAACGAGTTTCAGGCATTGTGACGTCCAAGATCTTCTGAACCCATCAGTTCAAACCTTCCACCACCGGTAGGATCCATCGAGTTGCTGAAACATACGAAGAGTGAAGAGACGATGCGGCTATAGGAGATGTCTAATAAGAGGAATACTAGACAAAGAGCCTATGAGTGCCGTTCCAAGCAACCGGAAAGGATGAAGCCGTTGTCAGAATGATGTCATTTGTGGAAATTGCAACAAACTGTTCCATCCACCCATAGTCGTTGTCATCATCCATGCTAGACAACAAAACATGGTGTCCACGCTTGCAAAGGTTTATCATTCCCCCGCGAATAATTTTGGGGGAATAAACATTCATCATATGAGCTAAGGTTAGCTCTTCTCCAGTTTCTTGGCACAAACGTTGGAGGCAAGCGGTCGTTCTCCATACTGAAAGACTTACCTATGCCAAACACACCTGGTAGCTAAGGCAAAACTCCGAAATTACGGAATTAAGCTATCCGCTCAAAGAAAACGCACCCAAAGTAAAGGGATACGTGAAAAAGTATGTAAAACCTTCCTTGGGAAGGGTCACTCGCTCCGATAGATCAGGAGCAATGATTTCATCTCATTGCAGCGGCAGTCCTCCTTCATAGCAGGAATTCTGGAAGGACGAATGAAAGAAGGGTACCTACTAACCGCCCATGTACGAGGGTTAGAAGTAGAAAATTTCTCTTCAAAATCCTTCGAAGTACTAAGCCTTCTTGGGATGATGGAACCCACTGTTGGAGGAACGGAATCCTCGATTTTGTTCGTATTCTTTGAAGAACCAGCACGTTTAGAGGAAGAAGCCATTAAAAAAGGAGATGGAAAAGGTTGTGTTTGAAGAAAATTAGAAAAGGGATTGAAAACAAGGATGCAAATCAGAAGCTCGAGCAATTGTGAAACACAAGGGAAAAGGAAGTTGCGTATAAGTAAAATTTTGGCGGCTAAATTCATGGCCATGATTACCTCGATAATCGACAAAAGCTGTGCTGAATCATGGGATGACGCATGTTCGCGGCATTAAATGCGGAGAGACGTGCGTCAAATCAACTATCAAAGACCCTCAGAGGGAGTTATAGTAATTCCCGCCAAAAAGGTATTTCTACCAACTTCCCGGTAACACAAAGTTATGTCACCGAAAAGCAGGGGGACTATCTGTATAGGGTAAAATATGATATGACACGTGACTGACTAAAAAGAGGACACGTGGAATCCAAGATCGGATGACTGAGGACCGAACGCAACCACTCTGTTTGTCACCAGAAAGGATAAAGTTCATGAAGATGTATTAAATGCTCTGCGCCCGATGGCATTTACTAAGGAATATTCTGTAGCATTAAGAGCGATGGTCCGTTACAGAGAATTTGACATTTATATTCACCGTTACATCTTCATCAATGACTCTCATAATTGGCATTAAAGGAGGGCACGATCCTAGGACCTTTTCCCCTAGGTATAGCTATAAATAGTGAGTTCAGTTACCATTGTAAATGACACGAAATTTCTGGCAAAACTTACACTGTATTCTACATAAAGCTTAATGCAATTTTATTTACTTGCTTTTTGATCTCATCATTGTTGTGCCCGGAATCTTTGTTCCCGAAACTGTCATCTCTGTTGTTTCATCTATATTCCAAGGCTAAGTATTATATATTTTTTGAATTGTTATATTATTTGAGGATCAAATTAGTTCACTTGTCTAGAAACCACGTATAAATTCAACTTTACCGTTTTACGGGTAAACAACTTATAATCTCTCTCTAAGGAGGTGATGTGGCATGCCTCTTTTATCAAGAAACACATCAATCTTTTTTCTTCTTTTTTTGGCGTTTTCTCTCTCATCTCTCTATTTATCTTATTTAAATTTAATATGTCCAGAACTTCTCCTTTCTAACGTTTAGTCTCTTCATATTTTCATCCTTTTAAATTTTGTAACAGTTGTAACAATTAAAGAGGACGACATTATGTTCATTACATGAACGATTGTAACAATTAAAGAGGAATTTTGTAAATCAACACAACTTTATTTTTCCTTTTTTTTATATTATTCCTGCAGAAATCAAAAAACTACGGTGGGAATCCATGTTACTCTATTTTTCCTTTTCCTAAAGAATAGCCCTGCAAACTTCATAGGCCCACGGTATCTCTTACTCGGTGAAAAGAATAAAAAAAAATTCTCTTGGAGCTTTTCACCTGCAGGCATCAAGTGCATTACACAACAAGTGCCACGTAAACTCAAAAGGAGGTAATAATTCCACTAAAAATAAAAATAAGGGGATTATAGCCCCCCGCAAAATTAAAGGTTGCATTAGGTAATGTGCTACCACCTTAATAGGGTAATTATGTATTATTCCAAATATTTTCTCCTCTAGAAGATACTTCAACTCACAATTTTGCAGAAGTGAACAAAATTTAGGGCAATTTTTTTTTTTCATATTCCTTCCGTCAAAAATAATTATATAGGATTTAAGAAGAATAAAAAATAATTATATAGGAATAGAAAGGGAAAGGACTTGTGTAAGATAAAAAGTTCTAACTACTGTAATAGAAATATTAATATTTGTGTTATTATTATTTACGATAATTAATTATGAACATCATATAATAAAAAGGATTTTTATATTTCTCTCTATAAAATGAGTGTTAACTTTCCTTCCTAAATTGAGATGATCGTTCTTTAGGAATTTTCTTATTATAAAATTACAAAAGGGTGTTATATATTATCAATTCATTTACAAACGGATATATTTGACTGTACTAATTAACTAGTGAAATATATTTAAATTTCCTAGAAAGGATAAGGGAACATTAATTGTTATGAAGCGAGAAAATTGGGAGATATATGGTTAGAGGGAACCCGTCCGCTACTCTCTCCGTTGAATGATTCAGTAACAGTGTAAAACAGAATTTGAAAATTACGTGTTACACGTATAGAGAAACACAAGAAAAGAAACAAAGTACAGGAAAAATTGATGGATCAGTAACCCAACTCTCACTCTTCAATAACAACAACGAAAAAGTTCACAAGACTCTTTTTGTTACTTCCTTCGTTACATTACACGCAGTAAGAACTAAAATTACATATCCTTATTTGTTCTTTGCTACTTATTGCATCACTGCATGCATAATGCAGCCCTTCTATGAATTACTTATTCTTCTTCAAATGATTTGATTTTCCATCTGAGTTTTCACGTGTAAAATTAATAACTTTTTCAATAGTCGTTTGGTTCAACTGTAGGATCCCATTGGCTAGGTCATCCCATGGGATATATCATTTTGGTATAAAATCTATCCCGGATAACTAATATATATAACCAAACACGAGATAAATACAAACCCAAATTCTATCTCTAATGGATATATGTAATTTTTGTTAATAGAAAGGAGTTTCTAAAACAAAAGTTGTTATTATGCTTCCGATAATTAATTTGTAACCTATTTTCAGTCCCGGGGTCACCATGTCCGATCCAGTGGAGGAAATTGTTCCTGATTCTTCAGCGAAAGAGGTGCCAGGGACCGTTGATCACCGTGATTATTCTTCTTCATCATCCACCGATGGCGATGATTTTCGACGCCCCACCAACGAGAAGCCTCACCTCTTTGGCCGCCAGAAACCTGTCCATGCCGCCCTAGGCGGTGGCAAACGTATGTCTTATTCCGTAATTGTTATATGACGATAATAATTTCCATACCTATAAGAGCGTGTTATTAAGGGTAAATGGTAAGTTTAAAGTTAAAGAGTTTTTAAATATAAAAAGGTGTTATTCTTTATGAAACAAACTACTAAAAAGAAAAGAGTAACATATAAAATGGAACGGGTGAAGTACTTATTTTTGCATTATCTATCATTCTTGATTTGCTTTGTGTAAAATGTAAACTTATGATTATTTCTGGTAACAAAAACTCCTGTATCAGCCGCTGATATTTTGCTGTGGAGGAACAAGCAGATTTCAGCAGGGATGCTTGCTGCTGCCACTGTCATATGGCTGCTCTTCGAATGGATTGGTTATCATTTGCTCACTTTTATTTGCCATTCTCTCATACTTACCTTGGCCATCTTGTTCTTTTGGTCAAATATCTCCCACTTCGTCAATAAGTGAGTTCCCTTGCCTCAAAAACTTCACTTTATTTTTCACATGCCTTATAAATTCTGTTCTCTGGATTTTTGTCATGTACCTGACATGTTTTTGGACGATGTTTTGTATTTTAATGACTTGAGACTTTGCAGTTATCCGTGTTAGTTTATAGTCGCTATGCTTCTTACGTTCTCCTATCTGTCCGAGTGTATACATTAGGTGATAAGATCATATTGTACTCCCTGGCAGGACTCCTATGGAATTTCCAGAGATTTTATTGCCAGAGAAATTATGGACTGAGGTTGCTCTCCTGTTGAGGGACAGATTCAACTGGGCATTTGGTGTCTTCTGGGAAGTGGCTTCTGGAAAGGATTTGAAGAAGTTCCTATATGTACAAATCTCTCCCTACCCTCAGCTTTGTGTTATCTATAATTTCACTTCATGTATGTTTCTCAAGCGCAACATCCTATGTCAAACTGCAGAGTATTTTAGGCTTGTGGATTGTGTCTATCGTTGGCAGCTGGTTCGATTTTCTGACCCTTGTTTACATCTGTAAGTTCTCTTACCTTTTCTTCTTTCTATCAGCTGCAGAAGACAAATTTATGAAATTTGTTCCCTATATTATGGAAATGCAATAGAGTGCTCAGTTTTTGGACCAGTTTTTCTTAATCCCTGCTCAAAGTTCTCTGGCTGTTGGAAAAATTTCGCTGACCACTGTATCTCATTCTTCATTAATGTACCAAAGGCCTTCCTGGAATTCATAGAACTCCCAGTGACAGAATAACAGATTTTACTATCCAAATGGGGAAGAACTTAGGAATGATAGTGGAACTCAAAATATTTCCTTGTCATCGGTGATTCTAATTATTTGTTTTCTGGACAGTATTTGTCATGCTGTTGATAGTACCCTGGTTCTATGAGAAACATGAAGATCAAGTGGATATCTATGCACAGAAGGCCAAAAAAGAACTCAAGAGACAGTACAGTCATTTGGATGAGAAGGTTCTTCAGAAACTACCAAAAGTTCCTTTTGTTAAAGACAGTAAGCAGCAGTGATGACATTCTATTCCCAGGCAGATAAAGCATCACAGTAGGAGTGTCCTTTTTCTTTTTATAACCAGAACTATTCTAAGAGTTATTATGCTTATCCATTTTAACTATGAGCTACTGCTAAGTGTTTTCCCCCCTCAATCCCTATCTATTCTTTTCTTTCTTTTCTTGTTGGATAGTTATCCTTAGGAGTGACTCTCTACTTTCACCAAGTATCTCTCATTATTTGAATCAGATAAAAATTTTAAACACATGCAATCATGAGATTTGGTCTTCCATTTAATCAAATTGGAAAGGTCAATACTGGAGAACTGTGATGGTTTTTATGTTGCTCATTCTTCTTCAGGAGAGGGAGTTAAACGGTCTAGCAAATATTAACACTTGCATCCAATCCCACCCTGATGTACAAATTTCTAAGGGGTGATGGGAAATATAAAACAACAACAAATCTGAAGGAGCAGATTAATAAACCTCCAGTGTTTTGGTGTCGTTCTCCTAAATGGGTGAAAAATTGATCATGGCATCTAATAAATTGGGACAGGAAACCTTTAAAATAATCTACCTAAGAACAAAGAAAGACTTTTGACTTCAGATCAGACTTATCAGGAAAATCAAGCAAAAAAAAGATATGTTTGGTTCCATGATTTGAAATGCCTAGGTAAAACCTCACACCAAACTAGGTTGCTGATGAACTACTACAGCATTACCTTTTCGCACAGAGCAAATGCAGCATTTTCGAAGATTAAGAGCATAAGATATTTGGCTTCGCATCAGCCCGTATGTATAGAGGTATGTTTAAACCTAGCACTGAACTATCGCAACATTAATTCTTTGCGCTAAGCCAAAGCACCATTTCAAGTATTGAAAGCATAACAAGTAATCCCTTTCTTCTCCAATTAGTTCCGTAATCTCATAATCAGGTTTAGATCATCAGCGACCAGGAACTGGTCATACGGTATTTGGCCAATAAGCTAGACACACCTTTACCTACAGCCTACATTTGTGCTTCACACTTCATCTTTTCACATACTTCTGAAATTAAATGTCAAATGCCTGACTAACAAACAGTGCAGCAGAAGCAGAGAATGACCTGCTTCGTTAAACACAGAGGATATCCCAAAATTGAGTAGAAGGATTGCTATTCACACCTTAGATGTCTGAGATCCAGGGGGTAAGAAGGGCGTCCACCACTCAGATTCGTACTTCGGGTATGGAGCTACCCACTTCTCTGGCTTTTCAAACTTAAGACTAACGGGAGTACATGCCAAAGCTTCTTCTAGACTGTCAGCTTCATAGCTCTCCTGTAAAACTCTGTCTAGTCTCAACTTCATGAACCTACAACACCCAAGAAACACGTGAAGATACATACTGGGATAACAAAAGGCGGATTCGGGATTTAAATTCGATGAGTTCAATCTTTAAGTTTCCTAGCACCTACGTTGCTCGGACTCTCCGAAAATATAGCCAGGTGCATGTCAGATCCTCCAAAAGTAGTGCATTTTTTAAGTATCCGACACGGATGCGGTAATATTTTGGAGGGTCCACATAACATAGACTAGCACTAAACTTATTTCACTTTTGAAATTATGGATTTTGAATTTTGCTTGTTAAAAGTTTAGTGGTTTTTCTCACACATATACATGTTCCGTGTCAAAAATACTGGCTTCAACTGGAACCATAGAGGATAGACTGTATCCCACTCTGATTAACTTGCTTATCAATGTGCGAGCGCACACGCACATATATGTTCCGTATCAAAAATACTGGGTTCAGTTAAAATCATAAAAAATAGCCTGCATCCACCTTTGATTAACTTGCTTATCAACGCATATACCTTCTTGCATTTTCTTATGATGCATAAACTGGGAAAAGAGGGTAACTAAGGTTCAGGGTATTGAAAATAAGTGCACTTACGTGATCCACGGGCCATTTGTTGAGACAAGAGCTACTGCAGGTCTCTTCAGTCTCTTGGTAATATTAGGGAATTTATCCAAGAATTTTGGCTCAATCACAAGCCAGAAATCCTGCTCCATGTTGCGCTCTCCAAAGAGACGAAGACGTTCAAACAATTGCTCCTGGAAATGCTCCTCTTCATCTAGCATGAATTTGGCATTTGCAACAAGAAAATAGTACTTCTTCCTTTCTGTCTCTTGCTGTATATATAACAAAATATCAAACAGTAATTGAAACAAAAACTGATTGCTCTGGATACTCGCTGATCAGCATATCAACGAAATGTGAAAGTGAAAATCTAAACATGAAAAAGTATGGCATTTTGCTAGATAACTTACCTAAAAAGGAGTTGATTGAAGTTTTTGCCTTCGTTTCACATAAAAATGATCCATGCCTCAAGATAAGCATAGAACGCTCTTGTGATTTTTACCAGAAAAGAAATAAATGCACTTATCTTGTCCAGTTTATGAGATGGTTATTGTAAGTTTGTAACTTGAGATATTCCGTGTACATGGAAACCCATACCATGGCACATGGGGCATTAGTTTCCACATCATGGGATCAAATCGCCTCAGTTTTGACTTTTGATCAAAGAAAGAGAGCATGGACATTGTCAATTAGTGGCTTACTGCAACTAGTTAAGTTAAATTAATACTGATGTTAGTGTATATAAAGTCAATCATTTCTGTTGGAAAATATGAAATGAAGAACACAAAAGATTTAGGCTTGAAACACGTAAAAGGACTAAACACACTTTCCTAAAAAGCAATATCTGATCTCTCTCCTTTGCGAGATTGTAATGAGATTGTAATGTGAATAGCTTTAATGGACATGACACGAATTTCTACACTAAGCAAGTAGCAGAGAAATTCTGGTTAGAAAAGCAAGAAATAGCAACTCGAAATTTTCAGTATAGAAAAGTGAACAAGAAAGAGTTTGATTCCGGGGGTCAAAGAGTTTTAGAAAACGTTCTTGGTGGAAAAAAATGTGAATGAAGGATCTCACTGAATTGAAATTGTGTCCATGAATCTAAGAAAGGGTGAGATTTCTTGATCTCTCTCGGAATAGCAGAATGTATTTGCCAGAAGTTCAGTTAAATGTAGTACCAAAAGATAAGAACAAAATGGTTATCAAGACAAATGAGTGGTTAAAGGTGCACTAAATCATGAAACATAACTTGTCATTTAAAACGTAGTAATATAATTAAACAATTTCTAACACATTCTAATATTAGATAGTTTAAGCTTTTAAACAAGGTCATTACGTAATACTAGTAGCGAACAGGCGAACCAATTTCTCGACTTCCCTAAAGTTAAAAAGCAAAATCTGCAAACCTTTTCGGCAGGCTCAGAGGAATCAACAGCAGCAACGGCAGTCTTGAATGGTGTACTTAATTTCCAGCTACTGTTACTGCTTCCATTAAAAGGCTTGACAATAGTATTTGGTAATGCCAAGAATGGCAGCGATTGAGTACATTGTAGAATCAGGGAAGGTTTATGGCAACTGTGGGCTGACACATTCACTATACAACTGCCTAATGAACCCAGATTCAGAGCTGTTGAAGCTAACATTGTGTTATTAAGGATTTCCCTTTTGTGTCTGATTTTTATATATCTTGGCTTATGAAGAATGATGAGTAGATAGGAAAATACAAGAAAGTGTGATCCTACCTTATCTACTGCTTTCTCTGACTTCTTATCCCCTGCTGATTTCCCAACTTAACCCTTCCAATCCTATATGTAAAACATCTATATTTAACCCATTCTCTTGCAATTGGCATAATGTGTTGGTTACTAAAGCTAACTAATGTAACTTGTTCACAGCCAAAAAAAAAAAAGGTTACTACAAAAAATTATCTTGCATATATACCTTTACGTATCACTTAATAATATTTAAACATTATTTATTTTCAGATTTATTTGTAACTCTTATGATTAAGTTATTTAATTTTGTGTAAATATCAAAGCGGTAACTATTTTTCTTACCAGGTACTGTAATATGTATCTTCCAAATTTCCTTTTTTGTGCTAGTAAAAGCTTTCTGCCTTTAATCCGGGAACCATTTTGTCCCTTTGTTCAATTTATTGTTTTTAATCGAAAAATCCCCTAGGGCCAGCTGGCACGGATAATATGTTCACTCCTCTATCATTCTCTAATTAAATACCACACTTTTGTCTACAACAGGGTTCAAACACATGATATGCATCTAATCCACTCCCTTTGTTCAATTTGTCGTTGCAGTATTTTTATTTTTGGGTATCATACTCTTAGCAATCTTTGTTCAGCCCAAAGTTAGATATAATGTGTTGCCTTTCAACCTCAAGTACACGTGAATCAAAAAAGAAGAAAACACACCACCACACAAATATTACTGGTAATGCCCTTTGGAGTTGAGATAATCTGTACTGGTCAACAACAAAAGGCTTTAATAAATCAAACGTGAGCAAACAAACAAAACTGCACTTTGTAAAGGGCAATTTCAACTGAAATGCATAAAGAATTGAGATGGAATCATCTTTAGAACTCAGAAAAGTTTCTTAATTGACATCAAACTTCTGAACAAAAATAAATAAGAACATCTTAAAAATGACTATTCAGTTGCTAGACAAGCTCAATATAAGCCATTGGTGCATTGTCTCCTCGCCTGGGTAGAGTTCTTATTATCCTGGTGTATCCTCCATTCCTCTCTCCATATCTCTCCGGGACCTCCGTGAATAATGCATGCACTATCTGCTTCTCATAGATGAATCCAAGGGCTTGCCTTCTCTTATGGAGAGTGCCATCCTTTGCCAATGTGATCATCTTATCGACATACTTTCTCACTGCCCTGGCCCTTGCTTTAGTGGTCTTTATACGTCCGTGCTTGAGGAGCTGAGTTGTGAGGCCTCGTAAGAGTGCCCGGCGCTGATCTGGGGGCCTATTCAGTTTGGGCACCTTCCTGCCATGTCTCATGGCGGAAAACCGGCCACCATTATCAATCACAGTAAATGAGTGCTCAAAACTTGTTGAATCTGCAATTTATAATTTTAGGTTAGAAACTTTATCAACTTAAAGAAAAACATAGGTGTAGAAATAATAAAGCAATATAGCTTAAAATGCAGAAGTTGCACTGCGGATTTACTTAACAAGCAACATTCCATGTTCATCTGCAAACCAGATTTTTCTCTACGCTTTCACATTCTTCAAATTCCACAAATGACTCATGAAACCTTTTCCACTCTCAAACATCATATGTTTGTTGCGAGAATATCCACCTTATATCATGTTATAAGTTCTATGCCCAAACTAAAATATATAAATATTCACAATATCCAATCTTTGCAGATGAAAAATAGTATTGGTTTGAGCTAATCAGGCCTATACATCAGGACTCAATCAAATTTGATGAAAGATCTCAAAGACTCTCTCTTCTCTGAACATACCAATTTTCACAAGATCCAATAACTGCTAATGACTAACCACATGCTTGGACTTAATTCGCAGCCAGATATCAAACTCGCAGTGTCAGTTTCACCCAGGACTTGCAAATGAATGCTGGGCCGGGCAACCTTTAATGGCGTGAGCCACATGCAGGGTGACACTGATTGGCATAGAGCCCTGGGGAAAGAGACCCTCACAGTACAAGACAACTAGAAAAGGAAGTTCTCTTCCCTTTCTGTTAACTTTCAGACTGAAGCTTGAAAATAAAACTCAATTAAGAAGAAATTTGGTTATGCGACTTTCTCTTACAGGGTGACTAGACTCAGCTTAACCTACTTGATTAACTCGGGGAGCTAGAATGATTACAGTAACTGGAGCTAGACTTTTAGTTTGATCAAATATCCTAAAGCAAGAGCATCGACAAACTAACATAAGCAACCCTAAAAGAAAAGACACTAAACAAGAGTTCAATGTAGTTGCACTAAATGCTGTACAGAGGTAAAAATTGTTCAGGGGCTCTTGGGGCATTATTGGAAATGATTTAAACAAAACATGTAAGACTAAATTCACCTTACACCAACTGAGGAAAGCATATACATAGTAATAATTCGACTGGAAAGGTACATGAGGAAATAGTAAAGCTAGTAGACGAGAGAACTGGCGCCAAACGAAACACAATGGTCTGTTCCAATTTCATGTAACCTGTTTTTCTATGTCCCGTCCTAATCCCAAATCCATAAAGTAGTTGAGCTTATGGGATACAGACCATCCCATAAACAGAAACGGATCCAGGATATCAAGTTGGTGAATGGAAAGTACAAGTATACCTACGTACATACATGTATATATAGTTTTCTGAAAAGCCACCCACTGCCTAAATTGTGCATCTGTCCTTGCCCATAGATGTCATATATGGCAGAATCAAGAGCTGACCAACAATATTCTAGTCTAGGCAATCTGACCTTGTCCAATTAAAATTCCTAAAACAATCCCTCTTACTAGAAGTATCTTAATTATCACACTGTAAAAAGAGATGTACTCAAACACTCACCGACTAACATATTATGAACTCAAGCAGTAGAAATGCAACATTAGCATTTAGCTGCATCCCAGATAATACCAGTAAGTAATAACAACTATTATCAATATGACATGCCTAATGCATTAAACGGGTGCCTTCAATATCCATGGAAACGCCATATCAACATCCAAATGCAATAAATAAGGATTTTATTGCACTAAAAATGCAAACTTTTGTGCATTCGTATAGCATACGTAACAAACCAATCAATTAATTAATGCATAATTCCAAATCTACCTTGGGAACTAAGAGAAAGGAGCGGATGCAATGGAGCGAGACCAACGAAGGAGTGAAGAAGTCTGGAAGTGGATTTGGGCTTGGACCCAACGGAGAAACGGAGCGAAGGCTTCGAAAATGTTTGTGCGGAAGGGAGTGCGGACTTGAGAGAGGACATGCTCCAAGTCGTGGAAGCAGATGTGCTTCCGCACGCCATATCCTTAGCTTCTTCTTCTTCTTCTTCTTCTTCTCTCTGCTTGTGTCCTGATGTTCGGATAATGAGGAGGGGGGCTTACTTGAATGGATAATTGAACTTTGGCCCTAAAATTCTTCTATTATATCTTTCTACCACCCTTGGGTTTTTCCTTCATTTTAGTTTAATAGCAAACTAACACTTTAACTTGTACATGTTGGCAAAATCGGTCCTCTAAATTGGATTTTCCCCAATTATAGCGCCTCTATTTATTAAAGACTTCACATATTAAACATCTTTAATCATTGATTATGCTTGTGTAGTCTTTAATTCGCTAATTTAGCTTAGTGACATATCAATGAGACAAGTAAATAGAGTGAAATAAGGAATAAAGTTTACTTCCCTTCTTTCTTTCTTTTTTTTGGACAACTTTATATTTTTTCATCTCTGTCTTTCTTCTCTTCCACACTCTCTCTCTACATCTCTTACGTCAGAATGTTGTCTATACCAATCACAATATCTACAAACTTTGCTTTCTATATATTCTAGTTTCTTATTTCTCATCTGTTTATATTCATCACGTTGCAAGACTTTCCTCAATTAACAGTAGCCGAATAAAAACTCGTCTTCTTCTTCCCTATGTCCTCTTTATAAATCTCTTTCACGGAGTGATCAAGAGATCCATTTATCTGACTTTAAAAGTCACCACCAAATGTGGTGTACTTGGCATGTTTTCTATTTAAATTTGACTATCTTCATCACACCAACTCCTTCTTTCGTCCTTAAACTCGCAAAAGATTGATACACAACTCTACGTTAAAGCTGAATACGTATTATTATTCGCTCTCATCTATCTAAATACCCTAGCTAACTTTTTCGGTGTTATATCAGACCTCGATCTAGTTACCTACTTCTAGTACTGGTGCATGCCACTATGTGGTATCCCTTACTTTATTTTTCTTGTTTATCTTGTATCAGTCTCTCACACTATTATACTCCTTAAATTTTCGCTAAATTTTTGATTCACTTTGGTGTCTTAGATTGTATGAATGCGTGTTTTACATTTTCGAATGAAGTTGAATACTTAAATCTTATACTAAAAAGATGACATATATGTTTAGTGATAAAAAGGAATAGTTTGAGTTGATTTGAAAATATTAATGGGAAGATGTCAAAGTGAAATATAACCTAACTTAAAAAATAACATAACTTTAAATATAGAAAGAATTTGTCTATGGTTATTTGAAGAAAATTGTAATCCGCGAATTCTAGTTTTTTAACACTTTAAACAGTGTGGCATTATTATGATAATTTTATCAAAGGAGCACACTGCATGAAGATTTATGTTGGACACACAAATATGTGCTAAACGATAGGTAAGTTAAAAAAAGAACCTTTTAGAAGTGATTTTCCTCAAATGATGCAACAATAATAACCAGTATTTTAAAAGGCGTTTTCGGGACGTGCCGTCAAAAATGCTCCGAGGCGATGGTGGGGACGCAAGTCTCAAAAGGCGTACATCCAACAATTCGGGACGTACATCCGGGCTTTGAGGTGAGTTTTGTAGTGAGGCGTAAGTCCAAGAGACTTTTTCAAATTAAAACAAAATTTGTTGAATAAGTCCTTAATATACTTAATATAAAGAACAACAACCTTACGTTTAAAAGTCAAGCCCTTTTTTTATTGCTAGAAGCCCTAATTTATGGTCTTTTTCAATTATTTGTGTTGTCCACTAGTCTGTTACTATCTCCCAAAAGCAACAAACAATTAATATTTTTTTTACAAATACAAAGAAAATTCATTCTCCTCCGTAGAAGCAAGTTCAAAGTTTAAATTGTAAGTTAGCCATCCTTTTTGTTGCTCCACATAGAAAACGTTATTCTTTTCAACTCAAGTTACTTGTGCTTGTAAGTATGTTATAATGGATTGTTTTGACTAGTTTTTTTGTGGGGGTGGAGCACATCTATATATATTTTCACTTCTTTATAATTTTCTTCAATATTTATGCAATTTTATCTATGTAAAAATATTTACTGTAATTATATTATTTTATAAAATACTAAAAATTAAATACCTATGGGGCTTACGCCATGTGCCTCGGGGCTTACGCCTACGCCTTTTAATACACTGACAACAAGTACTCCTTAGTTTCAAATAAAGTTGGTTGGCGATATGAATCTTCACTTCTTTCTTTAAGGTCAACTCATATCATCATCATGCAAAACAAGAAAAAAGAATGGGAAAAAAATAAGTTTATATATATATATATATATATATATATATATATATATATATATATATATATATATAATAAATAAAATAAAAGGAAAACAAAAGAGAAAAGAAAAGAAAAGAAAAAAAAAGGGATATGGATTTTTTTCTTTAGTTGTGCCCTATATTTAGCTAAATCTCTATTGATTCCAAGGATTTATAGGTCTTACTAGATAAATTTTTTCCATATAATTTTAGGTCTACCTCGTCCTATTTTAACACCTTCATTGATCATAGTTTCACACCAATGCGCTGGTGCATCTATAAGGCGATGCATGATATGACTAAATCATCTCAAGCGACCTTCTCTTATTTATCCTCAAACCACGTTACCTGCACCTTCTGAAAAATGTGATCATTTTTAATATTATCAAATCTTGTGTGATTGAACATTTATCTTAGCATTCACATCTCTAAAATACTCATCTTGTGGATATATTGAACTTTAGCAGCCCAATATTATCACATCCCAACCTGGGAGGTACGACCGTCACATGACACCTGAAGGCCCGCTCGAACCGACGTCCATACTTAGCCCCTTTAACATCAAATCGGGGCCAACAAGGCCTTCAAGTAATAGTACTGAAAACCTAAAATATGTACAACTGACTTGCAAAAGAAATATTGACATTTTATACATATTCATGAATGTACCCAATAAGATTATAACTTCTCCTTTACACATAGTCATACTCTTGTCTACAAGCCTCTAAGAGTGCCAAAAGAAATATACATATACATGACTTGATAGGGACAGGTCCCGACCGTACCCAAAATGATCAAGACGCATGTTTCAGTACCTATCGACTTTTGAACAGCTTCTCTGGAGAAGTGGAAAGCGATAACCAACAGCTGGAATGTGCACCTACTGGGGAGGGGGTCACCGGGCCAATCTGTACATGTGGGCATGAACATAACGGCCAAAGGAAAATGGCATCAATACAGAAAATGTACTAAGTATGTAAGACTAGGAAAGCATGTAAAATCAGTACCTTAACAAAAGAGATATGAGTACTTGATCTTAAACCGAATACCGAAGACAAGTCACCAGAGGCATAAACTGTAGAACCCCTCAAACATAAAGCATGCAAGTCTTAGAAAAGGTTAAGCCACTCATAGAGGTTATGTATTACATACATACAATATAGTAAAACTCAACCACTCTTGTGGGCATATTATTAATATCACACTCGGCCTCGTAGAGGACTCGGTAAAGTTTATTTCCTTCCATTACATCGTACCCAGTCTCAATGGATCTTGATTGTACCTGATCTCAACAAAACCCGGCATACCAGGTCTCTAAAAGGCCCGATCGTACACGGCCTCACAAGGGCTCAGTAATCTTTCATATCATATCCTTCCGTACCTGCTCTCTTAGAGGACTCAGTCGTACCCGACGACTTAAGGGCTCGGTCATACCCGACCACATAATGGCTCGGTAGTGTTCACATTATAACTAATCATACCCAACTGATCAATGGTTTCAAAAAAGGTGTCGTACCCGACCGTCTATAGCGCGGCTCGATAATATAAAATAGATACATATACATATAAGTGCAATGCAGAGTCAATTTCAAGAGATATTAAGGTTAGACTTAGAAAGCATCATACGTTCTGACCTCAGGATATGAACTGGAAATATTTTAGACTTTGAATGAAATGCTATCGACAAGAGCGTACAAGAACAAGGATAAAGTCATCGAAAAGGACTCAAAACAACCAAATCCTTACTATATAGGAATCCTTTAGAGGAAATGAGAGAGAGACTTACACCAAATCATGTCAAGAAAGAAAGCTGCCTCACATACCTTATTACAGAACTAGCTAGGTTACTCTTCCTCCAGCGAATCTCCAGAATCAATACAACAAGACAATAGATATTACAGTGATGATTCCAAGATTCTTCATACTAGATCCTACTAAAATCACTTCTCATTTAGTCTAGTCTACTTATAAACATCAAAGGAGATTTGAGAGAAATTTTGGGTGAGTTATAATGGGTGATACTCTTAGAATCAAAGAGAATGAGCCTCACTGCCTTTATATACATGTACAAAGCATAGGATATTCCGTCATTCCTCATACAAAATGGGCTGCCCCGCCCCGGACACTGCACCCAGAGGGACATCTAGCGCAAGTCCATTGAAACGTGTAGCCACCTTCTGCCCTCATATGCATCGTCGGCGGATTGGCCGCGCTAGAAGCCAAACTTACCAAGCTTTATTTAGGTGTGGGGTGTAACGTCATCCCTCTCCCTCTTAGAACATTCGTCCTCAAATGTTGGATCGTAGCCACTCATTGCAAAACTTCTTTAGCCTCTTAGGGTTGTGCCCGCCATGGTGGCCTCATTGTTGCCTCCTACGTCACGAAACAAATGGGGGTACCTGGATTTCATATATTCTTTAGCTTCTTAGGTTATTTCATCTATATTGTTGTTCCCCCAAGGTACTTTGACTGAAGCTACCTCTTTAGTACTGACTTCGAATTATCTTCACCTTTTCTACAGCTTGTTGCACCAACTCAAAACCTAGCAACTTTGTCTCCCCTACCTCGAACCATCTGATGGGAGGTCTACACTTACGTCTGTATAGGCCTCATATGGTGCCATCTAAATGCTAGCATGATAGTTGTTGTTGTAAGAAAATTTGATGAGTGGTAGATGATCCTCCCAATTTCCTTTGAAGTCCAACACATAGGCTCGTAACATGTCCTCGAGCATTTGAATAGTGTGCTCGGCCTAGCCGTCTATTTGTGGATAGAAAGTTGTTCTAAGGTTGATCCTCGTACCCAATCCTTTTTGGAATGATCTCCAGAAGTTGGTCGTAAACTGGGTACCTCGGACGATATAATAGAAAATGTAACCCCATGAAGTCGAACTATTTCCTTAATATTTAACTTGGCGTAATCCTCAACTAAGAAGGTAGTCTTTACTGTAGGAAATGAGCTGATTTGGTGAGCCGATCCACAAAGACCCATATGTAATCAAATATTCAACGTGATCGTGGTAATCCGATAATGAAATCCATGTTGACACTTCCCATTTACAGGTCGTAATTTCCATATTTTGCAGCAATCCTTCCAGTTTCTGATGTTCAACCTTAACTTGTTGGCAATTGGGCAGCGATGTATTCAACAATATCCCTCTTCATGTCGTTCCACTAGTATAGCTCTCGAAGATTGTGGTACATCTTGGTTGAACCCGGATAAATATAATACCGGGACTGATGAATCTCTGCCATGATCTGCTCTCGGAATCCCCTGACATTGGGCACACATAATCGGTCCTTGTATCTGATGACTCCGTCCTCGGATAACTCGAATACTTGCTTTTTTCTTCATTAAGGTTAGGTCTTCGAATTATCATGCCTTTATTTCCGCCACTAATGAGGATTCGACAACATTTCGAATTATGACTCCTCCGCTACCGGTGTCGAGCAATCGTACACTTAAGTTAGCCAACCAGTACAGATCTTTAGTCATTCACAACTAATATATTTCCACATGTCGTAAACTGTCCATGGACTTCCGACTTAATATATTAGCCATAATATTCGTCTTTCCGGGGTGATACAAAATATCACCATCGTAATCATTTAACTCTTCAAGCCATATTCGCTGCCTTAGATTAATTCTTTTTGCTTGAATAGGTACTGCAAGCTCTTGTGATCAGTGAATATGTCAACATGAACTCTATATAGATAGTGACGCCATATCTTTAGAGCAAAAATAACAGCTGCTAGCTCTAGATCATGGGTCGAATAATTTTTTTCATGTTTCCTTAGCTGCCTTGAAGCATATGCAATAACGTTACCTTGTTACATCAGTATGTTCCCCAATCCTACTCTAGAGGCATCACAACATAGCCTTCGGGTCCCTCAGGAAGAGTAATATTGGTGTTGTGGTTAACCTGTTCCTTAACTCTTGGAAGCTCTTCTCACAAATGTCGGTCCACCGGAATTTAGCTGCCTTGGGTGTCAACCTTGTTAGTGGAGCAGCTATAGATGAGAAATTTTTCACAAATCTTCGGTAGTAACTGGCTAGGCCCAAGAAGTTGCGTACTTTCGTAGGAGTTGTGGGCCTTGAAAAAATCTTTACTGCCTCGACCTTTTGACCATCAACCTTGATATCCTCACCAGAAAAGCCACTGAGTTCAGCCAGAACTCGCACTTGGAAAATTTGACATACAACTTGTGATCCCGGAGCATACGTAAAACCATGTGCAAATGCTCTGCATGCTCCACTTCTGATCGAGAATACACCAAGATGTCATCTATGAACACGATCACAAAAATATCCAAATATGACTTGAACACCCGGTTCATCAGATCCATGAAGGCCGCTGGTGCATTGGTTAGGCCAAATGACATAATGAGAAATTCGTAATGGCCATATCTGGTCCGAAAGGCTATTTTCGGAACATTTTCTTCCTTAATTTTAGCTGATGATACCTAGATCTGAGGTCAATCTTGGAAAAATACTTAGCATCTTGCAACTGATCGAACAAATTATCGATCTTTGGAAGCGGATACTTGTTGTTTATGGTTACCTTATTCAGTTGTCAGTAATCAATACACATTCTCAACGAACCATATTTCTAGCGAACAAATAGCGTTGGGGCTCCCATGGGGAAGTACTAGGTCGAATAAAGCCCTTATCAACTCGGCAGGAGCCATTCTATACGGAGGAATAGATATCGGTTGTGTATCGGGTGGCACTCGATGGCAAACTTGATCTCTCTCTGTCGGATATCTGGTGTTGCACCTAATAGAACTAATGGTTCAAAAGTTAAACTAGTCAAAAGAAAATAGAACTAATGGTTCTTCTGAAGTTGATAAAAGAGAGTCGGCACCTAATATTTTAATGTATATTAGGGTACCTATGGGTTTGAAAGATTATTATCCTAATGGTCTACTAACCGGTGAGATTTGAGTAAGAGTTCTAGTTATTCTAAAGGAAAGGTGTTAGGCAGCCTCAAAATCTACCTAAGGTAGCTCCTTAGGCTTAGGCTAAGTTCGAGGAAAGAAATGTCTATATTCTACTTAATTTTGTATTTAAAGTCTGTAAAATATTCTAAGTTTTATCTAAAATCCACTAATTGAGAAAGGGGTTGTGTATGTACTTTGAAAAGAAGTTATAAGTTTTGGGGTTTTATAATCTAGGAAATCACCTTTTGAAATGTGTATACTTATGAACTTTATATGCTTTGTTTTTGATAAAAATAAAACTCTAGTAAAGGATTCTATGTTTGAAAGAAAGTTGAGTGTATGTATTTTAAGAGAAAAGGTGGTTACTTATATGTTGCTTAATAAAGTGAGGGGTTATTCAAAAATTCACCTCAAATTTGGAATAGGTATACCTTATTTGAAAATTAATTTCGACCGGAACCTTATATTTTGAAACTCGTTGAGGCCCATCGATGGTGTTGATTTTTATTTCTTGAAAAACAGCTTCGCAATTATTTTCGCAATTGGATTTTTCAAAGAGAGTTCATTTTTGTTTTGAATCTTCCAAAATCTACACTCATTGAAAATCATTAGTAATAACAAGATAAGACTCTTTATTTTGCTGAAAAGATTAAGTTTGAAATTAATGATAAAAAATAAACTAAGGCGAGCAAGACTTTTATTTAGTTTTTACCTACTAGTTATGGTTTTCCTATGTTCCTAGACAATCAAAATATCAAGATTATTTAATAAATAAGTTAGTCATTCAGAGATATACACATGTAAAATGGCAAAATAGAAGTGAATATTGTTCAAGGTAAAGTAAAGGGAGAAGTTAAACTCTCGACTGTTAGGCTGGTAAGCATAACCAGGCCCAGCAGAGCTTGGATCAAGCGGCAAACTCCTATGTGCGAATGGAGAGAGGTCTGAATTTGAAATTGGCCCCGAGTTCCCAATGGAACTCAACAAGCCCAATTCGAAACATGCACACAAAAATAATAAAAGATAATTAGTGTATATCAAATGTAAAAATGAAATAAGACAGAAATTATGACAAAATAATAATAAGGAGCTAAAGAATGTGGTCAGACAAATTTTATTTATGTTAATCCTATGAGGATTAATAAGAGTTAGTGACTAAAGACTTGGCACAAATCCTCATTTATGGTTATGATTGCCTTTTGTGAGACTTTGACACTTCAGAGTTCACGAGGGTCTCACGGAGCCCGAGCAGTGCTTGTGTCAAGGAGAGGTATCATAACCACAACAAGTTTTCACACTCAAATACCCGTATGCCCCCACTTCTAATCTTCCTCAAAGGTTTAAGCACAAATAAGGGGGTCAATACAGTAATTTTATATGGCCAAGATACATTCAGCAGGTGTGAGAGTCATGGTAAACCCTCTAAAGGTTCAAACACACAAAACTCAGCAACTTTGAACAAATAAAATGTTGCAGTTCCTCATCAGAATATAAAGAACAAACCAAACTCAACATTGACTTAAGAGCATTCATATCAAGCATAGAGTATAAGGACAGGACATTGCAATAGGCATGAGTCACTATTGTGGCATAATCATAGAAGATCACAAAGTGCAGGTAGTAGGCATTCTTTATTACTCATGTTTTTAGGTTCAGAAATGTTAACATGCAAGTACTAAATAGAGTGGAGCCCAAGTACATATTCTATTGGCATCCACTATAGGTTTGATGCTCAAAGTTCTCTTATGTAGGTTCGGATTATAAGAACAATGCACAAGCACTTTTAAAAAGTTTAAACATAGTTAAAAGCATGCCTAGTTGGTGAATGACATTCCTTTTAACTTGGTAAGGCCAAGAGGTTACATTCACATTTGGACATGCAGCAAGGTATGTCAACAGAATTCAATACATGGTCTTGTGCCCACAGACATATGGGAACAGGAGAGGATAGTGTCAACGTTCAGTCTAACAATTGGAGTCACACGCACTAGTCATTATAAGCATTAGGAACAAGTCTTCTTAGCGAGGGATATTTACAAATACAAACCAATGTAACACCATAGCAGAGTCAGAATCATGGCAGGTAGAGTGTTAGCATACATGTATAAGTGTACAATTCCTCAACCTAAAGTCATACATGATCTATGAGCATAGCATAATTAACATGAAAAATGTGCACTCAGACATAGAGAGTATTAATATAACAGTAGGAGTTTCACAAAGCTCAAACAGTCATCACATGTCAAGTGTCAATATTCACTATCCTAGCCAAGTTATATTCAATCATGAATGTAGGTTCCCTAACACAATAACAAGGTTTATTGTATGTTGTCAAGTCATTACAGAAAACACATATATTATTCTATTGTAGTAACATATGCAGGCTGCTACTTTGAGTCTAACAAGTTAACATGAGAGTAATAACTGAATCAGAACATCATAGGTATCAAGATAGTATAATGTGGCAAGTATTGGAAGTGCTTTAAGAGAGTTTTTAGAGGTCTGATTTTATTCCATAACATACATAGAACCAATTACTCGAATAACAGATCATATATAATATTTTTATCATAGGATTCAACTAGTCATAAAGTTCTAACAGGGTCTAAGGGTAACAGATATACATGGATCACTAAACATGCAGAACAATCAGGTTATTAGCCAAGAATAGTAAAGTAGACAAGTTGAATACATAAGATGCAGTACAAGGAATCCATCGATAAGATCAACATAATGTCAAAGTAGGAGGGTCAGATAACCTGGAGGTACAGAAACACAAAGAGGAATTCAAGGGCATGATCTTAGCTGACCTAATATTATTGTTCAACTAATAGAGGTAGATTATACACAAAATTAGCACAAAAATTAACTTAACTTAATAATAGAGGTTTAGTAAGGTTAATCATAAGAATATTACTTGGTTTGGAGTCATTTTTACTAATTGAATCATGAAAGATAAGGTTCAATACAAATTTGATAACAGCATCAATATAGCACATCTCAATCAGAAAATCCCTAAGTTAACAATGGAAATAACATGCAAAAGCTGGTCATGGCAAATACATTTTCATATCATCAATAGCTAACATAAACGATAGAGAATCAGCTAGGAAATCATCATGAACATAGAATCATACGACTAATTCAAACTAAGAAGGCGGCCAGTGTGTACTGACCTTTTGCAGGGTAGCAAACCAAGTAAAGAACTGTTCAACAGTCGTTTCAAAGATCCAAACTAAAGACCAATATAGCAGTTGAACTCAAATCGGAGAAGAGAAAGAAAATAGAGAAATTAGAAAGCACTTAGAGAGAAAACCTTAAATTTTAACTCTTTTCTTTCTTTCTTTCGTATTTTAGGTTGTATTTATTCACGACCCAATTCCCACAATAGGTCGTGATGGCACCCAACGTCGTCGTCAGGCAAGCAAACGGTGAACTACCAAGTTAATTATTTATTTTATTATTTTTGAAATCGTGAATCTTATTAGATAAGGATATTAATATATTAAAAATTGTAGATACATACAATTTAAATAAAACATAAAGTAAAAGTGTGCCAATGTTTAAGTAAAACCATAAACAAATTCTAGAACATCCCCAAGACCCGGTGTCACAAGTGCATGAGCGTCTGCTAAAGAATGCAATAATACAACATCTGTCTGGAAAACAAAATAGACATGATAAAGTAAATAAATAAGATGGAGACTCTGAGGGCTACGGTGTGTAGCATAGAAAACAACTTACCATAAAATCCCTCAGTAGTTGCACCTACGTGCTAGGATGACCACCAAATGAACTTATCTGATCCATGCATGTTTAGTGTAGAAATGTAGCATGAGTACGTAAATCAATGCGCACCCAATAAGTATCTAGTCTAACCCCCGAAAAGTAGTGCTGAGGGGTCAACATCGACACTTACTAGTTGTCTAATAAATAAAATGCAGGAATCATAAGCAGGCATAAAATATGGTAGGATCAATAGAATAAGAAATAGTAGATAACGAAATCCATTTGCAAAATATCATCAGTTTACAAATCCCCAAGTGCCATATGCCATCTTAACAAATAAGAACTATCAACTAAATATCTTATCTCATGTCATAAAGAGAATATCATGAAATTTCCATGTTTAATCAAGAGGGTAATCTCGAGGGTATTCAGACTCCTAGCAGTTTTACACACGAAGTATGCTGAGATCGTTCGACCCAATCCATAGTCGTGTACATAAAATGTCGAGGTTGTACGTCCCCATCCGTGGATGCATCTCAATATATATCACTGAGGTGTTCGGCCCGATCCCCAGGAAATAGTGAAGGCTTGACGGGTCACTGGCCCCACTCACGAATATGTGTGAGTTGTGAGATTCAGGAAACTTTCGAACAATTATAACACGGAAGAAATCCGTTAAAGGAAGTGTAATCCATACTGCCACTCAAGTAGCTAACCATATATCACAATTCGTACATCCGATACTTTTAAACAAGTCTAGTGTCAGATAAAAGCATAAACTAAAGCAATTAAACATGAAATGGTAATGCAAATATTATATTTAAAACATGGCGTGAGTCTAAGTCTACCCAAACCTAATCATGAATTCTAGCATACGCATGAACACTCATCACCTCATATGTGTGTAGCCCCCACAACATGTAGCACATAGCAAATACAATATGTACGGGGTAAATTCCCCCTCACAAGGTTAGACATGAGACTTACCTCACTCTGAATTCTAATAACTGGCTCCAAATCCTCTCTAACACCTCAAACCAATTCCAAACGATATAAAACTAGCCAAAGAATGTGCAAACCAATTAAAATATACTCAAAACTCGTAATTTAACAATTAGAAATAAATTCCCAACTCCACACGAAAAGTCAACAAAGTCAACCCTGGGCTCGCGTGCCCGGATTCTAAAAATTATCGAAAATAAATATTACCCATAAATCATATAGTTTATATCCGTAAAAGCATCCAACTTCATCCATGAATTGATTATCAAATTAAGGATTTATCATTTCTCAACTTTCGGACTCAAAACCCCAATTTCTACAATCCAAACACGAAATAAAAATGATAACCAGCGGAAATAATCATGGTAAAATACCAAAATATAGGTCATATATTTACCCCCTTGTTGATACGAGAACGACACCGCAAAAATTACCTCAAACGGAGCTCTAGAACTCAAGATATGCTCAAAATACTAAAATGCTCGGTTTCCCCATTTAAAACATTGCTCAGGTAATTTTTGTTCTTCGCCTTCGCGGGACACCATCGCGTTCGCGAAGAGCAATTTTGCACGTTGACCGGTCAACCCAAATTTCCTTAATCGCATTCGCCTGACCTCCCTCGCGTTCGCGAAGAACAAAGTTCGCACTTTTCTGACAAGGAAATGGACATAACTCTCTCATACAACCTCAAAATTCAACGATTCTTATTGCTATGGTTCAGTAATTACGATACGTATCTAATGGTTCAATCCCATCACAAATCAAAGGTCGTTTTCTCAATATGGTACCATTTATGCTAAAAGAAACGATGTTGAAACATCAAATAAGAGCGCGACACAACCCAAACACATCTGAAAATATCCGGGGATCCCGGGACCCCTTCCAATCACACAAATCAATCTCAAAATATAACAAGAACCTATTAAAAGCCTCAAATCATAAAAACCAACATCAAAACCATGAATCGCACATCAATTCAAGCGTAATGAACTAATGAACTTTCAAACTTCTAAAACTCATGTCGTACTATACCAAATCAACCCGAAATGACCTCAAATTTTGCATGCAAGTCTCAAATGATACAACGAACCTATACCGACTCCCGGAACCACAATCCGGATCCGGTATCAATAAATTTAACTCTTGGTCAAACCTATCAACCTTTTAAACCTTCAATCTTCCAACGTTTGCCGAAAGCATCAAATCAACCTACGGACCTCTAAATCCAAATCTAGACATAAACCTAATTCCAAAATCATCATTTGAACCTAATGAAACCGTCAAAACTCTGATCCGAGGTTGTTCACTTTAAAGCCAAACCCTAGTCAACTCTTCCAACTTAAAGCTTTCGAATTGAGAATTATTCTTCCAAACCAACTCTGATCTTCCCGAAAATCTAATCTGACTACAAGTGCAAGTCATAATGCATGAAGTGAAGCTACTCAAGTGATCAACCCGCCAAACAACATGCTAGAGCTCAAAACGATCGGTCGATTCGTTACATTCTCCCTCACTTAAACATACATTCGTCCTCGAGCGTGCCAAGAACCGTTCTATAGTTTCCCATAATCATTGTTTAACATCTTGTGCACCTACCCATGCCACCACAACCCATATGAGCACATTAGCTCATGCCATACTGAAGATTCTTCCTGCCATCGTAGCCCACAAGCCTTAGAACCAAATTCCAACATCCGAAATTCTCTACGAGACGTGATTCTAACGTACGAACACCATATCAATATTAACACGTCGTACCAAATAAGATTATGCACCCATGCTGAAGCCACACAATGCACCGCATAATTCATATGCCCATGATAACATCTTCCAACCGTAAAAACTACAAATTCACTAACTTGATGCCCGTCATATACCTCATAATGTGTATATGCCCTGACCCGACCCTTGCGATACTGTAATGATGAAAGCGACACGTAGAAGCTCATAACCACCTGCCAAATCAATAAACATGGAGTCTCTCTGCTTGATAAGAACCATTACCTCATTCTGAACTGAATAGTGACATTTTCTCTTTAATATACATTACATAAATCCGATCGCACTGACTTCAGGTCCAATAACCTCATCTCACCCATTACAAGTTGTCCGTGCAATAAGCCACCTCAAACATCGTCTAAAATCTCATATGACGCCATCAATGCACCAACAAGCTATAGCTCAAATATAACCCATAAGGAAGAACGAACTCTGGCAAAGAATTACCCAGCTCGCGTAGCGAATAAAACAGCCAAATAGATGCTATGAACCTATCTCAGAGATGAGAGTCAAGTCACACAAAATAAGTATAAGGAACCATACTCAACATGTAACTGTTACGACATGCAACCCGATCCACACATGATATATTTGCGGCGTGCAACCCGATCCAAACATCATACCCGTTGCGGCATGCCACTCGATCCATACATAACAATATATAAGGAAATACCTACCGAGCCAGAATGCTCATACCCACGAAATGGCTGAATATCGACCTCAAGCACGCCAAGTGTATGAACATAACCCGGGGGAGTCAGATAACGACATGCAGTACCAAATGCCAAGCACTACTAAGGTCCCATAATGACCTGCATCTCGAGAGTTATCTTGCTCATATAACTCCACAAGCTACAAGGGATCACAACACACGTGTGAATATCAAGTCGTCTCACAGCCCATGTGGCATAATAGAGTATTACATCGAATAACTGACGACATGAATAACATATAACGCCTGAAGACTCATCCATAAGCAATACTACGTTGAATGAATATATCCGACCTAATATAGAGCATAAATTTACCTTAGATTTACCAACGGACCTCAAGCTAATTCAGATCATCCCATACTGGGCCAAATAACCTTTCAAGGATCCACAATGACCCTATTTATGACATATACGAGCAGTCGTCCAATCCGAAACAAACTCCCACAGTCCACAATCAAAGAAATAGAGCGCCTCATAGTCATGACCTCTCCCATTGGCGATAGTACGAAAATCTCCATACATAATTTCAATCTCTATCAATCAAATAACTAACACGTCACAGTGATATGACCTTCCCGTGGGATGTACTCACACAACCTTTCGCACCAGGTAGTAAAATTTGAATATCAATGGCCATCGGCCATGCTATTTCTATAGTCCTAGTCAAGCATTCACATTCAATACCTAACACTTCTTTCACAGAACAGACCATCCTCCAGCAGCTCAAAAATAACGCCAGCATACTCTGAACATCTGAAATCCTCCCCCGCTCCTCCGAGCTTGTGATATTTTTATCAAAATCGAACCGCAACCTTGATCCTCAACTTCCAATTTCCTTACCGCTAACTGCATATATCATGCCGCTACGTGAGAGTACAAGAATTTCATCATAACCCCTGAACCACCAGTAGACTAAACATTTCATCATCTAGAACCCTTTCACTCCGGTACAACCCATTATCGTGGTTCAGCCTGAGGTCAGGCTAGTGGTATCAGAGGAGGAGTAGAAGAGTCTTGAGAGGTTCAAAAAGTATTTTCCTCCTACTTTTAGTGGTGCAGTGTTTGAGGATGCACATGGTTTTCTGGACTAGTGTCACTGTATTCTACGCACTATGAGCATGGTGGAGGTTAGCGGGTAAGGCCTCACTACTTTCCAGCTGATGGGGTCGATGTATATGTGGTGGCAGGCTTATGAGGAGAGTAGGTTGGTTGATGCAGCGCCAATTACTTAGGCTTAGTTCTTTGATCTATTTTTGAGAGAGTTCATTCCACAAACTCTCGGGGATGAATTGCGCATAGAGTTTGAGTAGTTACGCCAAGGGACTATGTCGGTGTCTGAGTATGCTATGAGGTTCAGTGAGTTATCTCAACATGCACCTGCTTTGGTTTCTACTGTTAGAGAGAGAAAGTTTGTAGATTCATTGAGGGACTCAGTTATGGCCTCAAATTTGTGATGATGTAGAGTTGGAGACTAATACTTCATTCCAGCAAGTTATGGAGATTGCTCGGGGGTTGGAGTATTTGGGATCAGGAGAGAGAGGATAGGAGGCCAAGAGGCCTCGAGATTCTGGAGGATTTAGTGGTTCCCGCTCTACAATTTCAACTCATCATGGCAAAGGTTTCATTAGTCGACCAGTTCATTCTGTGCTTCAGGCTACTCACAGTGCTCTAGCTATTTAGGGGACTCAGAGCGCCCAATTTGCACAGGAACATTCCAAAATACCTTCTACACGGGGTGCTTACAGCGATCATTCTAGCCGACCAGATCTGACTCAGTTCAGCAACCACGCCCGTAGAGAGATTGTTTCGGGTGTGGTGATACTAGGCACATAGTGAGGGACTGTCCCAGACATAAGAAGAGTGTACGTCCACATGGTACATAGGCCATGGTTACTGCTCCAGTTGCTACTCCACCTGCATAGCTAGCTAAGGGTGGAGGTTAAGCGGGTGGAGGTCATCCTAGAGGGGAAGGCCAGGCCCGTTGTTATGCTTTTCATGGTATGACTGAGGCTGGCACATCAGATGCTATCATCACAAGTATATTATGGTCTGTCAAAGGGATGCATTAGTTTTATTTGATTCGGGTTTAACTTATTCGTATGTGTCATCCTATTTTGCGTCATATTTGGATATGTCTCGTGATTCTTTGGATACCCTTGTTTATGTATCTATGCCTGTTAGGAATTCTATTATGGTAGACTGTGTATATCGGTCGTGTTTTGTCACCATCGGGGGTTATGAGACTAATGTTAACCTTCTGCTACTCAACAAGGTAGACTTGACGTGATTTTGGGCATGGATTGATTTTCGCCCTATCACGCTATTCTAGACTGTCACGCTAATACCGTGATATTGGCTATGCTAGGGTTGTTGAGGTTAGAGTGGAGAGGTACATTTGGGTCATGTTCCTAGTAGGGTGGTGTCCTTTCTGAAGGCACAATGGATGGTTGAGAAAGGGTGTTTGGCTTATTTAGCCTTTGTAAGGGATGTAAGTGCTGATACTCCTACATTTGAGTTAGTTTCGGTAGTGAGAGATTTTCTAAATATATTTCTAGCTGACCTACCGGGCATGCCGCCCGATAGGGATATTGATTTTGGTGTTGACTTGGTGTCGGGCACTCAACCCATCTTTATTATACCTTATCGCATGACACCAGTAGAGTTGAAGGAATTAAAGAAACAACTTCAAGAGTTGCTTGATAAGGGTTTTATCAGACTGAGTGTCTCGTCTTGGGTGCTCCAATTCTATTTGTGAAGAATAAAGACGGCTCTATGAGAATGTGTATTGACTACAGGTAGCTGAACAAGGTTACAGTCAAGAAATAGTACACACTACCGCATATTGATGATTTCTTTAATCAGCTTCAGGGTGCTCGGGTATTCTCAAAGATTGACTTGAGGTCGGGGAACCATCAATTGAAGATCCGGGATTCAGATATTCTGAAGACGGCTTTCAGGACTAGCTATGGTCATTATGAGTTTCTGGTGATGTCTTTTGGGTTAACCAATGCCCCAACAACTTTTTTGCATTTGATGAATATCATGTTCCAGGCCCATCTTGATTCCTTCATCATCGTGTTCATTGACGATATATTGGTGTATTCTCGTAGCAAGGAGGATCATGAGCAACACTTGAGGATCATGCTCCACACTTTGAGGGAGAAGAAGCTATATGCTAAATTCTCAAGTGCAAGTTTTTGCTTGATTCGGTGGAATTCTTGGGCCACATGGTGTCCAGTGAGGGAATTAAGGTGGATCCGAAGAAGGTAGAGGCAGTTCAGTTGGACCAGACCATCTTCTGCTATCACTACTAGAAATTCGCTAAAACCCGCCCAAAAATAATCGACCAACGTTGGTCGGTTATGGAAAATTACCGACCAAAACGCGACCATTACGGTGTGGACGGTATTTTGATGGTCGGAATGGCTTACTGACCAAAGTTGGTCGGTAGATTAAAACGACCATCTGACAAGTTTAATTACTTACCGACCAACTTTGGTCGGAAATATATTTTATTAATTTAATTTTACCGACCAAAGTTGGTCGGTTTAACTAAATTAAAAAACCGACCAACTTTGGTCGGTAATTGAAAATATATATTTTTTAAAAATAATTAAAATTAAACATTACCGACCAACTATGGTTGGTAATCTCAACAGTGCAAGCAAAATACCGACCAAAGTTGGTCGGTAATATTGAATTCTGGGAATTCAATGTTCATTAACCGACCAACTTTGGTCGGTATTTTGGAATAATTTATTTTTTTATTAAAAACCGACCAACTTTGGTCGGTTTTTCTGGGTTTAATTTTGGCATAAAATGCCTGTTTTGGCAGCTACACCACCTGCCAGCATACCAATACAACAACACAACAACAACAACAACAACAACAACAACACAACAACACAACAACAACAACAACAATAACAACACAACAACAACAACAACAACAACAACAACAACAACAACAACAACAACAACACAACAACAATAACCAAAACATTCAATAAATACTTTAAAACTAACAAATTAAAGTTCAATTGAACACAAAAATCCAAAACCAAGTTAAAACTAATTACAACTAGTTCAAAACCGGTTCTATTTGTCTAGTTCAAAGTATATAAAAGTCAAGGGGTGTTTTCTACAACATCATCATCACCGTCTGATGAACTTTTATTTACAAGACGATATAGAGAACGGTCTTGTGAAGGACGGGAAGCACGATCACGGGGAGGACGGGAGGAACGATCACGAGCAGGACGGGAGGAACGATCACGTGGAGGTCGACCCTCTGGAGATAACTCACGAGATCGGGGCAACAGAAAAGCTCCACTAGATAGGAGAGTTCTGATCTGAGCTTGCATGCCAAGGAATTGAGCATCTCTAAGCCTTTCTATTTCCTTGGCCGCTTCTAGCTCTGATGTGAGCTTTGTCACTGTCTCCCGCATAGCGGAGAGGCTCTCCCTATTAAGTTGCTCGCCTTGCGAGGAAGTCCCTATTCCTCGCATTCCACACTTATAGCGATGGAAGTTTTTAGTAGGAAGCCCGTATACCTTCCCCCATTTTGGACCGCCAACAGACTCCAACCATATTCTTTCAGCATCCTCGTCCGAAGGTTGGGTTGGCTCACCCGATTCACCAGCTGGATGACTACGGATGAATTCCTCCACGTTACTTTTGTAGCGACCCTATATTATTTTAAATTAAATCAGTATTTCAAAATTTTTATAAAAGTAAATTATAATACGTAAAGAAAATTGAAATCTTACATATGCAGTCGAGGTCCGGTCCTCGACCCACCTATCTTGATCCCCCTCTTTCTTCTTCTTCACAATATGTGTCTCCTTGAATAGCTCATCATGACTCATTGGATGCTCATACTTCTTTTCCTGAAAACAAATTAATTTAGTTAATAAACAGAATAGATATACTTAGAAAAGTAAAATAATTTAAGCAATTACGTACCAATCTTCTTTTTATTGTCCCTAGGCTGATCGCACCTCCAGTGTGCAAGGAGCCTCCCTTCTCGAATGCGCGAGCTTTCTTTCCTTTTTTCGCTCCTCTCTAAGAACTCAGCGGTAAGCCATTGCCTTTGCAAATCATTCCACAAATTCTTAAGTAACCAGCCAGGCCTCTTGTTCTTCTTTCTAGCATCCGAGAAAGCATCCGCCAATCTCTTGCGAGCTTTATGATGAAAATTTGTAGCCACTTCCGCGCTATAGCGGCCTTCCCATACACACTTGCTCTGTATTTCAAAAGTTAAATATTAGATGGAAACATCATAAATATAAATTATTAAACTGTTTAAAAGAACATTTATACCTTAAATTGATTGAAAATTTGCTCCTTCAGTGAGAATGGGCAATCAGTCCAAGTCGCATAAGGGCCATCATAAAGCTTTCTGATGGCATTGGTGATTATCCTCGTAGTCTTATTACCCAGCCTGAACCTGCAATTTAATAATAAAAACACATTAATATCTTAGTAAAAATGTTACAAATCAATAGACGCAAAAATAATGAATAACACTTACCCATCACCCTCAGGGACTATGATGATCCTGCCATATCGATCATAATGCACTACCTCGTCATCACCATCCGAAGCATGTGTATCAGAGGCTTGTGAAGACGGTGTAGGCGGGTCAGAGCTAATGCCTCGCAGGCGAAGGCCTGCAATAGATGGAGTCGATGATGAAGATGGTTGCGATCCCTGTGACTGTGACATAGCTGGATGCGACCCAAGTGGATGTGATACCGATGGTTGTGACCCGAGTGGCTGTGACCCAAGTGGCTGTGACCCGAGTGACTGTGACATGGATGGATGTGATCCATGTGGCTGTGATATGTAGGGATGTGATCTATGTGGATGTGATGCAGATGGTTGTGAGGCAGCTGGACTGTATGTCGGACGTATAGTCCTATGGCCCTATGATGGAAGACTGGGTGTCTGAATGAAGGTGTACGGCTCGTGATGCTGTGGCAGCTCAGTATAGCCGTGTGGTGGAGGATAAGACATAGGCATCTCTGAAAAGGGTGGACAAGAGGAAGTATTATTTTCTACCCTCCTCTTTCCCTTCCTACCCTTTTCTCGACCCCGAGAACTAGTAGGGTCATTGTTACCTTGACCCTTTCCTGCCATCTGCATAATATAATACACATTTAGATTGAAACATATAAGAAACTAGCTATAAAATGAGAGTACTTTAAAAAACCAACTTTTTAATCCTCATCGACGTATTGTTCCTCGTCCGAGAATTCTTCGTCCTCACTTGTTTGAGCTTCATCAGTTGATTCTTCATCCTCATTTTCTATAATTGTTACTTCATTTATATCAACTTCTTCCAATATGCGTTCAGGATGTTCCAAATCATTTTCTAACTGATCGTCCACTATTTGGTGAACATTGGAGATATCGTTTTGATATGCAACATCTAACACATTCTCAACTTCCACCCTACCTACAGGCTTAGTTTTTATTACAACCCACCAATCGGACTTATTCCGCCGCAATGGATAAGGAGCATAATACACTTGCCTAACGTTATATGCAATTATGAAAGGATCATAGTGATCATACTCCCTCGTATGATTAACCTCAATTATGTTGTATTGGTTGTGTACTCTTTTACCTCTTGTTGGATTTGGGTCAAACCACTTGCATCTAAAGAGTATCAATTTCTTATATGGCCAACCTATATATTCTAGTTGTAATATTTCTTTGACCACACCATAATAATCAATATCTCCAACTTGGTTGCCATCACCACCTTGAACCCACACCCCGCTGTTGTTGCTATTTTTATTTTTAGAGCAATCCTCTGTATGAAACTTATAACCATTCACTACGTACTTAGACATTGTTGTGACCTGAAGCCCAGGTCCCCAAGATATATCTTTCAAAAATTGATTTACACCATTATTTGGATTATTTACCTACATAGAGTTTAAAAAATTCATAAGTTAGCACAACTTATGAATCAATTTTTATACATTCACTATATATATATATATATATATATATATATATATATATATATATATATACACTTACAAACTGTTTGAACCACGTATCAAATCTCGTATATACAGCATCATAGCCAAATTGACCCACGAAGTGACTGTGACATATCAAATATTTTTAGTAGTTGCATCAATATGTAGTCACAGTAAATTTTATATTTTTATAACTAATAAATCAATACTTAATTGAGAAATGGTACAACTTCGGGATAATTTAGCAACACATGAAGTGTAGCTGACTTGTACTCCATATCACTCAAACTTCTCTTTCTAACATCCTTAGAACATCGGCCCGGTTGATTGAATATGGACATTGGTGGATATAATGGATCATTCACACATTCGACCGTGTGCCTATTGGGCCTATTCCTAGAACATGGCATGTTACTCTCAAAATAATAAGAACAAAAAAGTGCAGTTTCCTTTGCAAGATAGGCTTCGCATATAGATCCTTCAATCTTATTCCTCTGCTTAACAAATTGTTTGCATTTGCCAATTGTCCTACATAATCTCATGTTAGCCAAGAACATTCAAATAAAATAGAATATTACATCAAACTTATAATATTACCTCTCAAAGGGATACATCCATCTGCATTGAACAGGCCCTCCAAGTCGTGCCTCGTGTACAAGGTGTATTGGAAGGTGTTCCATCACATCAAAGAAACCACATGGGAATATTTTTTCCATCTTACTAGAAATTACACGGATGTTCTGGTCCATCCGAAGTAGGTTTTCTTCCCTTAATGTGGTAGAACACAAGTCTTTGAAAAACAAACTAATCTCTGTGATGGGTTTCCAGATTCTTTCAGGCAAACCACAAAATGCAATAGGCACTAAGGTCTCCATGAAAACATGGCAGTCATGACTTTTCAAATGGCTCAACTTCCCTACCTCCATATCTACTTTTTTCCAAGATTCGACGCATAACCCTCAGGCATCTTCAATTTCGTAACCCAATCACAAATTTGTCGTCTTTCCTCCAAAGTGAATGTGTAACTTGCTTTGGGCTTAAACACCTTACCATTATTTGCTGTCTGCAAGTATAATTCAGGCCGTCTGCAATATTCTTGTAAGTCCATTCTAGCCTTCGGGTTATCTTTTGTCTTACCTTTAACATCCATCACTGTGTTGAACAAATTATCAAAATAATTCTTCTCAATATGCATGATATCAAGGTTGCATCGGAGAAGATTATCCTTCCAATAAGGCAACTCCCAAAATATATTCTGTTTCGTCCAATTATGATTAACACCATATCCGGGGAATCTATAAGGTGGAGCCTTAGTAACTTTACTGAAGTTCTGGACCCTCTCCCAAATTTCCTCACCTGAAAGTATCGGAGGTGGAGAATCATATTCCACTTTATTCTTTTTGAATGCATTTTTCATCCTTCTAAACTCGTGCTCATCAGGCAAGAGTTGACGGTGACAATCAAACCATGATTGCTTTCGGCCATGTTTCAAAGTGAACGCTTTACTATTTTCCATGCAGTAAGGACAAGCTAGCTTCCCAGCAGTCATCCACCCAGACAACATTCCATATGCAGGAAAATCATTAATAGTCCATATTAAATTAGCACGCAAATTAAAATTCTGCTTGGTTGATATGTCATATGTTTCAACACCATCATACCACAATTGTTTTAGCTCATCAATCAAAGGTTGCAAATATACATCAATCAAACTTTTCGGATTACGTGGACCGGGGATAATACAATTTAAGAATATATATAGACTAGTCATACACAACTCAGGTGGTAGATTATAAGGTGTAAGAAAGACAGGCCAACATGAATATGGTGTCGCAGATATAGAAAAAGGCGTGAAGCCATCCGCACACAGACCTAACCGAATGTTCCTTGGTTCACTAGCAAAATCTGGATATGTCCTATCAAAGTGCTTCCAAGCTTCTCCATCTGAAGGATGACACATAACACCAGGTGGTCTTCTATTTTCAAAGTGCCATCTCATATGAGGAGCAGAACTCATCGACGCATATAACCTCTTTAACCTAGGTATAAGAGGTAAATAATGCATCGCCTTGACAGCGACCATATTCCCGCTGGAAAGCCTCTTGAAACGAGGCTTTTTGCAAAATTTACAACTGTCTAAAGTTGCATCATCTTTATAATATAACATGCAACCATCTTCACAACAATCAATTCTCATTGACGAAAGTCCTAACTTAGAAACCAATCTCTTCGCCTTATAGAAATCACCAGGTAAGTTGATATTAGGGTCAACTAGTTCACTCATAAGGTCAATGAAAGAGTCCATGGCTGCTTGAGAAATATTCCAATTAGATTTGATACTTAGTAATCTAACTGCAACAGACAGCTCAGAGTGCGGACTTCCTTCACGTAGTGGACGACTAGCTTCCTCTAACTGTTCATAAAAACGTTTTGCGTCATCATTAGGAGTTTGTTCAACATTTTCATTGGGCTCACCCCCAAAAGCATCTGCCACCATATCCTGAATTCTAGAATCAAGATTTGTATTCTCCACCGACCTACTACTTTCACCAACAACCATGTTATGAAATATCCCACGGCTACCATCGATCTCTCCATGATTAGTCCACACAAAGTAATTCTCTATAAACCCCTTCCTATAAAGATGAAGCTTAACTTCCTCTGATTTTTTAAACTTCATACAATCGCACCTGACACAAGGGCACCTAATTACTCCTTCACTTTGGTATGGTGGAAGTGACATTGCATGTCTAATAAAATCATCAACCCCTTCTATAAAATCCTCCCGCAATCCCCGCCGATTAGGATAATTTTTATTGTACATCCAAGTACGATGTTCCATCTATACAAATAAAACAAGAACAAATTAATTTATTCTACAATTATAAATTAATTATATCTTTTTTAGTTAATTCAAGATAATTATTTTTTCCTAATTACACCAATTTATATCCTAAAATTTCAATTCATATCCAAAAGGTCTAATTCATATCTTAAAAGTTCAATTCATATCCTAAAAGTTCAATTCACAAGAACAAATCCTAAAAACTAAAATTTCAATTCATATTCTACGAGTTTAAACATAAACTAACTAAACTAAAGAAATTCAACCCATACCCTAAAAGTTCGATTCACAAGAACAAATTAATTTATTCTACAATTATAAATTAATTATATCTTTTTTAGTTAATTCAAGATAATTATTTTTTCCTAATTACACCAATTTATATCTTAAAAGTTCAATTCATATCCAAAAGGTCCAATTCATATCTTAAAAGTTCAATTCATATCCTAAAAGTTCAATTCACAAGAACAAATCCTAAAAACTAAAATTTCAATTCATATCCTACGAGTTTAAACATAAACTAACTAAACTAAAGAAATTCAACCCATACCCTAAACTAAACTAATTCATAACTAATTGACTAATTAACAAAACTAATTAGTTAATAAAACTAATTAACAAAACTAATTAAAATAAGAGCTAAACCCTAATCCTCAATAAAATACAATGTTCAAATAATTGAAACACTAATCAATTGAAACTAATTCATAACTAATTAACAAAACTTAGAAATAATAAATAAATGGGTTGTAATTCAAACCTAGAATTTTTAGGAGATGGAGAAGGAGAGGGGCGGCAGTGGCAGTGGCAGCGGCGACGGCGCGGCGACGGCTGGACGGCGAGGACGAGAGCTGGACGGCGAGGGCGAGGGCTGGGAGAAGGAGAGGGGAAGGTTTTGAGTGAAGAGAGGGGAAAATTTCAGAGAAATGGGGGTTTCTCCCGTTTTTCAATTCTCTAATTTCAGAATTACCGACCAAAGTTGGTCGGTAATTTTGGTCGGTACATTAAGTGTTGACCGTTTCACCAAAAACCGACCAACTTTGGTAGGTTTTTTTTTTTAAAAAAAATTAATTTTTTTTCTTAAAATATTATAAACTATAAAAAAAAATATTATAAACTACAAGCATTTATTTTATTTAACTATGCAATTATTATAAATAATTATAAACTATAAGCATAATCTTTATAAATAACTATATTAACTATTTAATTTTAATAAATTATAATAGCATCTATCTAAGTAAATTTTCTAAGTTATAATTAAGTATGTGAGTAATTTCTCTCACACACACATACACTATATTGTAATCGATGCTAATAACTTCTTTTTTCATTCGTTCATCACTAATAATGCATGACATATATTAATCGATATATAGGTCGAGACATTTTGATGAATCATCGATTAATATTCATCGATACATCTAAGTAAGTTATAAGTCGACGAATCAATTTATAAATAGATATATTTGATGATAAAGTATATATACTAATTAGTATCTTCCCAAGTCTATCCCTAAAAGAACCCGACCCTGTGGTCCTAGCGCTTCGTGTTCTTATATATATATATATATATATATATATATATATATATATATACACACACACAAACACACTTCACTGTAATACTTTAACTATATATATAGCTTGTTATAGTATATGTTAGTGTGTATATATATAGCTTGTTAAAGTTTGACCATGTTTGACCTATTAATTTAACTCGTTTACTTAATACTAATATCTTCTTTCGTTTATTTAATTTGTGATCCATATATATATATATTTAACTCGTTTACTTAATACTAATATATATATATATATATATGTCAAAGATGTTTAGTATTAATTCTTTTATTTTTCATTCATTCATCACTAATAATGCATGGCATAGCTAGATTAATCGATATAAGTCGAGACGTTTTGTTTTTACTATTAGTCGATATAGGTCAAACGTTTTATTTTTAATATTCATCGATGCATCTAAGTAAGTTATAAGTCGATGAATCAATTTACAAATAGCATGTTATATATAGTATATGTTAGTGTATTCATTATTTGTATTACAAAAGTGTTAACGAATTACATTTATATTATTTAGATAGTAAATATAAAAGTAATTCGAAAGTTTGATCAATGTTGACGTAATAACCGACCAACTTTGGTCGGTTATTTTGCAGAAAATAACAATTACCGACCAAAGTTGGTCGGTAAATGCTTCCCCTACATTAACCGACCAACGTTGGTCGGTAATTTTAAATATAAATTCTTAAATATTATAAAACATTTTAAATAATAAAATAATTATTAAAATTTAAAAAATTGGATCCAGATTACCGACCAACGTTGGTCGGTAATCCAAAATTTTCTTGTCTGACCAGCTAGGTCAATTCGTTGACCAATTTACCGACCAACGTTGGTCAGTATTTAGTTTTAAAAAAATGTAAATTTTTTTTTCCCCAATTTCCGTCCAACCTGGACGGGTTTTGGTCGCTTTTTTTGACCGACCAATGTTGGTCGGAAATAGTTGGTCGATTTTTAGCAGATTTTTAGTAGTGTATGGAGATACAGAATTTTCTAGGCTTGGCTGGGTATTATTGCCGTTTCGTGGAGGGTTTTTCATTCATCGCAACTCTTTTGAATAGATTGACCCATAAGGGTACCCCATTCAGGTGGCTTGACAAGTGTGAGGAGAGTTTTCAGAAGCTCAAGACTGCCTTGACTACAGCTTCAGTTGTGGTTTTGCCTTCAACATCGAGTTTCTATATATTTTATTATGATGCTTCGCGATTTGGCATTGGGTGTGTGTTGATGCAGGAGGATAGAGTGATTTCTTATGCTTCACGTCAGTTGAAGCCCTATGAGAAGAACTACTCAGTAAATGATTTTGAGTTGGCATCACGCGCTGAAGATTTGGAGACACTATCTCTACGGTGTGTCTTGTGAGGTATTCACGGATCACTAGAGTCTACAACACTCGTTTAAGCTAAAGGATTTGAACTTAAGGCAGCAGAGGTGGTTATAGCTACTAAAGGACTATGATATCACCATTCTTTATCATCCCGGGAGGTGGTTTGAGTAGGAACGGTCAGAGCATGGGTAGTGTTGCTTTTATTCCAGTTGGGGAGAGACTGTTAGCTTTGGATGTTCAGGCTTTGTCCAATAGGTTTGTGATATTGGATAATTTAGAGCCTAGCCGAGTTCTTTCTTGCCATACTAGGCACGATATCTCGTCCATTATGGTCTCGCTCATAGGCGCTCAGCCATAGTAGGCTCAGTATATAACTTACCATCTAATCAGAGGTTTCCAAATAGGGGCCTATCCACTGATTATAGCTCGGTGGTGGTGACAATATTGTAATATTATATATATATATATATAGACCCTTTGTTGTCTTGACTGAAAGAAGATAATACTTAACTGAATATAAAGTCCCGATAATGGAGAATATTATAACTTATGAGACTAGGTTAATGTACATAAATTCAAGAATGCAAACTTCTCTTTATGTCTCGTTCAAACGCATGTTGTTACGGGATCATGCCAAAATGAAGGAAAGGTTTATCCTTAACATACTTTAACCCATTGATTCCTTATTACCTTCCAAGCAACTCTTTAAACAACTCAACTCAGTCTACCATAGCATAAGGATTTTCAAAATCAGTGCTAATTAAAGGTTAAGTCCGTAGCTTAAGCTAGTAGCTCATTTAGGTAAGTTCGACCAAAATATCCCCTGTAACAATGGTCTCCTCCAATACCATATACCAACAATAATAACCAGAGCAATCCAAAAACATATAAGTATCAATAACAAGACACCATATAACAACAACAAGTTACAACTACTTCATGACGAACGGCAAGCTCGGATTGGAATTTGTATACCCTTTATCACCCCTTATAGACTTCTTACTTTAACTTAACAGTATCCTTAACATGATAGTGAAGTCATCATCAATGATTCCATCCTTATACCATATATTTATAACAAATAAAATAGTCCACAACTCCAACTATCCACAATTAGCAACTTTATTCACTAGTTCATGTCTAATCTATCCATTTAACTTAATCAATATCAAGATAACCTTAAGCACATGCTAGAACACAATATATTACCTCCTACAGTAGCTTCAAGTCGAAATCCAAGCTACACTTAGCTTACAACAACCCTCAATGGTAATACAACACCATAGAATTGCTAAATTTCACTTAAGCTAATCTTCACCTCCAATCTCAAGTTTCATATGTTTCTTTTATCAATTCACTTGATAAGCATATAGACATGCATAACAACAGAAACCATATCAAAATCAAGTTATTTTCCACAATGTCCATCCATAACAATATATATATATATATATATAGCCTTAAAACAATACAACAAAAGATAACATCATCTCTTCCCCTTTCAAGTGCTATCTTGTAATCTTTCACTCCAACATCACAATCAACATGTAATTAACCTTAAACACAACCAAAAAGATGTCAAACATACCTTTGTAATTATATACAATTCTAAAACTAAGCTTGACTTATCTCACCATCATCCTTATTCACATCACAACAACATAAAGGGGTTATTCTTCACCTTTGGCTAACTTTGATGTTGGGTTATGGTGTAGTTTTTTTTGGAATTTGTTTGGATCCATAGGGGAACTGTTTGGGAAGGTTTATATAGTATGAGTATGAAATGAGGTCGAAAATGATAAAATCTCCTCCTAAAAGCGAGATAAAAATAGGTGAATGTTGGCCAATGACCAAGTGGGTTCCATTGGGTCTACTTGCGCAGTCTCCGAAAATGCGAATATCTCTCTAATATGATGTCGTATCGATAATATGATGGAACCTAGACTCATAAATATTCAATTTTATGGGTGGATAACTCCATAACTCCAAATATATTGGGAGAAAAGCTTAGTGACATTAGACCTAAATTTCAGTAAAACTTATCAACGTAACTTGTGACGACTTTCATCGACTTTTGTTCCACAACTCGCTTGACTTCAAAATTTAACACACAAATATCGTAAGAATAAATTAACTCATAATATAGCCTTCATATCATGTTAAGCACCCCAGTGTCATCCCAAAAGTACGGATTATAACATCCCAACTTGTCGACTTTCGACGAAACTTACTTTCTTCAATTTGTTTAGCTTCTAAAACTCCCAACCCTCATGGTACTTTTTTTTTCATGATATTAAATAGTTTTAACCTCCAAGGAAGCATGATTGACTTGATTTATATACTTTCAAAAATAATCTTATTTCCGAGCTTACATCAGTTGACCGACTACGTACTTTTATGTATGAAAATATGTGGTGTAACAGTTTGAGCCTGGGAGGCTAGGTTTTTGGGAATTGATTTGGTTCGAGATGATTTAGAGAAGGTGAAGTTGATTCAAAAGAAAGCTTCGTACAACAGAATCCAGGTAGAAGAGTTATGTTGATTGGAGGGCTCGTGATGTGGCTTTCATAGTGGGTGAGAGGGTTCTGCTCAGAGTTTCATCCATGAAGGGTGTGATGGGGTTCGGGAAGAAGGAAAAGTTGATCCCTAGGTATATTGGTCCTTTTAAGATTCTTGAGAGAGTGGGTGAGGTGGCCTACAAACTTGCTTTACCACCCAGCTTATCGGGAGCTCACTAGGTGTTTCATGTTTCCATGCTTCGAGAGTATTTTGGTGATCCGTATCATGTGTTAGATTTCAGTTCAGTTCAATTGGACAAAGATTTAACTTATGTTGTGGAGTCTATGTCTATATTAGACAGACAGGTCCAGAAGTTGAGGTCAAATAACATTGCTTCGGTGAAGGTTTAGTAGAGAGGTCAATTGGTCGAGAAGGCAACTTGGGAGACTGTATGTGTAGACATTATCCTTATCTTTACAATACTTCAGGTATGTCTCTATACTCGTTCGAGGATGAGTGTTTTGTTTAAGGGAGGGAGAATATAAGGACCCGACTGGTCATTTTGTGTATTTGAGTCTCGTTTCCCCTTTTGAAGCTTCCCCTGTATGTATTTGTGATTTTATGACTTGCGAGAATGGTTGGTTTCATTTCGGAGAGGTTTTGGAATGATTCGAATTCTTTGGTTCTAGGTTTAGAAGCTTAAATTGAAAATATTGACGGATGTTTGACTATTGTGAAAACAATCCCAGAACAGTATTTTGATGGTTCCAATAGGTTCATATGGTTATTTTGCAATTATGTGTATGCTTGAAATAGAATTCGGGAGTTCCTAGGTTGATTTGGCTTGTTTTATCGAAAAATGGCAATTTGAAGGTTTAAAAATATTCTAAGTTTGACTGTAGGTTGACTTTATAGCTATCGGGTTCATATTGTGGTTTCGGGACTTAGAGGAGGTCCGTTTTGTCATTTGGAACTTGTCTGCAAATTTTGGTATCATTCCGAATTAGTTTAATAGGAATCGGACGCATGGTTGTATTTTTAGCGATTCTTGAGTTCATTATAATTTTCTACGTGTTTTGGTGTCTGATTCATGGTTCAGAATGTTATTTTGGTGTTTTGATGATGCAAATGAATTCGTATGATATTTTTAGACTTGTGTGGATGTTTGGTATGGAGGCCCAGGTGCTCGGGTGAGTTTCGGGTTTCAGATTGAATTGGTCATGTCCCGTAGTTGCTGGTGTTGGGAAGATGTTGCAGGTCTCATAAATGCGAGACACTGTTCGCATAAGCAAACCTCAAATTTGCACGGTGGCGATCGCATATGCGAAGTGTGCTGGGGACAACCCGTGAGTTCAATAGGCATCGGTTTTCCAATGCAATTGTCGCATTTTCGGGGTTCGCATTTTCGGGGTTCGCATTTGCGAACCCCGGGTCACATTTGCGACATCCGCAGCTGAACATAAGGTTGGGATTTTGGTACTTAGCTTCATGTATAACATTTTTAAGCCCTATACTTAGTGGGGGCGATTTTGAGGGGAGATTTTCATACATATTGGGTAAGTGATTTTGATCCAATTTTTATTACATAACATGATTGTTTGTGAGATTTAAACATCTAAATCATAATAATTGAAGAGAATTTTTGGAAAATTTTGACTATGTTTTGAAAAATAAAAATTTGAGATTTGAGAGTCGCATTGGACTTAGATTTGAAAACAAAACAAATATATGGACGCGTGGGGTTGTGGGTAGTCGAGATCTACCCTTGGACTCGGGTTTTGACCGGGTGGGCTTGGAATTGACTTTTGGTTAATAAAGATCTTAACTTCATTTATCGAAATTGGTTTCTCTTTCATTATTTGATATTATTATGTCATTTTTTGGTTAGACTTAGTCGTGCAGAGGTGCGTTTTAAAGGAAAAGCTAATTTTGAGTGTTGATTTGGCCTAATTGAGGTAAGTATCTTGCTTAATGTTGTGTGGGGGAACTTCCCCGCATGATTTGGTCTAATTGCACTATTTGAATTATGTGAAAGACATGTACATGAGGTGACGAGTGTGTACATAGGCTTATATGTAGTAATTGACTGGTTTAGACTCTTAGGCTATTATTATGCCTTGAAATGAAGCCGTTGTTATGCGGCCCGCAGAGTGATTATGTGGTTGCATAATGGACCGCATAAATGCGGTTTTCCGCCAAAAAATTATCTTTACTTTCCGATGCATTGTTCAACCCAAAAAGTCTGAACCGGGGCTCGCAAGCTCGCCGCGAAGACTTTATACCATCCTCAAACATGTAAGCCTACTCCGGCACCACGAAACCTTGAATTCACTTGCGAAATTTACGAGACTTTACACTAAAATACTTCAAAAGTTTTTGGGGTGTTACATTATCCCCCGCTTAGGATCATTCGTCCTCGAATGAGGGTCAAAATCCGTCATTAGCATTCAATGTGGTTCAACTATTGGTTCACACACACCAGTAGTTTTAAAATTTGGCTAACTCCCTAAATTTCCAAAATTTTGCCAAAGTCTCCCATGTAACTGGGTCTATCCACGTGCCATAGTAACACCAAAACAATTCCTAACAATGCATCCACAACTTGACAAAACATCATCATGTATAACAACATCACTAATCTTATCATTACAGGCATTGTACTATCAAGAGTGGTATGTGGACATGAGCTGCACATATTTAAATCATAACACACAGAAGTACCTTTCAAATCGCAATCATTTAACTATACACTCAAGTGGGAACATTTTATTTCCTTAACACTTTTGCCCCTCTATGTGGTCTCCTCGACTTACAGACTTCGCCATAACACATTAACGGAGAATTTCTCAACTCCCGGACTTTTCTAACAAGGATAGCAAATAGTTGCTCCTCACAATCCCATTATCCCTTATCTTCACCTTATTAGACATAGACACATAAAACACCGGGTACACAGAGAACAATAATAGGAAAACATCATACTCATAGTTTAGCCTATTTCCTTTCAAAATTTCATAAGGCCTAATGTGACTTTACATACTTTACCCTTATTGACAATTCACATAGCATCCTCATGCAGAAAATATTGAGAATAACCCATTCACTTTCTTCAACTCTAAATCTCCACGCCGAACACCCAAACTAAACCTTTGGCAACCTCCAACAATTTCTCTAAGATGTGGTAGCTTGACTATGACCATAAGATTTCCTATCCCATATATTTGATCACGGGATGATGCTTCTTGTTTGACATGCCTGAACCTACAATACTCGATAGATTTGCTACAAACAGGAACAACGAGGTTCGAGATTTAGCTGGAAATATTCAAAAATCCATCAACGTGCTGAGCACGACATTTCAGGAGGTTATATCCTAAGAGACATGAAGGTCACTACTAATAGCGATGACATAGTGATTCGTTGTGGTGACATCATCGGTTCAACAAACGAGTCATAGAGTTGCCTAGTAGGCATTGATAACGTAGAAAAAATGTTCATGATTATGAGATTTACAAGAAATGAGTCATGAAGAGGGCATCAACAATTGTTTCATTCCATTCATGCCTTATTTGGCAATAGTAATCCTCAAAGAGAGATAACACTTATGTGACACCAATCTCCTCTTGGTATGTAGGGAAAAATCAGTTTAACTCGAAATGAGATTATTCTAGCACCCTGAATATGATAAGGGTTTCAAGATACACAAAGTTGCATTACACTCTTAACAGTAACTAGCACAAGGAATCTATGCCACAAGCTTACGATGATGAAAAGAAGTTGAACACTTGTGAGATAATTATCATTCCCACAGCTTAACCTTTGCCAATATTTGATCCTATGTGAGAGGACTAGAGATACGACGAATTTGTCTTTCAATTCAATATGCTCATCATAAGGCTGCTTAACTTTCAATCTCACACAAGTGGAATCATGTAGCTAGGACATCTTAATGTGGGGATAAAATCATGTATTAGTTAGAGAGAATGAACACTTTGTCATGAGCTAGACATGTTTTTGCCATAACAACTCTCAAGTTGCCATATCAGGCCAATTCACGGGCAACCACAATACTGGGAACAAGGTGAGTTACTCACTAAGGCATGATCTAGGTGGACATGAAAGTCATACTGAGATGGGTAAACAACAAGACCTCCCTGTGATGAATTTTTGATAAATAAGTTGCTCAGAAACTTTATGCGGATAAGTGGCCCCTTTCAATTGGCATCTACGCACATTATATGTGCTAAGATATACTCTCATGTTACTAGACAATGAAAAGGATTCATGATACTATTCATAAATGAGTAGAATAATTGTTCCAACCATAGAAGTCACATATACCGGAGAGGAAAATAGTGACTCAAGAAGGATCTCAACACAAGGCTGCTTTCCATTGGATATGATACCGCATAGGTAAATATTATGGTGATGCATGTATAGGCACAAATGAGCAGATGTTATCCATTTGAATCAAAAGGTTCTATACGAAATTCATCAGGTATTGTCCCTTGTTGAGAATTTAGGGAAGCAGTGGGAAGTATTAACCTAGGGTTATAATGCAATTCAAGGAACCCATTATAGAACTCATTTTCTCAAGAGGTTGTAAATATAAGGAATTGTGATAAAGAGGCTTCACGAATACTGTGTCTCGTTATAAGAGTAGATACAGAGAACGACTCATAAAGTTGTTTCGGTTCTATCCCAACTTCCATAGTAACATAAGAAGTGACATATGACAAAGGGGAACCGGGATCAATAAGAGCATACACATCATGAGATCGGACAGTCAATATACCTGTAACCACATCTGGAGAAGCCTCAAACTTTTGACGTCTCCTCATAGCATAAAACCTGTTGGGACCTCCCGAGCTCTGAATACCACCCCTAGTTGTTCCACGCCATGCAGGCGTTATAGTGCCTCTAGCTGGGGGAGGCGTTGTGGATATAGTAGCTACAGAACTGGCTGGTTGTGCCATACCCTTGCCCATGCTCTGGCGAGACAAATAACAATCTCTTTGAAAGTGGCTCGTCATACCACACTTGTAGCATACCTTTGTACCATAGTGACACACTCCTGGATGGCATCTCCCACACTTCACACAACGGGGATGAGGTCCGTTGAACTAACTCGTCTCACTGACCTGATATTTACCCTTTTTTCATACATCATAAGCATACCCCTTTATCCTTTCTCCAAGCTTCCAATGCGGGATTAACACTTCCAGCACCGGATTGTTTTGGGCCTTTGGAATTGCCCAAAGATACCACCTTTAACGCGCTGTTGAGCATACTCACAACATGACGCCAAATATTCCTTCCCGCATGACGGACATAACTGGATGGGTGTACCCAACCTAGGGGTTATTAGCACACAATTTGGTTCATTAGCACCAACAACCCTCTTTCGTTTCTTAGATTCTCTCATCACACGATCCGGTGGTGCGGTGACAGTGGTAGGAATAAGGACACTTCCCTTAGCAACAAGTTCTTCCAACCCCTCCACGGCTCGACGCATTCTCCTTACGAACTCTTGTGTAATCTCCCCTAGATTCAATTGAGCGCAAAAATCCTTCCTCGTTGTTTTGAACTCGTGGATTACTCATCTGAAAAAAATCATGAGACATAACGAGGAAATTAGCTTCCTATCTTGAGCTCTATCGCACGATTTAGAGTATCAAAGAAGCGTGAAATTCCTAAATGTCCAAGTAGCCTCCTCATTATAGATGTGGTCGACAACACACCGATAAGAAGGACTCTACTAGACACGGCTCTGAGATATCCTAGGACACTTTTAAACCTTAGTCTCTGATACCAAGTTTGTCACCCCCCAAACTCAGGGAGCACGACCGACGCTCAACCGAGAGAACCCGGCCGAGCAAGCCTATTAGACTTCCTTCTACCCAAACTCATCCATGAATAAAGAGGAGATGTATTCCATTAATCAATCACTGAAAAGATTTTATTAACAACTTCATTTTCATTCCCATTAGCAGCTTCATTCATAATTTCCAAAACATTACGAGTTTATAGAATTAATGAAAAACATAATTTCCAAGTACCAACATTTCTAGTTCAATTCCCAACATCAACCATAACCCACAACCTGTCTACGGAGCCTCTAAGTACAATAGAAGAGTAATATGGAAATGCCGGCAACAAGGCCCCGGCTATACCTCAAAACACAGTACATGAGAAACAAAATATACATGACCCCGAAATGAAGTGGGGCTCACTAAATCAGCTAAAAAGAGTGTACTACTATCATTGATCAATGCCGCCTGCTGAAGAACCACCTGCATCCATTAAAGATGCAGCGCCCCCGGCAAAAGGGACGTTAGTACTGTCGAATAACACTAGTATGTATAGCTAAAAATCCTCTTTCAAAATAGAATGCCCATATAAGAAAAGGCAACACATAGAAACAGCAAGTCACAATCAACAATATCCAAACATCCAGTTAAAACATAATAATTTTCAAAATACGAACTTCATATATAATTTTGGTTGGGAGATCATTAGCACCGATATACCACCGTCTTTGTTAGCACGGAGTCCGATCACGGCCGATCGGCTAGGCCATCTCCCTATGAACAATGTGGTTTGACATGTGATGCGAAAGAAAGTTATTACCAAGAGTAGTACCACCATATACGCAATATGGCGTCTGATCTCCACCCGATCAGCTAGGCCGCCTTCCCACATATGCCGTGCGGGTTGACTTTTCCAATCCACAAAGGTTCCAGTTGTATCCCAATTAAGGGGAATAATATCACAATCCACCCCTACACCGGCACTTGTAGTTTCAGGTGTGGGCCTCATGACCCACCCTTCCTCGGTATTGCTAATGATGCTCCCAAAAAAAAATTTGATTTGATTTGCAAACAGAAATATCATAAATACAATTGTACTCACCTCAACATCTTTTACATTGTATAAATTCTCATTAGTATTTCCAGTCATTCACAACGATAATATTTCCTTGGCTCATTAGGCCATTCACAAGATTCTTTATTCCTGGCACGATGGCCGTATTTCATATTCCACACTTTCACCTCTTTCAATTTCAAATATCACCATCAAATATCAACATGTAGAATATTTTAGAAATCATATACTTCAAATCCATTTGAAATGGAAACTTCAAACATGAATGGTTTCTTCCCAAAGAATGAGGCATACCAACCAACAATGTAAACACACATGAAAATCATAAACAATCAATACACCATTTATTCTTACAATGCTCTTCCCTAGCAACGATAATGTACCAGTTCAACACATGAGTATATAGAACTCGAATCACACTGGATATATTTATAAAGCAAAGCATTAGTTAAAGCAGCCACTAATGGGCATGAATTTAGTACAAAAGCTTTTAGACAATTCTATCTTCGAAGTCATTTTTAAACAATTGAGTTGAGGCTCATTTCACATTCTTTATCGCATCTTCTTAAATCATTTGCACTACTAGACACAATTATAACTTAAGTTCTTGGCAAGTTGGCCACACTCTATATCCCCAATTTAATTTATTTCACTTCCAACCATCTTTATAGATTATCAACAATAAGACATTTCCAAATCAAGACTTTAGGTACACATATGAGCAATTAAGAGTCTTATGAATATTGAGATTTTCTCACATAATTTGGCATACTATCTTTCATTGAAACACGACTCAAAGCCATAACCTTTTAATACACAACTCATACTTTGAAACTTACGAAAACATTATGGAATTCAATTTCAAGAGAGAAAGTTTAGCTAACATACCTCAATCGAGCTTCCTTAACTCTAGAATGATCCGGAATTCTTAGCAATCCTGATCTATTTTGAGACATAACAAAATTGAACCATAATTAGGAAGATATTCATGGTCTCAGCTCATTTGAGCATCTTATCAGACACTAGGTGTGCAAATTTAACCACAAGGTTCTTCTACAAGATTTCCTTCACTCCACAACCCAATCCTTACTTATTTTAGCTCAACAATCTTCCCACAATTCTTATTGGTACATGCTTGTATAAGTAATAATCTCATACCCATGAATCATACTCTTAATCAACCATCTTCTACCCAAATTCGAAATTGAAAACTAGGGCATGGAACCTTACCTCTTAGATAAAGAACTTGTGGGGTTTCCTTGTTAATCTTCCAAGATTTGAGCAAGACTTGATGAATAATTAGCCTAGGGTTTTCCTCTTTCTCTCTCTAAAAAACTCTCCCTTCTCTCTAAAACATCAGATTTTTTACTCAAAAATGACCCAAAGCGTGTATTGAATGAAGTAGGGTCGGGTTTTAAAAACCCAAAAATGGAGCTCCGGAACAGGTTCTGCGGTCGCATAATTAAATACCAAAATGATCAAAAAGTTGTTTGTGTATGCGGTCACTATGCGGTCCGCATAACTGTTATGCGATCACATAATGCACCGCATAACAGTTATGTGGTCGCATAGCCGACCGCATAATTGCCCCCATACTGGCCCTTCTCCTGCTCACTTTTGCGGCCATTATGCGGCCCGCAGAATAATTATGCGATCGCATAATGGACCGCATAAGTGCGCTTTTTCGTCAAATTTTTTTTTTTACTTTCCGGTGCATTGTTCAACCCAAAGAGTCTGAACCGTAGCTCGCAAGCTCGCCGCGAAGACTTTATACCATCCTCAAACACGTAAGCCTACTCCGGCACCACGAAACCTTGGATTCACTTGCGAAATTTACGGGGCTTTATACTAAAATACTTTAAAATTTTCCTAGGTGTTACATGGTTATTTCTACTAAATTTCATCATGTGTTAGGCTTACCTAGTCTTAGAGACTAGGTGTTATCACGATCCTAAAGGTGGGATTTTGGGGTCGTGGCACTACCAGACTGTTAGGAAACTTCACTTTCTTGCATTCTAGTCATGCGGATATGTTATTTTTGAAGTTTGAACCTTTACTTTTCTATTCTCTCACAGATGGTGAGGACACGTTCAACCGGATTTGGCGGGCAAGGACCAGTGCCACCAGTCAGGCCAGTGAGAGGCCGAGGCTGAAGTAGAGGCCGAGATGGGGCTTGCACTACAACTAGAGTATCAGCTGAGGAGAAAGCAGTTGCTCCACTGGAGGAGCAGGTTCCGGATATGGTGGAGCCGGTGGGACAGCTCAGACACCGGCGATACATATTGCTATACCTGGTCTTTTGGAGGTTTTGGCCCATATTTTGAGTGTGTACATGATCTTAACTCAGATGCGTATAATACCACTTGCACCACCTACCTTACAGGCTGGGGGAAGAGCTCAGACTCCCGCCGCTCGTACATCGGAGCAGCTAGCTCAAGGTTATCAGACATCAAGGGCGTTACCAGTTCAGCCAGTTATTGTTGCTCAGGTCGAGGTTAGACCACCTATGATTGATGAGCAGCAGAAGACATTGGAGCGATTACAAAGGTTTCGCCCTCCCCAGTTCAGTAGAGGGGATTCAGAGGATGTTTAGGGTTTTTTGGATCAGTGTTATCGAATTCTTTGCATCGCAGTATTGTGGACACTAGTGGCAGACCAGCTGGTGCAGCATAATTTACATGACATCAGTTTTCCATTATCTTCTTAAAAATGTTTATCCCACAGACTTGCATAGAGGAGTTGCGTAAGGAATTTGAGAAGATACACCAGGAGGGTATGACTGTGACTTAGTACGAGATGAGATTCGCGGATTTGCCACATCATGTGATATGGTTGGTTCCCACTGAGAGGGAGAAGATTAGGAGGTTCATTGATAGCCTTGATTATGGTCTACATTACAGTTTGGCTCGAGAGGTCGAGATGGATGCTAGGTTTGACCAGGTGGTTGATATTGTTATGCGCTTGGACCATGTTCGTAGGCTTGAGCGAGGATGAGGGGGTAAGAGGCCCCGTGGTTTAGGTGGTTCTGGTGGTGTCTCGTTTGGAGGCTAGTCTTATCACAATAGAGTTTGTCCTTTTAGGTCAACTCAGGCAGCTTGTCAGATACCTCGTGATTCATCAGTTAGCCATAACTCATAGAGAGCTCGCCCAGTTTGGTTAATCCGTTGTCGGCACTGAGTTCTTACCATGCTCCATTTGCTCAAGGTTTAACATGTAGTTATTCGAGTTATTAGGATCATCAGCCTCGTACGAGGGGTTGTTTCGAGTGTGGAAACTTGAGCCATCTCAAGAGGGACTTCCCCACACTTTTGAATAGGGTCCTATAGTAAAGCTCGCAGCTTATGGTTCCAACACCAGTAGCTACACAACCCGCACAGCCAACTAGGGGTGGGGTTCAGTCAGTTTGAGGTCGCCATAGAGGGAGAGGTTGGTCATGTGGTGGTCAGTCTCATTTCTATGCATTTCCTGTTAGCCAGAGGCAGTTTCTTCCAACGACATGATCACATGTATTGTTTCATTATGCCGTAGGGATGTTTCACTGTTATTTGACCCTGGATCCACTTACTCTTATGTGTTATCATATTTTGCTTGTTATTTTGATATGCCTCGTGATTCTTTAGATATGCTTGTTCAGGAATCTATGCCAATGGGTGATTCTATTATATTGGATGTTGTATATCGGTCATGCATGGTTACCATTGGGGGTTATGACACTAGGGTTGATCTTTTATTGCTTATTATTGTTGATTTTGAGGTGATTTTGGCTATGGATTGACTACCTCTATACTATGTTATTCTTGATTGTCATACCAAGACCGTTATGTTGGTGATTCCAAGGTTGCCTAGGATGGAGTGGAGAGTTTCTCTTGATCACACTCCCAGTAGAGTGATTTCATATTTGAAAGCTCAACGGATGGTTGAGAAGGTGTGTTTGCCATATTTGGATTTTGTGAGGGATGTTAGTGATGATATTCCTATTGTTGAGTCAATTCCAATAGTAAAGGAGTTCCTAGATGTGTTTTCTGTAGACCTGTCGAGCATGCCACCCGACAGGGATATTGATTTTGGTATTGATTTGGTGTTGGGCACTAAGCCCATCTCTATTCCACCATATCGCATGGCACCAGTAAAGTTGAAGGAGTTGAAGGAACAATTACCGGAGTTGCTTGATAAGGGTTTCATTAGGCCCAGTGTGTCATTTAGAGTGCACTGGTACTATTTGTGAAGAAGAAAGATGGTTCTATGAGGATGTGCATTGATTACAGGTAGTTGAACAAGGTTACTACCAAGAACAAGTACCCACTACCACATATCGATGATTTATTTGATCACTTTCAGGGTAATGGGGTATTCTCGGAGAATTACTTGAGATCAGGGTATCATCAGTTAAAGATCAGTGCTTTAGACAATCCTAAGACGCCTTTCAGGACCCGTTATGGCCACTATGAGTTCTTGGTGATGTCTTTTAGGTTGATCAATGCCCCAACAACTTTTATGCACATGATGAACAATGTATTTCGGTCGTATCTGGATTCCTTCGCCATAGTATTCATTGATGATATATTGGTGTATTCTCGCAGTCGGGAGGATCATGAACAACACTTGAGAATCATGCTCCATACTTTGAAGGAGAAGAAGCTATATGCTAAATTGTCCAAGTGTGAGTTTTGGTTTGACTAGGGGGAATTTTTAGGCCACGTGGTGTCCAGTGAGGGGATTAAGGTGGATCTGAAGAAGATTGAGGCAGTTTAGAGTTGGCCCAAACTGTCTACTACTACTTAGATTTGGAGTTTCCTTGGGTAGGCTAGGTATTATCGCTGGTTTGGGGAGGGGTTTTCATATATAGCAGCCTCATTGACTATATTGACGAAGAAAGGTACCCTATTTAGGTGGTCTGATGAACGTGAGGAGAGCTTTCAGAAGCTCAAGCCTGCCTTGACTACAACTCTAGTTCTGGTTTTGCCTTTGAGATGGGGTTCTTATATAGTCTATTATGATGCTTCACAGATTGTCATTGGATGTATGCTGATGTAGGAGGGTAGAGTGATTGCTTATGCTTCACGTCAGTTAACGTCCCATGAGAAGAACTACCCAGTGCACGATTTGGAGGAATTATTTACGGCGTGCCTTGTGAGGTGTTCACAGATCAAAAGAGTCTACAACACTTATTCAAGCAAAGGATTTGAACTTGAGGCAATGGAGATGGTTAGATCTACTAAATGACTATGATATCACAATTCTTTATCACCCCAGGAAGGCCCATATGGTGCCTGATGCTTGGAGAAGGAAGGCTGAGAGCATGGGGAGTGTTGCTTATATTCTAGTTGGGGAGAGATCGTTAGCATTGGATGTGGCTAATCAGTTTGTGAGCTTGGATGTTTCGGAGTCTAGAGGGGTATTTGCTTGTGTTGTATCACGGTCGTCCTTGTTTGAGCGCATCAAGCAACGTTAGTATGATGATCCCTACTTACTTGTACTAAGGGACACAGTGCAACACGGTGATGCCAAGGAGGTTACTATTAGAGATGATGGGGTATTGAGGCTTCAGGGCCGGATCTGTGTTCCAAATATGGAGGGGTTGCTAGAGTTGATTAATGAGGAGGCCCATAGTTCGCGGTATTCCATTCATCCGGGGGCCGCGAAGATGTACCACGATTTTAGGAAGCATAATTGGTGGCGGAGGATAAAGAAGTATAATGTTGAGTATATTGCACGGTGTTTGAACTGTCAGCAGGTGAAGTGAGAGCATCAGAGACCGGGTTGTCTACTTCAGAGGCTTGATAAACCGGAGTGGAAGTGGGAGTGTATCACTATGGATTTCGTAGTTGGGCTTCCACGGACTTTGGGGAGATTCAACACAATGTGGGTCATTATGGTTAGAGTTACTAAGTTTTCACAATTCATTCCAGTCATGACTATCTACGCTTCACGGCAGTTGGCTTAAATTTATATTCATGAGATTGTTCGCCTTCTTGGTGTGCCCGTGTCTATTATCTCGGATCAAGGCATGATATATCGCATTTTTGGAGAGTAGTGTAGCGTGAGTTGAGCACATAAGCTGAGCACATAAGCTGAGCTTAGTATAATAGTTTCATCCCTAGATTGACGGGCAATAGGATCAGTTACTATTGTTAGCAAAGTTTGCCTACAACAACAACTATCAATCGAGTATCCAAATGGCTCCTTATGAGACCTTATATAAGAGGTGGTGTCGTTCTCTGGTTGGTTGGTTTGATCCTAGAGAAGCTAGGTTGTCGGGCACTGATTTGGTCTGTGATGCTTTGAATAAGGTAAAGTTTATTCAGGAGCGACTTCGTACAACACAATCCAAGAGAAGAGTTATGCTGACAGAAAGGCTCATAATGCGGCATATATGGTGGGTGAGAAGGTTCTACTCAGAGTTTCACCCATGAAGGGTGTGATGAGGTTCGGGAGGAAGGGCAAGTTGAGTCCTCGGTATATTATTTTTTTAGGTGCTAGAGAGAGTTGGGGAGATGGACTACAGACTTGACTTGCCACCTAGTCTATCAGAAGTTCACCCAGTATTTCATGTTTTCATGCCCCGGAAGTATTATGGGGATCCGTCACATGCATTTATTTCAGCATGGTGCAGTTGGATGGGGATTTGACTTATGGGAGGCGGTGTCGTTCTCCGGTTGGTTGGTTTGAGCCTGGGGAGGCTAGGTTATTGGGCACTGATTTGGTCTGTGATACTTTGGAGAAGGTAAATTTGATTCATGAGCGACTTCATACAACACAGTCTAGGCAGAAGAGTTATGCTGACAATAAGGCTCGTGATGCGGTATATATAGTGGGTGAGAAGGTTCTACTCAGAGTTTTTGCCCATGGATGGTGTGATAAGGTTTAGTAGGAATGACAAGTTAAGCCCTCGGTATATTGGTCCTTTTGAGGTGCTAGAGAGAGTTGGGAAGGTGGCCTACAGACTTGCCTTACCACCTAGTCTATTGAAAGTTCACCAGTGTATCATGTTTTCATACTCTAAAAGTATTACGGGGATCTGTCACACGTGTTGGACATCAGCACGGTGCAGTTGGATGAGGATTTGACTTATGATGTGGAGCCAGTGTCTATTTTGGACCGGCAGATTCAAAAGTTGAGGTCGAAGAAAATTGTATCGGTGAAGGTTCATTGGAGAGGTCAGCCGATAGAGGAGGTTACTTGGGAGACCAAGCAGGATATACAGAGCAGATATCCTCACCTTTTTTAGACCCCAAGTATGATTCTAGACTCGTTCGAGGATGAACGTTTGTTTAAGCGGGGGAGAATGTAATGACCCGGCCAGTTGTTTCGAGTATTTTAGCCTTGTTTTCCCTATTTGATGCTTTACATATGTGTATTTGTGAGTATGTGACTTGCGAGATGGTTGGTTTGGTTTCGAGGGAGTTTTGGATTGAATTAGGACACCTAGTCCCTTGGTTAAATACTTAAGTTGTAAGAGTTGACCGTAGTTTTCCTTTGGTGTAGACGACTCCGGAATGGTATTTTGATGGTTCCAATAGTTTCGTATGGTGATTTTGGACCTAGGCATATGTCCAGATTTGGAATTGGAGGTTCCTAGGTTGTTTTGGCTTGAATTGGCGAAAGTTGGAAAGTTGAAGGTTTGGAAGTTCATAGGTTTGACAGGGAGTTGATTTTGTTGATATCGGGTTTGGATTATGATTTTGGGAGTTGGAATAGGTCCATTGTATCATTTGGGACTTGCATGTAAAATTTGAGGTCATTCCGAGTTGTTTAGGCTTGTTTGGTGTAAGTTTTGAATTTGGAAATTTGGATTAATTCCTAAGGGTTGACTAGAGGTGCGATTCATGGTTTCGATGTTGTTTTGTGTGATTAGAGACCTTGTGTAGGTTCGTGTTATGTTTTGGGATTGATTGATGTGTTTGGACGGGGTCTCGGGGGCCTCGAGTGTGTTTCAGAGTGATTTTGTATCATTTTGACTTATGTTAGCGTTATAGAAGACTGTTGAGTCTAGTGCTTTTACATCTGCAGAACTGTAGCTGTAGATGCAAGTCCACATATGTAGCACGGGAGCCGCAAAAGCGAGCTGGGCTGTTGGTTAGGAGAAATCCGCAGATGCAAAATTTTGGTCGCAGAAGCGGTCCTGCAGATGCGGATGAGGGACCCCAAAAGAAAAAGGTTAGGATTTAAATAAAGACCACATATGCGGGTCTTGGACCGCAGAAGCGGAGTCGCAGATGTGGCATATTGTCTACAAATACAGAAATGTTGTACAAGTTTATATTTCGAAGGGTTTGGGTTAATTCTCATTATTTGGAGTTGTGGAGCTAGGTTGGAGGCGACTTTTGGAGGGCTTTTCATCACAATTGAAGGGGTAAGTAATCCTTACTTGATTTTGGTATTAGATATTGATTACCCATAGATTATTACACCTAATTTATGTTGGTTAAAGGTGGGATTTGGAGATTTTTGGACTATGATTTTGGAGAGTGAAAATTGATGATTTGATGGTCAATTTGAGGTTGGAATTAGATGAAACACATATTTTTGGACTCGTATCGAAATGGGTGTTCAGGATTTGTGAGTTTGTCGGTTTTCGGGGTGCGAGTCTAGGGTTGACGTTTTGGGTTGACTTTGCATAATTGATTCAAGATCTTAGCTTTATTGTTGGAATTATTTCATATGGCTTTTATTGATGATATTAAGTTATTTTTATTAGATTAGGGTCGTCTGGAGGTTGATTTAGGCGAGAAGAGCTTCTTAGAGTACTGATTTAGCTTGCTTGAGATAAGTATCTTACCTAAACTTGGTTAAGGCACTAGTTGCCTGAGTTATTTGTAATAGCTATATGGTATGGGTGGCGCACATGTGAGGGGTTGGGCCCATGTGCGAGCTCCGAGGTATTATTCATGCTCGGGGTAGTGCTTAGGCTGTGTTATGCCTTGAATTGATTGATAATGTTCAATCTGAGATGTTTCTTATATTAGTACCCATGTGTGAGATATTTGAACCATGTTTGAGGTTACATGGAGGTTAATCTCCTGATTAAACCCGATAATTGCTTTTTTGTGATGTAATTTCCTTATTTGAGTTATGGTAGTACATTACGCATATGCATACACTTTAGTGCGTCACTTATACCAGTCTGTGAATATGAAATTTTATATCCATTATTCATGTAAACTTGTATATCTACTTCTGTGTGATATGGATTGGATTGATAGCACATGACTACATTGTGTGGGTTGTGATTTTAGCTTATGAGTTGTCCGTGCAGTTGTTATATATGACATGTGAGTTGTCCGTGCATCATGTGGATAAGGATTCATCCCCTTAGGGTCACCCTCTCATATTTCTCTCTTGATGGTGTGCACGCGGATGTTGAGGAAGTCTGGCCAGTGTTGTTTGGAGTTGCATTTCATCTCTACTTGGCCAGTGTTTGATTCGGTTATCGCATTTCTTTTTTACTTGTAATTTTCCTTGGTCGCGTATCTGTTTTATTTGCATATCTTCTTTATATACATAATTGTTGACTGATAAGAGTATGTTAAGTTATTGTGTGCACCAAGGTGGTTTTATCTGTGGTTCATGACTTGATCATATTATTGTTCTGCACTTGTTAGATTTATGAACTTTACATGTGTGTAGCGAGTATCATTTATAATTCTTGCTTTTTTTTACCTCGCCTAGGTTAGTTATGATACTTGCTGAGTACATGAGGTCGGTTGTGCTCATACTACACCTGGCACTTAATTATGCAGATCCAGGTGTTGGACCGAGCCATTAGTAGTTGAGACTTGTTCCTAAGTTTATCCTTCGAGAGACAAGGTAGAGCTGCATCTCGACCACAGTCACTGCGTCTCTTCACTTTTTAGCATTGTTATTTCATTCAAATAGTATTGCTATTTGTATTCCAGACTTGAACTTTTTTTTAGAACTCATGACATTGTATTTACCAGCTCCGGGGGGTTATTGTATTTCGACGTAATTATTTTTGTTATTGGTATTAGACTTGTACTATTTCTAATATTTGTGTCATTATGATCCGTTATTGTTATGTTCGGCTTGCCTAGCAAGTGTGTTAGGCGCCATCACGACTGGTTGGTGGTTTGGGGTTGTGACACTAAGGGATTGTGAATACTCTATTACTTCATCCATTTCAATTTAGATGAAGTAGTTTGACTCGGCACAGAGTTTAAGTTTAAAAAAAAGACTTTTGAAATTGTTGTCTTAAAAGCTTAAGGGGTAAAAGCTTTGTGGGGCCATGATATTTGTGTGATTATAAAAGCTTCTCATTAAGGGTAAAATTGGTAAAATAAAGAGTTTAAAGTTGAATTATTTTTAATTATAGAAATGTGTCATTCTTTTTGGAACGGACTAATAAGGAAAGTTTGTCATCTAAATTGAAACAGAGGGAGTATTATCTGTGTGTGCATACCGCATTGAGTTGGGATGTGTTGAAGGGTCTTCTATTTGTTCATTGGTGGAATGAAACAAATTTTTGCAGCTTGTAGATGGGTGTGGACTCGGCTGGAGTCATTGATTATATAGAATTATACCACGGCAGGTCATAGGAAGATGTTGATATAAGGTCACATAGGTGGGATATCTCATGTGAGAAGGTTGGAGGTCGCCTAATTTCTTATAAGGTTTCGATGAAGAGTATTACCTTCTACCCGATGGGATGCATGTTCTACGATATAGGTTCAGATCACTTGAGGAAGATAGAACGACTATCACGAGGTTAAGTGTGTATTTTGGTTGATGATCTGCGATGCATTATGGTTGGTGCAACATGAGCTTATGCGAAATTCAACTGAGTAACAGTGTGGGAACATGGCAGTTAAAGAGGAGCAGTTATCATGGGTTCTTGGGTTATGTGATTGTGGTTTAGAGCCCAGTGGGAGAGTCTACCATCGGCGATTGGGTCACCTAGTCATGTGTTGTATAAATTCTGGACTAAGAAACATTTGTGGGCTAGATATAATTTTAGGAGAATGACTTCGAGGATGATTCGAGCAAGGAATTACTAGGTTCGTGTTGTATTTCACCTTGGTGATATATGGAGGTTGTGGGAGGACTCATGTTCAATATTTATCTGTAGCGGTAGTGTGTAAGGGAAGGATTTAAGCGGTTGTTTTCTTTTTGGAGTATTCATGTGCTAATGGAAAACTGATCATTTGGCATGATTTACTATATATATTCGGTACTAAGACTGAGTGGGTGACTCTCGAGAAGGTTCTGATGGATTAAAGATTCAATATGTGATATCTAAGGATTTTTGAATTTGTGTGTGACTGAAGATTCGAGGTTTGTGTTGGTTTTTGAAAGAGACTCGGAGCGTTTCTGTATCATTGTCGGTTTTGCGAGGTGGTGTTTGAGAAATGGAGGGAACAATGTCAGATTCATAGAAGGATTATTCAGAACAGGTACGTGAGTTAGAGGTACTATTGTGCATATAAGAGGGAATAAAGTGGCTCACGAGTCTGAGGACAACGAGATTTCATGTTGGGATCACTTGGGATGAGTTTTGATTGAGGTCGATAGTGTACTGGGGAAGAGTAGCGTGGCCATGAAGGTGGGTCATGTGTAATCTGAAGGAGTTGGGTCCGTTTAGCAGTGGCTTAGGTCAACATGGTAATGGAGACGATCAACTCTTTTGGTATTATAGGGCTTAACATGTGTTTTTATGGTAATATTGTTGGGTTTGGTAGTTTGTGTGATTTGGGTGATTTGGAGAGATGTAATTCGGCTAGCTTGGTTATGTGCCTATGGATTTTGAAGAGTTTTGCGATAAATTTGAGCATGGCTTATAGTTGGCGTCTTCTACAGGCATGGAAATTTTGTTGCATGTTGTGATTCTCTCCGTAACTTAGCTCAATGGAAAGTTTCTGGTTGATAAAGTGTGTATCATATTCGTGATTCAGGGTTGATAAAGAGATTCTCATATTTTTGCATATGAGCATGATTAATGCAATGAGTTGTGTGGAATTGGGATTGCATGAACAAGGTTGCAGTTAAGCTTCAAAAGGAATGTTATGAATTCTAGACAACATGTAAAATATCTGATGTTTAAGAAAATGCTAGCACTATTTTTGTATAGCCTAAGAATGGTGTGTTTAGTGGAAGATGCATTGTGTATTCATTGTGGATCCTTGACTAGTACTATCGAAATTGCATGGCTGGTAGCCATTGATGTTTAGGTTTCGCTACTTGGTACGAAAGGTTATGGCAGTATCTTCCATGGGTTGATTGTGTATGTGTAACGTGTCAGTCATCAAGAAAAAGAGTTAGAGATCAGATGGGGATTCTAGTACTATGGTTGTTTGGAGATTATATTTCTAAGAAATAGACTATACCTTTAGTTGCGGACTGTGGAAGTGCATTCAAGATTTGACAGTTGATTGTATGTGTCATCGATGAGGTCACTGTGGATTTTTGGAAGGCTATTGACCTATTTTGGAATGACCCGAATTGGTTTGGAGGCCATTGTTAAGCGTAATGAGAATGTTTATTCTACACTGGATTGGATTTGCTCTTTCAGTGCAATATTTTCTACGGGTGTGTCATCGGGCGGAATGGATGTTATTCATGCCTTGATCCGTTTCATGCATTACTTATGCTATGATGAGTTGTGAGACGACTTGATTATTCACATGCATGTTGTGGTTGTGTTTATGCCTTGTGGAGATATTTGAGCGAGATGGCTATTGAGGTGTTGATTTGCTTATTGCACCTTAATCGTGCTTGGCCTTTTCGTAGCGCATTCTGTTATCCATCTCCCCATTGTTATGTTTATGCACTTTAACTTGCGATTATTACTCATTTGCTTGGTGAGTATGAGCATTATGGCTCGATGGGTATCCCCAGGTGGATTGGTATATGTGGATCGGGTTACACGTCGCGACGGAGTTATGTTGGATATGATTCTTTGTGCTCATTTTGTGTGTTTTATTTCTCCCTTGTGGGATTGATTAATAGCATTATGCTCTTAATGTTGTATCTGTTAAACTTGTTGGGTAGTTCTCCGTTGGTTCTTTTTCCATTATTGATCATATTTGAGTGGTTGCTTGTTGGCGCACGAATCACATCGTATGAGGTTATTGATAGTATTTGAAATGGCATGTTGATCGTGTAGCTTGTACATGGGTGAGATGAGGTTATTGGACCTGGAATCAGCGCTATCAGATTTGTATAATGTATGCTTGTAATAAGAATGTCACTAATCAGCTCAGAATTTGACAATGGTTCTTCTCAAACGAGAGAACTCCTTGACTTATTGATTTGATGGGTGGTTATTAGTTTCTACAAATTTCATTTTTCATTACGGCATTTGCGAAGGTTTAGAAAAAGGTTTTATGTACCATGAGGTATATTACTTGTATCAGGTTTGCTAATGAGCAGCTATTATGAGCGAAAGATATTGCTATGGGCTATGAGGTATGCGGTACATCGTGTGGTTATATCTTGGGAGCATACATATATTTTGATATAACTTGTTTAGATTTATATAATTTTTATATATATAATAATTAGATCTTAGAGGGAGCTCCGAAAGATAGAATTTGGTTCTAAGGATTGCAAGCTAAGGTTGAAGGAAGAATTTTCAGTCAAGATTGTGTTAATGGGATCATATGGATTTAGGTGACATGAGATCATCCATTGTCATATGTGTGATGAGTCCTACAGTGATTTTGGAAACTTGGGAATGACTCTTGGCACGTTCGAGAATGAACGTACGTTTAAGCGGGGGAGAATATAACGACCCGATTGGTCATTTTGAGCTTTAACATTTTGTTTCGCGGTTTGAGATATTAGGTAGCTTAATATGGTACATTATGACTCGCGTGTATGGTTAGTTTTGATTTTCGAGTGGTTAAGAGTTGATTTGAAAGAGTAATTCTCAATTTAGAAGTTTTAAGTTGGAAGAGTTGACCAAGTTTTGACTTTGAGTACATGACCTCGGATTGGTGATCTGATGATTCCAACAGGTTTATATGGTGATTCTGGACTTGGGCGTATGTTCGAATTTGAATTTGGATATTCCTAGAAGGTTTTGGCTCTATTTGTCGAAATTTGGCAATTTGAAGAATTAGAGCGTTCACAAATTAGACCGGATATTGACTTTAATGGTATCATGTTTGGATTGTTGTTATGGTACTTGGAATAGGATTGTTTTGTGAGTTGGAATTTGTGTGTAAAGTTTGGTTGTAGTCCGGAATGTCTAAGTGAGGTTTGGACGCATTCGGCAAAGTTGGGATGTTTGAAAGTTAGGAGAATATCTTGACCTATGATTCTTGGTTTTAATTTTAATTGTGATATTTTGAGCCTTGGATAAATTTGGATAATGTATTTGGTCTTGTTTATATGATTGGACGAGGTCGCGTGGGGCTCAGGTGTGATTTGTGGTAGTTTGGGACTGTGGTTGAGTTTGCATAGCTAATCTTCTGGTGTTTCTGGTGTGCTTCACGTTCGCGGTCATTGGGTCGTGTTCGCATAGAGTAATTCTTGGCCATTGGATTTTTGTTCTTCACATTTGCAAGAAGGTATCCGCGTTTGCATAATGTTGGGGCTAGAAGCATCGCATTCGCGAGAAGGCATCACGCTCGCGTAGAGTAATTCTTGGCCATTGGATTTCGATTCTTCGCATTCGCAAGAAGGTATCCGCATTTGCATAGTGTTGGGGCCAGAAGCATCACGAGAAGTCATCGCGTCCGTGGAGTTTTGGGATTACTAAGTTAGGAAAAATCTTAGTAATTCCATCTGAGGGGGGTGATCTGGTTGAATTGACAAAAGATATGGACATATATAGTCTTTTATTGTTCTTGTTTGATAGAGACACAATACATATTTATGTAGGTAAAGACTTAATTATGGAGAAAGGGGATTATAATGGTATTTCTAGTAGTCAGATAACAAAGGTAGATAACACTTTAAGTCAAGTGGGTGAGCCTTTCAATATACCTTTCAGCATAGAACCAAGCATTAGTGGATCTGATTTTATTTTCTCCCCTGTGATGATGATTTAGTTGTTGGGGTTGGTAAACAAGATATAGGTTTATGTTCTTTTAATATTGAGGAGAATGAAAGAGTTACAGATAATGTTGTTGTTGTGAATGAAGATGGATATTCTCCAGTAGAATAGTCAGATTCTGAAGAAAAAAAGGCACACTAATTGTTCATGAAGTTGCGGCCATTATAAAAGAAATTATAGCAACTAAAGAAGACTTCGAAGAATAGGTTGCATGCAATGATGGTGCTAAATCTAACCAGTCTATAAACTATGAAAGTGATGTGCATGAGGAGCTAAGGATTGTGAACGGAGATGTCAAGAAGTTCAAAAAATAAAATAGGAAAAAAGTAAGAAGAAACAATGTGGTGGTTATCTAGGTGAAGTTGGGTTGGATATAGGGTTTTAAGATAATTAAAGAGAGAAAAAGGTTGAAAGGTAAATTGGTAGGGGATGAGCCATATTATGATAGTTTTGATTGTAGTTCTCTTGAATATGATGATGGACTTAAACCCTTATCTAATAATGAATGTGAAGGAGGTCAGTTGAGGGGAAGAAGAGTAGACTGGTGGTATATGATCCATTATGCAAGCTTATCATATGTCAGGTTGAGTTTGGAAGTTGAAATTGTGACTAAGTTTAAAATTACACTAACAAAGTATGCTTTGAAGAAGGGGATAAAATTAGATAAATATGTGAATAACCTTGATAGAGTAAACATTAAATATAAAGCTAGCTGTCCATGGATGTTATTTACTAGCAAGAAAGAAAAAAACTCCATAGTCAAGACCTATAATCCAAGACACAAATTCCATAGGACCAAAACAAACTTCCTTTGTAGCTCAAAATATTTAGTAGAATATCTTAAAGACGGGTTATCTCACAGCGTAGAATCAAAGGGTAAGAAATTCAAAATTGGGTAAGGAAAGAGCTAGGTATTTATGTAAGCAAGGCTATGTGTTTTAAAGACAAGGAAGCTAGTATTGCAGGAAGTCATAGGAGATCATGTGGCTGAGTTTAACAGAATTCTTGACTATAGAGATGTGCTGCTCCAAATTAACCATGGCAGCGCATATGTGGTTAAGTTAACAGATTTAGAGGATGTGAAGAAACAATTTCATTCTTTATATATTTTCTTTGATTCTATGAGTAAAGGTTTCCGACATGGTTGCAAGAAATATATAGGACTTGACGATTATGTTCTAAAGGGAATTGTAAAGGTCAACTCCTAGTAGTTGTTGCTAAGGTAAGGGTGGCAAATGGGCCGGTCCCGGCCCGGGACCGCGGGCCAAACGGGCCAGGACCGTTTGGCCCGGTTGTAGCAGGCCTGGACCGGTCTCGTGGGCCGGTCTATGATTTGGGCCCGTTAGGCCCGGGACCGTTTAGCCCGCCAGGGCTCGGGACCGGTCCGGTCCCTTAGCGGGCCAAACGGTCCCAACGGCTATTTTTTTTATTAAAAAAAAAAATAGCCGTTGGCTATTTATAAAATAGCCATTTAATCTCCCCCCCTCCCAACTTTGTTTTAATCCCAAACTTTTTATAATTACACTTTTTTCCAATTTTCAACTATAAATACCCCATCATTCTTTTATTTTTCTTACAAAATCATCAATCTATCACAATCTCTCTCTAATTTTCTTCTATAATTGCTACTATTGCTTACTTTATTGTTACAATTTGTGAAACAATTGTGAAGTTGGTGAATTGAAGTCTTCAACGATAATCAATTTCCAACAAGTTGTTCATCAATTCGGTAAACTCGTTCCAACTCTTAAGTTTTAATATTATAATTTTATTTATTTTATTTATTTTCTATTACTTTATTAATTAAGATGGCTTCCTTAAAACAAATTTGGTAAAAATAAGGAAAAATCCAAGAGTGACGAATGTAGTGCTCAATCTGTTCCTCCTCCACTGCCCCGAGCTCCCCGAACCAAACTCCATATACGTCCTACACCTGCTATTGTTGATAGCGATAATAGTTTATTACAATTTACTGAAAGACAATTTTGCCATAATATTAGATCTGGTGAACAATTAGACCATGAATTAATGAATGCTCTTTATTCTAATCCAACTATTGATGAAAATGATGACGAGGAAATAGATTTTGATGAAACTCAACCGGATGATGATACACCAACTAGTCCTGCTCCTGATGTTAACCCAACTAGTGGTAACCGTGCTAATCCAAATGATGCCCCATTTGATACTCCTGTTACTACCCCTACTTTTTCTAGACAACCTAGTAAAAGGACGGAAACATCTCCCGTTTGGCTATTTTTTACTCAACTAATTCCAGAAAATAAGGCTAAGTATAAAACTTGTGGTACGGAGTTAGTTTTTAAATATTTTGGATCGCGGAGGGGGGGACGGGAACTTTGGCTAGACACATAATGAAACACTCTCAAGATAGAGTGAGATATCTTCGTCTGAAAGCTTTGGCCGAGGGGAAAAGTCTACCTACTCCTAGTTAGGTTGACCCTAGTACCGGTTCAAATCAATTTCAACCGGGAATTAACACTGTTACCGGTGGTATTTTATATTATGATCCAAAAAAAGATCGGGAAGAATTAGCAAAAATGGTAACTGTTATGTGTTTACCCTATAGTTTTCCTTCTGATCCTAACTTTGTGCATTATATTAGAAATATTTTTAATCCTACTTATAAAGGTTTTCCTCGCACAACCGTAAAGAGCGATATTTATAAATATAAACATGAATATGAACAATATTTGCGCTATTTATTTACTCATATAAATTATCGTGTTGCTGTTACAACTGATATTGGTATAAGTGGTAACGACTGTGATTACCTTACTGTTACCAGTCATTGGATTGATGAGGATTGGATAATGCAAAGCGTATTATTTCTTATAGAATAATTAATTCACGTCATACAGGGCAGTTTATTGCTAGCACAGTTACAGATATTTGTAGATATTTTTGCATTAGTGATAAAATAATGTCAATTTCAATGGATAATGCTACTAGTAACACAAATGCTATAGCCTTGCTTACCACTACGCTAAATCCTACATTTAGTGATATTTTTCATGTTAGATGTATTTGTCATATTTACCATTTAATTGTGGGTGATGGTATGAGAATTTTAAATATTGAAATTGAAAAGGTTAAAATGGCTCTTAACTGGCTTTTTTATTCAACCCGTAGAAGTAGACTTAGAGAATATTTTAAAAGATGCGATGAATTTGGCCTAAGAGAAAGAAAGATTCCTAAACCTTGTCCAACTAAATGAAATTATATGTATGAAAGTTTGGTTGTTGCATATGAATATAGAAACCCTATAAACTCAACATTTAATGCACATGTAAGTGATGATGATGAGCACCTTACAAATGGGGATTGAGCTAATGTTAAAATACTTGTAGAATTTTTAGAAAAAATTTATATTGCTACAAATAAATTTTCTGGGCAATATTATCCTACTATTTCTAACTGTTTAGTTTATATTTCAGAACTTGCAAATTTGTTTGCTCATTTTCAGAGGGTGGGAAAATTTATAAACTTGCTATTGATTCTATGAGAAAAAAGTTTAAAAAATATTTTTCCCTATTCTCCCTATTTATGGTGTTTCTGCTTTGTTAAATCCTTGTATGAAATTAGGAGGTACTCATTTTTGGTATGAAACTGTTTATAATGGTTTAGCACTTAAAGATGAGGAATTGTCTCAACTTCCGGAAATAATAGCCTCAATTAGAATAAATGCTCAAACTATTTTTAATACTTATCAAGTTGCATTAAATCATGCTAGACCAAATGTTCCAACTCATTCTTCTTCTGATTCTCAATCATCTAAAAGAACTGCAGGAGTAAGAGCACTTAGTGCTTGGGCGGGGTTTAGGGGTTCTCAAGGTTCTAGTAGTAGTGATTTTTCACAACTAAATGAGCTTGAAGTTTATTTGTCGCAGGGAATTGAGGAAGTGAATTCCGACGGTTCCTTTAATCTTTTGGAATGGTGGAAGGACAAAGAAAAATACTTTCCGGTTCTTTCAAGGATGGCCCGAGATATTTTAACTATTCAAGATTCAACAGTGGCATCAGAGAGCGCTTTCAGTCAAGCAAGACTTCAACTCGGTGATTATAGAGCGTCTATGAGGGAGAGTTTGGAAAAATCAGTACTTTTCAAAGATTGGATCCGGTCGGAAAGAAGAAATTTTGGACTTGCTGAATCACAACCAGATGAAGACGAAGCTTACGAAGAAATGCTAGCTGAACTTGCGGAGGATGTTGCTTCGCCCGGAAGTGGCGATGACCAAGCAACTTTTCCGCCACCACCAACGAAAATTCCTCCGGACCTTGATAGATTTATGAAGTTTGTAAGAGATACCATGTAACTTGTATGAACAAAAGTTAGTATGTATTATGTAACATATATTTTGGCACATCTTGATTAGTTTCTTTTTCTTCTCAATGGTGGTATTAGCACCTTGTTGTGCTCATTCCATAGGGGAATGAAGACTAAGAAAGATATTGCCATATTTTTTAATGCTATAATAAAATTACAAGGCATATCTCTTTACAATATTTTTGTCTTTAGACTTAGATATTATTTTTAACATCCTTTTGTCTTTAGACTAATATATATACTATACTATACTATATATATATATATCTTATATATAGTATATAAGCTGTATATATAGCTTATCGAATATAACTTTTATATATATACATATACATATATATATATATATATATATATATATACAATTATTTAGAATATATTTTAGAATAGAATATGTTCAATATATATATATATATGATTAGAATATCTTTAGAATACATTTTGAGTGAAATGAAGAAAACAAGAGGAGAGACACGATGAAATTTAGGATATAACATAAAAGGAGAGAGAGTAACAGATTGCATGATTTGTGCCTCATTAATTGTGTGCATAATTTATACAATATGCTAATATTGTAAAAACAAATCTACCATTTTTGAAATAAACAACAAATGATATTATTTTCTTAAATAATTTTTAAAAAATACTCAGTCGTGTAACTTTCTTCATTGTTTTCTGTTGGATGTTAAGGATTAATTAATTTGTTCTAAATTATTTGATCTTTTTCTCTTATCAAATGTCAATTTTACCAATTTTCCTAGCCAATTAACTCGATATTCTTTATTCAGATTAAATGTTAGAAACAGAAAAAGTACTCTAATTTCTCTTATCAAAATGAGGAATTAATTAATTAAAAATATTATCGAGGATTCATAAAGATGATCTCAATTTGTTTGAAATTTAGGCATAATAAAAGTGACTATTTTTGTTATAGAGTTCACTTAATTTGAACTTAGAGAAGCAAAAGACATCAAATATTTTGAAACTAAGAGAGTCGTAAACACAAAGGTATTTAACAAAGAAACTAATAGTATGTTTGACCAAGCTTCTTCTTTTTTTTAAAAAAAAAATCCAAAGCATCCATCATGGCGATGGAAATTTTTAGGCATGAACTCCTACATGTATATAATTGAAAAGCAGTAAAACATGGAGGAGGATGTATCCTTTAGCCCCCAGTACATAATGAAGAATGATATGCATCATCCTTGAGGTCTACTGCTCAAATCTAATCTGCCTAGTTTGGGAGATTCTCTCCATTATATTTTGACTATAAAATATTTCACAAAAAGATAATAATCCTACTGATACTAGAAATATACAAAAAACTGTTTTATCCATTGGAAATATCATTAACAACAAACTGATTCCTTTTTGGCTTGAATCTAAAGTTTGGTATGCCTTCTCTATCCAACAATGCAGCAGCTCTAACATGGTGTGGACAGTTTGCCAAGCTGTTGCAAACCACATGATCCTTCAAACTCTCTCTCAAATTTGCCAACAGGTCAACCACCATATTAACTTCTCTGTATATGTGAACAAAAGTAAAGCATTCATCATATGATATCTTTTGAATCTGCTCCAAAATTAGTCCTATCTCCCAAGGTGGTTTCAGTTTGTTATTAATCAAAGTAACAACAAACAATGAATCAGATTCTAAAATTATATTACCTTTAGTTCTATCCCTGCACAAAAGCATTCCTTTTAGTATTGCCTTTGCTTCAGCCATATTGTTACTGCAATGGCCATAAAAACCAACAAAAGCACAAATAAAATCCCCATTCGCATCTCTAATTACGCCTCCGCCACCAGAGCTTCCTAATTTACCTTTGCTACATCTGTCTGTATTTAACTTAAAGCAACCTGTCCTTGGCTTGGTCCATCTCACCACTTGGTTAGATATTACATGTTGTACCCTCTCGGTTGCTAGACAAATTTTCATCCATAACTGAGGCAACCGTAGCTTCGGAAATTTATAATTTAAAAGCGAAGTCATAAATCTACACACCTGATGAATGATGATTCTAGCAGACATATTTATCCCTTCAAACTTGGCCTTGCACCTACTCTTCCATATTTCCCAAGAGATAACAGAAGGTAAGCATTGAATTAAAGTAGCATGAACTCAATTATTAGCTATAGTTAACCACCACCCTATAGCCATTTGCCTTATGTCCCCCTAGCTCATTTAACTCCCCAACAGTTAGCAAAGTACGCCCACACTTGTCTTGAAATTTGACTCTCACAAAACAAGTGGTGACTAGGTTCTTCTTCATGCTTGGAACAACAACAACATTTAGAGGGGACAATAATTCCAAATCTGTGGATCATTTCATCAGTGGATAATCTTCCTTGAAGTAGTCTTTTCATGAAAAAAGAAACTTTGAAGGGCAATTTCTTTTGCCATATCATACTATTTTTAAAATTCCTGGTTCTGTGCTTTCTCAATTGTTCCCAGGCTGATCTACATGAAAAAGATCCAATATGGTTCAAGGTCCACACTAGATAGTCTTTCTTGTCCTCCCTAATTTGGATAGATAGAATAGAACTTACTAGATTTGTCGGTAGGACAGAGTGCAACTTTGCCTGGTTCCATCTCTCATTTTCAATAAACTCCTGGAGCTTAATATTTTTTGATGCATTACTGCGATTAATACACTTGGCCAAAGATCCCTTTTCTGTCCAGTTATCCCACCGGAGTGAAATATTCCCTTCGTCAATCCTCCAGAACACATATTTCGCAGCCTCATCCTTGATGCTCATTAATCTTCTCCAAGTATGAGACTGGTCATAAGAACTTTTCCTAGCAATAGGATGCTTGATTTTGCAGTTGTTAGCCTCCAGAATATCTTTCAACAGAGATTTCTGGCTCCTGAAATTCCACTATATTTTAGCCACAAAAGCATTACATATATCCTGTAAAGACCTGAACCCCACCCCACCTTCCATAGTAGGAAAACAAAGTTTTTCCCATGTTATCCAGTGGTGCTTCTTTTTGTCATTATCCTTTCCCCAAAAAAAACTAGCCATAATCTTTTCAGCTTGAAGTAAAGCAGTTTTAGAGGGATGCAACACAGAAAATAGGTGAAGAGGTAAAGCAGTGAGAATCGACTTTATCAATACAACTTTACCACCAAAAGAGAGAAGTTTACCCTGCCAACCTTTCAACCTATTAGAAAATTTGGCCACTATGCCATTGAAATAAACCACCTTCTTCCTCCCAGCATAAATAGGACAACCAAGGTACTGCATTGGAAATTGATAGTGAGGACAATACAAAATATTTATAATATCACATATTCTACTACCATTGAAATTAGAAGGAACATAAAAGGCAGACTTCTGTCTATTCACTATTTGCCCAGAAGTCTTCTCATACACCTCCAACTTTGACATCATTAACTTTAGAGATAGATGATCTCCAGATGAGAACAAGATTGTATCATCCGCATAGCATAGGTGTGTGAGGGTAGGTCTGTCACGACCCCAGTTTACCCTCCGTATGATGTTGTGATGGCATCTAGTCTCTAAGACTAGGTAAGCCTAACAATTTACGGAATAACTGAATATAAAACTGAACTCAAATCTCAACATATGAAATATAAACAACAACTGCGCTTTTTTTAATAATTACAACTCCCAAAACTCGGTAGAAATAAGTCACAAGCTTCTAAAAAAAATACTAAGTATCTCTATACATCAGAGTCTAAAGAGAATAAGAAAAATAACATAACAAGGATAGAGGGGGACTCCGAGGTATGCGGGCGCTGGTAGATATATCTTAGAGTCTCCATGTACAGTCCAAATCACTAGTATCTGGTCTGGTAGAAAGAACCTGGATCTGCACAAAAAGATGTGCAGAAGTATAGTATGAGTACACCACAACGGTACCCGGTAAGTGCCAAGCCTAACTTCGGTAGAGTAGTGACGAGGTCAGGTCAGGGCCCTACTGGTTTAAAAGAAAAGCAAGGCAAAAGATAATAATAATATTTTGAAATGACTGAGAATTTAGACAACGAGAAATTTCAGAAAATAACCGCACATCAAATAGAGATAAATAACAGGGGTGCTCCCGAGGTATCGCCTCGTAAACCCAAATGCAAATGCTTAACAGGGGGATCTCCCGATGTACCGTCTCGTAGCCCCAAAGGTAAATATGCAAACAGGGGGATCTCCCGAGGTACTGCCTCGTAGTCCCAAAAGTAAATATACACGACAGGGGGATCTCCCGAGGTACTGTCTCGTAGTCCCAAAAGTAAATATGCAAACAGGGGGATCTCCCGAGGTATCGCCTCGTAGTCCCAAAAGTAAATATGAAACTCATAAATTATGGAACCACGAATTTACGGCAAGGAATCTTACAGTTAAAGACCGAATACAATAATCGAGGAAATATGTAATTCAACTAAGCATGTTGCGCGAATTTTAAGTAAAGGCTAAGACACGTAGACATGCGATACTAGGCTAAACATAACAGCTACACGTGCTAAGGCAACTCAGTTAAGGAATTTAAAATAAGTCTACTCAGCAAGAACCAGAATTTCCATAATTAGCCCGTGTACGCACTAGTCACCTCGCGTACACGACGCTCACATATCACAAATTATTACAATAGTACCAAATCCTAAGGGAATTTCTCCCACACAAGGTTAGACAAGTCACTTACCTCAAAGCTCGCTCGCTCAATCGATAAGGATGCCTTTCCCTCGATTTTACGACTCTGAATGGCCTAAATCTAGCCAATAGAAATTACATACCATGAATACAACTACAAAAAACTAATTTAATTAATAAATTTACGACTTTAGAAAAGAATCGAAAAATCGCTCCAAAAATTCGACTAGGGCCACGTCTCGAAATTGGGTAAAAGTCATAAAATACAAACACTCATTCGACCACGAGTCCAACCATACCAATTTTACCAAAATCCGACATCAACTCGACTCTCAAATAATCAAATCAAACTCTCAAAATCCCTAGCCTCAAACTCCCAAATTTCACCTTAAATACACACAAACTAGGTGGGAAAATCAATGGAAAAATAAGGTTATTGATCAAAAATGAGTACAAGAGACTTACCTCAAGGAATCCCTCAAAAATGCTCTCAAAAATTGCGAAGACCCGAGCTTAAAATATTTAAAATAAAGCAAAATCGCGAACCCTTGTATTTAAGTGTTCTGTCCAGCATTTCCGCTTCTACGAAAATTTAGCCGCATCTGCGGCGTCGCAGAAGAGACAACTTATCCGCTTCTGCGGGACTCCCAGCCGCTTCTGCGGTCCCAGCTTCCTTTCCATATTATGCTTCTACGGTTCAAAGCCTGCTTCTGCGGGTGTGCATCTACGCAAACTCGCCTGCTTCTACGGACAGGCCTCCCAAGCACTCGTCTGTTTCTGCGATCCCTCTTCCGCAGAAGCGACTCCATTTCTGCAACAGTCACACCACACCTGCGACCACATGCCATCTCCTCCAGTTCCACTTCTGCGCTCAAATATTCGCTTCTGCGAGCTCGCACCTGCGGTCAATCTTGTGTAGGTGCGATTACACCAAGACTGGTGCCTTCACCCATTCTCTCAAGTCCAAATTTGATCCGTTAACCATCCGGAATTCACCCGAGGCCCCCGGGACCTCCAAAAAACTTACCAACAAGTCCTAAAACATCATATGGACTTAGTCGAGCCTTTATATCACATCAAAGAATGCTAAAAATACGAATTGCACATCGATTCAAGACTAATGAACTTTAAAACTTCAAACTTCTAGATCTGATGCTGAAACCTATCAAATCAGGTCCGATTGACCTCAAATTTTGCACAAAAGTCATAAATGACATTACAGACCTACTCCAACTTCCGGAATCGAAATGTGACTCCGATATCAAAAAGTCCACTCCTGATCAAACTTCCCAAAAATCATAAAAAATTTTAAACTTTCGCCAATAGACACTAAAATGATCTACGAACCTCCAATTCAACATCCGAACACGCTCCTAAGACCAAAATCACCCTAGAGAGCTATAGAAACCATCAAAAGCCCATTCTGGAGTCGTCTTACACAATTCAAACTACGGTCGATTCCTATGACTTAAACTTCTATTTTAGGGACTATATGTCCCATTTCACTCCGAAATCAAAAACAAATCCTCCTGACAAGTTACGTAACCACAAAATGAAATAGAGGGAGAAATAAATAGGGGTTCAGGGCTAGTATTATCAAAGAAACCGGCCGGGTCATTACATCCTCCCCCTCTTAAAACAAACGTTCATCCTCAAACGAGTATAGAGACATACCTGAATTGGTGAAAAGATGAGGATAACGGTTGTTCATATCATGCCCGGTCTCCCAAGTCGCCTCCTCGACTGGATAACCCCTCCACTGAACCTTCACTGAAGCAATGCTCTTCGACCTCAACTTCCGAACCTGTCTGTCCAAAATGGCCACCGGCTCCTCAACATAAGATAGGTCCTTGTCCAACTGGACTGAGCTGAAGTCTAACACATGAGATGGATCGTCGTGATACTTCCGGAGCATGGAAACATGGAATACTGGATGAACTGCAGAGATACTAGGTGGTAGTGCAAGTATGTAAGCCACCTCTCCAACTCTCTCAAGAATCTCAAAAGGCCCGATATACCTAGGGCTTAACTTGCCCTTCTTTCCGAATCTCATAACACCCTTCATGGGTGAAACCCGGAGCAAGACCCGCTCCCCAACCATGAATGCAATGTCGTGAACCATCCGATCCGCATAACTCTTCTGCTTGGACTGGGCTATACGAAGTCGATCTTGAATCAATTTAACCTTTTCCAAGGCATCCTAAACCAAGTTTGTGCACAAGAGCCTAGCCTCGCCCGACTCAAACCAACCCACTGGAGACTGGCAACGTCTACCATACAAAGTCTCATACGGGGCCATCTGAATGCTCGCCTAATAACTGTTGTTGTAGGCAAACTCCACAAGTGGCAAGAACTGATCCAAGAACCCCCAAAATACATCACATACGCACGAAGCATATCCTCCAATATCTGAATAGTGGGACTGCTCATCCGTCTGAGGGTCAAATATTGTACTCAACGCCACCCGAGTACCCAACTCACGCTGTACGGCTCTCCAGAACTGCGATGTAAACTGCGTACCCCGGTCAGAGATGATAGATATCGGTACGCCATGAAGTTTGACAATCTCGCGAATGTAAATCGGAGCCAGCTGCTCCGAAGAGTAAGTAGTAACTACAGGAATGAAATGAGCTGACTTGGTCAATCTATCCACAATCACCCATACTCTATCGAACTTTCTCTGAGTCCGTGGGAGACCAACAATGAAACCCATAGTGATCCGCTCCCATTTCCACTATGGAATCTCCAACTTCTGAGGCAATCCACCCGGTCGCTGATGCTCATACTTCACCTGTTGACAATTTAGGCACCGAGCTACATATTCCACTATGTCTTTATTTATCTGCCTCCACCAATAGTGCTGCCTCAAGTCCTGATACATCTTCGCGACACCTAGATGAATGGAGTACCGCGAACTGTGAGCCACCTGGAGAATCAACTCACACAAGCCATCTACATTAGGCACACATAGCCTGCCCTGCATCTGTAATACACCGTCATCTCCAATAGTGACTTCCCTGGCATCACCGTGCTGAACCGTGTCCTTAAGGACAAGGAGATGAGGGTCATCATACTGACGCTCTTTGATACAATCATAAAGAGAAGACTAAGAAACCACACAAGCCAAAACTATTCTCGGCTCGGAAACATCCATTCTGACAAACTAGTTGGCCAATGCCTGAACATCCAAGGCTAAAGGCCTCTATGCTACTGGTAGATATGCTAAACTTCCCAAACTCTCCGCCTTGCGACTCAAGGCATCGGCCACCACATTGGCCTTCCCGGGATGATAGAAAATGGTGATGTCATAATCCTTAAGCAATTCCAACCATCTCCGCTGCCGCAAGTTAAGATCCTTCTGTTTAAACAGATGTTGTAGACTCCGGTGATCAGTAAAAACCTCACAAGGGACACCATACAAATAGTGCCACCAGATATTCAAGGCATGAACAATAGCTCCTAACTCGAGGTCGTGGACAGGATAGTTCTTCTCATGCACCTTCAGTTTTCTAGACGCGTAGGCAATCACCCTACCGTCCTGCATCAACACCGCACCGAGACTAATGCGCGACGCATCACAATACACATTATAAGACCTCGAACCTGTGGGCAATACCAACACTGTGTTCTAGTCAAAGCAGTCTTGAGCTTTTGAAAGATCTCCTCACAATCCTCGGTCCACCTGAACGGAGCACCCTTCTGGGTCAATCTGGTCATAAGTGCTGCAATAGATGAGAAACCCTATACAAATCGACGGTAGTACCCCGTCAAACCAAGAAAATTCCGAATCTCCGTAGCTGAGGACGGTCTAGGCCAACTCTGCACTGCTTCAATCTTCTTCGGATCTACCTTGATCCCTTCACTCGATACTACATGACCCAAAAATGCCACTGAATCTAGCCAGAATTCACACTTCAGAAATTTTGCATACAAATTCTTATCTCTCAAGGTCTGAAGCATAGTCCTCAGGTGGTGCTAATGATCCTCCCGAGTCCGGGAGTACACCAGAATATCGTCAATAAACACAATGATGAAAGAGTCAAGATAGGGCTGAAATACACTGTTCATCAAGTGCATGAATGCTGATGGGGCATTGGTCAGCCCAAAAGACATCACAAGGAACTCGTAATGACCATACCGAGTCCGAAAAGCAGTCTTTGGGACATCTGGCTCCCGAATCTTCAACTGATGATAGCCTGAACGCAAGTCGATCTTAGAGAACACTCTGGCACCCCGAAGCTGATCAAATAGGTCATCAATACGTGGCAATGGATACCTGTTCTTCACTGTAACCTCGTTTAACTAGCAATAATCAATACACATTCGCATAGAACCATCCTTCTTCTTTACAAACAAGACAGGAGCACCCCAAGGCGACACACTGGGCCGAATGAACCCTTTATCAAGTAACTCCTGTAACTACTCCTTTAACTCTTTCAACTCTGCTGGGGCCATACGATAAGGTGAAATAGAAATGGGCTGAGTGCCCGGTAATAAATCAATGCCAAAGTCAATATCTCTGTCGGGCGACATGCCTGGAAGATTTGTCGGGAATATATCTGAATAGTCCCTCACTATCGGAACTGACTCGACAGTATGAGTATCAACACTAATATCCCTCACATAGGCCATATACACATCATAACCCTTCTCAACCATTCGCTGAGCTTTAAGAAATGAGACAACCCTGCTAGGAAAATGATCTAAGGTACCTCTCCACTCCAGCTGCGGTAGACCTAGCATAGCCAATGTCATAGTCTTGGCGTGATAATCAAGGATAGCGTGATAGGGTGACAACCAGTCCATACCCAAAATAACATCAAAATCCACCATACTGAGCAATAATAAATCGGCTCTGGTCTCCAAACCACTAAGAACAATCAAACATGACCGATACATATGGTCAACAACAATAGAATCACCCACGGGTGTAGACACATAGACAGGTGAACTCAGAGAATCACGGGATACACCCAAATATGAAGCAAAATAAGATGACACATAGGAATAAGTGGAGCCTAGATCAAATAAAACTGATGCATCTTTATGACAGACCAGAACAATACCTGTGATGACAGAATCAGATGCAACTGCCTTCGTCCTAGTAGGAAGGGCGTAATATCTGGCCTGGCCTCCCCCTTTAGGACGACCTCTACCTGTCCGACCTCCACCTCTAGCTGGTTGTGCAGGTGGGGTGGTAGTTGGTGTTGTAATCATAGCCTGAGGACCCGGTGGAGCACGCGGTGCTTGAGAAATCTGTGGAGGTGCACCACTCCTGAATTCGAGGCAATACCTCACCACATGACGAGTGTCGCCACACTCAAAATAAGCTCTCGGAGGACGTGGTTGCTGCGACTATCCTGATTGACTGACTGACCACTGAAAGCACCCCGTACAGGGAGGTACACTAGACATTGGCAGTGTATAATAGGGATCTTGGGGCATAGGAGTGGTCGGAGCACCGCTGGCAGCTGGAAGTGCTGAATGAACAAGGCGACCCATATAACCCCTGCCCTGACGAGCTATAGCTGGGGCACGAGTACCACTATAAGTGCCAGACTCTCGAGACCTCTTAGCCTCTCTCTCCTCTTTGTCCCGAGTCAGCATACCCTCCAACCTCCTAGCAATCCCTACTACCTGCTGGTACGCAATATCCATCTCTAACTCTCGGGCCATGTTCAATCTGATACTGGGATTGAGCCCCTCAATAAACCGACAAACCCGCTCTCGAATAGTAGCAACCAAGGCCGGTGCATGCCTAGCCAAATCGCTGAATCGGACCACATACTCTGACACAGTCATAGAACCCTGGCGCAACTGCTCAAACTCTGTACGCCATGCATCTCTGAGACTCTGGGGAATATACTCCCTCAAGAACATATCTGAGAACTGAGCCCAAGTGAGTGAAGCTTCCTCAGCCGGACTATCCAACTCGTATGCGCGACACCACTGATAGGCCGCTCCTCTAAACTGGAGCGTAGTGAAAGAAACCCCACTAGTATCCACAACACCCATAGTACGGAGGATACAGTGGCACTCCTCAAGAAAACCCTGGGCATCCTATGACGCTAAGCCACTGAAAGTAGGAGGGTGGTACTTTTTGTACCTCTCGATCCTGAGTTGCTCCGCCTCAGAAACTACTGCCCTAACCCCGGGCTGAACTGGAGCTACCGGCTGCATCGATATGATCGTCGGAACATGGTCGATCTGAACCCGCTGCTCTGGGGTACCGGCAACGGGCTTCTGTGCTTCTCCACCGGCCTGAGATGTGGCAGGAGTAAGAGGTATCAATCCTGCCTGAGCCAAGGTACTGACATATGCTCAAAAACTGGGCTAGAGTCTCCTGGAGGGCTGGTGCAGTAACATGCGTCTCAGGTGCCTGCCCCCCAACTGGAGCTATTGGTGGCTCCTCTGTAGCTGCTCGTGCGGGTGCTCTAGCTGCACCACGTGGACGTCATCATCCTCTTCCCTGGCCCCGACCTCTCATGGCTCTAGTAGGAGGGCGCGGGTGTCTGGTCATCTGATCCAGTTATACGTGTCCTCACCATATGTGAGAGAATAGAAATACAGAAATTTAGAATCCGAAACCAAAATCTCGCACGATAAGGAATCAAAGAAGTGAAGCTTTCCTTAAAAGTTCCATAGCCTCCCGAAAATAAGTACAGACATCTCCGTACTGATCCGCGAGACTCTACTAAACCTTCTTGTGACTCATAATACCTATGAACCTAGAGCTCTGATACCAACTTATCACGATCCCAGTTTTCCCTCCGTAGCATGTTGTGATGGCTTAACAATTTGTGGAATAACTGAATATAAAACTGAACTCAAATCTCAACATATGAAATATAAACAAGAACTGCGATTTTTTTAATAATTACAACTCCCAAAACCCGGTAGAAATAAGTCACAAGCTTCTAAGGAAAAATACTAAGTATCTCTATACATTAGAGTCTAAAGAGAATAAGAAAAATAACATAACAATGATAGAGGGGGACTCCGAGGTCTGTGGACGCTGGCAGATCTACCTTGAAGTCTGCACGTACAGTCTAGCTCATTGGTATCTGGTCTGGTAGGAAGAACCTGGATCTGCACAAAATGATATACAAAAGTATAGTATGAGTACACCATAACGGTACCCGGTAAGTGCCAAGCCTAACCTCGGTAGAGTAGTGACGAGGACAGGTCAGGGCCCTATGGGTTTAAAAGAAAAGCAAGCCAGAAGATAATAATAATTTTTTGAAATGACTGAGAATTTAAACAACAAGAAATTTCAGAAAATAACCGCACAACAAATAGAGGTAAATAACAGAGGCGCTCCTGAGGTATCGCCTCGTAAACCCAAATACAAATGCTCAATATGGGGATCTCCCGAGGTACCGCCTCATAGTCCTAAAAGTAAATATACAAACAGGGGGATCTCCCGAGGTACCACCTCGTAGTCCCAAAAGTAAATATGTACGACAGGGGGATCTCCCAAGGTACCGCCTCGTAGTCCCAAAAATAAATATGCACGACATAGGGATCTCTCGAGGTACCTCCTCGTAGTCCCAAAAGTAAATATGCAAACAGGGGGATCTCCCGAGGTATCGCCTCGTAGTCCCAAAAGTAAATATAAAACTCATAAATTATGGAATCACGAATTTATGGCAAGAAATCTTACAGTTAAAGACCGAATACAATAATCGAGGAAACAGGTAATTCAACTAAGCATGTTGCAAGAATTTCAAGTAAAGGTTAAGATACGTATACATGTAATAATAGGCTAAACATAACAACTACACGTGCTAAGGTAACTCAGTTAAGGAATTTAAAAAAAGTCTACTCAGCAAGAATCGAAATTTCCACAATTAGCTCGTGCATGCACTCGTCACCTTGAGTACACGGTGCTCGCATATCAAAAATTATTACAACAGTACCTAATCCTAAGGGGATTTCCCCCACACAAGGTTAGACATGCCACTTACCTCAAAGCTCGCTCAATCAACCGATAAGGATGCGTTTCCCTCGCTTTTCCGACTCCGAATGGCCCAAATCTAGCCAAAAGAAATTACATACCATGAATGCAATTACAAGAAACTAATTTAATTAATAAATCTACGACTTTAGCAAAGAATCAAAAAATCGCCCCAAAAAGTCGACCCGGGCCCATGTCTCAGAATTAGGTAAAAGTCACAAAATACCAACACTCATTCGACCACGAGTACAACCATACCAATTTTACCAAAATTCGACATCAACCCGACTCTCAAATCCTCAAATCAAACTCTCCAAATCCCTAGCCTCAAACTCTCAAGTTCCACCTTAAATACACATAAACTAGGTGGGAAAATCAATGGGGAAACAAGGCTATTGATAAAAAATGAGTACAAGAGACTTACCTCAAGAAATCCCTTGAAAGTGCTCTAAATGATCGCCAAGACCCGAGCTCAAAATTTTTAAAATGGAGCAAAATCGCGAACCCATGTATTTAAGTGTTCTGTATAGCATTTCCGCTTCTGCGGAAACTTAGCTGCATCTGCAGCGTCGTAGAAGTGACAACTTATCTGCTTCTGCGGGAGTCCCAGCCACTTCTGCGATCCCATCTTCCTTGCCAAATTCTGCTTCTGCGGTTCAAAGCCCGCTTCTGTGGGTGCGCATATGCGCAAACTCATCCGCTTCTGCGGACAGACCTCCCAAGCACTCGTCCGCTTCTGCGATCCCTCTTTCGCAGAAGCGACTCCGCTTCTACGACCTTCACACCGCACTTGCAACCACATGACATCTCCTCCAGTTCCGCTTCTGCGAGCTCATACATGAGATCAATTTTTCGCAGGTGCGATTACACCAGAACTTTTTCCTTTAACCATTCTCACAAGTCCAAATTTGATTTGTTAACCATCCGGAATCTACCCAAGGCCCCCTGAACCTCAACCAAACTTACCAACAAGTCCTAAAATATTATACGGACTTAGTCGAGCCTTTAGATCACATCAAAAAATGCTAAAAATATGAATTGCATATCGATTCAAGCCTAATGAACTTTAAAACTTTAAACTTCTACATCCGTCGTCGAAACCTATCAAATCAAGTCCGATTGACCTTAAATTTTGCACACAAGTCATAATTGACATTACGGACCTACTTCAACTTTCGGAATCGTAATTCGATTCTGGTATAAAAAATTCCACTCCCGGTCAAACTTTCAAAAAATCATCAAATTTTTGAACTTTTGCCAATAGACGCTAAAATGACCTACGGACTTCTAATTCAATATTCGAACACGCTCTTAAGACCAAAATAACCCTATGGAGTTATAGGAATTGTCAAAACTCAATTCCGAAGTTGTCTTCATATAATTCAAACTGCGGTCGATTCCTACGACTTAAACTTCTATTTTAGGGATTATGCGTCCCATTTCACTCCGAAACGAAAAATAAATCCTCCCGACAAGTTACGTAATCACAAAATAAAATAGAGGGAGCAATAAATAGGGGTTCGGGGCTAGTACTCTCAAAACAACCGGCTGTGTCATTACAAGGTCCTTTCTAATCACATGAAAAAGGAATAAAACCTTCAGTTAGTAAAGAATCCATCAGTCTAGATAAGAGTTCAGCTCCAATAATAATTAAAGAAGGTTATAGAGGATCTCCTTGCCTGACCCCTCTACTTGATTTAAAAAGCCCTTCCTTGATCCGTTTATATTTATAGAGTACCATACATTTGAGATCAGTCTTCTAACTCTATCAATCAGTACTTTATTAAACCCCATCTGCCTCAATACTTGGCATAAGTATTCCCATGAAAGTCTATCATAAGAGTTATCCATGTCTAGATTCATTACTACATTGTCAGCTAATGATGGTTGTTTAATATTATGCGCCATTTCCTGAGTTAAAATGATATTCTCAGTGATGGACCTTCCGTTAATGAATCCAGTTTGAGATGGTGATATCAGCTTCTGTATAAAACGACATAGTCTTTAATTCATCAACTTTGAAATAATCTTGCAAGAGAAATTTCCAAGACTTATGGGTCTTAACTCGGTAAATTGCTAAAGGTGTTCCACCTTAGGAGTTAGAGTAAGGCAGGTATGAGTGATTGCCTTCGGAATTTCAGTACCTGCAAAAAAATCAAGTACCATTAGTAGTAAATCCTCCTTTATCATTTCCCATCATGATTGGTAGAATTTCCCAGATATTCCGTCAGGTCCAGGAGAACTATGGATGCTCATGGAAAAGACAATATCTTTTGTTTCTTCCAGTGTTGGTGGGGCAGTCAGCTTTTCATTGTCATCTTCTCCAATCATCCTTGGAACCAACTGTAGCAATGACAGGTCCACATGATGTTCCTCCCTAGTAAACTATTTTTAGAAGAATATGATAGCTTCATCAGCAATGTCATCATCTCATTCAATCCAGTTACCATCCTCTTTCTTCATTTTCTTTAAAGTTAAACTTCTTCTCTTCCTATTAACCACGGAGTGGAAGAATCTCGAATTGATTTCACCTTCAACAAACCATTTAATTTCAGATTTCTGTCTCCAATATTCCTCCTCCTTTTTAATAGCTCTAATTAGCTCTGCATTTACTTGGTTCAGCTCAGCCCTGTTAGTAGCTGAGTTATCTAAAATGGACAATTCTTCAAGTTCTGCAACTCTTCCTTCCAATACCTTAAGATTATAAAAAATATTACCAACAGTGTTCTTTGACCAAGCTGATAATTTTTTGCAAGTGTTTTTCAACTTCAAATGGAACTTCCACAAAGGAGATCCATGAACCTCTTCTCTCTATGCCTGCTCCACCATATCCATAAATTCAGTTTCCTCAGTCTAAAAATTCAGAAACTTAAAATATTTAATAGGTTCAGACTGTTTTGATCGGACATGAGTCAATAGAGGTGAGTGATTAGATCATGTTCTCACTAGGTGAGTGACTGTTGTAACATCAAAAAATTTAACCAATCATTATTAACTACAACCCTATCTAATCTTTGCCAAATTCTTCTTTTAGGACACCAACCTTTACACCAGGTAAAATTTATTCCAGAATAACCTGCATCCACCAATTCACAATCCATGATACATTGAATAAAAGAGAGACTCTTGGACATTCTATGAGGTGTGCTTCCCTTCTTCTCAGCAGCCCCAGTGATACAATTAAAATCTCCTACAATAAACCAGGACAATTTAAAATTATCACATAGGTTTCTCAGCTTATTCCATAATTCTTCTCTAAGGTCCTCCTCACATTTAGCCTAAACAGATGAAATTAATAAAGAAATTCCATTATGTTTAATGATGCATGTTATCTGCTGCTCATCTTCGTCTATAACTACACAATCCAGATCTTCTTTCCAAAATAACCAAATTTGGTTGTTGCTATTTGCATAAGCATTGTGGTATCCCAATGATCTTATGTATTTCTCCAATTTATTAGCATTATCAAAAGGTACAACTAAAGCAATAAAAGAAAACTTGTTTAATCTAATCATTTGTCTAAGTATCTCAAGAGCACCATTGGTTTTGATGCTCCTAATATTCTAAAATATGGACTTAAATATAATCACTTATCAGAGAGGATTTTGTTCTTTGTAGCCTTTTCAGGCCTTTGTGAAAAAAATCTTCCCCTTCTTCCTCTTGATGGTGCTCTACCCCCTTGTATTAGATCTTTCCCTTGACGATAGATAACCTGAGTTGATAATATTAGACATAACTGTTGGGATTGGTTCTTATCCAACAATGACTTCCACTAACTTGTCAGCAATGGTATCACTATTCTCCTTCTCACTATCCACACTTGCATACTCCTCACTTTCTTCTGAACTACCTTCATCTTCGGAGTCATTATCTTCAGTTTTCATTCTCCTCATCAATGGAGTTTGATGCACCATCAGATGACTGTTCTTGCTCCTGGTTAATATCTTTTTCAAGATTAGTACCATATATTAGCTTCTTAAATTCCTTTTGTACCTCTCTTGGGGTCAATGATGTGGTTTGTTGCTTTGTTTCCCTTTTGTTCTTCTTCCAGTTGATGCATAATCTTCAGGCTTGATTGTAAAACTTTCACATGCTGCCTCTTATTACTTTGATCTCATTTCCTAGTTGTATCCATGTCGTTCATAATTACCCCATTGCCATTTGTTTGTGACTCTTTTTGTTGTTCCACATGTTGTTGTTGATTGCCTTCACTCACTTTGTTATTGTTTTTATAATTTTTACCCATGTTTCTTTTGTTCTTCTGCTTCTTTTTTGTATCATCCTGTTTTGTATCATGTTTACTCTGATTCACTAATTCACCATGCATTGTTTTTGTGTCTCCTGTGTCAATTGCCTTCCCTTTCCCTGATATTTCTTTAATTACTTTTTTTTGTGTCATCATAGTAGGTTCTTTGATAACAATGCCATCACTTTTTTTTTAACTCCTTTCCTTTATTTGACCATTCATCTGATCCATTCCTTCTTGTTGGCTCAGTTTTGGCCCGGTCTTAATTCTTGTAGCTCCTTTTCGAGTCACAGTCTTGAATTCCTCCTCTTTATTTTGGACCCCTTCACTGGTTGAGGGAATATCATGTTGTTGATTAATTTTGTCCATTTTGAGTCTTTCCTCCCTGTTTTGTTTTATCCTCTCATCCCTGATTTTATTTCGATATTGACTTTCCACATGACCTTGTATTTTGCAATATAGACAATAAGAAGGCACACCCTCATACTCTATATCAAGCCATACTCCATCCCCACCGCCGTCTATCCTGTTGAAACCTAGCCATATCTGATCCAATTTTGGCTTAAGCAAATTAATCTCCACTTTTATTTTAGCAATATTGCCTCTGAATTTTGAATATGTGGCTTGATCAGGAGCAATGGAAACCTCTAGATATTGAACCATTCTAGATACAATTCCCCATTTGAACAAGTGACAAGGCAACTGATGAATAAGAATCCATACCGGCACAATTGGTGTCTCTACTTCAGGTTTAAAGTCAGGTGTCCACAACATAATCTTCATAGGGGTCCCATCAATATCCACAAACTTCTTGCTTTGAATGTGAGTATAATCAACTTCATTAGAAAAATTAATATAGACATGCTGAAAATCAAAATAAACACTCTTTACCTATCCTTTCAGATGATATTGTCTAATAAAAGCCTTCCTAATATCCTCTATTGAAGGCTTTCCCTTATAAAATTTTCCAATTAGGGTGAGTCTACATTCTTTTGCTAAATTCACGAAGTAATCTTCAGCACTGAAAAATATGGTCGACTTACCTAGATGGGTACCATATTTTATCTCTACTGACTTGACACCTTCAGTCATAGATGGTAGCTCTGCTTGGACAACTGCAGCAAAAGATGGTTTAAATACTTCTTAGTCCACCTATTAGCCCCAATCTGAGTAGTTTTGTCATCAATAACTGTCCCTTTTGTAGCTGGTACTGGAGGTGGATTAATGATTTCTTATGTGTTTCCTTTTTCTTGTATGTTTGCTCCAGATTGCTCCTTATTCCTCCTCTCTGGTTTATCAAAGTTGGCTAAAACTTTTGGTTGTGGTGGTATGGTGTGTGAGATAGCAGTGTTGGTTTGGTTTTTGTTTGAGGTGCCAAGAGCACTAGGAGTAGGAGCCCTTCCAGCACTATAGTTATTGGTAGTATGGTTTGGGTTATCAGAATTTGCGGTGTTTGTTTGGTGGCTATGTTTCAATGTGCCCTTTTTGGTGGTGATCGTAGGTGGCGAGGAGGTTTGAGTCGTTGTATGTAGACTACATGTCGAAATGTTGGTAGCTACAAAGGCGGTTGTAGGGTCAGATATTGGGGCCGGTGGTGGGTCATTGTGATGTTATCCCACCAGATCTACTTTTGTCATAGTTCTCATTGTGATATTTGACCAAGCTTCTAAAATCAACTTATCTAAAAAGAGCTTTTTTGTAAAAGTATTTTTCGAAGAAGTTTTTTTGGTAAAAAGTAATTTGTGTTTGATTAATCAACTTGAAAAGTGTTTTTGAGTTACAATTAATGTTTGGCCAAATATTTAGAAACTGTTTTTAAGTAAAAAAAAATTCAAGAGTGCTTTTATCTCAAAAATTGTTTCTTCCTCTATGCAAAAAGTATTTTTTTAAAAAAATTTTTTGGTCAAACACCTTAATTTTGAAAAAAAAATATTTTATTTTTTTAAATAAAAATATTTTTGGACTTGGAGAAGCTTGGCCATAAGGTGCGAAGGAGAAAGAGGAAAGAAAACACAAGCTTTCAATTTTCAATTAGAAAAAATATTAAAACCAAAAGGAATATTTAAACAGTTCCTCTCCCTGCGTAGAAGTTCCTTAAGAAGTGTCTCGAGGAACCTGAAAAGCTCCGAAACTCTCCTCAAAAGCATGTAAAACGATCCAATTCCTCATTTAGTGCGAGAAACAACTTACTTTTTGCATCTCCTAATTACTATGGAAGCAATGGAGATTGATCCTGAAACTAATTCAAAAGGTAATTCTTGTTTTAACAGTCATCTTTTTCTCAATTTGTTCATTCTTTATATATATATATATGTATATATAAAAAAAATCAATTGTTTGATTAATTGATTGAAATTAGGGAAGGATGAAGCGAAACCCATAATGGTAATATTGATGGGTGCTCCAGGAAGTGGTAAGTCTACATTTTGTGACCTTGTAATGCGAGTCTCTACCCGCCCTTGGGTTCGTATTTGCCAGGTTAGTTCTTATCTGTTAGTACTAACAGTAGTTTTCTTTCTTTGTATGTATGTTGCAAAAATGTGTCTATATGATGGAATGGCTGAATGGGGTCCTTTGACTATGATGTTTTACTGTCCCAAAAAGGTAGCAGTAACAATTTTACTGTTGGGCTGTCGAACAATTTTTCCTTTGGCTATGATGTTTTCAAATATTTTGAATGTATCTAGATATAAAAAATTGTGAGCTGAACTCCGAAATGTGTAAATTTTGTTTCAATAATCTAAGAAATTATGCCTGAATTTCACCAGGGAAATTAAATGAGTTGATCCTCCGCCATTCTTTTTGGGCCGAAGAGGATATATTTGCTGGTTGTGGTACAATGTGCATGCATGTTTTGAATTTTGGGAATCTACAGTTTGTTCTGTAAGAAGACTGGAGTAGAAAGTTTCAAGGTGAATTAAAAGGTTGCTTTTTATATGGGTACTGGGGTAGTGCATATGGTTCATATATTCAATAGATTTGTAGGTGCTAACTTTATGGGAAATTGGCATTTGATTCAATTTCACCTGCCTTAAGAGTAAGCGAGGGTACTGCCAGTTCCCCTTTACACTCCTCTTCCAAAGCCCCTCATCGCTTGTACTAGAAAAAGAAAATGAAGTGTTGTTTTATAGTTTTTCACTCTGGCCGGAGTAGCTTAGTGTTGCATTTCATGTATGTATACGACAAGTTTAGGTTTCTTGCTGATTATTAGGATTTGAAGCATGTTTATGTTTATTCTCTACCGAACTTACCAGCACCCTGCAGTTTATTAGATGGAATACTATGTCAAAACATGTTATTAGAAAGATAAGGTCTCACTTTGGAAGATTGACAAGTTCTATTTGCTATTGTAGGATACCATTGGGAATGGTAAGGCTGGGACAAAGAACCAATGCTTGACAGGTGCAGCTAGTGCGCTAAAGGAAGGAAAAAGTGTATTTATAGATAGATGCAACTTGGATAGAGAACAGCGGGCCGATTTTTTGAAGCTTGTTGGTCCAGAAGTTGAGAAGCATGCTGTTGTGCTTGATCTTCCAGCTAAGGTTTGTATTTCTCGGTCGGTTAAGAGGACGGGGCATGAAGGAAATTTGCAAGGTGGGAAGGCTGCTGCAGTTGTGAATAGGATGCTACAAAAGAAAGAGTTGCCTAAGCTGAATGAAGGCTATACTCGAATTACGGTTTGCCAAGATGAAAAAGATGTTCAAGCTGCAATCAATACTTACACTGCACTTGGTCCGTCAGATAAACTTCCACCAGGCTTTTTCGGCCAGAAGAACTCAGATGCCAAAGTCCAACTTGGTATAATGAAGTTCCTAAAAAAGAAAGATCCTCCTGGATGTTCTGATACTGTGACGAATGTCTCTCCAGAGAATATTCAATCTCATGCCACCAAGGAAAAGGACTCCAACCAAGTACTAGAGAGCCGTGAAGAACCTAAAATGGCATCTGCTGGCAGTAACATTTCTTTAGAAAATACCCCCACACTTGCATTTCCATCTATTTCTACAGCAGATTTCCATTTCAATCTTGATAAAGCATCGGATATAATAGTTGAAAAGGTTGAAGAATATGTAAATAAGCTTGGAAATGCTAGGCTTGTCTTGGTGGATTTGTCTCAGAATTCAAAAATACTGTCCCTTGTCAAGGCTAAAGCTGCAGAGAAGAACATCGACACCAAAAAGTTTTTTACATTTGCGGGGAATATAACTAAACTATACTCGGAAGGAGGTTTGCACTGCACCGTGATTGCTAATGCCACTAACTGGTAAATCTCTGCGCCATTATACTGTGCTAGCGAAAACGAGAAAATTGATTTAACTCTGCGAGAGCCTTACCAGAAAATTTCTTTCTGTTTGCATGTTCTGTGGTGGAAGCTTTGTTTAATGAAAAATAAAGTTGGTGAGGGAAAGCAAGTGGTTTCATTTGAACACCACCTTTTATGGTGGCTCCAAAGTTTACCTATAAGTCAGATGTAAATGAAAGTATTCCAAAATTTTCAACGAGATGAAGAACTGTTTTTTCAAGAAAAAAAAATTAAGGTAGATTAATGGCATGTAAAACAAATGGAATAATGTGTAGTCTTGTGCCTAAACTAGCCTTCTTTTGCGAGAGCTGCAATGTGGAGGGAGAGATACTTCTAGCGGAAATCTACTTTCATGATTCATGAATCAATGTGGTACACATCCGTGGTTTTGATGATGACGTGTGCATGTAGAGCCATTAAATAGCAGGGTGCTAAACAATCTTGCAGATATTTCCATTTTCTAGTTATGTCCAGCAGGTTCTTGATACTAATTTAGTTGTAAGCTCACCCACCCGTAATATAATACTCCGTCGACACGCATTCTTTCTGTTTCTATTGAAGCGTAATATTATCTTGCCAAGATATTATGTGTTGTTGCTTGATTTGCTTGTCATCTAAAAGCCAACTTTTCTCAGGCGACTAAAACCAGGAGGTGGAGGTGTAAATGCTGCTATATTTAGTGCAGCTGGTCCTGCCCTTGAAACTGCAACCAAAGTTAGAGCTGGATCCCTTAATCCTGGAAAAGCTATTGTCGTCCCTCTTCCTTCATCTTCTCCCTTGTTTAGTAGGGAAGGGGTTACTCATGTCATTCATGTCCTTGGACCAAATATGAATTCCCAGAGACCAAACCATCTCAACAATGACTACGTCAAGGGCTGTCAAATACTCCGGGAAGCTTACTCATCACTTTTTGATGGTTTTGCTTTTATAGTTAGGACTCAAGGAAAACCGGTTAAGGATAATTTTGAAAAAGAACTGAAAAGAGAAGCTCAAGCAGAGCAAGGTTCTACAAATGGTGAGAAAGCCAAGCGGGAAGCTGTCTGTGAAGTTGACATGAACAAGAAGTACAAAAGCTTTGTGAAAGAACTTGGACCCAATGTTGGAAGTTCTGGAGATGGAAATACTGGTGAACAGACAAGAAAGGCATGGGGCTCATGGGCTCAAGCTCTTTACGACACTGCAATGCATCCTGAGAGGCATAAGAATATAATAGAGAAGTCAGATGATGTTGTTGTACTGAATGATCTTTATCCAAAGGTTATCTTCCTCTCTCCCTGCCCCTCCCCCCGCTTGGCATTTCTCCCTTGTGAATTTGACAAATATATGTATTCCTTTTGCAGGCTCAGAAACACCTCTTAGTTTTGGCACGTATTGAAGGTCTTGACCGTCTTGCAGATGTTCAGAAGGAGCACCTCACATTATTAAAGACAATGCACAGTGTTGGCTTGAAGTGGGCTGAAATGTTTCTATCGGAAAACAATTCATTGATATTCCGCCTTGGATATCATTCGGTACGTTGAACCATCTCCAATTCTTGTGTTTGCAAGAATCATGAGAGATAAGAAAGGCAGTACATAGGAGTACCATTTTTAATGTTTACGCTCTAAAAATTTTTTTTTTTTTGGGGGGGGGTTGGGGTAGTGTTTGGATATTTGTATATTGCTTGATTACAGTTTCGTATTTCCTTTATTCTATCCAGAAAAGAAAAACCAATTTGCAACTAAAAACTAATGATTTACAACTTATAACAACAGCAGAAAGAAAAAGAAAGGGAAAAAAACCCAGTATAATCCCACAAGTGGGGTCTGGGGAGGATGGTGTGTATGCATACCTTACTCCTATCTTGCGAAGGTACACAGGTTGTTTCTGATAGACTCTCGGCTCAAGCAAAGCACAACCGAAAAAGAAGTAGTAACAATAACAAGATAATGATTTACAACTTATCTTGTTTGAAATGCTATAATGTTGTGGAAGCTTAGGTCAGCAAAAGAATATACGACCCATGTTTTGTGTGCTTTTCTGGCCACTAATTTTACCTTCAAGCCTGGGAAATATTGTAGGTGAAAATTTGTTCTCTCAAGGGAGTGCTGCAACTTCACATAACATTTTCTCTATTAAAAAGATGTTTACAAGAGTTTGTAAGTTTTATCACTGTGGATTAGAAGTTCACCAGTCACCAGTCCACTAAGAATCTGGTAGTTTAAATGGAAGGAGGTGGTTTTGATTCATCTAATCAGTGGTGATATATAACAGGGGCCAAGTCAACATGTCTGAAATGGCAGAATTGTATAAACAGCCCTAGTTTCTGTTTATATTGGTTTATTTGGTGTGGTACATACATCAAGAGTGTGTATTGGGAACAGTGTATTGGTTTTTGGATTTTTCAGTGGGGATTCTTCCACCTTGTTCTTTACCCAAGCCATGTCATCAAGCCCCTCCTAGGCGGATTCTGGACTTAAATTTGATGGGATCAACTTTTAAGTTCTTACCATTGAGCTCATTGTATTTTTGAAAGTATGGGTTCAATTTGTATGTTCAAATTTTGGTACATTTTCACGTATTCTCTGCATCGAAAATATTAGGGTTCAGCTGTACCCAGTAATTGTAATTAGGGTTCAGCTCAACCCCAATCATTTGTTTCTCTTCTTGGATCCCTTCCTCAGATCGAGTCAAAATGCTCAACTCTTTTTTCTTCTACATCTCCTATTATATAATTTGGTGAACTTTTGTGTGTAGGTTCCTTCAATGCGTCAACTGCATCTTCATGTGGTAAGCCAAGACTTTGATTCAAAACATCTGAAGAATAAGAAGCACTGGAATTCATTCAACTCACCCTTCTTCCAGGATTCAGTTGATGTAATAGATGAAGTTAGCCAAAATGGGAAGGCCACTTTGAAGGATGAGAATTTCCTTTCCATGGAGCTAAGGTGCCATCGATGTCAAAGTGCACATCCAAACATTCCTCGCCTTAAGGCACACATTAGTTCTTGTCAAGCTTCCTTTCCTGCATTTCTGCTGCAAAATGGTCGTCTAGTTTTTTTAGCAGGTAAAGATGCAAATCACTGAGTTTAGACACTAGGATTGAGCTGTGTTGTATTGAGACAGCATATGTATATACAATTTGGGGGAAAAGTTTAGTCTGTTAGGAGGATTATATGAACAATTTCAGTTGGTCTTTGCTCCTGGTGACTTGAAAATTTCCTTTAACAGCAATATTCACTTTGGATTTAGAGATGGTCTTATATACGATTGATTTTGTTGTTTTCTTTATTATTTTTTATAAATCAGCATTGGTGACATAAAAATGGAAAACTTTCCCCTCATGTCATTAACCGAAATAGGATCCGAGATCTCAAATAAAAAATTCGGGTCAGTATGATGATGGAACCAAGAATTATGGTACCAAATACCAAGTCCTTACAATTTACAAGTATACGAAAAAATTATCATCCATGTGAAATTGGGGACTTCCACCACTCCATGTGAATGGACTGAAAAAAGCAACAACGTTTCCTTGACTAGCGGAAACAACCACCGGCAAATGCTAAATTCTCTTTTTTCTCTTCAATAATAAGAGAACGCTAAGTTAATCAAACCTGTCTAAGTGGAGAAAAGTAGAGAGAGAAACGGACCCATTATTTACTGAGTTTTGTACCCAATAGCCCTTATAGATTTCTCAATTATCAAAAATAAATTTTTGTTATCCATCACTTCCGAAAAACTAAGTCAAAAGAGTTCCAAAGGAAAAGCCATTATATACACAAGCTAACAAAAGAAAAGGACAAAATTACAAATGTACCATAACAGGCAATACATACCCCTGGGGAAACTAGGAACTCAGAAATTAAACATGGCAACATTTTTGTAGCAAACCAGGTAAATACTTTATTTGAACAACTAGAGATTTTACTGTGGGTTTGGTGGACGACTATTAGCTGCTGAAACCCTTGAACCCCATTCAAGCAGCTCTTTGCTAGTGTCATCTTTATGGACAATCACTTCAATGAAGCATAGGCAGTCTTTCTTGGCTCCATTTGCTGTTTCAATTGCTTCCACCAGCTCCTCTTCACAATAAACCTACCATGCAATAGTTTCCGTTAGATGAATCCGAGTAAAATCAAAGGTGATGATTGAAATTTTGAAGTTTAACTCACCTTGGTTGTCCAACATTTTCCTTCTCCATTATGGATTGCATCGACTAATCCGGTGTAATTCCAATTCTTGATCACATTGTAAGGTCCATCATGGATCTCAACTTCAATTGTATAACCACCATTGTTTATCAAGAAGATAATGGTCCTTTGTCCGCACCTCAGCATCGTTGAAATATCCTGAGCAGTCACCTGCATGTATTTTGCCATAAAGTTGGATTAGACACACCGGGGAACACCAACAATTCATTCAATTCAAACAGAGTCTGTTTACCTGAAAGCTACCATCACCGATGCATGCAATCACCCGCTTTTCAGGTGCAGCTTGTGCGTAACCAAGAGTTGCACCGACAGACCAACCGATGGATCCATACTGCATTTGGAACTCATAACTGAAAGACAGCGAAGAACAACAGAAGTCATTATTATTATGATCGTGGAAAGCAATATCAAATGACAGTCATTTTACAGATTTCTATTGATTTGATGCTCACCCACATCCTTGTGGCAATTTCAGCTTCTGGCAATTAAACCATGAGTCCCCCGTCTCAGCAATCACAGCACTGTCGCCAGACAACATATTCTGAATGTGTTGAAATAGAACATTAACCCTTAATGCCTCCTTAGGCTCACATTTAAGAGGATGTCCCTCAGGAATATAAATCCTATGGTAATTCTCATAAGCAGTCGGATTATGCTTTAATCTCTTTGCTAATGCAGCAAGGAAATCCCTCATCAGAACACAACCAAACGCTGGTCCATTCCCAATAGTCACACGATCAGGCTGGACAATGATCGCTTTCTCTTTCTTGAGAAGCAGAGAATAACCAACAGAGCTATAGTCATTAAAAATAGGTCCAGCAAACAAGTATGCATCAGCAGATTCCACAATTTCAGCACAGAATGCCGTGCTCACTGCACCCCAGTAAGTCCCAATGAAATGTGAATGGTGTTCGGGAAACAACCCTTTAGCGGATGGCATCACTGCGACAGCATAACCACAGGCATCAGACAACTCAACAAAAGCATCAGATGCCTTTGCAACTCGCATTTTTGGCCCTCCAACAAGTACTGGCTTTACTGCTTTATTCAAGAACTCAGTCGCTGCCTCCACTGCTGCTTCCAAACCCATCATATTACTCAGTCTACACGCATCAAAAGACACCAAAGTAAGCAACTCAGACACATAAAAAGAGGCAGATCCTGCATATAAGGAGAGTGTATATACATGCATCAACTATTTCATTTCGTTGTTCATTTTGTGATCGATCAATCTATCACTCAATCACAAGCCGCTCTGCTCTATGCCTCTATCAATGTCTGATTTTTGGTTGTCTAATCACACTCGATATTATGTATCTGCTTATCATTTCCATGCTCGGTAGTTTTGTACTAGGTTATTTCGGACGTTTGGCTTGGAAAAGTAAGACCTGGACCTTACATATCAATCTAAATTTTTTAAATAAAATAAAAATAAGTATATATGATAAGAGAACATCCACCACCTTTAAATCTTGGATCCATGATCAATTAAGAGCATCGACAACACACTACATATTTCAATACAATTCAACAGAAAGAACAGATTCTTTTTTTTTTTTTTTTTGAACAAGGTAACAAGATATAAATTTTATTAACAATTAAATTAGTCCTTAGCACAAAGACAGTGCCAAGAGAACCAAAGTTACAGGACCCTCCAGAAAGAACAGATTCTTATCCATATAAACCACTTCAGCATGAAAGAACAGAGTACACAATCAGTCTTTTGAGTATAACCCAAAGCTCAAGACTATTTACCTGGGAGAGAAGGCAAATGGAACTGGTTCACGACTGAAAGTAGGGTGTGGAATCCCCGGCAGATTACAGCCTATGCTTATGTACACCGGCTTACTCTCTTTCAAAGCTGTAGATATTGCAGTGTCGATCAGTTCATGTGCATCCTCCAAATTATTCACCACAGCCTGCAAATACCCAAAACCCAACAAACATATTACACAAAACTTCGTACAAATACAAAATACAATCTCTATGCTGCGACGGAAAATATTCTTTGAAAGATGTTTTCTAGAAAAAAATAAGTTTTCGTCCACCAAGAGGGGAAAATGACTTCCCTTACTTTTGGACTGAAGTCATTTACCTTCATTATCTTTTAATTCTGATTTCTATATCACTGCTTTAACCACATCACTTACACCATATTATCAATCTTTCATACTCAAATATTTCATCAAAATATTATCCGATTTGCTAATATTATTATCATCATTAATACTAAATGTTTTCAACCAAAAAACATCATTCTCCAACCAAACACTAGAAAATATTTTTGAGAAAACAAACCATTTTCTGGAAAAATGACTTTCATCGTACAAATGCCCCTTAATGTTAGTGTTACATAAACATAAAACGGGACAAATAAGAAAAGTAATACAGACCTGGTAGCAAGTAACAGTTTGAAAGCAACGGAGCTCCTGACTAAAATCCTGCAACCCAATAGTATGATGTAAAATCCTGTTGGTTCCATAATCATTCGAATTAGGTCCCCCAACAATACATATCAACGGTAGATTCTCACTATAAGCACCCGCTATAGCATTCAAAACACTTAATCCCCCTACAGTGAACGTAACAACACACGCACCCACACCACGTGCTCTAGCATAACCGTCAGCGGCATAACCAGCATTAAGTTCATTACAACAACCTACGAGGTTAAGTTCAGGTTCAGATACGAGGTGGTCTAAAAGTGTTAAGTTGAAGTCGCCGGGAACGGAGAAAACGTCGGTGACGCCGATTTGGAGTAAACGGCGTGCGAGGTGACGGCCTAGAGTTGAGTATGGGGAATTGAACGGAACGGTGGGAGTTTGGATTGTAACGGCGTTTTGGGCTGGTAAGTTGGATATTTCGTTGTTTAAAGGTTTACACGTGTCGATTGCACTGACCTTGAAATCCATTGAAGGTGATGATGAAGAATATATGAAGGATTGCTTACTCTGTTTTTGTTTTTTCGTTCTGTGAGTAAGAGTACGAGAGGGTTGAGAAGATTTATATAGTGTTTGGATTAACAAGAAACAAGGGGCGGATTTGCGTTTTTAAATTTTAAGTTTGTTGGTTTTCTTTTTTTAGCCTTTCTCTTTTCTCTTTTTCTTGCGAGGAGGGAAATGAGGAGTGGGAGTTAGGAACCGTAAAAACGAACTTATATAATTTTTATATACTAGTCTTAGTGAATGAGAATTAATATTCTAAAAATAACATAAATCATATTTAAAAGATATATTTGTATTATAAAGAAAAGTTAGTACATAATTATAAGTTCCAAAATAATAAATAGTATTCATGTTTAAGGGTTTAGATCTGTTTGAATGGTTCCTCCTCAAGTTTGTTTTATTACTTGCTTCTTTGTACGAAAATATTATAGGAGTACGAATTAAAAAGTAAAACGGTCGTTCAATTTTATATTAAATTTGTGTATAATAGTTTACCAATAACTAAATATTCTTTACTCGCATCTATTTATTTTTTGAAAATACTAAAACTTGTATTATGTCCATGCCTTAGGAATCACATAGGAATTTTATTAAAAATAAATCTTGCCTTACCCATGTATAAGGTGGGTATTAAGTATTTATAGATTGACTAATTAAATGAAAGTTGCGTCTAAATCTCTTGAGATATGCATTTTCTATAAGTTTAATGTTTTCAACTTTGCTATGAAAACCGTGGTCCTATAAAGTATTCAATCATATTACATATATGCTTAGGCATATATTTCATGGACACTTTAATAATACTAACGTTCATATAATACTACTAACTTCTAACAAATACTTTTAAAATATATATGCACCAAAAATATAATATGCTTGAATATTCTCGGTTCATTTATTTATATGGTGGATTTGTACGCTTGTGCAAGACTTTTTTGGAGCTTTTTGAACTAAATTATATCTAATTTCAAAAAAACTTGAAGCTCTACATTACGCAAGAAAATAAAATACACAGAAATATTATTTTCTCCAAGCTTGAACCTTTTTTTTTAATAAGGAAACTTGAGCTTGAATATCTACAAACAAATGGTTGTTACCAAATTTAAACTAATACAACAACAACCTAGAGTAATCCCACAAGTGGGGTATGTGGAGAATAGGATGTACACAACCTTACCCCTCATAAGTGTGAATTTTGATCACTTATTAGTGCATTTTTACTTTTGTTTTAGTCCGAAAGTGTTGATTTATGTTCCCAAAACTAATGAAAGTGTGCAAATTGCAGGAATATTGGAGATTTGGATTCGAATGACGAAATCCAGCTCAAAAAGAAGTGTTCCGGCTTAAAAGGCAAGAAGGGGCGCAACAGACCAAAATTGTGATCCGCAGAAGTATTTTTGCGGCCGCATAAGAAAGCGCGGACTGCAGAATTCTCCTTGCGGCAGCAGATCTATTGTTGAAGCTCAGAGATGGAATGAAAAGAAGTGAGGACCGCACACAAATTGTGCATCCGCAGAACATGATCGCACTGATAAGAATTCAAAAAGTTCAGAGAGTGTACAAAATAACCAAGACTGAAGCTTTGCCTGAAGTGCGGACCGCACATGAATTGTGCGGCCGCAGAAGCTGAAGTGCGGACCGTACATGAATTGTGCGGCTGCAGAATCCCTCAACATGCAAGCTCAAGCAAAGTGCGGACCGCACATGGAATTGTGCGGCCGCAGACATGAGTAGCTAGATATTTACTAGGGTTGTGATCCAACTCTAGTATGTAAACCTTATGGGTATTTAATTTAATGCTTGTTTATGATTTGGTGTTTGTTATTTAGCCTTGTTCATGCTTTAATTTTAGAATTAATGGTTGCAAAAATTGATTCATGCCTTTTTGACTTGATCTTTACTTGGCAAAGAGGGACCTTGTAGGAATGCTTGGCTAACAAGAAATTGGGCTAGTTAAGGATTTGACTCGCCTAGTTAAAGGGTTTGAACTAGAGATAGGAAAAATCCGACTTGAGCTCATATCAACTACTTAGCATAATTTTCATTTGGGCTTGAGAAAGCCAAATTGGGCAAAATCACTCTATGACCGAGAGGTATTGAGTGGGTACCTTAGAGTTGAGAGCTATAATATAGCCCAATCACTAAAACAAGTATTAACGTAATTAACCCATTAGGCTAACACCTAGGCGAAGGTTACATCCCTAGGCTGTTTACCTATTTGAAAATAACCAAAAACAATTAGTCAATTTCTAGTTTTATTTCTCTAGTTGATCATTGATAGTGTAGTTTATAGAAGTATTTTGCAAAACCGACTTGATTGGAAGTGTATTTAAGCTGTTTCATCTTCACGCATCAAGTATACACTCTCACACCCATTTGTTAGCTCCTTGAGGAAATCGACCCCGACTCATAGTTGGGTATTATTCTTCCAACGACCTCTTCCACTCATTGTTGAGTATGGATTGGGAGTGGATCAATTTTTGGTGCCATTGACGGAGAATTAAAACGATGTTAGCTATATATTTGAGTGAATTTTTGGAATATCTTCTTTCTCTTCCGTGTTACTAATTTGTTTAGGAAATCATAGGTACAAACATGGCGAATAATGAGCTCAGAAATTTGCCTTTAGGGGACTCGGACGGCGAGGAGTAACAAGTAGATGAGGTACCTCAAGAGACATAAGCCAATCGGAGAGGTCGGGTACTATATGACAACGTACCCGCTCCACCCCTACCTCCACTACGAGCGGCTCCACTCCGGATATTGCCCAATGAAGGTTATGCTAGTATAAAAGTCCCTCCCTGTATTAGGGTGGACAACTTTCAAAATACCAATGTGATGCTTACATTACTTGAGCAATGAGGTTTCTTTACCGGTGAACCAACTCAAAATGCCTACAAACATTTAAAGGGTTTTGTGGATACATGTTGGGGGGCAAGCAAATGAATGTTTCCGAGGATGCATTGAGGGTAAGGATTTTTCCCTTCTCTCTATGGGAAAAAGCCTTGGATTGGTTGGAACGATTGTCAAACCATTCGATTCACACTTGGGATGAGTGCGTCCAAGTTCATTGCTAAATTTTTCTCTCCCAGGTACAAGGCTACACTTCAAGATGAGATCTAAATAAGAGCCGAATGAACCACTACACAAAATTTGGGAGCGCTATAGAACAATGGTTAAGGAATGTTACAACAATGATATGACGAAAAACATGTTGCAACAAACTTTTTATCGTGAGATTAACACAACCAACCAATATGTAGTGAATCAACTAGCCGGTGGGAACTTTATGACTACGCCTTATGAGGAGGCGTGTGATATTCTAGATGAAATGGAGGATACGTTATCGACTTTGAAATCCCGGGCCAATCTTCCACAAGGTGATCCGAACATGATCTACCTCCACAAAGAATTGCAAGACCATAGGCAAGACATTACCGAATTGACCACTACCATGACTCAACTAGCAAAGGCTCAACTAAATCAAGTGCAATCCCCTAAGCAAGTTCATGCTATGGAGAGAGTGAATATTTTGGTGAACAAGAGGAGAGCCAAGGGTCCACAAGTGCAAACTCGAGTGGAGAACTATGTGCAAAATGATGGTGGTTTTGATCAAGATGATTCTTATAATGAGCAAGAGGAAGAAGTGCAATATGAGAATAATTTCAAGGGCAAAGAAACAACTTCCAAGTCCCAAACCAACAACAATGGCGACCACAAAATAATCATGGAAATTGGAGTTCTAAAAATCAAGGGAATTGGCATAACAACAACAATAAAGGAAATTGGAGTGGAAACAACCAAGGAAATTGGGGAGGCAACAACCAAGGAGGTTGGGGTAATAATCAAGGCAACCGGGGGGTCGGTTTTTCAAAGGCCCCCAATGTATCAACAACCGAGCAACCCACCTCTTTATCCTTCCCATGGTTCAAGTTCTTGAAATAATGAGATGAGACGTATTGAAAATATGTTCAAGCAAATGATGGAAAAGAATGTTGATTCGGATACTTAACTTGCCTCACACAACATATCAATTCGAAATCTAGAAGTTCAAATAGGAAAAATCTCTCAAGCTCTAAATTATCGTCCTAAGGGTGCACTACCAAGTGACACGGTGGTGAACCTAAAGTGTGGTAACAATACGGGGAATGTTATGGCGATTATCATAAGAAGTGGAAGAGGTGGGAATGCACCCACCTCAAGTGAAAGGAGACGTGCTGATGATGACCAAGCGATGTAAGAAGAAGAGATCCCAAACAATGTGGTTCAAGCAAACGAGTAAGTTTGGATTGATATTGACGATAGTGTAGAAGAGGCTCAAGAGGAGGTGAACCCGTCTAGGGAACACATCATTGACATACTGGAATCGGTAGTGCAAAAGGTAAAGGCATGCACTATTTCCTAAGCCTCCACCTCCATACCCTCAAAGACTTGCCAAGCAAAATTGTGAGAATCAATTCAAGAAATTCATTCAAATGATAAAGAGTCTCTCAATCAATGTGCCATTGGTAGAAGCTTTGGAACAAATGACCGGTTATACAAAGTTTATGAAAGATCTTGTGTCAAAGAAGCGGTCTATGAATTTTGAGACTATAAAAGTCACTCATAAAGTTTGTGCGATTGTTCATTCAATGGCTCCTAAGTTGGAGGATCCCGGTGCTTTTACGATTCCTTGTACAATTGGAAGTATCGAGTTTGCTAAAGCTCTTTGTGATCTTGGGCAAGTATAAATTTGATGCCCTATTCAATTTTCAAGACCTTGGGGATTGGGCAACCAAGACCTACTTCTATGAGATTGTAAATGGCCGATCGTAGCATGAAAAAGCCGCTGGGTATGATTGAATATGTTTTGGTCCGGGTTGATAAATTCATTCCTCCGATGGACTTTATCATTCTAGATTGTGAAGTTGATTATGAAGTGACAATAATTCTTGGGAGACATTTCCTTGCTACGGGTAAGGCTCTTTGTGATGTAGAAGCCGGAGAACTCATTTTCCGGGTTGGTGATGAAAAAATGGTATTCCATGTGACAACCAAATAGCAATGAGGTGTGTTTGTTTGTGGACTTGGTGACCGATGTTATTGTTGATGATACAAGTGCTAATATCAATGTTGGTGATATGTTGGAGGCCATCTTGCTCAACTTTGACGATGACGAGATGGATGGTTTCATAGAATATGTGAACTCTTTGCAAGAAACGGGGTCGTACAACTATGCACCCCGGAAATTATATTTGGATCTTGAAAATAGGAAGACTCCTCCTACAAAGCCTTCTATTGAAGAGCCACCTACCTTGAAGTTTAATCCATTGCCTCCACACCTTCAGTATGAATTTCTCTGCCCTTATTCTACTTTACTGGTTTTCTTTCCTCTTGTTTGACTAACGTGCAGGTTGATTCCACATTGGCGATGTTACAAAAGAGGAAGAAGTCTATTGGGTGGACCTTGGCGGATATTCAAGGTATAAGCCCCACCTTTTGCATGTATAAGATAAAGTTGGAGGATGGTGCTAAACTGTCCATTGAACATCAACGAAGACTCAATGAGTCTATGCAAGAAATTTTCAAGAAGGATATCATCAAGTGGTTGGATGCCGAGGTTGTCTACCCCATATCCGATAATTCATGGACCTCTCCGGTTCAATGTGTCCCAAAGAAGGGGGCATGACGGTGGTTACCAATGATAAGAAAGAATTGATTCCTACAAGAACAATGACCAGTTGGAGGGTTTGTATGGATTATTGCAAGCTCAAAACAGTGACAAGGAAGGATCACTTTCCACTTTCGTTCTTTGATCAAATGCTCTATAGATTGGCTGGACGTGCTTTCTATTACTTTCTTGATGGGTACTCGAGCTACAACCAAATTTTCATTGCTTCGGAATATCAAGAAAAAACAACCTTTACATGTCCCTACGGTACTTTTTCTTTTAAGAGGATGCCATTTGGTTTGTGAAACACACCGATAACATTTCAACGGTGTATGATGGCTATTTTTATGGATATGGTAGAGTACTACCTTGAAGTTTTCATGGATGAATTCTCGGTAGTTGGGGATTCTTTTGATGATTGTCTTGCAAACATGGACAAAGTGTCGGCTAGATGTGAGAAAACCAACTTGGTACTCAATTGGGAGAAATGCCATTTTATGGTTGAGGAAGGTATTGTCCTTGGCCATAAAATCTCAAGGAACGAAATTGAAGTTGACAAGATAAAGATTGAGGTGATTTCTGAGTTTCCACCCCAACTTTGGTGAAGGGTGTGCGGAGTTTTCTAGGTCATACGGGTTTTACCTGTGCTTTATCAAAGATTTCTCTAAAGTGGTGAGCCCATTGTGCAAGCTCCTTGAGAAGTATTCCAAGTTCAATTTCAATGATGATTGCATGAGAGCGTTTGAATTGTTGAAGCTCAAGTTGACAACTACTCCTATCATGACCGCTCCAAATTGGAGTGTGCCTTTTGAACTCATGTGTGATGTCAGTGATGTAGCGGTTGGGGCTGTTTTGGGGCAACGTATAAACAAGATTTTCCATCCGGTCTACTATGCTAGTAAGACCATGAATAGCTCCTAATTCAATTATACTGTTACAGAGAAAGAGCTCCTTGCTATTGTATTTGCAATTGAGAAGTTCTTCCAGTACTTAACGGGTGCCAAAATTATTGTCCACACGGACCATTCGACACTTCGTTATCTTATGAGCAAAAAGGATTCCAAAGATCGGTTGATGAGATGGGAGCTCTTGTTGCAAGAATTTGATATTGATATCCAAGATAGGAAAGGTAGTGAGAACCAAGTGGCAGACCACTTATCGCGATTGGAGGAGGAGGGGAGGCTGCATGATAGCCTTGAAATCAATGACTCCTTCCCCGATGAGCAACTTTTGACAATTTTAATGAAAGAGGTATCGTGGTTCACGGACTTGGCAAATTTTCTTGTGTGTGGAATCATACCGGATGAGTTCTCTTCAAGGAAAAAGAAGAAGCTCAAAAGAGATTATCTAGATTATTATTGGGATGAACCATACCTTTTCCGGATTTGTACAGATAGGGTGATTAGAAGGTGTGGACCGGAAGAAGAGCAAGGTGATATTCTTGGGGCTTGTCATTCGTCACCATATGGTGGTCATCATGGTGGAGCAAGAACGGCAGCCAAAGTGCTTAGCTGTGGTTTCTATTGGCCTACTGACTACAAGGATGCTAGTGAGTTCGTGAGAAGATATGATGAATGTCAACGGCCGGTGGAATCTCAAAGAAAAATGAAAGGCCTCTCACAACCATCTTGGAGATTGATATTTTCGATGTCTAGGGCACTAACTTCATGGGCTCTTTTGTAAGCTCTTGGTAAAACACATACATCTTGGTCGTGGTGGATTATGTGTCCAAATGGGTTGAGGCTGTTGCTTTACCCAACAACTAGGCGAGAAATGTAGTGGCTTTCTGGAAGAAGAATATTTTTACAAGATTTGGTACTCCACGTGCAATAATAAGCGATGGGGGTTCACACTTTTGCAACAAAGCTTTTGACACTTTACTTATCAAGTATGGTGTCACTCACAAGGTCATGACTCCTTATCACCCACAAGCTAGTGGGCAAGTGGAAGTCTCCAACTAGGATATAAAGAGTATCTTGTCTAAAACGGTGAATGCTAATCGGGCGTATTGGTCCAAGAAGCTTGATGATGCGTTATGGGTTGGTGTTCAGAAAAGCTAACGGAATGTCTCCATACCGGTTGGTGTTCGAAAAAGCTTGTCATATTCCGGTGGAACTAATGCACAAAGTAATGTGGGCATTAAAGAAGTTGAATGTTGATTGGGATGTAGCTACTAACTTGCAGGTTACACATTTGAATGAGTTAGATGAGTTCCGGTACCATGTTTATGCGAGTTCTTCCTTGTACAAAGAAAAGATGAAATATCTTTATGCCAAATACATTTGGAACAAAGAGTTCAAGATGGGCGATCTTGTATTGTTGTTTAACTCAAAGTTGAGAATATTTTCCGGGAATCTAAAATCCAAGTGGAATGGTCCATTTGAAAAGTGTTGGTGTGACACCCTTTTGGTGCATTAGACTTGAAGAACAAAAATAATGAATTATTCTGAGTCAATAGTCATTAGGTGAAGCACTACTTGGGCAAGGTTGGAGATAGCCACGTGGTGGCGCGCATTCACTTCACTTGAGGATATTCTGCATCATGTCGCGACATTATATCATGTGCTTCTTGGGAGGCAACCCATGTTCTTTTCCTTTTTCTTTTGTAGTTAGCTATTATTTGTGTTCTAACTTGATTTGAAGTGTGCTACAGGGTTGAGTGTGACATGCAAGAAGAGTGAACTAACAAATGGCTAAGTGTTCAAGGATTTGCGGACCACACTTTATTTGTGCGGACCGCACAATTCTATGTGCCATAGCAAAAGTACATTTCATGTTAAATTTTTGTGTTAGTTTAATTTTTGAAATTTTAGTTTCTTTTTAGGCCATATATTATTAGTTCATGCATGTGTCCATGTGGGGTAGATCAGAACTGGGTAGTTGATAATACATGCTCTATGGGGTTGGGTTAGTAAAATTTCATGTTTATACCATGTTACCATACCGATTTGTACAAGTAACTACAAAATCTAAGTAGAAAAAGGCAGCTGGTACGTAATGTTTGAAATTTGTGACCGCACTTGAAATTGTGCAGCCCGCAGTTTGGTATTTTGAACGAATTGTTGAAGGCTAGTGCTTCTACGACCGCACTTAAAATGTGCGGATCGCAGAATTTTGTGAGTGGCCGCACTTAAGCCATCAGAGGTCTACCCTTTTTAAGACCCCTATGTGCGGACCACACCTAAAAATGTGCAGACCGCAGATTTATTCTACAGTCACAAAACATCCTCCTTACTGTCTTTAGAGAGAGGCTTCTGAGCCTCTGAAGTTTGATTGTCTGAAGTGTGGCCGCACATAAAAAAAGTGCGGACCGTAGAATCCAATTCCAGCAGCCTGATGTTTCGTCGTAACCTCATTGTGTCCACAATGTTCTTCCTTACCCACATAAATCTTGCATGTGTTAAATGATGACTTACAACTAACAATCTTCTTTGCTTTGATACAGATAATGGTTCGATCGTGTGGCCGCGGCAAAACTACAAAAGGAAGAGTTGAATCTTCTAGGGATCAAGATAGAGGTACCTTGCCCCTTAGCCAACCCAAAACTATCCGAAAGAAGTCCACAGCTGGCAGAGGGAGAGGTGCAGACCTCTCCGAGTCTAGTTCTTATGTCCCGTCTAGGAAAGCTTCTGAGGGCAACTCAACCTCTATTCAGGAGGAGCAGGCAGCCACAATCTAAGCCACAAGGGCGATTTTAGCTCATATATGAGGCCTCTTCTTCTCACAGCACTTCCGAGGGGTCAGAAAGTGCTAGCCAAACCTCTGAGCCAGCAGCTACCCCAGACACAGATGCACAAACTATACAAGACATCCCCTATTATGGTAGAGGGAGAGATGGTACATACACGGGTATGGAGAGATTAAAGAAAAAAAAGATATGGGAGGATAGGTTCGTTAGCTTGTCTGCCTTCACTGACTTCCGTATGTGGTGGACGGTAAGATCCTTGACACTTAAACGGCTGTTTCTCTTAAAGGATTTGGATAGATACACCCCGACAGTGTTGATGCAGTTCAGAGCAATAAAGGTTTATATGTGGTTTACTGAGAGAGTTGAAGATTCCAAGAAGTACCTCGTCCGAGAGTTCTACGCCAATGTTTCTCACGTCAAGAAGGGGACGAAGCTGACTAAAGTACGCAACCTCAAGGTGAGGTTTGATCAACACACACTAAATGTGTACTTGGGGTTTGAGGACTTGAAGCCGAAGGAGTATCTGGAGAAATGTGCTATGAAAGAAGAAGTGACCTTGGTTAGCAGAGATCTTAGCACCACCAGGGCCACCATCACCATGGATTAGTGCTGGGGTTCCTATCCATCGGAGCACATTGAGTTTCGAGGCAAAGGGATGGCCGACTTTTGTATGCAGCAGACATGATTCGTGCCAGAACGAGACAAATTTGCCTCTTCCATGTGCTTTTCTTGTGGCTTCTATCATGGTCGGGTACCCAATTATGGTTGGTGTCATGATGTTGACTAATATTTCATTAGTAGCTCAGTAGAACAACATGGCCTACCCTTATCCTAACACCATTACAGAGTACCTTACTGATGCAAAGGTAGAACCGAGGAGTTATGACATAAAGGTGAAGCCAAAGAAGTCAATTGACTGGTACTCCTTGATGGATGCGACTAATGCAAAGATGAGAGTTCAGCCTTCTACCACCACATGCCAGTCTGATGAGCCGGTAGTGATAGTCTTTGAGACAGCTGACATTCCATCGACCTTTACTGAGCCCTCTTCTAGTGTTGTTGCTATGCCTACGCTACCATTGTCAGGTCATACCACATCCCCCATGGAACCCTGAGGCCGGTGCCCATACCTAGAGCGCTATTATCTGTTCTACGAGTCTCGTAGACATTGGTCTCAACAATTGGATCCAGAAAGCTACTTTAAAGTTGTTTGCCATATCTAGTACTATTGCAGTGCAGTCATCTACACAGGCACCACAGGTCTCCTATGATCTTGATGAGAAGTTAAAGAAGATTCTGGACAACCAGAAGATGATCATGGACACTCTAGTACAACACATGTCGGTTATTGAGGAGTTGGCCAAAGAAGTGAAGAAGATGAGGAAGTCCCATGCAAGCAAATAATCGGTTGACAAGGTCAGGAAGGAAGTGACCAAACTTGCGATGGCTGGGGATCTAACTTTTGATATGTTACTTGACCCAAACCAGTCCGTCCCAGATCCATATGCATCATCTGCACCGGTTGTACCAGTTGGCCAGTCTGATGAGCCATGCCTTGCTGCCGACACTGCTGAGGCAGTGCGTGCGATGTTTGCCACTCCCAGATATATATGATGATAATGAGATTCAGTTAGCTGACCCAACGGGAGATGATGTTGCTGGGGACACTGAGATGTCCAAGGACCCTTAGGGAGTTTTCTTTTCCCTCTCTCCTTTCACTCTTATTTTGTTAAGCATTGGGGACAATGCTTACTTTTATTTCGGGGGGGGGGGAGTTTATTTGATTTGACATTCACACATTTTGGATACATCTGGACTGTAAAAATTGGATGATTCTGTTCCTTTTCTTATTTGTAGTTTATCTATCTTTAGTAGTTATTGTTCATTAGCTTCTTTATTTTTCCACTTTAGTTCTTGTTTTGTTAGTAGCTTCTTTTTATGTTTTCATAAATAATAAGCCTTTGGTTTTCTTAATGACACAGTTCTTTCCAAAGGTAGTTTTTGTGTGAACCGGGTGACTCGTCCCAACGATGGATGGCGTGACAACCTTTTTAAGAAAATGAGTCTGTTTTTGTGTTTAGGTAATAATAATAGTAGTAGTAATGAATAAAAGTCCTAATCAAGTCTTTCTCGAAAAAGAATTATTCATGTTTGATTTGGTACCAACACACTTAACTACGTGCTTATGGTTTGAAACAAGGTTTTTGAAAGAAAATAGCTCTAGTTAGTGACTTTGAGACTCTTGAGTTGTTGGTAATCATCGAGTGGTTTATTGGACCATAATGATCTTTAACTTGATTGTGGTCGTTGTAGGCTCTCGACTCTATCTCCTTTTATGGTCTAGTTGCGTGAGGGGTGAGGTGATTTGTTGCTAGTCCAAGTACCCGTGCGAAAGGTCTAGAACTTGCCTCAAATGTGCTTCAAGGTGAAATCCTAAATTTTGCTTGGTTTGAGAAATGATTGTAGGCTTTCCTTGGTCCGTTTGAGCTTCTTTAGCCAACCAATGTTGTTATCCCTAGTCAACCTCCTTGAGCCTTTAGCCTTTCTCGTTTGATAACCATGATATAAGCCTTTACCCGTTTTGTTATGATTTCTCTCTTAGGACCCGGACTTTCCTTAATACTCTTGTGAAATAAGTGGCTTAAAGCATAAGTTTGGGGGAGGGAGTTGAGAAATTTGAAATAGGTATCAAGGAACCCAAAAGAGAAAAGAAAGTATCTCTAAGAAAAGAGAAGGAAAGAAAAGAAAAGAACAAAAAGAAAAATACAACAAAGAGAATACAAAAGAAGGGTTGATAGAATCAAAAGGAGGTAATTATACCTAAAATGAATATCAAAGGGGAAAAAGAATTAAATGAACAAGAAAGAGTAATGTCAAGTCTCTCTAGCTCCCAAGAAAAAGAGAGGTGTACTATAAGAATTGGTAATTGTGAGCCAAGAAATACAAATGTGGAGTGATTAAGGAGAGGTGTAACCACTTACCCATATGGTATCCTCCCCCAATCCAAAAGACTTCATTACAACCCGAAAGAAGTCCTACTTGATTTCGAACCCAGTGAGCTTACATTAGTGGTGATCTACAAGAGGGGAATGCCTATGGTACTCGAATCCGTACTTGTGACGTTCTCTTGTGAGAGAAGAGGGAACCTTTCACGAATCTTAAGATTGAGTGCTAACTTTTGAAGTGAGCTTGGCAAATGGAAGGTAGATGTAACGACCGACCGGTCGTTTTGAGCTCTAGTGCATCGTTCGGTGGTTTGAGGCCTTGGGTAGCTTCACTTCATGTAATATGACTTGTTCGCGTAGTCGGAATTAAATTTTGGGAAGTTCAGAGTTTATTCGGATGGAAAATTCTCAATTCCGAAGCTTTAAGTTGGAGGAGTTGACCAAGGTTTGACTTTTGAGAAAACGACCTCGGAATCGGGATTTGAAGGTTCTAATAAGTTCGTATGATAATTTTAGACTTGGATGTATGTTCGGGTTGAGTATCGGGTGGTCCGGGAGCATTTCGGCGCTTATTGTGGAAAGTTGACAATTCGAAGGTTTTAGAATTTTCTAAGTTTGGTTTGAAATGGAATTTGGTATTATCGATGTCCGTTTGGGGTTCTTTGCCTTGGAATAGGTTCGTATCATGATTTATGACTTGTACGTAAAGTTTAGCGTAATTCTGGAATGTTTAAGTGTAATTGGGACGCGTTCGTCGAAGTTTGAATGTTTGAAAGTTAAAAGGAAGATTTGATCATCGATTCATGGTTTTCATGTTGTTTGGTATGATTTGAGGCCTCGAGTAGGTTCATGTTATATTTTGGGACTGGTTTTTGTAATTGGACGGGGTACCGGGGGCCTCAGGTGTGTTTGGGTTGTATCGTGCTCTTATTTGACGTTTCAACGTCGTTTCTTTAGACATAAAGGGTACTATATTGACCAAACGACCTTTGATTTGTTATTAGATTAAACCATTAGATTTTTATCGTAATTACGGAACCATAGCAACAAGAATAGTCAAATTTTGAGGTCGTATGAGAGAATTATGCCCATTTTCGTATCGGGAAAGATTGCTGGTTTCTGGTGCGGACTTTGTTCTTCGCGACCGCGAGGATGGTCCCGCGAACGCGAAGAAGGAAATTTGGGTTGACTGTTCAATGCGAAATATTGCTCTTCGCGAACGCGAAGGTGTCCCATGAAGGGGAAGAACAAAAATTGCCTGGACAGTGTTTTAAATGGGCAGACCGAGCATTTTAGTATTTTAAGCATATCTTGAGTTCTAGAGCTCCATTTGAGGTGATTTTCATGGCGTCGTTCTCGTCTAAACAAGGCGGTACATATCTGACCTTTATTTGGATGTGTTTATATGATTATTATCGTTGTTTATCATTTTTATCCATGTTTGGATTGTAGAAATTGGGGTTTTGAGCCCCAAAGTTATGAGATGGTAAATCCTTGATTTGAGGGTCAATTCATGGGCGAAATTGGATGATTTTTGGAATATAAACTATATAAGTTATGGGTAATAATTATTTTCGATAATTTTCGAAATCCAGGCACATGGGCCCGAGGGTTGACTTTATTGACTTTTCGAGCGGAGTTGGGAATCATTATAAATTGTTAAATTGTAAGCATTGGAGTACATTTTGATTGATTTGCACGTTGTTTGACTAGTTTCGGAATGTTTGTCTTTGAGTTGAGGTGTTAGAGAGGCGTTGGAGCCGGTTATGGAACTTCAGAGCGAGGTAAGTCTCATGTGTAACCTTGTGAGGGGAAAACTATCCCCTAGGTGATGTAATTGTTATATGCTACTAGTTGTGGGTGCTACGTACGCACGAGGTGACAAGAGTCCGTACGTAGCTAAAGCATGTTTATGTCCGGGTAGATTTAGGACTTTATCATATAATATTTGAATTATTTGAACTCATTCTGCTGACTTAATTAACTGAATCTATAATTGAAAGTGATTCAAAAATACATAATATATATATATATATATATATATATATATATATATATATATATATATATATATATATATTAGGTCGAGCCTTATCACCCTGAGTTGTTGGCAAGTTATTTGAGAAATGATAAAGGTTATATTCACTTTATGCTCATGTACCGTATTGTAAGCATGTGTCTCGTAGTTCGATAATTCCCTTCCTTTCTTGTAGAGCGAGCCGAACGCCTCGGCAGTATCATAGATGCATCTATGGTTCATGCCGCTCGAACCTCGGCAGTGTACATATTATTCTGGATTGGGCCGAATGACCTCGGCATAATCGTGCATTATTTCGCTGGCAGTCCGAATATTCATGAGGTTATTCTTCCTCTAATGCCTGGCATTCTATATGGTATTTCTTATTCGTTTGATACTGGCACTTGATATATCTGAGTTGTTGAGGTAGAAATTCAAACCTTTAAAAGAAAGTTTTGGAAGATTATGTAACTTACAGATTTACCCCATTATTGTTGTGTGCTTCATATCTGCTTATGATTTATTATATTGCCTTATTGGACCTCTAGTAAGTGTCGATGTCGACCCCTCGTCACTACTTCTCCGAGGTTGAGCTAGATACTTATTGGGTACGCGTTGATTTACATACTCATACTACACTTATGCATTAAATGTGCAGGATCTGACAGGTTCAATTGGTGGTTATCTTGGCGCGTAGGCAAAGCTGCTGAGGAGACTTTATGAGCTCCATTTCCAGCTACGTATCGTAGCCTACTGAGTCTCTATCGTACTATTTACTCTATCCTGTCTTATTTACATTCTGGACAGATGTTGTATCATTATCGTACTCCTTAGTTAATGCTCATGCACTTGTGACATCAGGTTTTGGGATGTTCTAGATGTTGTGCTGATTTTACTTAGCATTTACACACTTTTATTATCATTTTTATTTAAAGTGTAAGTTTTCATGATTTTAATGCATTGATTTCCTTATCTAATAAAATTCACGATAGTGAAAGTAATAAAAATGCGTAATCAAGTTGGTAGTTCACTGTTGGTTTGCCTAACGACGATGCTGGACGCCATCACGGCCTATAGTGAGTTTTAGGTCGTGACAGCAGAGGAGAAAGAGTTTGGAGTCCACCATGACCTACATGATAGACACAAGAGTCCTTGATGAGTAAAGTCAATTCTTGAAGCTGAAATGTCACACTAGAACTATATGTGCATGATACTTGACTTGTCATCTTGTTGATAATGCATGAGTAGTATGGGTAATTGTTGGTCCCAACTGAGTATGAATGGCTCACCATTGACTCGCTGTAATGACCTTTCACACTGAGGAGGGGGGAACTAATCTATTTGCTTGAGGACAAGCAAAGACTTAAGTTTGGGAGAGTTGATAAATGTGGATTTTGACCACTTATAAGTGTCTTTTTACTTTTATTTCAGTCTGAAAGTGTTGATTTATGTTACCAAAACTAATGAAAATGTGCAAATTGCAGAAATGTTGAAGATTTGGACTCAAATGAAGAAATCGAGCTCAAAAAGGAGTGTTCCGGCTCAAAAGGAAAGAAGGGGCGCAGTAGACCAAAAGTGCGGTCAACATAAGTATTTCTGCGACCGTAGAAGAAAGCGCGAACCGCAGAATTCTCCTTACGGCCACATATCTGTTGTTGCAGCTCAGATATGGAATGAAGAGAAGTGCAGACCGCATACAAATTGTGCGTCCGCAGAACATGGTCGCAGTGACAAGAATTCAAAAAGTTTAAAGAGTGTGCAAAATAAACAAGACTGAAGCCTTGCCTGAAGTGCAGATCGCACATGAATTGTGCTGCTGCAGAATCCCTCAACCTGGAAGCTCAAGCAAAGTGCGGACCGCACATGAAATTGTGTGGCCGTAGAACCTCCCGAAGGAAATTTTTATTAGCGAATTTTGGGCCACTATAAATAGTCGGGAATCATAATTTTAGGTCAAGTTTTGAAATATTTTTGATGTAGCCCTGTAGTTTACCATTTTGGAAATTTTGTGATTATTTTGGGACAAAAACATCATAGTTTATCATTTTAATTTGATATTATGGCTTTAATTATTGTTTCTTCTTTGTTTTCTTTGTTTTCTTAATTTTCTACTATGAGTAGCTAGACATTTACTTGGGTTGTGACCCAACCCTAGTATGTAAACCTTATGGATATTTAATTTAATGCTTGTTTATGATTGGGTGTTTGTTATTTAGCCTTGTTCATGCTTTAATTTTAGAATTAATGGTTGAAAATATTGATTCATGCCTTTTTGACTTGGTCTTTACCTGAGAAAGAGGGACCTAGTCTAGGAAAGCTTGGCTAACAAGAAAGAGTTTGAACTAGAGATAAGAAAAATCCGACTTGAGCTCATATCAACTACTCAGCATAATTCCTATTTGGGCTTGAGAAGGCCAGTTAGGAAAAATCACTCAATGACCGAGAGGTATTGTCACGACCCAAAATTTTTACCTTCGGGACCGTGATGCGCCTAACATTTCACTTGCTAGGCAAGCCAACGTTAGAATAATATTATCCATTTTAAAATAATTTTTAAATTTATTAATAACAAAGAAACAAATGCGGAAGTAAGGTCTGAAATGTAGTGAATAATCCATAAAAATAATGATGTCTAAATACCGTCCCAGAATTGGTGTCACAAGTGCACGAGCTCTTAGAATAATACAAATAAAGGTCTGAATAAAATAAAAATATTTGGAAACAAATACACAACTAAAGTAAAGTAGACGGGGACTTCAGAACTGCGGACGCCGTGCAACTATACATCAAGTCTCCTCTGGTAGCTGAAATCCGAGCAAGTCTATGGTACGCTGCTGGGACCAACTCCGAAATCTGCATAAGAAGTGCAGAGTGTAGTATCAATAAAACCGACCCCATGTACTGGTAAGTGCTGAGCCTAACCTCGACAAAGTAGTGACGAGGCTAAGGCAGGTCACTCACATTAGTATGTACGCAATAATAGTAACAACAACAATAATAGAATAATTCAGGTAACTCATTTTTATAGTTGAATCCGACTAAGCAGTCATAACCAATTATTCTTTCAACCAATTTTCATTGCAGCATGCAACCCGTTCTCACAATATATTCATTTTCAACCCTCCAATATATTTATTTTAATCAAGTATATATATAGACTTTTAAATAAGTCTGTTGCAGCGTGCAATCCGATCCCCCAATATAGACTTTTAAATAAGCATATTGCGGCGTGCAATCTGATCCCCCAATATAGACTTTTAAATAAGTCTGTTGCGGCGTGCAATCCGATCCCCCACTATAGACTTTTAAATAAGTCTGTTGCGACGTGCAATCCGATCCCCCACTATAGACTTTTAAATAAGTCTGTTGCGGCATGCAATCCGATCCCTCAATATAGACCTTTAAATAAGTCTGTTGCGGCGTGCAATCTGATCCCCCAATATAGACTTTTAATTAAGTCTGTTGCGGCGTGCAATCCGATCCCCCAATATAAACTTTTAATTAAGTCTGTTGCGGCATGCAATCCGATCCCGCAATATATATATATACACACACACACTTTCATTTCCGTTGCGGCGTGCAACCCGTTCCCCTCAATATAACTTTAAACAACTCATAAATGTAATAAAAATTACTCCAATAACTACCACGTCTAATGAGAAACTATTAAGCATCAAGGTACACAATAACTATAATTTATTTATGAACAAATATTGGCAATTAGCAATTAATTGTGAAAATCATGGAGAAAATAAGTAATTTAATATTTAATATGTTAAATGTCAAGTAACAATTAAGACACATAATTCAAGTAGCATGTAGCAATTATTGTAGGAATTTCAGAATTTATATTTGACAAAGAATAGGAGAGAAATAATTATCATAATAATTAGTTCGTGTATTAAAATAAATTTAGGATTTTTAAATAATTATGCAAATAATTTATTTGACGATATATAGACACTCGTCACCTCGCCTATACGTCGTTCACATGCATTTCACATAACAAATAATTTAAGGGTTCTATTCCCTCAAGTCAAGGTTAACCATGACACTTACCTCGCTTTGTAAATTCCAATAAATTATTCGACCACAACTTTTCCTTTTGAATTTGTCTCCAAAATCATCAAATCTATTCACAAACAATTTGATATACTCAGTACGAATCATAGGAATTAATTCCATATGAATTTACTAATTTTTCAGATAAAAATTCAAAATTTATTTTAATATTCGACAGTGGGACCCACGTCTCAAATCCGGGAAAAACTCGCGAAATCCGAACACCCGTTCCGCTACGAGTTCAACCATACAAAAATTATCCAATTCCGATGTCAAATGGACCTTAAAATCTTACTTTTTCGTTTTTGGAATATTTTATAAAAATATGATTTTTCTCCCAAAATCTCACGGATTCATGATATAAATGAGTATGGAATCATAAAATATAATCAATATAGGATAAGGAACACTTACCCCAATGTTTTTCCGTAAATATCGCCTAAGAATCGCCTTACCCGAGCTCAAAAATGGAAAATGATTGAAAATGGGACGAATCCCATTTTCCAGAACTTAAGTTCTGTTTGCCCAAATTTTACCTTATGAGATCGCGTATAATGCTTCGCGATCGCGAAGCACATTTTTGGCTGCCCAGTTTTTCTTAATCGCGATCATGTGAATAGCCTCGCGATCGCGAAGCTCTACTTTGCTTCCCCAGAAATTTACTCTACGCAAACGCGCAAAACACCACGCGAACACGATGCTTTGACTCACAGACTTACGCGATCGCGAACGACCTCACGCGATCGCGATGAGTAAAGCGCGTGGCTCAGCTTTAGCCTCTTTAACTCTATGCGAACGCGACCTTGGCCACGCGTTCGCGAAGCACCACTTCACACCCATACGCAATCACGTCCTCAAATTCGCGAACACGAAGAACAACTTTGGCTGGCCTCTCAGTTTGCCTTACGCGATCGCGAACGACCTCACGCGATCGCGATGAGTAAATATTCTGCAACAAAACACTAGAAATCTACCATCTTCCTTAAGTCCAAAATGGCCCGTTGAGCATCCGAAACTCACCCGAGCCCTCGGGGCTCCAAACCAAACATGCACACAAGTCCTAAAACATCATACGAACTTGTTCGAGTGATCAAATCGCCAAAATAAGACCTAGAACTACGAATTGAACCCCAAATCGAATGAAACTTTCAAGAAAACTTTAAAACTTATTTTTTCACAACCGGACGTCCGAATCACGTCAAATCAACTCTGTTTCTCACCAAATTCGGCAGACAAGTCATAAATATTGTAGTGGACTTATACCGGGCTCCGAAACCAAAATACGGATCCGGTGTCAATAAATCCAACATCAGTTAATTCTTTAAAATCATTAATCTTTCAAACTTTTAATTTTTCATCAAAATTCCATATCTCGGGCTAGGGACCTAGGAATTCGATTCCGGGCATACGGCCAAGTCCCAAATCACGATAGAGACCTATCGGAACTGTCAAAACACTGATCCGAGTCTCTTTGCTCAAAATGTTGACCAAAGTCAATTCAGTTAAGTTTTAAAGCTCTATTTCACATTTTAATCCATTTTTCACACAAAAACTTTTCAGAAAATTTTATGGACTGCGCACGCAAGTCGAGGAATGATAAATAGTGCTTTTCGAGGTGTTAGAACATAGAATTACTTATTAAATTTAAATATGATATTTTGGGTCATCACAAGTATTGCGTGTGTACCTTAGAGTTGAGAGCTATAATACACCCCAATCACTAAAATAAGTGTTAACATAATTAACCTATTAGGCTAACACTTAGGCGAAGGTTATATCCCTGGGCTTTTTACCTATTTGAAAACAACCAAAAATAATTAGTCAATTTCTAGTTTTATTTCTCTAGTTAATCATTGATAGTGTAGTTTATAGAAGTAATTTGCAAAACCAACTTAATTGGAAGTGTATTTAAGTTGTTTCGTCTTCACGCATCAAGTATACACTCCAACACCCATTGTTAGCTCCCTGAGAAAATCGACCCCGACTCATATAGTTGGGTACTATTCTTCCAACGAGCTTGTCATGACCCGAAATTCCCACCTTCGGACCGTGATGGCGCCTATCATTTCACTTACTAGGCAAGCCAATGTTAGAATAATATTAACCAATTTTTAAAAAAAATTTAAATTATTAATAATCAAAGAAACAAATACGGAAAAAAAGGTTGAAATATAGTGAATAATTCATAAAAATAACGGTGTATAAATACCATCCCAGAATTGGTGTCACAAGTGCACGAGCTTCTAGAATAATACAAATAAAGGTCCGAATAAAATGAAGCTGTCTAGAAATACATACACAGCTAAAGTAAAATAGACGGGGACTTCAGAACTGCAGACTCCATGTAGTTATACCTCAAGTCTCCTCCGAATAGCTGAGATCCGAGCAAGTCTATGGTACGCCGCTGGGACCAACTCTGAAATCTGCACAAGAAGTGCAAAGTGTAGTATCAGTACAACCGACCCCATGTACTGGTAAGTGCTGAGCCTAACCTCGACGAAGTAGTGACGAGGCTAAGACGGGTCACTTACATTACCTGTACGCAATATTAGTAACAACAACAATAGTAGAAATCAATCAGGTAACTCGTTTATAATAATTGAATCCAACTTAGTAGTTATAACCAATTATCATTTCTATCAATTCTGTTACAGCGTGCAACCCGCTCACACAATATATTCATATTCAGTTCTGTTGGAGCGTGCAACCCGCTCTCACAATATATTCACATTCAGTTCTGTTGCAGCGTGCAACCCGATCTCACAATATATTCATTTTAATCAAATCTGTTGCGGCGTGCCACCCGATCCCCCAATATATATATATATGTCGACTTTTAAATAAGTCTGTTGTGGTGTGCAACCCGATCCTCCAATATGGACTTTTAATAAGTCTGTTGCGGCGTGCAATCCGATCCTCCAATATGGACTTTTAATAAGTCTGTTGCGGCGTGCAACCCGATCCTCCAATATGGACTTTTAATAAGTCTGTTGCGGCATGCAACCCGATCCTCCAATATGGACTTTCAATAAGTCTATTGCAACGTGCAACCCGATCCTCCAATATGGACTTTTAATAAGTCTGTTGCAGCGTGCAACCCGATCCTCCAATATATTTATTATAATTAATTCTGTTGCGGCGTGCAACCCGCTCCTCCAACATATTCATCTATCAATTATTATACAAGAATTTCCCCAATAAATGCAACAATTAATATAAAATTATAAGACAACAAGCATACACAAATTATGATTAAATACGAACAAACAAAGGCAAATAGCAAATTATTATAGAAATCAGAGAGAAAATATACAGTTTAATATTTAATATGCTAAATGTCAAATAACAATTAAGGCACATAATTTAAATAGCATGTAACAATTAATGAAGGAATTCAAGAATTAATATTTGACAAAGAATAGGAGAGAAACAAATATTATAACAATTAATTCATAATTTAAAATAATTTATGATTTTTCAAGTAAATATGCAAATAATTAATTTAACGACGTATAGACACTCGTCACCTCGCCTATACGTCGTTCACATGCATTTTACATAACAAATAATTTAAGGGTTCTATTCCCTCAAGTCAAGGTTAACCACGACACTTACCTCGCTTTGCAAATTCCAATCAATTACTCAACCATAGATTTTCCTTTTAAATTTATCTCTGAAAGCTTCAAATCTATTCACAAACAATTCAATATACTCAATACGAATCATAAGAATTAATTCCATATGAATTTACAAAATTTCTGGATAAAAATCCGAAATTCATTTAAATATTTGACAGTGGGAGTCACATCTCAAATCTCATAAAAACTTACGAAATCCGAACACCCATTCCGAGACGAGTCCAACCATATAAAATTTATCCAATTCCGATGTCAAATGGACCTTCAAATCTAAATATTTCGTTTTTAGAATGTTTTACAAATATTCCAATTTCTTCCGTCTAAATCCGAAATAAATAATGCATATAGACTTAGATTTATAAAATACAATCACTATATGATAAAGAACACTTACCCAGTTCAAAATCGTGAAAAACTACTTAGAAATTGCCCCTAAGCCGAGTTATAATTGAGGGTTTATGAAAAATGGGAAAAATCCCGTTTTGGTTCTGTTTTAAGTCACAGGCGTCAGGCCTTCTTCGCGTTCGCGAAGGGCCTGTCGCGTTCGCGATGAGTAGCAGTCCGTGGAATTCGCATTTGCGAGTCCTCCTTCGCGTTCGCGAAGGCTTTTCCCCTCTGGCCTTCGCATTCGCGAGGCATTGCTCGCGTTCGCGATGGAGGAATAATCAACCCTCCTCCAGGTGTGCCTAACACTACGCGTTCGTGAGGAGCTGGTCGCGTTCGCGAAGGGTAATGCCCCCATCGCTTCTCATTCGTGACCAAGTCTTCGCGTTCGCGAAGAAGGAAAATTCAGCCAGCCCATTTTGCTCTTCGCGTTCGTGAGAGTACATTCACGAATGCGATGAAGGAAATACCAGAAGCCTGAAGTTGCAGAAAAACCAGATTTTCTAAGTTCAAAATCATCCTGTATCCTATCTGAAACTCACCCGAGCCCTCGGGGCTCCAAACCAAACATGCACACAAGTCTTAAAATGCCATACGAACTTGATCGCGCGATCAAATCGCCAAAATAACACCTAGAACTACGAATCGGACACCAATTCAAAGGAAATTTTCAATAAAACTTTAAATCTTATATTTTTACAACCGGATGTCCGAATCACGTGAAATCAACTATGTTTCTCACCAAATTCGGCAGAAAAGCCATAAATATTATAGTGGACCTATACCGGGTTTCGAAACTAAAATACAGACTCGAGGTCAATAAATCCAACATCAGTAATTTCTTAGCAATCATTAAGCTTTCAATTTTTCATCAAAATTCCATATCTCGGGCTAGGGACCTCAAAATTCGATTCCGGACATATGCCCAGGTCCCAAATCACTATACGGACCTACCGGAATTGTCAAAATACTGATCCGGGTCCGTTTGCTCAAAAGTTTGACCAAAGTCAACTCAATTGAGTTTTAAAGCTCTATTTCACATTATAATCCATTTTCACTTAAAAACTTTTCAAAAAATTATATGGATTGCGCACGCAAGTAGAGGAATTATACATGGTTCTTTTCGAGGTTTTATAACACATAATTACTTATTAAATTTAAAGATGGTATTTTGGGTCATCACATTCTCCACCTCTAAAACAAACGTTCGTCCTCGAACGGAGTTAGAAAAAGTACCTGAGCTGGAGAAAAGGTGTGGATATTTATTCCTCATGTCCGACTCGGACTCCCAAGTAGATGCCTCTACCGGCTGACCTCTCCATTGCACCTGAACTGAAAGATAGCTCTTAGACCTCAACTGTCGGACCTACCGGGCTAGAATAGCCACCAGCTCCTCCTCGTAAGTCAAATCTTTGTCCATTTGGACTGAGCTGTAATCTAACACATAGGACGGATCACCATGATATTTTCGGAGCATAGACATATGGAACACCGGATGAACCGCTGATAAACTAGGTGGTAATGCAAGCTTGTAGGCTACTTCACCCACCCTTTCAAGAATTTCAAAGGGTCCGATATACCTAGGGCTCAACTTGCCCTTCTTTCCGAACCTCATTACACCTTTCATAGGTGAAACCCGGAGCAATTTCTTTCTCCAACCATGAATGCAATATCACGAACTTTACGGTCGGCATAACTCTTTTGCCTAGACTGAGCTGTGCGAAGTCGATCCTAAATAATCTTGACCTTATCCTAGGCATCCTGTACCAAATCGGTACCCAACAACCGAGCCTCTCCAGGTTCAAACCAACCAACTGGCGATCGGCATCGCCTTCCGTATAATGCCTCATATGGAGCCATCTGAATGCTCGACTGGTAGCTATTATTATAAGAAAACTCCGCAAGTGGCAAGAAATGATCCCAAGAACCTCCAAAGTCTATAACACAAGCGCGGAGCATATCTTCTAATATCTGAATAGTGCGCTCTGACTATCCGTCTGTCTGTGGATGAAATGCAGTACTCAACTCCACCCCCTTGCCTAACTTACGCTGTACATCCCTCGATAATTGTGAGGTAAACTACGTACCTCGATCTGAATAAATAGACACGGACAACCCGTGAAGGCGGATAATCTCACGAATGTAAATTTCAGCTAACCTCTCTGAAGAATATGTAACTGCCCCTGGAATGAAATGTGTTGACTTGGTCAACCTGTCCACAATGACCCAAACTACATCAAATTTTCTCTGAGTCCGTGGGAGCCCAACAGCAAAATCCATAGTGATACGCTCCCACTTCCACTCAGGAATTTCTAATTCTGAAGAAAACCACCAGGTCTCTGATGCTCGTACTTAACTTGCTGAAAATTCAGACACCGAGATACATATGCAACTATATCCTTTTTCATTCTCCTTCACCAATAATATTGCCGCAAATCTTGATACATTTTGGTAGTACCTGGATGAATAGAATATCTGAAACCGTGTGCTTCTTCAAGAATTAATTCACGAAGCCCATCCACATTAGGCACACAAATACGACCCTGCATTCGCAGAACTCCATCTTCCCCTACAGTAACCTGTTTGGCATCACCGTGCTGCACCGTGTCCTTAAGGACAAGTAAATGAGGATCATGATACTGCCTCTCCCTGATGCGCTCATATAAAGAAGACCGAGCGACTGTGCAAGCTAGAACCCGACTGGGTTCTGAAACATCTAACCTCACAAACTGATTAGCCAAAGTCTGAACATCTGCAGCTAATGGCCTCTCCCCAACCGGAATATACGCAAGACTTCCCATACTCACAACCTTTCTACTCAAAGCATCGGCCACCACATTGGCCTTTCCGGGGTGATACAAAATGGTGATACCATAGTCTTTCAACAACTCTAACCATCTTTTCTGCCTCCAATTAAGATCCTTTTGTTTGAACAGATACTGAAGGCTACGATGATCAGTAAATACCTTACACGAGACACCGTAGAGGTAATGCCTCCAAATCTTCAACGCATGAACAATGGCTTCCAATTCTAAGTTATGAACATGATAATTTTTCTCGTGAACTTTGAATTGCCGCGATGCATATGCAATTACCTTGCCATCTTGCATTAATACTGCACCAAGCCCAATGTGAGAGGCATCACAATATACCGTATACGATCCTGAACCTGTGGGTAATACCAATACTAGTGTTGTAGTCAAAGCGGTCTTGAGCTTCTGAAAGCTCAACTCACACTCGTTTGACCATCTAAATGGGGCACTCTTCTGGGTCAATCTGGTCTTAATAGTTGTTCATAATAAATTATAGAATCGTCAAGTAACTTCATGTTGACAAAAATCTCATTTCAAACCTTCACAATACTAATAACGAGATGTAAGGCATGAAGACCTCATAATTATTTACCCAAATTAACGAGTCACATTTAACACCACCCGGGCGGGCACCTACCTCGTAGGTTACAACTCAATATTACAACACACATTTGGCAAGTATGCACAGAGAATTTCATACAAATATTTTTAAATAAGCCTAGCAGGCATGACTCCCTATTAGTACTATAGTACAAATTTAATTTTCACAAGGGAGAATTTAAACACAAGAATTTTTATCACAAGGATCCCGTCCTTATATAACTTCTACCGCAGCTCATAGCCCGGTTTAAATATATCAAATTATTTTAAAATACGAGGACCTCAGCCTCAGTTCTGAATCACAAGTAATATGCACATCTTGCCAATCGAAACTTACCATTTTCTCCTTTTAAATAACTTTCGTTAAACAAAATCACAACACATAATTAACCCCATACCGGTAGGGAATATAATTCATAATTTGTAATTAATTATCTGGAAATACATCAAAACATACCGAAATAAGTACCAGAAAGGCACCTTTAGTCTCACAAATCTTATTAGAGTCCATCATGGAATGATAGGTGTAGTTATCTCCATAAAACCTCCCAACAGAAGTAAACACATAAGTAGATTATAGAATTACGAAGCTCACTCGTAAGTGGAGCACAATATGAGGACTCGGCTTGATATTCAGAACCGAATCAAGTTAAGGAAATTATTCCTTTATAATAAATTGAGGTCGTACCTATAACGACACCATATGATATAATGACCTCCACCATACCATAAAACAATTATAACAACGGTTGAGTCTCCACCTCTAGGACGCCTTCTACCCGCCTGTCCTCCATACTTAACTGGTCGTGTGGGTGGTGTAGTAACTGCAATGGGGCACGTAGACTGAGTGCTTTGATGAAATATGTCTCTCTCGAGTCTAGGACAATTTTCTCATGATGTGTCTAGTAACACCATATTCATAACAACCCCTTTGCGGGTTTGGCTGCTCATATTGAGTCTGTGCCAGATAACTGGAATAACCATTGTAGGAAACTCATGTTAGTGGTGCATTAAAAGAGTTTACTGGAGTACCTCGATTAATTCGATGTGTGAACTAGGCTGGCCGACTACCCGAGCCCTCGCCATAATGATTTTTACTCATAGAGTAGAATCCACTAAATCCCCCAGAATCCTCGAGACGTCTTGGTCTCCTTAGTTTCCTTTTTCCTCACCCCGAACACATTCTAATATCTTGGCAATTTCCACCACTAGTGGAAATGAAGTATCAGCCTGTAGCTCCCGAGTCATACAAAATTGTACGATCATAATTAAGTCCTTTAATGAGTCTGTGGACTCGCTCTCTGGCTGTAGGAAGCAAAGTAGGAATATGACGGGATAACTTATTGAACCTGATGGCATATTATGACACCGTCATGATGACCTGACGCAATCGTTCAAACCCTATGCGCCATGCATTACGAAGAGTCCAGGAAACAAACTCTTTCAAAAGTATTTCTAAGAACCAAGCCAAGTTGGGTTAGGTGTTGCACTGGCTGGTCTGCCCTCTTCATAGGCTTGCCACAGACACCTGTGGAGAATTATCTCTCCCAAGGCCAATTTCTTCTTTTGTTATGCTGACTCAACACTGTTGAGCTGACCTATTTCTTAACATACTCTTCGATTCTTCTTTGGGGTAAATTTTATCCCTATTTATATACAATGATCACAAAAGTAGAGCTCCATACAGACAATTCTTAGTCCAGAATCTCGTCAACCACTGTGCTTCCTTCGAAGCACCCCAAAATCCGCAACCGTGACGTCCACGCTGAGTAGACATTCTATAGATTTAAAGTTGTTCCTCTAACTCCCCCAAGAGCAAGGTGGGGATTTCTTGGAGGGAAGGATGCCGATGGTCTATTGGAAATAGCTTCTCTACCCCAGGGTAGGGGTAAGGTCTGCGTACACACTACCCTCTCCAGACCCCACTAGTGGGATTATACTGGGTTGTTGTTATTGTTGTTGTTGTTGTTGTTGTCTCTAACTCCTTTGGTACTGAAGTATAGGATTATTAAGTAGACAAACATACCGCAAGTCCCAACCTTATCCTCTACAAAATCTCAGGCCTTAAACATGTGTAAATTTTTGGGGAACCTTTCAATACCACATATATACATTTCAAGCCAAAACTAATATAACACATGACTCGCAATCCATTCATTGATAGTGGACTCCCCCACTCGGCGCGAAGTCATAGTTCACCACGTCCGAAGTCATCAACCAAATGCCAAGGTACGTTGCACCCCCCCACACTATTCACTGGGTGATCTCTTTATACGTCCGCATATTTAGTCGGAATCACACGTTGAGGCAATATTTGAACATCTCTGGCTCCCTCGTAGTTTATCTATGGCATTAGGAACCGTCGACGCACAACTGATACCGAGTGCGCAATGTCATACACGAGTAGATACAAAGGAATGTGAGATATAGGTTTCAAGCAAATTCAATGTCGCACGATAAGGAATGAAAGAGGTGATATTGTTCCCAAACTTCATAGCCTCTAAGAGATAAGTACAGACGTCTCTGTACCGATCCTTCAGACTCTACTAATCTTGGTCGTGACTCGTGAGACCTATGTAACCTAGTGCTCTGATACCAACTGTCACGACCCAAAATTCTCACCTTCGGACCGTGATGGCGCCTAACATTTCACTTTCTAGGCAAGCCAACTTTAGAATAATATTAACCAATTTTTAAATTATTAATAATCAAAGAAACAAATGCGGAAGCAAATGTTGAAATATAGTGAATAAACCATAAAAACAACGATGTCTAAATACCATCCCAGAATTGGTGTCACAAGTGCACGAACTTCTAGAATAATACAAATAAAGGTCCGAATAAAATGAAGCTGTCTGGAAATAAACACACAGCTAAAGTAAAATAGTCGGGGACTTCAGAACTGCGAACGCCATGCAGTTATACCTCAAGTGTCCTCCGAGTAGCTGAGATCCGAGCAAGTCTATAGCACGCCGCTGGGACCAACTCTGAAATCTGCACAAGAAGTGCAGAGTGTAGTATCAGTACAACCGACCCCATGTACTAGTAAGTGCTGAGCCTAACCTCGACGAAGTAGTGACGAGGCTAAGGCGGGTAACTTACATTACCTGTACGCAATATTAGTAACAACAACAATAGTAGAAATCAATCAGATAACTCGTTTATAATAATTGAATCCAACTCAGCAGTCATAACCAATTATCATTTTTATCAATTCTGTTGTAGCGTACAACCCGCTCACACAATATATTCACATTCAATTCTGTTACAGCGTGCAACCCGCTCTCACAATATATTCACATTCAGTTATGTTGCAGCGTGCTACCCGCTCTCATAATATATTCACATTCAGTTCTTTTTAGCATGCAACCCGCTCTCACAATATATTTATTTTAATCAAATCTGTTGCGGCGTGCAACCCGATCCCCCAATATGGAATTTTAATAAGTTTGTTGCGGCGTGCAACCTGATCCTCCAATATGGGCTTTTAATAAGTCTATTGCGGCATGCAATCCGATCCTCCAATATGGACTTTTAATAAGTCTGTTGCGGCGTGCAACCCAATCCTCTAATATGGACTTTTTAATAAGTCTGTTGCGGCGTGCAACCTGATCCTCCAATATATTCATTATAATTAATTCTGTTGCGGCGTGCAACCCGCTCCTCCAACATATTCATTTACCAATTCTTATAGATGAAATTTCCCCAATAAATGCAATAATTAATATAAAATTATAAGACAACAAACATACAATAATTATGATTTAATTAAGAAACAAACAAAGGCAAATAGCAAATTATTATGGAATTCAGAGAGAAAATATACAATTTAATATTTAATATGTTAAATGTCAAATAACAATTAATGCACATAATTCAAATAGTATGTAACAATTAATGCAGGAATTCAAGAATTAATATTTGACAAAGAATAGGAGATAAACAAATATTATAACAATTAATTCATAATTTAAAACAATTTATAATTTTTTAAGTAAATACGCAAACAATTAATTTGACGACGTATAGACACTCGTCACCTTGCCTATACGTCATTCACATGTATTTCACATAATAAATAATTTAAGGGTTCTATTCCCTCAAGTCAAGGTTAACCACGACACTTACCTCGCTTTGCAAATTCCAATCAATTACTCAACCACATCTTTTCCTATTAAATTTGTCTCTGAAAGCTTCAAATCTATTCACAAATAATTCAATATACTCAATACGAATCATAGGAATTAATTCCATATGAATTTATAAATTTTTCGGATAAAAATCTAAAATTCATTTATATATTCGACAGTGGGACCCACATATCAAATCTCGGAAATACTTACGAAATCCGAATACCCATTTCGAGACGAGTCCAATCATACAAAAATTATCCAATTATGATGTCAAATGAACCTTCAAATCTAAATTTTTCGTTTTTGAAATGTTTTACAAAAAAATTAATTTCTTCCGTCTAAATCCGAAATAAATGATGAATATAGACTTAGATTTATGAAATACAATCACTATATGATAAAGAATTCTTACCTAGTTCGAAATCGTGAAAAACTCCTTAGAAATTCCCCCTAAGCCGAGTTATAATTGAGGGTTTGTGAAAAATGGAAAAACTCTCGTTTTGGTTCTGTTTTAAGTCACAGGCATCAGGCCTTCTTCGCGTTCGCGAAGGGCCTGTCGCTTTCGCGATGAGTAGCGGTCTATGGCTTTCGCGTTCGCGAAGGAGTTTCCCCCTGGCCTTCGCGTTCACGAGGCAATGCTCGCATTCGCGATGAAGGAATGATCAACCCTCTCCCAGGTGTGTCTAACACTACGCGTTCGCGAGGAGCTGGTCGCGTTCGCGAAGGGTAATGCCCCCATCGCTTCGTGTTCGCGAAGAAGGAAAATTCAGACAGCCCATTTTTCTCTTCGTGTTCGCGAGAGTACATTCGCGAACGCAATGAAGGAAATACCAGAAGCCTGAAGTTGCAGAAAAACCAGATTTGCTAAGTTCAAATTCATCTCGTATCCTATCCGAAACTCATCCGAGCCCTCGGGGCTCCAAACCAAACATGCACACAAGTCTTAAAATATCATACGAACTTACTCGCGTGATCAAATTGCCAAAATAACACCTAAAAATATGAATCGGACACCAATTCAAAGGAAATTTTCAAGAAAACTTTAAATCTTATATTTTTACAACCGTACGTCCGAATCACGTCAAATCAACTCTGTTTCTTACCAAATTTGGCAGACAAGTCATAAATATTATAGTGGACCTATACCAGGATCCGAAACTAAAATACGGATCCGAGGTCAATAAATCCAACATCAATAATTTCTTAGCAATCATTAAGCTTTCAAGCTTTTAATTTTTCATCAAAATTCTATATCTCGGGTTAGGGATCTCGGAATTCCATTCCGAGCATACGCCCAAGTCCCAAATCACGATACGGACCTACCGGAATTATCAAAATACTGATCCGGGTCCGTTTGCTCAAAATGTTGACCAAAGTCAACTCAGTTGAGTTTTAAAGCTCTATTTCACATTATAATCCATTTTTCACGTAAAAACTTTTCGGAAAATTGTACGAACTGCGCACGCAAGTCGAAGAATTATACATGGTTCTTTTCGAGGTCTTAGAATACAGAATTACTTATTAAATATAAAGATGACATTTTGGGTCATCATAGACCTCTTCCACTCATTATTGAGTGTGGATTGGGAGTGGATCAAACCCTACTCTGAAAGGGTAGAGGTACTATTTCCGATAGACCCACCAAATTTATACTAATATGTGTTAAATAATGCCATATAAAATAATGATTCGTGGTTAACTGGTCAAACAAACTTACGGTGCAATTTTCAAAATTCTAAATATTTACAAAAGTAATATGAGAGGAAATATAATTATGTTGTATAGTTCAACTAAAGAAATGTTACTTGGTTCAAATAAGCAAAACTTTAATAACCAAAATGTTAGTCGATTTCGAAGTCTGAAATATTAGAAAAATATAAATTATTTTTTTGTCCAATATGAAATATGTAATTAAGGATTAAAAAAAGATGAACGACTTTAAGGGTTTTCGTACTTTTAATATAATATAGACTAGTCAGCGTGTGTATATGTATAAGTTAATATATAGTTTTATAAAATTACATAAATTATATTAAATGACAATTGAGTTATAAAGTAAAAATTTAAAAAGTGTAAGCTTTAAATATAATGAATATTGATTCAATTTAGTTAACAATATAAAGAAGACATCATGCCCCACAAAAGTTCTTGGATATTTATTGTGATTTTTGAGGACTTCTACGGGGATATTTTATCAAAATTATTGTTATTATGATAAAAAGAAAAAAGTCTCAAAAAATTATCATGCTCTTCAGAAATTTATCATATAACACAAATTGTAATGTTGAAGTTTCTTAGTGATTCGGGAATAAAGATGCTGGCCTGTAACTCCTAAAATAATGATAAAAGACCGTGTAAAGTTTGAAAAAGACTAATATTATTGAATACATAATTTAAAATGAATAACTTAATATGTAAATAATATAGGAACAATCATTTAATGGAATAAATGCAAAAAGAAAAGAAAAATAATTAATGATAATTTAATATGTCCTCTGCTATTGTTTTATCCTATTGTTTCAAGTCTTGCTTTTTTGATTTCTCTTACCGCTGATACTATTCTTATGGAAATAAATTTATGTATTTTAAGAGTTTTGTCAACTTGAAAAATTACTTTTACTTTTATGATGAATTTGGAAAAAAACTCGGAACACTTTTATGGGGTTGCACTAGGGATCAACTCTCAGTCGGTTTTTATTTGCCCTCGCTATGAATATGTTGACGCGCCATATTCAAGGGGAGGTGCAATGGTGCATGTTATTTGCAGATGATATTATACTAATTGATGAGACGCGAGACAATGTTAACACGAGGTTGTGGTTATGGAGGCAGATCCCGAAGTCTAAAGATTTCAAGTTGAGCATGATCAAGACAACATACTTCGAGTGCAAGCTCAATATTAGATCCATGAAGCAGACGGGGACGTGAGGCTTGATACACAAGCCATCCCCAAGAGAGGGAGTTTCAAGTACCTTGGGTCAGTAATTCAAGAAAATGTAAAACTTGACAAGGATGTCGCCCATTATATTGGAGCGAGATTGATGAAATAAAGGCTCGCTTTTGGTATTTTATGTGATAAGAATGTGCCACCAAAACTTAAAGGTAAGTTCTCTAGAGGAGTGGTTAGACCGACTATATTGTATGGGTAGGGTGTTGGTCAGTCAAGAGTTCTCATATTCAAAAGATGAAGGTAGCAGAAATATAGATGTTGAGATGGATGTGCGGACATAACATGATAGATAAAATTAGGGATGAAAATATTCGGGATAAGATGGGTGTGGCTCCCATGGAGAAAAAGATGCGAGAAGCGATATTTAGATGGTTCGGGCATGTGAAGAGCATGGGCACGGATGCCCCAGTAAGGAGATGTGAGAGGTTGGCAGATCTAAGGAGAGGAAGAGGTAGGCCGAAGAAATATCGGTGAAGAGGTGATTAGAAAAGACATGGCGATGCTTCAGCTTATCAAGGACATAACCCTTGAGGTGTGGAGGTCAAGAAATAGGGAAGATGTTAGGTAGTAGAGTGTGTTCCTTGGCCTTACCAGTAGTATTAATGTTAGTTTTGTATTTTATTAGTCATAGTTTTCTACTATTATTTGTTGTTTCTTTTGCTTCGATTTCTTATTGGAGTATTGGTATTATTGTTTGTTGCTACGACTTCTTTTTTATCTTTCCTTGAGCCAAGGGTCTATCAGATATTTCTCTACCTTTTCAATGTAGGGGTAAGGTCTGCATATATAATACCCTCTCCAGACCCCATTTGTGGAATTATACTGCGTTTGTTGTTGTTGTTAATTGAATTGAATTCTTTTGCTCATTAAAATTAATTTAAAGACTCATTATTTATTCTCAATATTAAATGAGTTAATTTAATTTTTATTGATTCAAAATTTTAATATTAGCTCATTCCAAATATTAAATATTCAGCTTTAATATGGAAACAATTACATTTATATAATATTGTTTAAATAAAAAAATGGTCTATATAAGGTAAGTGATTTTGATTACTTAATATTAGGATAAGAATAAATATTTCATTGTGATGTTGGACATATTTTTATGTATTTTGACACCAATTTATCTGTATTTTTACCGCTCTTTGATTATAGTTAATATTGAGTATGCTATCCTAGATTAATTACGGAGTTTTATACTTATTTGGGTGTTAATGAATAATGCAGGTACTTTGGAGATGAAAATTTGGAACAAAATACACAAAACAATTGGAGAAGAACTAATTATTAAAGCATTCAAGAGACTACATTTTGGTTTACACACTAGAGGGATAAAGGGATCATTAATTTTGTAATATATGGTAGAGACAAGATATGAAAAATGAGCAAATACCGAAAAGAATCTAGGGAGAACTTACCTGGAAGAGCAACATCTTTGGTTTTGATATTATGAAGCTAGGAAAGAAACGTTAGGAAGCCTAACGCTACAAGGAACAAAGCGGCATGCAACGATTTGAATTAGGAAAGCGCAAGAATTGAAAGTTAGGCGGCAGGCTACTGGATTCAGCGCCAGGGTTAGCGCCCCACGCTATCCCAGGTGCGGGGTGAAGGGAAGTCTCCTATTTTACATGGGACAAGATTATTTTGTCCATACACGCCTTCAACTTGTATAAAAAAAAGTCAAAACTTATTTTGGAGGAGGATGACGTTTTTTAGAGTAACTTTTGATCTAGGGAGAGCATAGATTCGCCGTGAAGGCCCGGTTTTATTTTTTCTTTCACCAAACTTAGTAATTTTTATGTTTATTTGTATGATTTGTTGTTTGGCTACCATATCTATGTAGAGCTAAACTTCATGTTCTAGGGTTGTGGTTCTTTCATGACTATTGTTATTAGGATATTGATTTTGATTTCTTAGTTTATCATATTGGTTTATTTATTCAATCTTGCGCTTAATTATTTGATTGTTTGATCACCAATTTAATACTATCTACGAATCTAGAGTTGAACTCGAAAGTGAGAATTCTAGATTGCATATAGGATTGAGTAAAGCAAGTTCTTGAACCCGAGTATCGGGGAACGGATTCGCGGTTCGGATAGACATATGCTAATTGCCTTGCTTGGTTATTAAACGGAAATTATGAATGCATTCTTGTTGATTCTATGTCATGACCCAAAATTCAACTAGTCGTGATAACACTTAACCCAACCCGTTAGGTAAGTCAATTCACAAATATCTGATTAAAATAATATTTAACTAAATCTAATACATTCCCCAAAGACTGGTAGTACAAATCATGAGCTTCTAAGATTAGAATTTATAAAGATGGTATAGAACAAATGCATCATCTGTTCGAAAAGTACATAAACAGATTTTTATAAATTTAAGGCTACCATGAACAAGAAGCAACTACGACCGAAACACAGGTGCATCTTCAAATCCAGCTTCCGTCAATCACAACAACATCAGCATCCAATATCTGCATGTAAGGTGCAAAAGTGTAATATGAGTACAGCCGACCCCATGTACTCAATAAGTAACAAACCTAACCTTAGGTTGAAAGTAGTGACGAGCTTATACCAAGGTCAAAGTCCAACTCCAATAACCAACAACAGTTCATAACAACATAAAGCAAGTAATAAAAGAAGTAACTCAAAGAATAAATGCTCGGCTAAATCATGATTTCTGAAAATAGTTCTGCCTTTCAAGTGTATCAGTGAAAATCTCAAGTCGTTTACCGAAGTTGCCAAAAATATGAGTAAGTTTGAAAATAGTAATTCTCCCAAAAATCCTTTCAACAATAAATAAGATGTTTCATTTTCTTTCCAGATACCAAGTGGAAAAATGCATCACTATGCCCATATGCCAATATGTGTGAGAAGTCATGAATGGCGTGATATCGTACAGTATGAGGAAAATACATCTCGATGTTTGTATGTCATGCGTGCATATCAATGCAATGTATCTCATAGATGAACTCATGTACTCACACTCTCAGAGTACTCAATCTCATTGTCTCACACTTTTCACTCACATGCTCAATCACTCAGTACTGTATATGGCTAATCCGCCCAGGGAAGATCTATCCCGGAATATATACATCAACTGACCATCAGTTACTCAGTACTGAGTAGGGCCAATCCAGCCCTTGGGGAAGATCCATCCCCAGGTATTAATGCTTCGGACAAGATCCATATCCACGGAGGATCCATCCCTCAATATAAATGCTTCGAACATGATCCATGTCCATGGAACATCCATCCCTCAATATAAATCAACTGCGCTCACTTGGGGTATGTGCAGACTCCGGAGGGACTCCTTCAGCCTAAGCGCTATAATCCTCATGGACAACTCACATGCCATAGTATCAATATCATAATACGCACGGGCAACTCATGTGCTGCACGGAAAACTCACGTGCTATAGTATCAATATCCTCACAATCAGGACCTCGGCCTCACTCAGTCATCAATCTCTCCAATCTCTCTCTCACGGGCTCACAATGTCATGGAACTAGCTCGCAAATGATGATATGATGTATCAATAAATAACAACAAAGACTGAGATATGATATGTAATGAATGAATATGACTGAGTATGACATTGCAATATAAGCAAATAACTCAACAACAATAATGACCTCAGTGGGTCCCAACAGGATAAGCATGTTGCCTAGACATGGTTTCTAATACGAATCATAGCTCGATAACTCTAGTACGTAGAGATTTCATGATTACAGATAAGTTCAGGTAACTACACAGTACCACAGAAATAACGGAGTCACAGTTTACACGGTGCACGCCCACACGCCCATCACCTAGCATGTGCGTCACCTCAACACCAAATACATAACACGTATAATCAGGGTTTATACCCTCAGCTCCAAGATTAGTAGAGTTACTTACCTCGAACAAGCCGAATCCAATGCCAAGCAAGATAAACAATACGCCGAAAATTCCATTCCGCGCGTATCAACCTCCATACACCTTCCTGTCTCCTCAATTCAGGCCAAACGATCTGTATCTATTCAAATAATGTGCAAATAAATCACAATTTACTCCAATACTTACAAATTAGTAATTTATGAAAATTCCCAACTCCGCTCGAAAAATTGACTGCGGGGCCCACGTCTCAGAATCTGACGAAACTTACAAAATCCGACAACCCATTCAATTACGAGTTCAACCATACTAATTTCACTCAAATCTGACTCTGAATCAGTAGTCAAATCCCAAAAATTTATTTTATGAAATTTCTACAATTTCCCCTAACTTTCCATCTCAAAATACTGATTAAATGATGAAAACAATAATATATTCATGTATCTTAACCAAATCCGAGTTAAAATCACTTATCCCGATGAATTTCTTGAAAATCCCACAAAGAATCACCACAAACCGAGCTCCCAAAGTCCAAATATGAAAAATGAGATGAAACCTTCATTCATATAGTACAAAATCCGATCCCCATTGTGCTGACCGCACATTTTTTTGTGCGGCCGCACATCCCAGGTTATGCGGCCGCAATCCAAATTGTGTGACCGCACTTCAACAGCTCTGCACTACCAGATTTCAGTAAGTTGACCATAACTTTCTATACAAATGTCCAAATGATTAATGGTATACCTTTCTGGAAACTAGATGCAAAGGCTACAACTGTCGTTTTTGAATTATCTCCAAATTCCTTGTAGATTAAAAGATATAAGCTTCCGAAGTCGGACCATCGAATCTGCAGAATCTCCTTTCTGCGGCCACGAGAGAAATTCTGCGGACCGCACTTTTGTTCTGCGGTCTGCACATTTCTTCTGCAGTCCATACTTTTCCTCTATCTTAGCACCCCAAAATGTGCCCCCCGCACTTCCATAGTTCCAGAACAACATCAGAGTGCCGAAATGCCCAGACTCGCTCAAAACTCACTCTGAAGCACACCCTAGCCACTAGGGACCCCGTCCGAATGTACCAACAAGTCCTAAAACACGATACGAACTTAGTCGAGCCCTCAAATCACATCAAACAATATCAAAAACACAAATCACACTCTAATTCAAGCCTAATAAAAACTAACAATTTCTAACTTTTACATTCAATGCCTAAACCTATCAAATCAAGTTCGTTTGACCACAAATATTGCACACAAGTCATAAATGACATAACGAAGCTAGTCAAATTTTTAGAATTGGATTCTGATCCCGATATCGAAAAGTCAACTCCCCGGTGAAAATTCCAACTTAAATTTCTATTTTTAGCCATTTCGAGCCCAATTCAACTATTGACTTCCAAAAACTTTTCCGGACACGCTCCCAAGTCCAAAATCACCTTACGGAGCTATTGGAATCATCAAAACTCTATTCCGGGGTCGTTCACACATACGTCAACATTCGGTCCACCTTTTCAACTTAAGCTTTAAACCTTGAATTTCATTCTTCCAAACTAACAACGAAATATCTGAAAATCAAAACCGACAATTCACACGTTATAATACATCGTATGAACCTATTCAAGACTTCAAATAGAAGAAAGGAGCGTAAATGCCCAAAACGACCGGTCAGGTCGTTACATTCACCCCACTTAAACATACATTAGTCCTCGAACGTCCCAATAGTCATTTCCAAACCATCAAATCAATATTCCACCTTACCACACACATACTCGAGGGTGATTCCATGCCACCCTATTCTATATAGACCTGACAACATGACATAACTGAAAATCATTAGTTTAATCTTAGCCCAAAACCTTGGAATTCAATTCCCAACATCAGAATTTCTTACAAGACCTGAATCTCACATCTACATACTGTATAAATACGAACAAACTGTAGCCATAGCCATAACGCAAGATGTAATCACATGATATATCACAGAACTCGCATACTCCAGCGCCATTCCCAATCACAATAACTACTACAACTAACCTGGTACTAGTATTAAACCCTATATCAAGCCAAACCTCGGTCCTAAACCTTTGTACACTACTGATAACAAAAGACACACGCGGAATCTCATAATCCCTTGTCAGATCAATAAGTCATGGGGCTCCCTCGCCCCCACCAGAACCATAATCACTATCTAAGACGACTTTCAATATTATCCTCCCAAATATACCATAATCAAAATAGTACACATTCTATGTTCGATGACCTTCTATTATCAAACACAACTATTCCACATACACGCCGCACCAATATATCTCAAGCCAAAAGTTGTGCAACCCGTGCACCCAAAAAAATGGAAAATATCTCAAAGAGGAGAACCGTTTTGCAAGTTCAGCTAGTACCACCACCAAATATTTACAACCAACTCCTCAAATTTCATGAAGAGGATAACCGTAGGCGCATGTGCATAATTGTAGAGGAAGTAAAGTAATAAATAAGATAAATTACCATAGAAATAAAATTCTCACACACGGCAAGGATAACTCACGTGCCAATTATATGAATCGCCTGGCATGGTCACAGGCCTCCAGTCCCAGCATATCATACATGAGCAATTAAACAAGTACACATGTATATGATAATAAAATAAGATTCTCATGCTCTTGGACTGGTATAAGTAACATGCCATAGTATAAGCATGTGCAAAGTTTGCTATCACACTTCAAATCGGCAAGTTAACGCAGAAATAGTAACTACCTCGTTTATTCATGGAATTAGCCTCTTTGTAACCTCAAGTGTAGTCCAGATAGTTCTCAACAAAGGTAAGAACACGAGAAATGTTATAACTTTACGCTTAAAAATCAACTCTAGGCATATCATAGCCTAAGAATCCTTTCGATTATGAATACTTGCCCTGATGCCCGCACATTGGCCCAAACCTCACATATAGGCACGCTTATAGCGCGTAGCTATCACAAATAATTAACGTAGTTAGTGCTTCCACTAAGTTTAAATAAAATACTCACATCAAACAAGTCACAACCCTGAAACCATATGCTTTTGAGAACTCCTAGTCTCCAAATTCTTAGAACACATGAATCATCATAACTGATCCCAACTCTAGCATTCGAAGAACTAACACCTCCTTCATGCACGATCATCCCACTAGGGATACTTCCATAATTCTTCCGTGCCACATAGAAATAATTTGAATTTCAGCAGTCTATCAACCAGGTAAGTACCACAATACCAACAAAACATTTGTAAGTCAAAACACAATGCGTCTTCTGAAATGCGCACACTTCTCAGGAATTACCGAGCAGTTATAACATTCATATAAATATCTGAAACTGACCATTCTGTCCAGAATTCGTAACCTTCCCTTCAAGAATGAATGACCACCTTGTACATGTAAATCTTAATCCTGCACAACACACCATATCTATCATGCCATCATGTGACAAGTACAAGAATCTCATTATCAATTCTGAGTCACCAATAAATTACATACTTGGTTATTAGAAACCTTCCATTTCCTCCCATCCATGTGAAAATCATAATACACAACATGTTCCTCACGCCGGTAGAAAATATCCATCTCAAACCATGGTAAAAACCATCAAGAATGCTTTGAAATCCATTTGCACATAATCAAGCTATCAGAACTGAATCCTTCTTCTTAAGCACCCTCATAAGTACCACAACCGAAACGCCCACTCTAAAAGTACCTTATGTGAATTTAAAATTGTTCTTCTATCTTTCTTATACTGGAATGTAGAATACATAGTCATACAGAATTACCACAAGTCCCGGCACCATCAAATGCAAATCTTAGATTTTATCCATATACAAGTTTAGAGAAATCCTCAATTGCTAGATATAAATCTCGAACCCATTAGAACTTTCTCAAGAGTCACCACTTTGCTCAAAGCCAAATTTCACCGCCCGAATGGGCTGAACTGCCTATGCCCAATTAGCACAAAAACACCCCAAAGAAGTAACCATGTCTTGACACAACAGAGAAAATTCATACATCGGGCACACTACATCCGTCATGAATACCAACTCAATTTATTCCATGATTTTTATATACTCATAAAGTGTAATATAACCCGTATCCAGAAATTTTCTTACTCGAGTCATCCTCGATCTCAACCTCTGCAAGTCTGTAACGACCCGGCCGATCGTTTCGGGGGTTATAGCCTCGTTTCCCCCATTTCTATTTTCTTTATTCTCTTAAGCTATATTATGATATACCGGGTTAGTTGGTTCAGGCCCGGAGTGGTTTCGGAGTGGAATGAGACACTTAGTCTCTTATTTAGAACCTTAAGTTGGAAAAGTCAACCGAATATTGACCTATGTGCAAACAATCTCGGATTTGAATTCTGATGGTTTTGTTCACTTCGATAGGTGATTTTGGACTTAGGAGCGCGTACGGAATGTGATTTGGAGATCCGTGATAGAATTAGGCTTGAATTGGCGAAATTGAAAATTTGGCGATTTCGGTCGGCAGTGGAAAATTTGATATCGGGGTCGGAATGGAATTCTGAAAGTTGGAGTAGGTTCGTAGTGTCATTTTTTATGTGTGTGCAAAATTTATGGTCATTCAGACGTGGTTTGGTTGGTTTCAGCATCGGTTGCCGAATTTGGAAATTTAGAAGTTCTTAGGCTTGAATCCGAGGGTAATTTGATGATTTGATGTTGTTTTGAGTGATTCAAAGGTTCGACTAAGTTGGTATATTGATATATGACTTGTTGATATTTTTGGTTGAGGTCCCGAGGGCCTCAGGGTGATTCCGAGTGGTTAACGGATTTGTCGAAGTTGGAAAATGCAGCTGAAGCTGCTGCTACTGCTATTTTCGCACCTGCGGAAAAATAAGTCGCAGGTGCGAGGACGCTGGTGCGCGTGGGGAGTTTGCAGGTGCGGGCAATGCTGGGCTAGGCAGGTTGCGCAGGTGCGAGTTGGAGGTCACATCTGCGAGCCCGTAGGTGCGAAACCTGGGGCACAGATGCGGAAAGGGGATGCTGGGCAGGCTTTGCAGAAGCGGAGTTTGAGAGCGCATGCACGAGAATTTGCTGCGCAGATGGGGAAAATGTGAGGCAAAGGATGGAGCACAGGCGCGAAGGATTTGGCCGCACCAGCGAGCCCGCATGTGCGAGGCCTGGAGCATAGGTACGAAAGCTGGGGAATTGAGTGGAGTTCGCGGATGCGACGCCTTGACCGCAGGTGCGAAAAACCTGGGCAGAAACCATCAATAGAACACTTCACGAATTTGGTTCATTTCCACCATTTTCAAGTCAGTTTGTGGAGCTTTTGGAGTGATTTTTGAAGGGTGATTCAAGGGCTATTAGTGAGGTAAGTTGCTTGAGCCCTAATACTTGTATATATGGTGATTTTCTGTTGTTTAGTCATTGTAATTAGAGAAAATGAGGGGTTAGGGCTTGGAATTTTTTGAGAAGTAATTTAAGGATTTGAAGGACCAAACGATGTCGGATTTTGATGAATTTGGTATGGTTAGACTCATGAGTGAATGGGCTTTCTAGTTTTATAAATTTTGTTGGATTTTGAGATGTGGGACCGGGGGCCAGGTTTGACCCAATTTCGGATTTTGGTTTAATTTTGTAGCGTTTTCATTGGAATTCATTCCATTAGCGTATATTGATGGTATTGTACTGATTGTGAATAGATTTGGAGCATTTGGAGGCCGAGTCCAGAGGTAAGAGTATTGCGGAGTAGAGATTTGACTGGTTTGAGATAAGTAACGATTGTAAATCTAGTCCTGAGGGTACGAAACCCTGGATTTTGTATCATTCTACTATTTTTAGTGATGCACATGCTAGGTGATGGGCGTGTGGGCGTGCACTATTGGGGATTGTGACTTGGTTTGTCCCGTAGCAATTGTAAAGTTGCATACTTTGTTGAAACTATATGATACTTATATGTTTTATAAAGAGCTTCTGTAAATTGGGCTGAATGCCATGTTTGGGCCTTGCGCCAGTGCTGTTTGGACCCTTAGGATTTTTTTTTATTACTATCCTCTCATTGTTTTCGATTGAAAAATCTATACTCAGTCATGTTTATACTTGTTTACCGCATAACTCAGTTTTATGACTCTATTTTTATGCATATAAATGTTTTGGGCCGAATGCCCTGTTTTACTGAAATGCCCGAGGGGCTTGAGGGGTTTATGACTGAGTGAGGCCAAGGGCCTAATTTGTGAGGATATTTATGGGATCAGGCTGCATGCCGCAGCATGTTGATATCGGCCGAGGGCCTGATTGTGAGGATGAGTGTGGATCGGGGCTGCCCGCCTGCAGCATACTTTATTATTATAGCACGTGAGTTGTCCGTGCAGATTATAGCGCTTGGGCTGAAGGAGCCCCTCCGGAGTTTGTACACACCCCCAGTGAGCGGAGGTACCTACTGAGTGCGAGTGCCGAGTACCGAGTGCTGAGTGACTGGGTGATTGTGAGGTATGCCCGAGTGGCAAGAGTGATGTTGAGGTATGCCCGAGTGGCACGAGTGACTGTGAGGTTTGCCCGAGGGATTGTATATGAGTGATGTTTTGCGCGAGGGGCTGTTTATGATTTTATCATTTTTATTCATCTTTGCATTTTTTGCTCTGTTGAAAACTATTGAAATATATCTTTAAATGATTTTTACTGGAACTGGGTAACGAGATATTTTGATTCATACCCTGATTTTAAAAGCATGTGGTATTTTACTGAGATTTCCTGATATGAACATTATATGCTTTATTGCTCATAACTATTGCTCAGTCTTTATTTATTATTGTTACTTACTGAGTTGGCGTACTAACATTACTCCATGCACCTTGTGTGTAGATCCAGGTATATCTGGACACGGTAGCGGTTGTTGATTATTTTGGTTGCAGATTTTCTTGGAGATAGCAAGGTAGCTGTTTGGCGATCGCAGCCCCTGCTCTTCTCTCTCTTATCTTCCTCTAGTTGTATTTAGCTATTTTCTAGGCTGATTTAGCCTTGATATTGTTAGACAGATTGTAGTAGATGCTCATGACTAGTGACACCCCGATGTCGGGCTTGTCCTTCCGCACTTTTGTTTTGATTTGAACTCCTTTGCGAAGGCTTTTATGTTAAATAGCACTGAAATTATCTTTGAAATAAAAATATTGGTTTGTTTTGGAAATGAGTCGGCTTGCCTAGTTCCACGATAGGCGCCATCACGTCAGGGGTTTGTTTGGGTCATGACAGATTGGTATCAGAGCCTAGGTTACATAGGTCTCATGAGTCATGAGCGGGTTTAGTAGAGTCTTGCGGATCGGTATGGAGACGTCTGTACTTATCTTCGAGAGGCTACAGAACCCTTAGGAAAATTTCACTTTCTTGTATTCTATCATGCAGAATTGATTCAGCTTGAAGCATATCTCTTTAAATTCCTTCCACGCAATCATATGCGCACATGAGCGCTCGGTATCAGTTGTGCATCGCCGGCTTGTGATTCTATGAACGAGTTTCGAGGTGTGTATTATGTGTTTTGGTGATGGGCTAGTCTGGAGGACTTGATGCTAGGTTTAAACCATAGTTTTGGCTTGGTAGCTTCAGTTTTAATCTATACATTTGGACTCATATGTCCGATAGTGCCCCTACGAGTGGAATTCGTGGCTCGATGAGCAGTGGAATGGCTTTGTGATGAGTATGATGTAACTGCGGGATGTGTTAAGACGATTTAAATGTGACAAGAAGTATTTCCTTGAAATGTAAAGGAAGGCCATTTGGCGCTTGATTTTCATTTTGATGTGACGTACGGTCTCGAGTGTGAATATTTGAAGGATCTTTCACGTTGTTAAATGTTGGGGCAAATTAAATTCTCATGTCTTGTCAATGAGTCTAGACTCAAGAAGAGTAAGTGATTGTATAGTAATTGTGGTTGCGAATGGGTATTTTTGATGTTGATGGCTCGAGAAAGATGATGTTCGAAGAGACTTAGAGTCGGTAGCATTTTATTGGTTCAGGTGCGACAGAGATACATTTCGATTTGATGCAGCAATTGGGTAGCAAAGTATGAGGGAAGACATAACGGGAAGTGTTTCGCGGTGGTTGAAGTACTAGCAGGTCAAGTAGGAGAAGTAAAGGTTGAGAAGTTTCTTAAAGGAGATGATTTAACCGAAGTAAAAGTGGCAGATTAGCATATGAATTCACTAGTATGGTAGTCGTGCGCCTTGAGAAAGTGTAGAATGGTTTGGAATTGTGTTAGCATGTGAATAGGCCTGCAGACTTTATTTGGAGTGATGGTTAGTGTACAAAGGAAAATTGAATATGGCAGAAAGGAGTGTGTTTGAAATGAATAGAGGTGTGAAGATCTGATTATCGTGTCAGGTGCAATATGACTTGAGTTTGGAAGGTATTGTTGATGTACAATTGATTTCAATAGGGAAAGTACATACTTATACAAATGGTGGGCGAGCATGAACTCAGCAGAATTTACAGATTTAGTGGTTGTTGCGCTTAGTGCAGTGCCATTGGAAGATATCGGTAAGGAATTCCACATGCGGGTTATCTCCTGTGTGCAGCTAGCGGTGGCGTGATGTTGATGAAGCATTTGCGAGGAATATTACTCGCTACCCGGTAGGAGTTCGCGTATGTGATTTTTGGCTGGAGATTCAGAATGTTCATGAAAATCTTAATAAAAGACTTCGAGAATTCTGGCAGGTTAACGGTGCGAGACCTTGGTAATTGAGAAGGATAAATCCTTATGGGTTCTAATTTTATATAATTGCAACTTAAGGCTAAGTGGGGGAGTCTGCTATCGACGAGTAGATTGCACGGTTATGGGTCGTATTAGTTTCGGTTCGGGGTATACCGGTGAATCAGTTATGATTTGCAGAGGTCGAGATCGAGGATGACTCGGGTAAAGGAATTTCTGGACATAAGTTGTATTACACTCTATGGTTATAGGAGGACCATAAAATAATTGAGTGGTTATTCATAGAGAATGTAGTGTACATGGAGCAGGAATTTGCTCGGTTGTGTAGGAGTGTGGGTTATTCTTTATTCCCTTGCGTGTTGGTGTGCTAATGGGGAACATATCATTTCGGTCTGTTTGGTCAGTTAATTCGAGAATTGAGTAGAGTGGATGACTCTCGAGAATGGTTCCAATGGATTCAAGATTTATAAATATGGCTAGAAAACTGGGAGTTGCATTGAACGGTGTTGATACTCATGGCATCTTATATAATTGTGAATTATGCATTTCAGTATCAAGAAGGTGAAGAAAATAGTTTTAGGTTCACATAAAGTCTCTTCGGAGTAAGCATTTTTGGTTGTGGAACCTTTGGGATACATAAAAAGGGAATTTGGCGGCTTATAAGTCTTAGGGCGGCATGATTCTATGCTAGAGTTCGTGGGGTAAGATTTAGTTAAGGATAGTAGTGTTCTAACAAGGAAAAAGTAGAAATTTGAAGGCAATTTAGAAAGAACTTGGAGAAATAGGACAGCTTGGTTATGTGCGAATAGATTTCAAAGTGTTCATGATGGGTTCTACCATGGTTTAAACCGGATACTTTCTACCGATGTACGAAACGTATTGTGTGTTATGATTTCCTCCTAGAAAGAAGCAAGAAAGAGGTTTCTCACTAATAAGGTATGTAATTTGCAAGTGACTCAGAGTTGATAATGGAATTCTTATGTTTGTCACATGATAGCACAATAGATGTGGTGTGTTGTGCGAGAATAGGATTAACATGTACAAGGTCACAGTTCAGTTTTGAAGGGAAGGACATAAATTCTTAGGCAGCATGAACGGTTTTCGATGACTAGGTAAATGATATTACTATCTGGTATAGCTTGATGAGAGTGTACATTTCAGAAGGGGCAGTGTGTTTTGATTTATGGGTACTTCGCTGGTATTGCGGCACTCTCCTGGTTGATCGACTGTTGATATTCAAATTTTTGCCAGGTGGCACGGAAGAAGTTTCAAAGTATTTCTCGTGGGATGATTGTGTATGAGAGAGGTGTTAGTCATTCGGGCGGTGGAGGTGGAATCAAATATGGTGATTCATGTGTTCTATTGAATTGGAGATTGGGATCTCTCAGGAGCAGATTGTTTCATGGTTGTGGACTGTGAAGTTGTGGCCGGAGCTAGCCAGATGATAGAAGGTATTATGATCCCGTCATTGTGGACTTTCGGAGGTTGTTTATCTATTGGTGGCTGACCATAGTTGATTTGGGGCCCATTGGTAGGCCCAATTAGGATGTGTATTCTATACCGAGCCGGATTGATTGGCTCCATACTGCTATTGTTGAAGGATGTGTCATTCGGTTGATGTGAAGCTTATTCGTGTTCTGAAATGATCTGTGAGTTACTCTTCTATGCTACGAGGAGTTGTGATTCGTTGGTTATATGCACATATGGTGCGGTTCTATTGTGGCCTTATAGCAGAATTTTGAGCGAGAATAGTATTGGATATTGCTTGGTTGATGATGTATTGGTTATGTTCTTTCGGGTTTTATGTGGCATGGTGTCGTTTACTTCTCTGTGGTTATGGTAATGCACTTTGGGTACTTGATGTCGAGTTGCGCATGGTTATTGATTTTAGCAGGGTGGCTTGAGGTGTTTCATATGGACCAGTATTTGGATACAGTCGCGTATTGCAGCAGAGTTATGTGGAAATTTAATCCCTCTTGTAAGATTCGTGTGTTATGGTTCTACGGTGTGTGATGGGTTCTTAGCATTGTGTCACGACCCAAAATTTCCCTCCGTAGGGTATCGTGATGGCACCTAATCTCTAAGACTAGGTAAGCCTATCAATGCGGAATAATCATAAATATCTGAAAATAAATAATCTACAATTCAAATGATTACAACTCCCAAAAGCCAGTAGAAATAAGTCACAAGTTTCTAAGAATTTATTCTCAATGTCTCTATAAGTCAAGGTCTAAATAAATATAAGGAAGCAACATAAAATGATAGAAGGCGACTCCAGAGTCTGCGGACGCTGGCAGATATACCTCGAAGTCTCCGTACGCAGGTAACTCACTGACGTTTAGGCTGGTAAAATATACCTGGATCTGCACAAAAAGATGTGCAGAAGCGTAGTATGAGTACACCACAGCGGTACCCAGTAAGTGCCAAGCCTAACCTCGGTAGAGTAGTGACGAGGTCAGATGAGGCCCTACTGGAATATAATAATGACATGAAAAAATGTTTATCAATGTAGTAAAATAAAATGACATTGGAAATGAATCAAATAGTATATCACATTTAATGACACCAAAAAATTGCAAATAATATCTCGTGGAATCAAAACAGAATTTCCTTCAACTTTATGAAAATCATAACAATTAATCGAAAACAACTATGGCCATAAATCAATATCAACAAGGGCACTACCGAGGTACCGCCTCGTAATCCCAAATTATAAATAATTTCACAATATCTCATTTTCTTATACCACCGCGGGAGCCTTCACAATTTATTTAAAGAAAATATTTTTTCCGAAATAGCATCCCGCGTTTTAGCCACCCTTATCACACCGCATGACTTCTAGTAGTCACCCCTACTAGCCACGCGTATCAAGCCACCCTTATCTCACCGCATGCGTTTTAACACCCAGACCTTATACCACCGCATGCGTATCAATATCTCAATATATCATAATTTGCACCTCAAGTGCTCAAATAATTTAACTTGCCAAAATAATTCAACAACAATATTTTTTCACAATAAAGAGCTCACTGCTCCATCACAATCAGTACGGAAATCCTACAAAAATATTCAGGAGTAAATAATTCAGGAAAATAATATTTCAAAATCTTTAATACGTTGCTTCAATATCAAGTTTAAAAATGTCGAATACTTCAAATTAATAATGTTTAATTTAAAGAAAATCAACCTTCAAATAATGCACAGAATAAAAGAAACCAAGTTCCAACTAAACAGATAAAACAATTAGCAGGAGAAGATCAAACAAATTTAAAATATAAACATTTAATCAATGATGAAGAATATAACAAGATAGAATATTTTAATAAATGCACAACAATGATCTACACAATTTAAAAATATAATTCTTCATATTTAGCCCGTGTACACACTCGTCACCTTGTGTACACGACTTTCAATACAATTCAATAATCACATTAATATCAATCCTAGGAAAAATTTCTCCCACACAAGGTTATACAAGTCACTTACCTCGACTTGCTCCAATTTAATCAAGTATTATGTTTTTTCCTCGATTTTCCGACTCGTATCTAGTCATAATTAATTCGATACAATCAACAAAAATTATAGAAATCAATTTCATAAGAAAATATTACATCTTTTTTAATAAAATCCGAAATTAACTCAAAATTTGGTCGTGGGGCCCACATCTCGGAATCCGGCAAAACTTACAAAATTCTACAACCCATTCAATTACAAGTTCACCCATACCAATTTTACCAAAATCCGATAACAACTCGACCTCCAAATCTTAAATTTTTGTTTTTGGAAGATTTTACAAAAATCTTGATTTTTCTTCCATAAATTCACGGATTCATGATGTAAATGAGTATGGAATCATGAAATATAATCAATATAGGATAAGGAACACTTACCCCAATATTTTCCCGTAAAAATCGCCCAAAAATCTCCCGAGAACCGTGCTCCAAAAATCCAAAACGAAATGAATGAAATGACCATTTTTGGTCCTTAAGTTTCTGCCAATCCGTCACTAAAAGTCCATTTTCCGTCACTAAAAAATCATTTTTCGTCACTAAAAGTCCACCAGAAACTGCTCTACTAACTTTCCTTCAATTGATCATAACTTTATGTACGAATGTCCAAATGATGAATGGTTTAACTTTCTGGAAACTAGAATCAACCAACTACAACTTTCATGTTTTGTAAATGTTACAATTCCTTATGAATTGCGAGATATAAGCAAAATTTCCAGCAACCTTCTTTGTCTGAAATCCATTCCGTTTACCTTCCAAAATCCACCCGAGACCCTCGGCACCTTAACCAATTATTCCAACATGTCGCAAAATACAATACGAACTTAGTCGAGGCTTCAAACCACATCAAACAATATCAAAACAACTAATCGTACCTCAAATCAAAATCTATGAACTTTGAACTTTCAAATTCTATATCTTGTGCCGAAACATATCAAATCAATTCGGAATGACTTCAAATTTTGCACACAAGTCATAAATAACATAACAGACCTATTCCAATTTCCAGAATCGGATTCTGACCTCGATATAAAAAATTCAACTTTTGACATTTCAAGCCTAATTCCACTACGGACTTTCAAATAAAATTTCGATCATGCTCCTAAGTCCAAAATTACCATATGGAGCTGTTGAAATCATCAAAATTCTATTCCGGGGTCGTTTGCATATAATTTGACATCCGGTCACTATTTAAACTTAAACTTTTAATTTTTTATCAAAATTCCATATCTCGGGCTAGGGACCTCGGAATTTGATTCTGGGCATATTCCTAAGTCCCAAATCACGATACGGACCTACCGGAACTGTCAAAATACTGATCCGAGTCCATTTGCTCAAAATATTGACCAAAGTCAACTCATTTGAGTGTTAAAGCTCTAATTCACATTTTAATTCATTTTTCACCTGAAAACTTTCCGAAAAATTTTACGGACTACGCACGCAAGTCGATGAATGATAAATAGTAATTTTTGAGGTCTTAGAATACAAAATTAATTATTAAATTTAAAGATGATATTTTGTGTCATCACACATTGCGTCGGGGTGGTACTCGTCGAGCTTGCGGAACGGTTCTCCTGTTTGGGTCATTGTTACGATTGGGTACATTTGGAATGTTGCTATCTGGTGCACGGATTCCAAGGGTTATGGCTTTAGATTATATTGATGTGTCATGTCACTAGAGTGCTCGTGTTGGATGAGACGAGGTCATTGGGCCTAGAATGGATGCTATCAGATTTGATTGTGGTATAATTGGGAGGATAATGTCGGAAGTCAGCTTTGAAATTGGCTATAGTTCTTGTAGAAGGAACGAGAGCTCCATGACCTGTTGGTCTAATGAATGGTTATGAATTCAGTATGTTTCTTTCATCATCGGTAGTGTACGAAGGTTTCAGAATGAGGTTGTCTGATATTAGGTTTATTACCAGCACTGGTTGATTTCAGTCGATACTGTGATTTGAAATCATTGCTTCGAGCATTCAGGCTATGCGGTATTTGAATTTGAGTATTTGAGTTATGGTTACGGCTTTTGGTACAACTTGTTCAGACTTATATGGTATGTAGATGCGAACTTCTAATCTTATAAGAAATTTCGGATGTCGGAAATTTGATTCGAAGGCTTGTGGGCTAGGTTGAATTGAGGAATTTCAGTTATGCTGTGCTATCGGACCTATATGGGATAGGGTGATGTGGGATTACCCCCCAGGTATGTGCATGGGAAAGTTACACAGCCATTTCTTGGCTTTTGAAACAACTCTCGACATGTTCGAGGACGAACGTATGTTTAAGTGGGGGAGGATGTAACGACCCGGCCGGTTGTTTCGGGAGTTATAGTCCCGTTTACCCCATTTCTATTTCCTTTATGCTCTCAAGCTATATTATGATATACCGGGTTATTTGGTTCAGGCCCGGAGTGGTTTCGGAGTGGAATGAGACACATAGTCTCTTATTTAGAACCTTAAGTTGGAAAAGTCAACTGAATATTGACCTATATGTAAACGATCTCGGATTTGAATTATGATGGTTCTGTTAGCTCCGATAGGTGATTTTGGACTTAGGAGCGCATCCTGAATGTGATTTGGAGGTCCGTAGTAGAATTAGGCTTGAATTGGCGAAATTGGAAATTTGGCGATTTCGGTCAGCAGTGGAAAATTTGATGTCGGGGTCGGAATGGAATTCTGGAAGTTGGAGTAGGTTTGTAGTGTCATTTGTGATGTGTGTGCAAAATTTGAGGTCATTCGGACGTGGTTTTGGTTGGTTTCGGCATCAGTTGCCGAATTTGGAAATTTAGAAGTTCTTAGGCTTGAATCCGAGGGTAATTTGATGATTTGATGTTGTTTTGAGTGATTCGAAGGTTCAACTAAGTTTGTATATTGATATATGATTTTTTGGTATTTTTGGTTGAGGTCCCGAGGTCCTCGGGGTGATTCCGGGTGGTTAACGGATTTTGTCGAAGTTGGAAAATGCAGTTGAAGCTGCTGCTACTGCTATTTTCACACCTGCGGAAGAAAGAGTCGCAGGTACAAGGCCACTGGTGCACGTGGGGAATTCGTAGGTGCGGGCAATGCTGGGCTAGGCAGGTTGCGCAGGTGCGAGTTGGAGGTCGCATCTGAGAGCCCGCAGGTGCGAAACCTGGGGCGCAGATGCGGAAAGGGGATGCTGGGCAGGTTTCGTAGAAGCAGAGTATGAGAGCGCGGGTGCGCTTGTGCAGGAGCGATAATTTGCTGCGCGAATGCGGAAAATGTGAGGCCAAGGCTAGAGCATAGGCGCGAAGGATTTGGCTGCACCTGCGAGCCCGCATGTGCGAGACCTGGAGCGCAGGTGCGGAAGCTGGGGAATTAAGTGGAGTTTGCGGATGCGGCACCTTGACCGCAGGTGCGGTCTCTCAGGCGCGGAAAAAGAGCCCGCAGGTCGAAAAACCTGGACAGAAACCATAAATAGAACACTTCGCGAATTTGGTACATTTCCACCATTTTCAAGTCAGTTTGTGGAGCTTTTGGAGTGAGTTTTGAAGGGTGATTCAAGGGCTATCAGTGAGGTAAGTTGCTTGAGCCCTAATACTTGTATATATGGTGATTTTCCGTTGTTTAGTCATTGTAATTAGAGAAAATAAGGGGTTAGGGCTTGGGATTTTTGGAGAAGTAATTTAAGGATTTAAAGGACCAAACGATGTCGGATTTTGATGAATTTGGTATGGTTAGACTCGTGAGTGAATGAGCTTTTCAGTTTTGTAAATTTTGTTGGATTTCGAGACGTGGGCCGGGGGGCGGGTTTGAGCCAATTTCGGGTTTTGGTCTAATTTTGTAGCTTTTCAATTGGAATTCATTCCATTAGCGTATATTGATGGTATTGTACTGATTGTGAATAGATTTGGAGAATTTGAATGCCGAGTCCAGAGGAAAGATCATTGCGGGGTAGGGATTTGACCGGTTTGAGGTAAGTAACGATTGTAAATATAGTCCTAAGGGTACGAAACCCCGGATTTTGTATCATTCTACTATTTTAGTGATGCACATGCTAGGTGACGGGCGTGTAGGCATGCACTGTTGGGGATTGTGACTTGGTCCATCTCGTAGCAACTGTAAAGTTGCATACTTTGTTGAAACTATATGATACTTATATGTTTTAGAAAGAGTTTCTGTAAATTGGGCTGAATGCCATGTTTGGGCCTTGCGCTAATGCTGTTTGGACCCTTAGGGGGGTTTTTTTCTTACTATCCTCTCATTGTTTTCGATTGAAAAATATATACTCAGTCATGTTTATACTTGTTTACCGATAACTCAGTTTTATGACTCTATTTTGATGCATATAAATGTTTTGGGCTGAATGCCCTGTTTTACTGAAATGCCCGAGGGGCTTGGGAGGTTTATGACTGAGTGAGGCCGAGGGCCTGATTTGTGAGGATATTTATGGGATCGGGCTACACGCCGCAGCATGTTGATATCGACTGAGGGCCTCATTATGAATATGAGTGTGGATCGGGGTTGCCCACATGCAGCATACTTTATTATTATAGCACGTGAGTTGTCCGTGCAACACGTGAGTTGTCCTTGCAGATTATAGCGCTTGAGCTGAAGGAGCCCCTCCAGAGTCTGTACACACCCCCAGTGAGCGCAGGTACCTACTGAGTGCGAGTGCCGAATGCTGAGTGATGGTGAGGTATGCCCGAGTGGCAAGAGTGATGGTGAGGTATGCCCGAGTGGCACGAGTGACTGTGAGGTTTGCCCGAGGGACTGTTTATGATTTCATCATTTTTGCTCATCTTTGCATTTTACCTCTGTTGAAAACTGTTGAAAAATAACTTTAAATGATCTTTACTGGAACTGGGTTTAAGCGAGATATTTTGATTCAAACCCTGATTTTAAAAGCATGTGGTATTTTACTGAAATTTCTTGAAATGAACGTTATATGCTTTATTGCTCGTCACTATTGCTCAGTCTTTATTTATTGTTATTACTTACTGAATTGGCGTACTCACATTACTCCCTGCACCTTGTGTGCAGATCCAGGTGTAGCTGGACACGGTAGCGGTTGTTGATTATTTTGGTTGCAGATTTTCTTGGAGATAGAAAGGTAGTTGTTAGGCGATCGCAGCCCCTTCTCTTCTCCCTCTTATCTTTCTCTAGTTGTATTTAGCTATTTTTCAGGCTGAGTTAGCCTTGATATTGTTAGAAATATTATAGTAGATGCTCATGACTAGTGACACCCCGATGTCGGGCTTTTCCTTTCGCACTTTTGTTTTGATTTGAACTCCTTTATGAAGGTTTTTATGTTAAATAGCACTGAAATTATCTTTGAAATGAAAATATTGGTTTGTTTTGGAAATGAGTCGGCTTGCCTAGTTCCACGATAGACGCCATCACGATAGGGGTTTGTTTGGGTCGTGACAAAGTCACAACTAACCCACAAGTATGCCTCAGACCAAAACTAAACTTTTACATATAACCATGAAATTGAATTGTCAATAGCAGGCTCCCACACTTGGCTCAAAGCCATAGATTAAAACACTCGATAACTCACAATACCCATACTCTATTACTGCCTTAATACCACAGTCAGTTCAACAAAAATTCTTCTCAGGCCCATGCAACACCAACCATAAAATACCCAAATCATCTGCTAATCTCGCATTCATTCTCTTGACAGTCAAGTCAACTTTCTCAACTAGATTCACATTCAAATCTCAACACATATAACCCGCTAGTAGAAAAGAAACCCTTCACACAACATTATAAGGAACACACCTACGTAGATTACTCCGCAGGAGATAACCCACCTGCTTAGCCTCAAATTGGCATCTAGCTATACCCTTTAGCGGCCACAATTACTATGCAATCACTTAATCTTCCTAAGTCCAAACTCATTAACAAGACATGAGAATTTAGTTTGACCCACAATTTAACAACATGAAAAATCTTCTGACACATTCCACTCGAGACTATACGTCACATCAAGACAGTAATCTAGCACCCAATAGCCCTTTTTACATCTCGAGAAACTCTTTTTGTTACATTCAAACAATCTGACCACATACCGCAGTCGCATCATACTTATCATTTAGCTATTCAAATGCTCATCAAACCATAAATTTCACTCATAGAGACACTACCGGACATATGAGTGCAAATGTACAAGTTCACATAACTGAAGCTACCGAGCCTAAGCTGCGGTCTAAACCTAGCCTCAAGTCCTCCAGACTGGGCCATCATCAAAACAAAGAATATACATCTCGAACCTCGTTCATAGAATCACAAGTCGGCGATGCACATCTGATACTGAGCGCTCACATGCGCACACGAATGCGTGGAAGGAATTCAAAGAGTTATGTTTCAAGCTGAATTAATTCTGCACGATAAGGAAAGAAAGATGAGGAATTATCCTAAATGCCATGTAGCCTCTCGAAGATAAGTATGGACGTCATCATACTGATCCGCAAGACTCTACTAGACACTTGCTCATGACTTGTAGAACCTATGAAACTAGAGCTTTGATACCAACTTGTCATGACCCAAAATCTAACTAGCCGCGATGGCACCTAACCCAACCCGTTAGGTAAGCCAATTTACAAATATCCGATTAAAATAATATTTAACTGAATCTAATACATTCCCCAAGGACTGGTAGTACAAATCATGAGCTTCTAAGATTAGAATTTACAAAGCTGGTATGAAATAAATATATCATCTATTCGAAAAGTACATAAACAGATTTTTCTAAATCTAAGCCTACCATGAACAAGAGGCAGCTACGACCGGAACGCAAGTACATCATCAAATCTAGCTTCTGTCAATCACAGCAACATCAGCATCCAATATCTGCACGCAATGTGCAGAAGTGTAGTATGAGTACAACCGACCCCATGTACTCAATAAGTAACAAACCTAACCTTAGGTTGAAAGTAGTGACAAGCTTGTACCCAGGTCAGAGTCCAACTCCAATAACCAACAACAGTTCATAACATAAAGCAAGTAATAAAAGAAGTAACTCAAAGAATAAATGCTCATCTAAATCATGATTTCTGAAAATAGTTCTGCCTTTCAAGTGTATCAGTGAAAATCCCAAGTCGTTTACCGAAGTTGCCAAAAATATGAGTAAGTTTGAAAACAGTAATTCTCCCAAAAATCCTTTCAACAATAAATAAAATGTTTCATTTTCTTTCCAGATAGCCAGTGGAAAAATGCATCACTATGCTCATATGCCAATATGTGTGAGAAGTCATGAATGACGTGATATTGTACAGCATGAGGAAAATACATCTCTATGCATGTATGTCATGTGTGCATATCAATGTAATGTATCTCAGAGATGAACTCATGTACTCACACTCTCAGAGTACTCAATCTCACCGTCTCACACTTTTCACTTACCATGCTCAATCACTCAGTACTGTATATGGCCAATCCGGCCCAGGGAAGATCCATCCCGGAATATATACATCAACTGACCATCAGTCACTCATTACTAAGTAGGGCCAATCCAGCCCATGGGAAAGATCCATCCCCAGGTATAAATGCTTCAGACAAGATCCATGTCCAGGGAGGATCCATCCCTCAATATAAATGCTTCGGACAAGATCCATGTCCATGGAAGATCCATCCCTCAATATAAATCAACTGGAGGGGCTCCTTCAGCCCAAGCGCTATAATCCGCACGGACAACTCACGTACCATAGTATCAATATCAGAATCCGCACGGACAACTCACGTGCTATAGTATCAATATCCTCACAATCAGGCCCTCGGCCTCACTCAGTCATCAATCTCTTCAGTCTCTCTCTCACGGGCTCACAATGTCATGAAACTAGCCCGAAAATGATGATAAGATGTATCAATAAATAACAATAGAGACTGAAATATGATATGTAATGAATGAATATGACTGAGTATGACATTGCAATGTAAGCAAATAACTCAAAAATAGTAATGACCTTAGTGGGTCCCAACAAAATAAGCATGTAGCCTAGACATGGTTTCTAATACGAATCACAGCTCGATAACTCTAGTACGTAGAGATTTCATGATTACATATAAGTTCAAGTAACAACACAGTACTATAGAAATAACGGAGTCACAATTCACACGGTGCACGCCCACACACCCATCACCTAGCATGTGCGTCACCTCAACACCAAATACATAATATGTATAATCAGGATTAATCCCCCCAACTCCAAAATTAGAAGAGTTAATTACCTCGAACAAGCCGAATCCAATGCCGAGCAAGATAAACAATACTCCGGAATTTTCATTCCTCGCATATCAACCTCCACACACCTTCATGTCTCCTCAATTCAAGCCAAACGATCTGTATCTATTCAAATAACGTGCAAATAAATCACAATTTACTCCAATACTTACAAATTAAAAATTTATAAAAATTTCCAACTCTGCTCGAAAAATCGAGAGTGGGGCCCACGTCTCGCAATCTAACAAAACTCACAAAATCGGACAACTCATTCAATTACGAGTTCAGCCATACTAATTTCACTCAAATCCGACTCTGAATCAGTATTCAAATCCCAAAAATTTATTTTATGAAATTTCTATAATTTTTCCCAAATTTTCATATCAAAATACTGATTAAATAATGAAAATAATGATATATTCATGTATGTTAAACAAATCCGAGTTATAATCACTTGCCCCGGTGAATTTCTTGAAAATCCCATGAAAATTCACCACAAACTGAGCTCCCAAAGTCCAAATATGAAAAATGAGATGAAACCCTCGTTCATATAGTACAAAATCTCATCCCCATTGTGCTGACCGCACATTGTTTTGTGCGGCCGCACATCCCAGTTTTTGCGGCCGCAATCCAAATTGTGCGGCCGTACTTCAGCAGCTCTTCACTACCAGGTTTCAGTAAGTTGACCATAACTTTCTATACAAATGTCCAAATAATTAATGGTATACCTTTCTGGAAACTAGATTCAAAGGCTACAATTGTCGCTTTTGAATCAGCTCCAAATTCCTTGTAGATTAAAAGATATAAGTGTCCTAAGTCGGACCATCGAATATGTAGAATCTCCTTTCTGCGGCCACGAGAGGAATTCTGCGGTCCGCACTTTTCCTCTGTCTTAGCACCTCAAAATGTGCCCCCCGCACTTCCATAGTTCCAGAACAACATCAGAGTGCCGAAATGCCCAAACTCGCTCAAAACTCACTTCGAAACACACCCGAGCCACTCGAGACCTCGTCTGAATGTACCAACAAGTCCTAAAACACGATACGAACTTAGTCCAGCCCTCAAATCACATCAAATAACATCAAAAACACAAATCGCACTCTAATTCAAGGCTAATAAAAACTAACAATTTCCAACTTCTACATTCAATGTCGAAACCTATCAAATCAAGTCTGATTGACCTCAAATTTTGCACATAAGTTAAGTCAACTCCCCGGTCAAACATTCAATTTAAATTTCTATTTTTAGCTACTTCGAGCCCAATTCAACTACTGACTTCCAAAAAAAATTCGAACACGCTCTTAAGTCCAAAATCACCATACGGAGCTATTGAAATCATCAAAACTCTATTCCGGGGTCATTTATACATACATCAATATCCGGTCCACCTTTTTTCAACTTAAGCTTTAAACCTTGAATTTCATTCTTCCAAACTAACTCCGAAATACCTGAAAACCAAAACCGACAATTCACACAAGTCGCATAATACATCGTATGAACCTATTCAAGATTTCAAATAGAAGAAAGGAGCATAAATACCCAAAACGACCGGTCAAGTCGTTACATTCTAACTCTATAGACATATAGGCATTAGGTTAGCTTGAATAGGCGAGTAAGAACTCGATAGATTCTTATGAGCAATATTAACCCCGTCAACTAATAAACCAAATAAACTAATTAGTCAACTCAATTGAAGATTACAATGAGATTGCTAGATAGCACATAACCCTAGATCGTTTTCATCATATTGATAACATATAAATCTGCCATTCCTTTGTTCAAAGTTCAGTATTTGTTTTTTCTTTTATTTTAGTTAGTTTAGATTCAAACACTTATAGGTTAATTCTTGTTTAGATAATTAGGATATTGTAATTTTGTTAATAGTTGATAACAAGTCCTCGTGGGTTGACATCCGACTTCTAGTTATTTTATTACTTAACGACCGCGTATACTTGCGTGTGCATTTGACCGGAACACATTACACACACACATATAGAACGGAGCTCTTTTTATAAATTAGCAACATTGGTGTTTAGATATTTTTCAAACTGATGAATTGGATGGTCAATAAGAAAACAAAAAGACTTTTAACCGAAAATAATTCTTCCACGACTATATAAAAGCATTAAAAATAAAAGTAATAACAAACTAAAAGTCTAAAACAATTTTAAAAAAAAACTGCCAAAGGTTATGATAATATCCTATAGAACAACCCAAGAAAAAAAAGCTTTAAAAACTTACTGCTAAGGGCAATTCATATGTCTTTTGGCAAAGTGCTAGAGATTAGCAAGTCTTTTTATACTATTAGGTAAAATAATATGGAAGAAACTATAATTATATTACATTATAAGAAAATAATTTATGTAAAGAAAATCATAGTTGATTTGAATTCATAAAGACTTCTTACATAGTTTATATAAGAAAAAAATTATAATTAATATTTTAATTAATTTTAAAGCACTAAATATTAAAACAATAATTCTTTTGGTAGCAAACAGTAAGACGAAACTGAGGAGTACCAAATTAAAGGAAGCAAAGAAGAGAAGTTTTGGACATGCACATATATATAGCCAACTACCATGTAAATATAATAATACGTAGACAAAAAAAATGATGTTTATTATGCAAACTACCTGTTGGCTTGGAACTGTCACGATTCAAAATTTCTCACCGACGGGACCGTGATGGCACCTAACATTTCACTTGCTAGGCAAGCTAACGTTAGAGAATCATTAACCAATTCCTTATTTCCATTCAGTAATTAAAAATAATTAACTAAGATGAAATATAATAAGTGCGGAATATCATAAAACTGTATTAACTACTACCATCCGGATCTGGAGTCACCATTCACGAGCATTCTAGAATTTATGACAAGTAATAGTCTGGAAGGAATACAATTGTCTGAATGAAAGAAAACAGTAGGACATAAAAGATAGACGGGGATTTCAAGGTCTGTGAACGCCGACAGATCTACCTTGAGTCTGCGGACAGCGGACCAGTAGCAAATCTCGATCAACCTGAGCCGGTATCAAAATCTGCACAGAAAGTGCAGAGTGCAGCATCAGTACAACCGACCTCATGTACTGGTAAGTGTCGAGCCTAACCTCGGCGAAGTAGTGACGAGGCTAGGACAAGACACCCACATATAACCTTAACAGTATAATCATGCTAGTAGGAACAACAGTAAATAAAGAAATAATGCGAAAATAATGGGAAGGAAACATACAGTGGGGGAATACAACATAAAGAGTGAGAATAATGAAAAGACAGAATTCAACCGGAAATCCTTAAACGAATTGAGCAATTAAGACAGCAAGGAAAACTGCACGGCATCACCCTTCGTGCTTTTACTCTCAACCTCACCAAATAACAAATAAGACTGCACGGCATCACCCTTCGTGCTTTTACTCTCTTCCTCACAATATAAATAAATCATGCACGGCATCACCCTTCGTGCTTTACACAAATTATGCATGGCATCACCCTTCGTGCTTTACACTCTTCCTCACAATGTAAATAAATCATGCACGGCATCACCCTTCGTGCTTTACACTCTTCTTCACAATATAAATAAATCATGCACGGTATCACCCTTCGTGTTTTACACTCTTCCTCACAATTCACAAAATCAATAACAACGGATAGAGAGAAGTTTCACAAGAAATCAATATTTCATCAATGATTACTTTCACAATTTAACATCTCGACCTCGAATCAATATTCACAATTTTATCGACCTTGGTGGAGCCGGATACAAGTCTCCCAACATTTCAACAACAACAATAAGCATGGATAACAAGGTTTAAGACTACAAATTTGCAAGAAATAAAATTTCACTCGCATGCTATGACTCGACCACAATGTATAGATGCTCGTCACATCAACTATACATCGTATTCAACAACAAAACACGTAGCAAATACTCACACAATACCTATTCCCTCAAGCCAAAGTTAGATACAACACTTGCCTCGCTCCGAAGGCCACTTAATTCTCAATCACAACTTTTCCTTTGGAATTCACCTCCAAACCACTCGTATCTATTCAAATATGACTCAATAATATTAAATATTGCTAAAGGGATTAATTATATTTCATAAATTAAATTTCCCAAATTTTCCTCCAAAAAGTCGAAAAATCGACCCCGGGCCCGCTTGGTCAAAACCCGAGGTTCGGACCAAAATTCTTTTATCCATTCATCCCTGAACCCGAATATATAATTGGTTTTGAAATCCGACCCCAAATTGAGGTCTAAATCCCTAGTTTCTACCCTAACCCCTAATTCTACCATGAAAACTCTAGAGTTTTGGTTGAAAATTCAAGAAATGTAATGGATAATTGAAAGAAAATAATTTAGAATCACTTACCAACGATTTGGGGAAGAAATGACTCTTGAAAAATCGCCTCTCACCGTTTGGTTTTTGAGAAAAATTAGTTTTTGGCTAAATCCAGTTTTTGGATTCTGTTAAGTGCTGGGCGACAGTGTTCATCGCGTTCGCGAGAGCACTGTCATGTTCGCGAAGGGTACTGGCTGCCAAGCCTTCGTGTTCGCGAGACCCAGCTCGCGTTCGCGATGATCACTCCCCCTTGGCCTTCGCGTTCGCGAGACATGACTCGCGTTCGCGATGAAGCAACGACCAACCAACCCCCCCTCCCTCCCTAGGTCCCCACATGCTTCGCGTTCGCGTTGAGCCAGTCGCGTTCGCGAAGGATCCCCCATCACTTCGCGTTCGCGACCAGGCCTTCGCGTTCGCGAAGAAGAAAACTTCAGCTGCCCAGTTTACTCTTCGCGTTCGCGAGAGTACCTTCGCAAACGCGAAGAAGGACATGCCAGAACACAAACTCTACAGAAAAACCAGATTTTCAAAGTCCAAAACATCTCGTGGCCTATCCGAAACTCGCCCGAGCCCTCGAGGCTCCAAACCAAACATGCACACAGGTCTAAAAACATCATACGAACTTGCTCACGCGATCAAATCGCCAAAATAACACCTAGAACTACGAATTTAGCACCAAATTGAATGAAATCCTCAAGGACACTTAAAAATTACTATTTTCTCAACCAAAGGTCCGAATCACGTCAAATCAACTCCGTTTCTCACCAAATTTCTCAGACAGATCTTAAATATTATAATGAACTTATACCGGACTCCAAAATTAAAATACGGACCCGGTACTAACAATGCCCAACATCAATCAATTCTTAAAAATAATTAATTTTCAGACTTTTAATTTTTATCAAAAATTCATAATTCGAGCTAGGGACCTCCGAATTCGATTCCGGACATACGCCCAGGTTTCATAATTCGATACGGGCCCACCGGGACCGTCAAAATATAGATTCGGACCCGTTTACCAAAAATATTGACCGAAATCAACTAAAATTAACTTTTAAGAATTTAATATTACAATTCTAACCTAAGGGCAATTACCTTCCAAGATAAAATTTTACATTTGAATGGTTTTAGGGCTATTTTAACCAGAACTTTGATAATAATTTTGCAAATAAATGAACTAAAATTCGACAACAAAGTAAAAATGAAAGCTTATCAACTGCATAATCAAAAATAGGGGTGTTTAAACCGAACTGAAAAACAGCACCAAATCAAAAAGTCAAACTAAACCAACTAAAAAACCTGATGAGGTTTGGTTTGATTTGGTTTGGTATTGAGTTAAAAAAAAATCGAACCAAACCGATATATAAATATATAATTTTTATATATACTTTTAAGACTTTATATAGAATTTCTTTAAAAATTATCTAAAAATATTTAGCATTCTCTTATGGGATGTAATATTTAATAGAATAAGAAGTGCTCTATTTTTATTAACTTTAAATAATATAATGTATGATCGTTCTTATAATGTGTTATTGAAATGCGACAATCTCTTTTTTCTTTCATATTCATATGTCAAGATCTATTAAATTCTTATATCTTTTTCGAATTTAGAGTGATATTTCGGAAAAATTAAATAGAACATATCATTATTTAGGTATCATATAGATTTTTATATTTAATTATTAAATTCGGTTAACCTTGAAAGTGTACATCAACAAAAAATTATTGTTAGATAACTAAAAAAAATAACTATCATGTGTTACTAAAAAAATTCTTCCATAAGAATATTTTTATAGACCATATGTTTGTCAATTTTTTAATTTTTTTAAACATATATTTACTTATCAAAAACTTAACTAAGTAAGATTGACATAGTATTCATATAACAAAAAAACCCGAAAAACTCGAAAAAAAATCCGACAAAACCGAACCAATCCAAACCGATATAGTTGGTTTGGTTTGGTTTTAATAAAAAACGAATCAACTCGGTCCATGTACACCCCTACACAAAAAGATGATAAAGAAAGAGTAAAAAAGCACATGCTTTCGGGTCTCGCTTCGATTTCAAAGATAAATACAATAACTTTGAGAAGTTTACTGAATCTTGTTAACTTCTTTCTGCATCACCACACTTTAATACAGATATTCATGAAATAGTTTACAGTTGACCTTTTAGTCTAAATCCCATTGAATGAAAAGAATTATTGTAACTCAAATACTGGTACCGATATATGAAATATTTTATAGTTCAAGTACAAGAGGAAATTAGAGTTCGTATTCGTAGTTCATATTTTTATGCTCTAATTCAAGTGCAATAGGGAATGCTATAAAACACTCTTAATCAGCAACTTTAGACACGCACCATAAAGTTTTAGGATTCTAGTCAAATAGCATTCTTAAATATTACAATTCTATCCAATGCCAAATAAAAAAATCGATCAATATTTTAGGGCTATTTTGGTCCATCAACAGTATATTCGTATTTTTATAATAATATAGACTAGTCGCTATGTACGTGTTTCACACGTAAATCTTCAGTCAATTATTTACATAGAGGAGCCAAAAAATAAACTTAAGGAATATTATATACAAGAAATAAGTTTGTTTGATGATATGATTTTTTTTAATAAGTTTGAAGTATCTTCAGTCTATTATTTATTTTTTAAAATAAAATTTTATTTTCTACTATGTTTTTCAAATTTTAAACAATTTTTTTGAACCAAAAAAAGCAATTTTTGAAGATATGGTCGTAAGTCATTTAAACAATATACCTCAATTTATACAATAAACTGAGTAATTACATGTACGTATTATAACCTCTAGAGTTTTCATAGAGCAATTTAACTACAATAAGATTAAAATAAACTCAATCGTAATAAATAACATAACATTATCAACAAAACTCAAAGACATTATAAGACAAAAGAAAAAAAATAATACCCTATGTATAAAAGCCTTTCAATATTTTTGCATCGATTCAAAAGAATAAAAAATTAAACACAAAATTTACACTTCATAGACAAATTAAAAAGCAATACTTTTATTATACTAATATGTCTATGTGTTGTCTTTTGACAAATAATTATTTCTTCTAGAACTCTGCAATTAACTTACACAAAGCAACATACATCCGTAGGAACACACACATATATATAAAAACCAACCCAATATTCATTCAATAAAGAAGGAAGTACTTGGAAGTAAAAACATTATCAAATGTGCTTATTTAAACAACTCTTTGTCCCTAGCATGGCACCTGTATTGGTTTCTTCCTCAAATCTTGGTACTCTTTTTTTCTGAATATTTTGTTTACTTTTAAATACAACAAATTTGTTTTCCTTACCATTTCAAGCTTTATTCGATGTCGATCTCTATGTCTTGCTTACATTCTCTTGTTTAAAGAAACTCGAGCACTATAATTTACCTAGAAACGTGATTTTTTTATCATTCTACTCGTCTAGACCTATGCTAACCCCATAAATAATAGGAGTACATTGATTTTCTTTAACTATGATATTAAATAAGACTTCTACTCATAAGAATAGAGGTAAGAGTTGTTAAAATCACTTTCGTACTTGTAAAGTTGGTAAGCTTGTAGAATTTTCAATTATAGGTAGGACATGATATCCCAAATAACTGAATTATTGGAATTTGATTAAGATTAAAAGTCCATGTAATTAAATTCATATTAGGTAAAGTTTTACATATTATAATTTTATCCAAACATGAAATTATTTTGCGAAGAAATAATTTATCTTTTGAAGGATATAAAAGTCAACCAAATTTTGAGGATATTTTTGCCGATCAAATATTTTTTATATTGTGCTTTTATAATAATAAGAAAAATTATAAATTAAAATGCTAAATTTTTAACCCAATTGCGTAGAACATAAATAAAGTATACAAAAAGTTAACACACAATTATTACGAATCAAATAATGCATGATCACAGAAATTTACACAACTACCTGCCAATAATTCAAAATTGAAATTATATTAAATAAAATAAAAGTTAATACGTTATATAAACTTTAATAGTCAAAGAAAGAGAAGCGTAGAAATTAGAGTGGAAACAGTTGCAACTTGAATTGGGAACAGTTTCAAATTCACAAGGAATTAACCCAAATAATAGTTGAATCCAGAGTTCGAAATATTTGGTGAAATTAAATTTACAATTCTATCCGATGTGGGTTATCTCTTCGAATGAATTTAGCCTTGTAAGGGCATAATAGTCGGGATATTTTTATCGTTCAACATTTAACGTGAAGCATTAGTGCTTTTATAATAATATAGAATAGATAGATATAAATACAGATATATTTATTACTTAATTATAGTTATTATTTATCAAAAGAATTTTATGTAATTACTTAATAAATAACTTAATTATGTAATTTTTATATCATTAATATATAAAACTTAAACTCGGTATATGATGTGTTAGATTCACAAAACACTAGTTAACCAAGTTTAATAGAAGTTGAAATCCCCTCCTTCGAATCAAATCATATTTGAACACTTTTGCTGTTGAATTCGGCTTTGATTGCTCAGTTGCTTTACACCTTTATTAATTAAAGGAATTGAAGACAAAAAGCGTCAAAACGTCAACTACCATTTACTCGGATTCACCAAATAGAAACAGAAGATCCCTATCACAAATTGACAGCCAACTACAATTTAAACTATCGGCCAGGGGCAAAAACTGCGACCTCTATATTTGTAGCTCAAAGTCATTTTTTATGTACTCGAGGACCTACACGTGTCATTCATGCAGACGTTGGTATATTTGAAGATGACGCGTGATGAGTTTTTGTAAAAATGAATAATAATGGAAGTGTTATAAATATATTATATTATGGATATTTATTTATTACTCTATTGTAAATAAATTTTTTGAAGAAATTTATTCATACAAGACTTCGTCATAAATATATTTATCTATTTAGTACTTTATTGGAAATAAGTCTCCTGAAGAAGCTTATTTTTTCGGTACCTCGTTATGGATAAATATTACCCATGGTACAAGATTATCTATATCTGGCACAACAGCTTAGAGTAGCAGCTTACACAGCAGTTTACAAGCAGCTTACACAGCAACTTGCAGCAGCAACTTATAGCAGCAACTTACAAGCAGCTTACACAGCAGCTTGTAGTAGCAGCTTGCAGTAGCAGCTTGCAGTAGCAGCTTACACAACAGCTTCCTTTCTTCTATAAATAGAGGAGAATTCAGTTCATTATGTACATAAGTTTGAAATTTGAATAATATATCAGTTTCTCTCTATACTTGTCTTTACTTTACTGTCTTTATTTTATAACACGTTATCAGCACGAGACTCTGTCATCTCGAGAAAATACTTTGAAAGCATCACAGGTACGAACTTTCTTTTTCTAAATAATGTCAAATCTTTCTAAACTTAAGTTTGTTGCCCTGGATATATCGGGCAAAAGCTACATGTCTTGGGTGCTTGATGCCGAAATTCATCTTGATGCGATGGGTCTGGCAGACACCATCAAAGATAAAAATCAGGCATCAAACCAAGACCGTGTCAAAGCAATGATATTCTCACGCCATCACCTTGATGAGGGCCTGAAAATGGAATATCTTATTGTTAAAAATCCACTCATACTGTGGAATAATTTGAAAGATAGATATAACCACTTGAAGATGGTCGTTCTTCCACAGGCACGTTATGATTTGACTCATCTAAGGCTACAAGATTTTAAATCTATCAGTGAGTATAATTCTGCTATGTTCAGAATTATTTCCAAATTGAAACTATGTCATGACAATATTACTGATCATGATATGTTGGATAAAATTTTTACCACTTTTCATGCCTCGAATATGCTCCTGCAGCAGCAATATCGAGAGATGGGATTAAAAAAGTATTTTGAATCCTCTACGGTGTCTCGTGTGAGGTATTTACTGATCATCGCAGCCTTCAGTATTAGTTCAAACAAAAAGATCTTAATTTGAGGCAGAGAAGATGGTTGGAGTTGTTGAAAGACTATGATATCACCATTTTGTATCACCCCGGGAAGGCCAATGTGGTGGCCGATGCGTTGAGTAGAAATGTTGTGAGTATGGGTAGTCTTGCGTATATTCCAGTTGGTGAGAGGCCATTAGTTGCAGATGTTCAGACTTTGGCTAACCAGTTCGTGAGGTTAGATGTTTCAGAACCCAGTCAGGTTCTAGCTTGCACAGCTGCTCGGTCTTCTTTATATGAGCGCATCAGAGAGAGGCAGTATGATGATCCTCACTTACTTGTCCTTAAGGACACAGTGTGGCACGGTGATGCCAAACAAGTTTCTATGGGGGAAGATGGGGTTCTGCGAATGCAGGGCCATATTTGTGTGCCTAATGTGGATGGACTTCGTGAATTAATTCTTGAAGAGGCACACAGTTTCAGGTATTCTATTCATCCAGGTACCGCTAAAATGTTTCAAGATTTTTGGCAATATTATTAGTGGAGGAGAATGAAAAAGGATATAGTTGCATATGTAGCTCGGTGTCTGAATTGTCAGCAAGTTAAGTACGTGCATCAGAGACCTGGTGGTTTGCTTCAGAAGTTAGAAATTCCTTAGTGGAAGTGAGAGCATATCACTATGGATTTTGTTGTTGGGCTCCCATGAACTCAGAGAAAATTTGACGCAGTTTGGGTCATTGTGGACAGGTTGACCAAGTTAGCACATTTCATTTCAGTGGCAGTTACCTATTCCTCAGAGAGGTTAGCTGAAATTTACATTCGTGAGATTGTCCGTCTTCACGGTGTGCCCGTGTCTATTATTTCAGATCGAGGTACGCAGTTTACCTCACATTTCTAGAGGGATGTACAGCGTGAGTTAGGCGCGCGGGTGGAGTTGAGTACAATATTTCATCAATATATAAATGGACAGTCAGAGCGCACTATTCAGATATTGGAAGATATACTTCGCGCTTGTGTTATAGACTTTGGAGGTTCTTGGGATCATTAATTGCCACTTGCGGAGTTTGATTATAATAATAGCTACCAGTCGAGTATTCAAATGGCTCCATATGAGGCACTATACGGAAGGCGATGCCGATCGCCAGTTAGTTGGTTTGAACCGAGAGAGGCTCGGTTGTTGGGTACCGATTTGGTACAGGATGCCTTGGATAAGGTCAAGATTATTCAGGATCGATTTCGCACAGCTCAGTCTAGGCAAAAGCGTTATGCCAACCGTAAAGTTCGTGATATTGCATTCATGGTTGGAGAACGAATATTGCTCCGGGTTTCACCTATAAAAGGTTTAATGAGGTTCGGAAAGAAGGGCAAGTTGAGCCCTAGGTACGTCGGACCCTTTGAAATTCTTGAAAGGGTGGGTGAAGTAGCCTACAGGCTTGCATTACCACCTAGTTTATCAAGGGTTCATCCGGTGTTTCATGTGTCTATGCTCCGAAAATATCATGGTGATCCGTCCCATGTGTTAGATTACAACTCAGTTCAATTGGACAAAGATTTGACTTACGAGGAAGAGCCGGTGGCTATTCTATCCCGGCAGGTCCGATAGTTGAGGTCTAAGAGTTATCCTTCAGTTCCGGTGCAATGGAGAGGTCAGCCAGTAGAGGCATCTACCTGGGAGTCTGAGTCGGACATGCGGAGTAAATATCCACACCTTTTCTCCAGCTCAGGTACTTTTTCTAACTCCGTTCGAGGATGAATGTTTGTTTTAGAGGTGGAGAATGTGATGACCAAAAATGTCATCTTTAAATTTAATAAATAATTATTTGTTCTAAGACCTCGAAAAGTACCATTTATCATTCCTCGACTTGCGTGCGCAATCCGTACAATCTTTCGGAAAGTTTTTATGTGAAAAATGGATTAAAATGGAAAATAAAGCTTTAAAACTCAACTAAGTTGACTTTGGTCAATATTTTGAGCAAACGGATTCGGATCATTATTTTGAAACTTTTTGTAGGTGTGTATCGTGATTTGAGACTTGGGCGTATGCCCGGAATCGAATTCCGAGGTCCCTAACTCGAGATATGGAATTTTGATAAAAAATTAAAAGCTTGAAAGCTTAATGATTTTTAAGATATTACTGATGTTGGATTTATCGACGTCGGGTCTATATTTTAGTTCTGGAGTCCGGTATAGGTCCACTATAATATTTATGACTTGTCTGCCGAATTTGGTGAGAATCGGAGTTGATTTGACGTGATTCCGACGTCCGGTTGTAAAAATATAAGTTTTAAAGTTTTTTTGAAAACTTCCTTGGATTTGGTGTCTGATTCGTAGTTCTAGGTGTTATTTTGGCGATTCGATCGCGCGAGCAAGTTTGTATGATGTTTTAGAACCTGTGTGCATGTTTGGTTTGGAGCCCCGAGGGCTCGGGTGAGTTTCGGATAGGTTACGGGATGTTTTGGACTTTAAAAATCTGGTATTTTGCTGCAGCAGGTGTTCTGGCATGTTCTTCTTCGCGTTCGCGAAGGTACTCTCGTGAACGCGAAGAGTAAACTGGGCAGCTGGATTTTTCTTCTTCGCGAACGCGAAGGCTTGGTCGCGAATGCGAAGCGATGGGGGCATTACCCTTCGCGAACGCGACCATCTCCTCGCAAACGCGTAGTGTTAGGCACACCTGGGGGAGGGTCGATCATTCCTTCAGCGCGAACGCGAGCTATGCCTCGCGAACGCGAAAGCCAGGGGGAAACCTTCACGAACGCGAAGGAGGACTCACGAACGCGAAAGCCACGGGCTGCTACTCATCGCGAACGCGGAGAAGGCCTGACCCCTATGACTTAAAACAGAACCAAAAACGGGATTTTTCCCATTTTTCACAAACCCTCAATTATAACTCGGTTTATGGGCGATTTCAAAGGAGTTTTTTACGATTTCGAACTGGGTAAGTGTTCTTTATCATATAGTGATTGTATTTCACAAATCCATGTCTATATTCATCATTTATTTCGGATTTAGATGAAAGAAATAGGAATTTTTGTAAAACTTTCCAAAAACGAAAAATTAAGATTTGAAGGTCCATTTGATATCGGAATTGGACAAATTTAGTATGGTTGAACTCGTATCATAACGGGTATTCGGATTTCGCGAGTTTTTTCGAGATTTGAGATGGGGTCCCACTAACCAAATATTTTAATGAATTTCGAATTTTTATCCTGAAAATTTATAAATTCATATGGAATTAATTTCTATGATTAGTATTGAATATATAGAATTGTTTGTGAATAGATTTGAAGCTTTCGGAGGTAAATTTAAAAGGAAAAGTTGTGGTTGAATAATTGACTGGAATTTGCAAAGCGAGGTAAGTGTCGGGGTTAACCTTGACTTGAGGGAATAGAATCCTTAAATTGTTTGTCATGTGAATTGCACGTAAACGACGTATAGGCGAGGTGACGAGTGTCTATACGTCGTCAAATTAATTGTTTGCTTGCTTACTTGAAAAATCATAAATTATTTTTAATCATAAATTAATTATTATAATAATTATTTCTCTCTTATTCTTTGTCAAATATTAATTAATATATTTCTGCATTAATTGTTACATGCTATTTGAATTATGTGCCTTAATTGTTATTTGACATTTAGCATATTAAATATTAAACTGCCTATTTGCTCCCTGATTTCCATAATAATTTGCTATTTGTCATTGTTTGCTTCATAATTAAACCATAATTATTGTATGCTTGTTGTCTTGTAATTTTATATTAATTGTTATATTTATTGGGAAAATTTCTTCTATAAGAATTGGTAAATAAAAATATTGGAGGAGCGGGTTGCACGCCGCAACATGATTGATTATAATGAATATATTGGAGGATGGGGTTGCACGCCGCAACAGAATTAATTATAATGAATATATTGGAGGATCGGGTTGCATGCCGTAACAGACTTATTAAAAGTCCATATTGGAGGATCGGGTTGCACGCCGCAACAGACTTATTAAAAGTCAATATTGGAGGATCGGGTTGCACGCCGCAAAAGACTTATTAAAAGTTAATATTGGAGGATCGGGTTGCACGCCGCAACAGACTTATTAAAAGTCAATATTGGAGGATCGGGTTGCACGCCGCAACAAACTTGTTAAAAAGTTAATATTGGAGGATCAGGTTACACGCCGCAACAGACTTGATTAAAATGAATATGTTGGAGGAGCGGGTTACACACCGCAACAGAATTGAATGTGAATATATCACACTGAGAGCGAGTTGCACGCTATAACAGAACTGAATGTGGATATATTGTGAGAGCGGGTTACACGCTGCAACAGAATTAATGGAAATGATAGTTGGTTATGAATGCTGAGTTGCCTTCAATTAGTATAAATGAATTACCTGATTTATTTCTATTATTATTGTTGTTACTAATATTGCGTACAGGTTAATGTAAGTGAACTGCCTTAGCCTCGTCACTACTTCGTCGAGATTAGACTCAACACTTACCAGTACATGGGGTCGGTTGTACTGATACTACACTCTGCACTTCTTGTGCAGATTTTGGAGTTGGTCCCAGCGGCGTACCATAGACTTGCTCGGATTTCAGCTATCAGAGGAGACTTGAGGTATAACTGCATGGCGTCTGTAGTTCTGAAGTCCCCGTCTATTGTACTTTAGCTGTGTGTTTATTTTCAGACATCTTTATTTTATTCAGAACTTTATTTATATTTATTCTAGAAGCTCGTGCACTTGTGACACCAATTCTGGGATGGTATTTAGACACCATTATTATTATGGATTATTTCAAAATTGCTTCCGCATTTGCTTCCTTGTTATTAATAAATTTAAAAATTGTTTTAAAAATGGATAATGTTATTCTAACGTTGGCTTGCCTAGCAAGTGAAAGGTTAGGCACCATCACCATCCGGAGGTGGGAATTTCGAGTTCTGAACTTATCTCACATCTTCTTGTAGCCGAGCAACATAATGGGCTATTAATGAAAAACCATGAAAGCCGACCTACTGGTTCTTATCCATTCCCTGAAGTGAATGAGACGAACTTCCACCAAGCTAAACGTGGAAGAGGACGTGGCCCCAGTCGTGGTCATGGCCGTGGTCGGGGAGGAAACTCTAATCGTAGTAATAATAATGCACCAAAGAACCCTCCCCACCACCAACAGTGGAAAAGGAAGGAACAAAAATATGAAGCGGTGCAAAGCAGCAAAGCTAGAAAATACATGCTATAGATGTGGAGGAAAAGGGCACTGGTCACGTACACATCATACGCCAAAGCACCTGGTTGAGCTGTATCAAGCCTCCCTGAAGAAGACAGAGAAAAATGCTGAAGCAAATTTTATTTCTGAATATAATTTAGACTTCATGCATTTGGATGTAGCTGATTATTTTGCACTCCCAGAAGGAGAAACAAGTCATGTGATCGGTAGTCAATCTGTAGAAATGTAAATATTTTAATTTTTGTTGTTTGTAGTAGATAGTATGGTTATGTAATTGTTGTACATAAATACAAGTTATGCTTTGAAAATTATGTTTACTATCATATTTATTTTGTTTATGTCATTTTGAAGAATATGGATAATCATCAAATTATGTTTGTTCATGCCATATTCAAAGATCAGAAATACTTTTCTTATTTGCATAAGGAAAAAGCAAATATTTCTACAATTTCTGGTAATATAAGTTTGATTGAAGGCTCCAGAAGAGCTACTGTATTTCTACCTAAGGGAACAAAACTTATTATCGACAATTCATTGTTCTCCTCTAAGTCCCGAAGAAACTTGTTGAGTTTTATAGATATCCGCCGAAATGGATATTATGTTGAGACAATAGATGAAATGAACGTGGAATATCTTTATATTACAAAGAATATTTCTGGCCAGAAATGCATTGTAGAAAAGTTACCAACTTTATCTTCTGGCTTATACTATTCAAAGATTAGTACAGTTGAAACACAATCTATCGTAAACCAGAAGTTTACTGATTCAAATACTTTTGTGCTTTGGCATGGCCGTTTGGGTCATCCTGGATCAATAATGATGAGATGAATTACTGAAAATTCGAGTGGGCATCCATTAAAGAACCTGAAGATTCTTACAAATGATGAATTTTCTTGTGATGCTTGTTATCAAGGCAAAATGATCACTAGACCATCACCAATGAAGGTTGGCATTGAGTCCCCTGCCTTTTTAGAACGTATACATGGGGATATATGTGGACCTATTCACCCACCAAGTGGGCTGTTTAGATATTTTATGATCCTAATAGATGTATCTTCAAGATGGTCTCATGTGTGCCTACTATCATCTCGCAACCTGGCGTTTGCAAAGTTATTAGCCCAAATAATTCGATTAAGGGCACAATTCCCAGATTATCCTATAAAGGCTATTCGCCTTGATAATGCTGGAGAATTCTCATCTCAAGCTTTTGATAATTACTGTCTATCAGTTGGAATAAAAGTTGAACATCCTGTAGCTTATGTTCATACTCAAAATGGCCTTGCAGAGTCATTTATTAAACGGCTGCAATTGATAGCAAGACCACTACTTATGAAAACAAAATTGCCCACTACTGTTTGGGGCCATGCTATCTTGCACGCAGCATCACTTATCCGTCTCAGACCAACACATTATAATAAATATTCTCCGTCACAATTAGTATTTGGTCATGAACCAAATATTGCCTATCTACAAATTTTTGGATGTGTTGTATATGTGCCAGTAGCACCACCACAGCGCAGTAAGATAGACCCCCAAAGAAGGTTAAGAATATATATTGGGTTTAAATCACCCTCTATTATTCGCTATCTTGAACCATTGACGGGAGATTTATTTACTGCTCGATTTGTAGATTGTCGATTTGATGAACAAATTTTCCACAATTAGGGGGAGAGAAAAAGGAAATCAAAAGAGAAATTGTATGGAAAGTTTCATCATTATCTCACTTTGATCCACGTACCCCTATATGTAATCAGAAGGTTCAAAAGATCATCCATTTACAGAATATAGCAAATCAAATGCCAGACGCATTTACTGATTTGAAAAGGATAATTAAGTCGCATATCCCTGCAGAGAATGTGCCTATCCGAATTGATGTCCCAGCAGGACCATCTACTAGCATGAGAGCTAATGAACCTAAAGCACACCTGAAGCGTGGTAGACCTTTGGGTTATAACGATCAAAATCCTAGGGAAAAAAAAATCGACAAATGATCAAAATAATATTATGAAGGGATCTCCTGAAAAGACCCAAGATCTGATTAGTTCTAAGATTCCTGAAGAAATTAATGAACCTGAGACTCAAGTGAGTGAGAAACTTTTAATAAGTTCTACTGGTGATGGGATTAATTTAAATCGATCTGAAATAGTGGTGGATAATATTTTTGCATATAATGTTGCACTTAACATTATGTAAGATAGTGAGAATCTTGAACCTCGATTTGTCGAAGAATGTCGACAAAGATCTGATTGGCCAAAATGGCAAGAGTCAATTCAATCGGAATTGAAGTCACTTGCTAAAAGAGAGGTCTTTGGACCAGTAGTCCAAACACCTGTTGGTATAAAGCCAGTTGGTCATAAATGGGTTTTTGTGCGAAAAAGGAATGATAAAAATGAAGTTGAAAGATGCAAGGCTCACCTTGTTGCACAAGGATTCTCACAACGACCTAGAGTCGATTATGAAGAAACATATTCACCAGTTATGGATGCCATAACATTTCGATATCTCATCAGTTTAGCCTTACGTGAAAGGCTTGAAATACATCTAATGGATGTGGTTACAGCTTATCTGTACGGGTCACTTGATAATGAAATTTACATAAAAATTTCTGAAGGATTTAAAATGCCAGAAGCATATTCAAAATCTCGGGAAATGTACTCAATCAGATTACAAAGATCTTTGTACGGTTTAAAGCAATCTGGGCGCATGTGGTATAATCGCCTCAGTGAATATTTGCTGAAAGAGGGTTACATAAATGATGTTATTTGTCCATGTATTTTTATAAAGAAAATGGCTTCAGAATTTGTTATACTTGCTATTTATGTTGATGACATAAATCTTGTTGGAACTTCAGAAGAGCTCCAAAAGGCAATTGAATATCTTAAGAAAGAATTTGAGATGAAATATCTTGGAAAGACAAAACTTTGTCTTAGTCTGCAAATTGAATATTTAGCAGACGGGATCTTTATCCATCAATTTGCCTATACAAAAAGGGTCTTAAAATGCTTTTACATGGACAAAGCGCACACATTGAGTATACCAATGGTTGTTCGATCACTTGAAGTGAATAAAGATTTGTTCCGACCTCCAGAAGAGGATGAGGAACTCCTTGGTCCCGAAGTACCCTATCTCAGTGCAATTGGTGCACTAATGTATCTTGCTAATGCTACAAGGCCTGACATAGCATTTTCTGTTAATTTACTAGCAAGATATATTTCTTCTCCTACACGGATTAAGGATCCGGTCTTACCTCCAAAAGAGAATGATGAACTCCTTGATATGGGTTTATTTTATGCTAACAAAGATAGTGCAGATCTTGTTGGTTATGTAGATGCAGGTTATTTATCTGATCCCCATAAAGCTAGATCTCAAACCGGGTACGTTTTTACATGTGGAGGTACTATAATATCATGGCGCTCCACAAAGCAATCTATTATTGCTACTTCTTCAAATCATGCTGAAATAATAGTTATTCATGAAGCAAGTAGGAAATGCGTATGGTTGAGATCAATAATGCATTTTATTCGAGAAAAATGTGGTTTGGAATGTGAGAAAAGACCCATAATTTTATACGAAGACAATATTGCATGCATAGCCCAATTGAAGGAAGGATTTATAAAAGGAGATAGAACGAAGCACATTTCACCAAAATTATTCTACACACACGTTTTTCAGAAAAATGGTGACATTGATGTGCAACAAATCCGTTCAAGTGACAATCCGGCAGATTTATTCACTAAATCTTTACCAATTTCAACTTTTGAGAAAATGGTATACAAGATTGGAATGCGGAGACTTAAATATTTGAAACAAGATTTTCATCAGGGGGAGTAAAATACGCGATGTACTCTTTTTTCCTTACTAAGGTTTTTTCCCACGGGGTTTTTCTTATAAGGTTTTTAATGAGACAGCTAGCAGTGCGTATTACTAAATATGTGTACTCTTTTTCCTTCACTAGAATTTTTTCCCACAGGATTTTTTTCTAGTAAGGTTTTAATGAGATAAATTATCTTTTAATGAATATCCAAGGGGGAGTGTTATAAATATATTATATCATGGATGTTCATTTAGTACTTCGTTGTAAATAAGCTTCCTGAAGAAGCTTATCCATATGAGACTCCGCCGTAAATATGTTTATCTATTTAGTACTCTATTGGAAATAAGCCTCCTGAAGAAGTTTATCCTTTCGGTACTCCGTTATGGATAAATATTACCTATGGTAGAAGATTATCTATATCTGGCACAACAGCTTAGAGTAGCAGCTTACACAGCAACTTACAAGCAGCTTACACAGCAGCTTGCAGTAGCAGCTTACACAACAGCTTCCTTTCTTCTATAAATAGAGGAGAATTCAGTTCATTATATACATAAGTTTGAAGTTTGAATAATATATCAGTTTCTCTTTATACTTGTCTTTACTTTACTGTCTTTATTTTATTACAGGAATTGCCTTTCATTATTAGCATAACAATAACGCATGGAGGCCCCATTATATTCAAGAATCTTGACTGTCGAGAGAAAAGTAAAACGAAATAAGAGCACCATTAAATATTTATTTATGGATCGAAAATAAATAACGTCTAAGATTTTGATATAATATTTAAATTTTATATAAAAACTATTTTATTAAAGTATACTTTTATTTCTTTTCATATTATTATTATTATTATTATTTAAAATGACACTCATTTTATAGCAAATTAATCTGCCTATTTTAAGACATATTTTATTGCATTCTCTTCCAATTTTACGAATAGTGTTTAAATAAACATGAAATTTAGAAAATAAAATTTGATATCTTTATATATTTGCAAAGTTCGAAAAAGTATAGTTACAATCTACAAATGTTTGAATTTGTTATGTGTCCTAATTTTATCCTTTTTTTTTCTATTGATAAATTAATTTCTACATCAAGTATATAATCTTAACAAGATCAGTAAGAGTAAACAAAAGAACAACAATATTTTCTAAAGAAACAACAAAGGTAATAACATGACATAGACTAAGATCTGAGTAAGTGCTTCATAAGTTAAACAACCTTTCTATATTACGTACTTTTGTATTTACTTTTACTATGTGGATTTTATCAAAATGTTAGTATAGATCAAATAACACATTAAACAATTAAGTGTTGGTCCTATAAAGAGCATTAGTATTAAGTGTAAACATATTACGGTCAACCAACCACATTCTTGGTTATTCTTTCTTCTTTTCTTTTAATTTCATTGGGAAGTATATAGTACTCTCGTATCCACTTTAAAATTCGGCTAATTAATCCGGATAAATGTTGGCTGGTTTTGCAGCCAAAAGGACATTTTACCTCTAGACTACTATTCATCCAACGTAAAATTAACATGATCGATCAGTACTGTACTATAGCAGAAAGCGTGGCGACAGTACTCATGTGAAAAGGTTCGAAAAAGAATGGAATTGAACACATTCAATGTTTTGTTGTTTTCGAATAAAATAGAGAAGATGCTCATAGCTTATTGTGGGTAGGTGTTGGTTTTATACTAGAGTGAACAGGCTGATTACGCAAATCTCCTTGTTTACACCACTGTTTAGACCCTTTGAAAAATTAATATTAGATTCGAGTTTAATACTTGCTCATATAATTTTTAGTATGTCTCAAAAGAAAATTAGATTGTGATCTAATGTTTGCAATAAGCTATAAAATTTTAGAATTAGCATGATTGGATGACAAATAAATTTTTAAGTTTGCTCAAAAGGATTTGTTTACCCTCAAAATCGGATAACAATTAAATTTGTAAGTGGTTATAAGGATACGCGGATTAACTTGACACAAAGTGATAAATTAAGTTGCAATTGAATAAATAATGACAAAGTAAATTCAAACCACGCGAATTGGACAATTTTAGCCTTGAAGGAACAATCACCCTCGAGTCGGATATACCACGATTGGTCTCAAGATACAGTTGAACAAGAGATTAAAGAGGAAATAATAATGTATTGCTTTTGAGTGCGTGTTATAATATATTTTATGAATTATCAGACCCTCTTTATATAGTAAAGGAGTCATGTTTTAGGTACAATTCTATAAAAGGTAAAAATCTATTGATTTACTGATTGTCGGTCCCTTATTGATACGTGCCGAGATTTTTGCCGTAATATCCGTCCGGTCACGGATATTTCGGTCTTCCGTTGGCTATGCTAACAATGTTTCTTCGAGGTCGTTCGAGGCTAGGACCGATTCCAGGACCACGGCCTCGATATTCTCGAAAGCAGGCATCTTACCCCCGGGTTCTAGCCCGGTGGGACTCGGGATCGATCTTCAGTCCTTTATTGTCATGTTTCGAGCCTGGCCTACCATGTCGGAGGTTAGGATGCACCACGAGCTCTCTTTCGACCGTATACAGATAGTCCCCTCATTTTTCGGAGAGTAGGTGACGAGAAACGACATGAGCTTTTGATTCTTACTTCGATACATCATGACAGAAACGACAAAATAACCAAAACGTCTCGTCAGTCAAGTCTTAATGGCATTAAATGCATGTCAGCAGCCGGTCGGTCATTCCTGGATACGAACTGCCACTGAAATACTATAAATACTTCTTCCTTTGTTCATTTTAACTTTACATCCAAACCTTCTACCCATGTACCTTCGAAATTTCAGTACTTTCTAGCACTTATACTCCTGTTATTTGAGATCATTTGCAAGAACTCTTATCCATCTTCATCTCAAACCAATAGGTCCACTCCTTCAATCTCCTCTCTTCCTCCATTTTTTAAAGAAATTGCGAAGACTTCAAAAATCATTCCCCAAAAAGAAACCCCTTCTACTTCGCGGCCGGCTGAGGCGGAGGAGACTGTTTTGCGTGTTGCCGTCGAGGAACCAGTACCGGAACCCCCTTTGAAAATGTTCATACCCATGGGTGCCCGGTCAATGTTGATTTTAAATTTAAAAATCCTTCCTCTGTACAAGGCCGGTGCGAGGAGGTCTCGAGGTACATCAGGTCGATCATTAAAGATGTCCTCCCTACGGTCCGAAAGGATTGCAATTGGGTTGATAAGGACATAGTGGTTCCCGAACCCGATGAAGCCATCACCACCCACGTCGAGGGATACTTAAATGTTTACACTTATCCCTTTACACTGGGCCCAGTGGACCCGGTCATCATTGATTTCTGCAAACGATACGAGGTATGCCTCGGTCAAATCCACAGTTCACTCTGGAGGAACGTGATCCTTCTCCGGTTCTTCGTGAGCAAGATCGATGGATGTTCGTTCCCCATCGACCACCTTATGTGCTTATCCAGTCCCCGAATCTTGGGGGGGACTTATAAAGCTTGCGCACCGGGCCAGTAAAGCCACATTCTCGAGTATTAATGAAGATCGGCATGGGGGCTGGAAAGGTCGTTTTGTTCGAGTGAGGACTTCGGACTTGATCCCGGCTGAGCGTATGCCGTTCCCAGAGAAGTGGAATACATCACGTAAGTATAATTTTTCTTTCAAAATCCGATTTTATACTTTTTTCCACCTTCTTAGCGGTTCTTTGTGGTGGTGCAGCTATCTCTCGGGTCCCGAATGTAGTCCCTCGACTCAAGGAGTGGGTTGAGGGTATCGTATCACAAATGCCCTACTCCGAGCGGTTATGGCACAAGCTTTCGAAGGACCGTTGGGAGGCCCTTTCCAAGTAATATTTGGATTCCACTTGTGTTATTAAGTTCTCACTCCTCTACTTCTTTTTGCATATTTATCCAAGGATGTTGAACTGAGGCCCCCATCCGGTGGTGAGAACTTCCCCGCTGAATCCCCTGCTCTGAGACAGGGTGAAGAGAAGAAAAGGATAAGGGCTCTGAGTTCTCCGAGCTCAGAGAAAAAGAAAATGAGGAGAAGGTTGGTGCACAAATTCAAAGAAAGCACCAGTGCCCGAGCACCATCTTCGGATTTGCTTTATCGTCTGAGGGACGAATTTGAAGAAGAAGGAGAAGCCTTCGATATGATGGCCCGCATGCCATCGCAGCTCGAAGGGCAAGGGGCCTCCGAACCATGGAACCTCAAGGCCGATGTGCCTCAAGGTAAGGAGGTTGATGATGAGGCTGGGGTCGAGGCTTCCCAGGATGCGGGCAGTGCCCCGAAGGAAGCAGACGGTGTGATAGACATCACCGAGTCACCCTCGTTTACTTAGTCCATATATAACGAGGCCCAAACAGTGAAAGAACGCCCCAACGAGGGGACCCATAGAGCGGACGACCCCTTCCGCGGCTTTTTTTATGGCGTGGATTCCACTACCATGGAGGACATCACCGGATTAGGTGAATTAGAGATACCGAGGAAGAGTCCATCTTTGGGAGTAAGCGGGCCTTCCTCGAGCCCGAAACTGATCAACCGATTCCCAACTCCGAGTGTGGAGCCTGACCAGAAGCGATCCATCATCATCTCCCTTCCGGAAGATGCCCGGGTCCTCTCCGCCCCCGTAGGGGTGGCCAGTTACCTTCAGTGTCTAGTGATTAAGGAAGACCAAGACAAGATGAACGAGGTAGATGCACCCTGCCTGTTCAACGAAGCACAACAGGCGCTAAATCGGGTAACTTCATATATCTATTGATAACTTTAATTTGCATTCACACTAATTCATAAATAACCCTAACATTTGTGTTTGTGTTTGTGGGCCTCGGTGCTTTACCATAAAACTTTTCTTCAGTATCGGGATGAGCTGAACCAGCTTGAAGCTGAAGTCTGACGACTCACTAAGAAGAGAGATACATACAAACTCCTCAACGAGCAGCGTGAAGGATAGGCTAAAAGCCTCCGAGCTGAGCTGGAGGTGGCTCGGAAGGAGCACACCGACCTGGTTGAACCGGTAAAAATATTTGGATTTAGTGATGATGAGCTAGACACGGTAACTAATGGTCGAAATATGCAGGTCCAACAGAAGATTGATCGGATCGACCAACTCTGAGCTGAGATAGATGCAGTCAAGGCCGAGGCCGAAGAATGGAGATGCAGGATGGACCGCCTGGCCTCGGAAAAGGAGACTGCTCAAGAACAACTGACCTCGGCAGAGGTTCAGCTTTGGGCATCAAAGGGAAAAGCCGAGGTGCGGGCCCAAAAAGTGGAGGAGCTTCATCTCAGCTAAGCTCGGCCGTCTCCGATCGAGAAACTCTCGCCAAGGAGCTCGAATCAACCAAATTTGTGGTTGCAGTGGTTAAAGTTGATGCCGACGAGATGGTGGACCAATATAAGACTGATGCCAAGGCGGCCCAAGACCGACTGAAAGACATCGTGGAGCATGCGAAGCGGCAGTCCCGAAGGGAGATCCTTGAGGAAATTCATGCTCGGGGTTTTGATTTATCGACCGAGATTGAGAGTGCTAAGGGGCTCGAAGCCGAGGCAAAAAAAATGGCATATCCCGAGGATGAAGAAGACTCTGAGGGTTCGAGCAGATCCGAGGGTGGAGGGGACTCCGAAGACCCTGGCGACGAAGCGGGCTCCGATGAAGACCAGGTCATTTAAGTGCCTTGTATATTTTCCTTTTTTCGTATTTTTGTGCTTTTATACTTTTTGTCAATGTCGTTTGGCCTTTGTAAAGACATCTTTATATATAATATAAGTCTCCTTTTTTTCCTTCGACAGTTTTTAAGTTTGTTTCCCTTTGCTTTATTCTTTATGTTTGCAAAGATAGAAATGCCTTAGCATGTAATAATTAGGTCATGTTCGGAGGTTTGAACAGGCCCTGCCTTCGATATTATTTTGTCTAAGACATCGTGGGGCTTGGTATGACCGGAAACTTTCCTCAAAGTACTTAGAATATCTAGATTATAGTTTGTTGAGGGTAGCCTTTTGAGCCAGTTTGGAGATTTTTTAAGGCCTTGTTTTATGTCACGGGTTTCGGACGTCTCCGAACCGTTTTATTATGGTTGTATCCTTTCTATCTTGGGTGTTTCCCAGTGGGCTTGTTACACCGAGTTATCCGGGCTTAACCAAGATAACCGTTCCCGAATGGGGTTGGTCGTAGCCTTTAAAGTCCGGGCACTACCAAATAAGCTTTGTGCCCCCCGAGATGTTCGAACCTGCCTTGGGCGACAGTCCCCGGGTGAAGTGGCCTTTGGGCTCAATGTCTTCGGGGAATCAAATGTAATAAGGAAAAATTAAAAAAAAAATCAAAGTGCAAAATATTTATCCGCAAGGTAGAAACTTCCTTTCAATTTTGTGCAAAGTTATACATGTTTTCAAGTTTTATGTCTGGGCTCAGGTGATCTATGTGGGCACGGTTCATTCGACCGTTTGTCCCTTACACAGAATCCTATCTATAGAACCTAAACTATTCGAGCACAAATTTCTTTCCTTGCCAAATTTTTTTTCTACGAGTAATGCCCCCCAGTGCTCGGGGTTGATCGTAGAGAAGCCTCGAATACTGTTGACAATCGGTCTTTGATTCTAAGTTAGCATGATCTGTTGTTACCTCATTAAAAACATTGCCAAAAAATCCATTTGGGACAAAACTGGTTCAAGGGAAAAAGAGTGCAACGCGTGCTTTCAGACCTAGAAAATTACGTCGTTCTTTGATGGGTATCTGCAAGTGTTAGTCCAAAATGTACATAAATAAAAGAAGTGATCGGTGTCGTACCTTAGCAGTAATATCATTTCAAGTGAGTAACGTTCCAGTTGTTCGATAGTTGTTCACCGTTCATTGTTCTGAGTTTGTACGACCCTTTTTCTAGTGATCTCGATAATTTGATACGGACCTTCCCAGTTCGGTCCCAGCTTTCCTTTGTTCGGATTTCGAGTGTTTAATGTGACCATCCTCAACACTAAGTCCCCGACATTAAAGTGTTGAAGGTTGGCTCTTCGATTGTAATACCTCTCGATCCGTTATTTTTGGGCTTCCATTCAGACCAGGATGGCATCACGTCTTTCGTCTAACAATTCTAGGCTCGTGTTCATTGTCTCATTGTTTGATTCCTCGATTGCATATCGGAACCTGAGACTTGGTTCTCCGACTTCGATCGGTATCAGGGCTTCAGCGGCGTAGACTAATGAGAACGGGGGCCCCGGTGCCAGACTTCGAGGTTGTAAGGTATGCCCATAGGACTTCGGGAAAGATTTCTTTCCATTTTCCTTTGGCGTCGGTCAATTCTTCTTGAGGTTCTGTAATATGGTCTTGTTCGTGGATTCCGCTTGCCCGTTCCCACTAGGGTAATAGGGCGTCGACATGATTCTTTTAATTTTATGATCTTCGAGAAATTTGCTTACTTTGCTGCCGGCAAATTACTTCCCATTGTCACACGATCTCGGCCGGCATTCCGAACCGACATATTATGTGGTCCCAATTGAAATCAATTACTTCCTTCTCCCTTAACCTTTAAACGCCTGGGCTTCCACCCACTTAGAAAAATAATCAGTCATAAACAATATAAATTGAGCCTTACCGGGTGCCCATGGAAGGGGGCCGACGATATCCATCCCCCATTTCATGAATGGCCAGGGTGACAAGACCGAATGTAGCAGCTCCCCAGGTTGATGAATCATTGGAGCATGTCTTTGACATCTGTCGCATTTTCGTACGAACTCCTTTGCATCCCTTTCCATGTCAATCCAATAGTAGTCGGACCTGATTATTTTCTGAATCAACGATTCGGTGCTCGAATGATTCCTACAGGTGCCTTCGTGGATTTCCCTCAGAACTAACTTGGTGTCTCCGGGTCCTAGACATATTGGGAGTGGGCCATCGAACGTTCTCTGGTACAGTGTACCATCTTCGGATAGGCTAAATCGGGCTGCCTTCGTATGCAGAGTCCTTGATTCCTTAGGGCCCGGAGGCAATTTTCCAGTGCTGAGATATTCTATGTATTTGTTTCTCCCGTCCTAAGTTAGGCTTGTTAAGTTTTCTCGGCGTGACCTTCTTCCACTATAGATCTCATGAGTTGCATGACTGCCCCCGAGTTAAAATCATCGTCATCGATCGACGACCCCAAGCTAATAAGGGAATCGGCCTCACTGTTTTGTTCCCGAGGCACATGTTGTAGAGTCCATTCTTTGAACCGGTGTAACGTTACCTGAACTTTATCCAATTATCTTTGCATTCGTTCCTCTCTAACCTCGAAGGTCCCGTTAATTTGGTTCACCACAAGGAGGGAGTCACACTTAGCTTCGATCACCTATGCTCCTAGGCTTTTGGCTAGTTCAAGACCTGCAATCATGGCCTCTGTCACGCCTCGAATTCAGGGAGCGCGACCGGCGCTCAACCGATTGAACCCAGCCGAGCAATCCTACTAGATGCCTTCTACCCAAACTTACCCATGAATAACGAGAAGATATCTTTTCATTAATAAGACATTAAGAAGATCGTGTATACAACATCAATCCATTACTATTAGCTACTTCATTCATAAGTCCCTAAAATGTTACATTACACTTGTATAGTTTAGAAATAGAACATGTGATACAATTACAACATCATTAGTTTGACCTTCCCAATACCAATGTACAACCCACACCATGTCTATGGAGCCTATAACGGGTACAAAAGAGTACTAGGATAATGCCGGCAACACGGCCCCTACTATACCTCATACACAATACATGAGAAAACAAAAGGTACATGACCCTGATATGAAATGGGGCTCACCAAGTACCTGAGAGGAGGATATACTATTGTCACTGATCGATGTCGCCTGCTATGGAACCACCTGCATCCATTAAAAGATGCAGTGCCCCCGGCAAAAGGGGCGTGAGTACATGTGGAATAGTACTCGTATGTAAGGCAGATAGAACAACATATGAAGATATGGTAACTCAAATAAGAGGCAAATAATGGACATCAAGGAACTACGAAACATCCCATAGATTCAAATTTCAAGTCTTATTATACTTACATCATTTTAAACCTCTTTTAGGATCAACTGAGCCATATGAACTATACGTGGAATACGTAATATAATGTAATTGAAACAACATGTACAAACAACGCCAATGAAAGTGGCACATATTGTCTGCGTTAATAATACGTCTCACTAGACCGTCCATATCCCTCTCTTATTTTACGACCATACATTTCATAGACCATTCTTAGTGTTCACATGTCATATTATACACATATGTGTCTCATAGACTGTCCATAGTATTTATTCATACCGTACACCTATACATTACATACACGATACACCTATGTGTTTCATAGACCATCCATGGGATTTCATATACAATATGCCTATGTATTTCATAGACTATCCATAGGATTCTATACACAATATGCCTATGCATTTCATAGACCGTCCATAGGATTCCATACACAATATACCTATGTATTTCATAGACCGTCCATAGGACTCCATACACAATGCACCTATGTGTTTCATAGACCGTCCATAGGATTCATAACATAATACACATATGCGTTTCATAGACCGTCCACATAGGATTCATAACACATCATTATGCACATAACCATATATAAACTCAAGTGACATGACTAATGCTACTTTTAAGGTCGTAAGTTCCCGGATCATTGGAACAATTCATTTTCATGCTCATCATGGAGAAACATAGCTCATTACATTAACACATGCATGACCAATCATTAAGTAGATTTCAATGGTACATAGACCCAATTTCTTTTCTTATGGTTCATCATCATTATGCATAGGACGTATCTTTTACACCTCATTATATACCTCTTTGTCATCTTGGGTCACTAGCTAAGTTCATGATTCTCGTTTTGGCAACGGCCACAGTTCCCGTTCATACTACCACTTACTTGTACTTGTCACGGTGATCATAGGACATTAATGACATTATTATATAAAGGAGTCAAAACTCATCTCATAATGTTTCACACATTCTTTCATTTCATTGGCACTATTGGCCACAAATGTAATTCTCATTCTTGGCACGGTGGTCACATTTCTACATCTCATACTCGCTTCATTCACTTTCAAACATCATTACGGATCATCAACAGTAAAGCATTTCTATTCAAGACTTTAAGTCCACATGTGAGTAGGTACGAATATTAAGCACATTGAGATTTCTTACACAATTTGGCATAATATATTTCATTTGGGCTGCGACTTGATGGTGTAACAATTAGATATGCAACCCATGATTCGAACACATTTTCAAATAGCACATAACATAATACGAACATTTGGAATACATATTGAGCATATATCTTTTGGACACAAGGTTTATTCGAAATAATCAATTTGTAAAGAGTAACTCGGGACTTACAAGAACATCATGGGATTCAATTCTAGGAGAGAAGTTTAGCCAACATACCTTGCTTCGAGCCTTTTACTTTACTACAATATTCCGAAAATCCCAGTCATTTTGATATATTTAGAGATATAGAAAAATTGAACACAAATTAGGAAGAAGTTCATGGTCCAGCTTATTTAAGCATTTTATCAAATACTATGTGTGCAAATTTGTTACAAGGTCCTTTTACAAGATTTCCTTCACCCACAACCAACTCAACACTAAGAGTTCACCCATACTAGGTCAATGATCTTTCCACAACCCTTGAGGGTACATGCATAGATAAATAACTCTCCCACACCTAAGATTCATACTTTCAGTAACCACATTCCACCCCAAATTCGAAATTGAAGACTATGGTTAGAACCTTACCTCTTAGATGAAGATCTTGTGATTGGCTTCCTTGATTCTTGAAGATTAGGGCAAGAATGGATGATTAGAATGTTAGGTTTCCTCCTTCTATCTAAAATACTCTTACCTCTCTCTAAAATCATCAGTTGGTCGCCCCAAAATAAGCACCAAAGGCTATTTATCAAAATAGAGTCGGGTTATAAAAATCAGAAAATGGACCATCTGAACTCAGGTCTGCGGTCCCAGAATGGACCGCATAACAGGTATGTGGTCCGCAAAATGGACCGCAAAACTGATGTCCAGAATGGGGTTGCACTGGTCAGGTCTGCGACCGTTCTGCGGTCCGCAAACCACTTATGCGGTTGCAGAATGAATTATGCGACCGCAGAATGGGTGCAAAATAACTTTCAAAATTCAACAACTCTCTGCTCAACTATGCGATGGTTATGCGGCCCGCAAACCTATTCTGTGGTCGTAAATATGACCGCAGAATCGCTTTCTCTTTCAAAAAAATTTCCATCAACTCTCAGTGCATTCTTCAACCCAAAAAGTCTGTGCCGCGGCTTGCAAGCTCGCCACGAAGAATTTCTACAATTCTCAAACACGTAAGCCTACCTCGTCTCCAAAAAACCTTAAATTCCTTTACGAAATTTTACGGGGCCTTACAGCCTCGTACTCGGCTTCATTGTAAGTCAATTTTACAGTCCGGATAGATTGTCTAACTATATTACCTACGGGTGGTTTCAATACAACTCCAAGTCCAGACCCATTCGCATTTGAGGCACCGTCCGTAAAGAGGGTCCAGATTTCCGAAGAGGTCCCCGAGTTCAATAACAACTCTCTTTCAACCTCGGAAATTAGGGCCGGTGTAAAATCGACCACAAAGTCTGTCAAAATTTGAGACTTAATGACGGTCTGAGGCCGATATTCGATGTCGTATCCACTGATCTCTACGGCCCATTTGGCTAACCGTCCCAAGAGCTCGGGTTTATGCATTACATTCTTCAAGAGGTAAGTGGTTACGGCACATATGGGGTGACATTGGAAGTATAGTTTTAGCTTTCCATAGGCGCTTAGCAAAGAGAGCGTCGGCTTTTATAGGTGAGGGTACCTAGTTTCAGCCTCGCCAAGGGTCCTACAAACATAGTAAATTGGAAATTGCGTACATTTCTCCTCTCGGACCAGGACTCCACTTACTTCTATCTCAGATACTTCCAAGTATAGGTATAGTTGTTCGTCTGCCTTCGGCGTGTGAAGCAGCGGCTAGCTCGATAGATATCGCTTGAGCTCCTCCAAGGCCTGTTGGCATTCCAGATTCCAGGAAAAGTTATTATTTTTCTTCAACAGTGAGATGAAACGTGGCTCTTATCGGACGACCTCGAGATAAATAGTCCCAAGGAGGCTATGCGTCCGGTTAACCTTTGTACGGCCTTCACATTGTCTATAACAATGATATCTTCGATGGCCTTGATCTTATCGGGATTGATCTCGATCCTCCAATTGGACACCATGAATCAGAGGAATTTACCGGACCCGACTCCAAACGCATATTTCTCCGGCTTCAGCTTCATATTATATTTCTTCAGTATGCGGAAGGTTTCCTGCAAATGTTTTAAATGGTCCTCTGCTCCCAAGGACTTAACCAACATATCGTCAATGTAAACCTCTATTGATTTTCCTATTTGTTCTTCGAACATTCGATTTACTAGGCGTTGGTAAGTGGCGCCGGTGTTTTTTAATCTGAACGGCATCACGTTATAGCAGTAGGTGTCATACTTAGTGATGAAGGAAGTTTTTTCCTGATCACCCAGGTCCATCTGAATTTGGTTGTACCCGGAATAAGCGTCGAGAAAACTGAGAATCTCGTGGCCGACCGTTGCATCGATCATGCCATCGATGTTAGGAAAAGGAAAGGAGTCCTTGGGACACACCTTATTCATATCTTTATAATCCACATACATTCTTAATTTGTTCCCCTTTTGGGGGACTACTACTATGTTTGCTAACCAGTCCGGGTATTTTACCTCCCGGGTAGAACCTATTTTAAGGAGTTTAGATACATTGTCCTTGATGAAGGCATGTTTGACCTCGGACTGGGGCCTCCTCTTCTGCTTGATCGGGTGGAACTTAGGGTCCAAGATCATCCTGTGAGTGGTTATTTCCGGTGGGATCCCTGTCATATCAAGGTGGGACCAAGCAAAACAATCTTCGTTAGCTATAAGAAATTGAATGAGTTTTTCCCTGAGCTCGGGATTTAATCCCATGCCCAGGTATACCTTTCGATCGGGAAAGCGTTCGATCAATACGACTTTTTCCAGTTCCATGACCGTTGATTTGGTAGCAAAGGAATCATCGGGGGCTACAAAAGACCTGGGAAGCTCTTAGTCGTCGTCCTCACCCATCTCCTGCCTCTCCGGTCGGGACAGAGTTGGCATCGGTAATTGCTATTTGGTTTCTCCCTTGGTAACTAGACCCAGCTCCTTTGGTGTCAAAAGTGTGGATATCGGGACCACCTCGTCGACTGCAAACATCTCTTTTGCGGTCGGTTGTTCTCCGTAAACTGTTTTTATTCCTTTCGGCGTCGGGAACTTCAACACTTGGTGTAGAGTCGAGAGGACCGCCCTCATGTTGTGAATCCAAAGTCTCCCAAACAAAGAATTGTACCTCATGTCCCCTTCGATCACATAGAACTTGGCTTCCTGAACGGTCCCGACAGTGTTCACCGATAATGTTATCTCCCCTTTAGTGGTCTCACACGCCATGTTAAACTCGTTTAAGACTCGGATTGCAGGCACAATCTGATCTTGCATGCCGAGCTGTTCCACAGCCCTCGATCTAATGATGTTGTCTGAGGTACCTGGATCAATTAATACACGCTTAACTCGAGATTTATCAATAAGTACTGATATTACCAGTGCATCATTGTGGGGCTGCATGATCCCTTCAGCGTCTTCGTCATTGAAGGATAAGGTTCCCTCCGGCACATAATCCCGAGTTCGTTTTTCCCTTGTGATAGATACTTTGGTACGCTTCAGCATCGGCACTAGGGAACATCGACCCCACTGATGATCATGTTGATGGCGTTTTGAGGTTCCTCATGTTCTATCTATTTACCAGAATCTCTGTTCCTGAGTGGTTCTTGGCTCGATCGCTCAGGAACTCTCGGAGATGCTCGTTATTGAATAGCCGGGCTACTTCCTCTCTCAACTGTCGACAATCTTATGTCATGTGACCATGAGTGCCATGATATTTGCACATTAGGTTAGGATCTGTTTGTGCTGGATCGGACTGTAAAGGCCGGGGCCATTTGGTGTCTCTGATATGTCTGATGGCGGCGACGACGACGTTAAAGTTGTACTCCGATAATCTCGGTTCTTCCTTCGGCCCGATGGGCCTGTCGAAGCCGTTTTTGCTCATGAGTCCCCGACTATTTTGACCTCGGTTACTTCTTCTTTCATTTTTTATGGGGTTTCGTCTGGATCCACCGCCCCTTCGGCTCTATTGTATGGATGGTACTGATACATGTACGACCGTGGTTCATAATCAATGTCTCTTCTACTCTGTCAACTGTTCTGACGGGATAAACAGACCCGGATGGGGCCCCGAGTTGATCATCTCCGACCCTGATTTTCGATTGATACCGATTATGCACGTCGGCCCAAGTGACGGCCGGATATTTTACCAGATTTTGCTTTAACTGTTATGATGCCAACGAGCTTCGAGCATTGAGTCCCTGGGTGAAGGTCTGAACGGCCCAATCGGATGCGACTAGAGGCAAGTCTATCTGTTCCATTTGAAACCGGGACACAAATTCCCTAAGCATCTTATTTTCCCTCTACTTTACTTTGAAAAGGTTCGACTTTCTGGTCTCGACCTTGATAGCCCCGGCGTGCTCTTTTACGAATGAATATGCAAGCAAAGAAAACAAGTCAATAGAGTTGGGAGGTAGGTTGTGATACCATATCATAGCACCCTTGGATAAAGTTTCCCCGAACTTTTTCAGTAGAACAGACTCGATCTCGTCATCCTCCAAGTCATTTCCTTTGATGGCACATGTGTAGGAGGTCACATGCTCATTCGGATCGGTTATTCCGTTGTACTTAGGAATTTCGGTCATGCAGAACTTTTATCGGGATCGGCTTCGGAGCTGCGCTCGGAGGAAAAGGTTTCAAAACAAACTTTTTGCAATCCAGGCCCTTCAATATCGGGGGTGCTCCTAGGATTTGGTCGACCCTGGAATTGTAGGTTTCCACCTTTTTGTCATTGGCTTCAATTTTTTTCTCCCCCGATTCTATCCGTTTTGTCAACTATTCGAGCATTTTTATGATCTCGGAATTACTCCCCGATTCATTTTAATTCGTCCTTTCCGTGATCGGTTCATTTCTACGGGTGACTTCCCAAGGTGGCTCGGGCTCAGCCCTACTCGGTGCTCGACCTTGGTTCTGCAACTGAACTATCGCTGTTTGTTGTGCCTGTAACATTTCGAAAATCACTCGCAAGTTGATCCCATCATTTTCGCCGTTGTGTGTATTCTGGGCAATTGAATGGACTTCCCTGCGTACGCTGTTTTCGGGGTCGGTAGTTTGATTTGTGTCGATGTCCACATGCGAACTGGCGTCGATGGGGTCCACCACCGGGATTCCACCGAGATCGACCGGGGGCACCTCGTTACTGGGTGTTGCATTGTTGTTTTCGCCATGGTGGCTGGACTCTGTGTCCGTGTTTAGAGGAGCAGACTGTGGGTTTGACATTTAGATTTTAACTTGGAATCAAAAACACTTCAAAGAATAAGTGTAAAATAGGGTGTGTTACAGGAATTTGTATCAAATTGCCGCTATTATCCTTAGCTCCACGGTGGGCGCCAAATTGTTTACCCTCAAAATCGGATAACTATTAAATTTGTAAGTAGTTATAAGAATACGCGGATTAACTTGACACAAAGTGATAAATTAAGTTGCAATTGAATAAATAATGACATAGTAAATTCAAACCACACGAATTGGACAATTTCAGCCTTGAAGGAACAATCACCCTCGAGTTGAATATACCACGATCGGTCTCAAGATACAGATGAACAAGAGATTAAAGAGAAAATAATAATGTATTGCTTTTGAGTGCGTGTTACAATATATTTTATGAATTATCAGACCCTCTTTATATAGTAGAGGTGTCCTGCTTTAGGTACAATTCTATAAAAGGTAAAAATCTCTTGATTTACTGATTGCCGGTCCCTTATTGATATGTGCCGAGATTCCGCCATAATATCCGGCCGGTCACGGATATTTCGATCTTCTGTTGGCTATGCTAACAATGTTTCTTCGAGGTCGTTCGAGGCTAGGACCGATTCCAGGACCACGGCCTCGATATTCTCGAAGGCATGCGTCTTGCCCCCGGGTTCTAACCCAGTCGGGCTCGGGGTCGATCTTAAGTCATTTATTGTCATGTCTCTTTTTATCTTCAGTCCTTTAGGATGCACCATGAGCTCGATTTCGACCGTATAAAGGATTAAATTGTGATCTAAAAGGTCGACTAATTGCAAGAAAAATAAAAAGAGAATTATTTACCAAACAACTTATACAAAAAGGGAGATATAGCAAAATTTCACAGAGTGAACGATGTGAAAGAAGAAGAAAAAGAAACATCTATCCGTTTAGCAGCACTAATGATATTCTTAACATTAAGTTCTTGATAAGATTTAGAATATTCGATTTGATCATATAAGAAAAAATAAATGTTCTATAATTAATGTATTATTTGATTAGCTGTCAGGGGCGGCCCGACGTATTTTGGGGCCTAAAGCCAAATTTTAATGAGGGACCTTAATGTTTTAATTTTTTATTATTATTTGAAGTCAATTTTTCTAGCTTTTTTAGATGCAAAGTTACTAATAATTTTCTTATAATCAATTTCTCCTAATAAGTCTTTCTCAATTGACAATATAGCTAACCCATTTAATCTCTCTTGAGATATTGTTGATCTTAGGTACGATTTTATCAATTTTAATTTTGAAAAACTTCTTTCCGCTGAAGCAACGGTAACTGGAATTGTTAACATTATTCTATAAGCAATATAGGCATTTGGAAAAGAAACAAGTCTCTTTATTTGATTGAGTATATCAATTAAACTATTATCATATCCTATCCTTGCCCTCTTAAATTATCAATATCAAGTCCAATATTTTTTATTTCATCTACAATAACTTCAAAAAGACCTTTTCCGCTTGTATCATCTACTTTTAAAAATTCTAAAAAATATTCATTAATTTTTATTGGAGTTGCCGAAATATCCACACTCCGCAGTATAAAAGACATTTGTTCTTGATGACTTGTATCTGGAGTGCAATCAAGTATGATAGAGAAATATTTTGCTTCTATAGTTTTTTTTATAATTTTATTCTTAATTTCACTTGTCAATAAGTTTATCAATTCATTTTGTATTCTATGCCCAAGGTAATGACTATGAATTTCATCATGCTTAATTCGTCGAATATGTTCTTGCATGACAGGGTCAAATTCTGAAATCATTTCAATTAAACTTAAAAAATTTCCATTATTCTCTTGATATATCTTTTTATTTTTTCCTCTAAATGCTAAATTATTTTTTCCAAGAGTTTTGATCACGGCAATAATTCTTGACAATATATTTTTTCCATGCTCTCTATCTCTATTGATTTGTTCTTGAACATCTTTATCGATTGTTTTATCTTTTTGCAGTCTTATTTCTAAATCAATCCATGCAGTCATGTTAATAATATGTTCATTTGTTGTTTCATGAGTTTTGAGCTTAGTACTAATATTTCTCCAATCATTACTACCTTCACTAGCTAGTTTACTACTACAAGTTTCGGAACTCAAACTAAATAACTTACAACAAAAACAAAATATTTTATCTAAGTCTTTAGAATAAACTAACCATCTTCTATCATGTCTTTCACCATTCACCAATTTTTGAATATAATGTGTAGTAGAAAAATATCTTGAAAATGTATCATTCGGAAAATTTGTGTCAATTATTCTGATTGGCCCCTTTTCTACTAATAGATCTCTCAACTTTGTATATATATTAGTCCATTGACTAGGATCATATATATTTATAGGAGTTGAATTATTTATTTCATTCATAAGCATCAATGTATTATTTTGAGGATCTATTTCCGACTTGTCACTTACTTGTTCTTTTTCTACTTGAATGTTATTAATTTTCGAATTATCTAACTCAACTGAATTACTAACTTGCTCATCTAGAGAACACTCTCCCAACTTTTCTGATTCAAGATTTTTATTATTCAATAAAAATTTGTCAAGAGCACCTTTTTGAGATTGTATTAGATTTTAAATTCTTCTTCTTTTCTTGAGTTTTTCATAACCAGATTCACACTTTTTATTTGACATACTTATCTTCTAATAATAATAAATAATCTAAAAATACACTAAATAGTAAAATATTAAATTTTAAATGAGAAAATAATAAAAAGATAGAATAAATAGCAAAATATTAAATTTTAGATGAGAAAATAATAAAAGATAGAATAATAGAACCTGGTTTAAAAACGGATAGCTTGATATGAAATTAAATTTTCTGTTCGAGTATGCTTGTTGTAACTTGTAAGACTTGAATCATGAAAATAGAACAAACAAAACACTCCGCTATTTCTTGAATCAATACACTGAACTCTGAAGTCTGAAGATTCAAAATAAAGCTTTGATCTTTGGCTATTGAAGAATGAAGAATGAAGAATGGAGTGTGATTAATGAACCGTTGAAAAATGGAGTAAAAACAAAGTATAAAATATAATATAGTGGCATAGCTATTAGTGCACAATGCACACATTGTCTACTTGTCTTCACTTTGCTCAACAAAGTTTTGTGAGTAAGAACAAAGTATAACATATAATATAATGGCATAGCTATTAGTGTACAGTGCACACGTTGTCTGCTTGTGTTCACTTTGCTCAACAAAGTTTTGTTTGAGAAAGTTGTGGACTTGTGGTCCACTATCTCAAATTTGTGTTCAAACTTTCCGTTTCATTTTATATTTTTTTTAATTTATAAATATAATATAGATATAACCAAAAAATGGGAGGCCCATAAATGTGGGGCCTAAAGCAATTGCTTTACCCGCTTTATAGACAAGCCGCCCCTGGGTGAAACTCACTCTATGTGCCAATTCAGCGAGAAGTGCCTAATTAGAACACATTTCGGGTAGTATAAGTGCTCGATAGGAACACCCTTAAGTTTAGATGTCTAAATGAAAAATTATGTCAATTTTAAGTATCTCTGTATGTGTTCAGCCAGTATCTAGTAATGATTTGGACTTATGTTAGAAAAGTCTATACATAGTTACAACTTACACGTAAAAATGATGATGTGTGCACTATGGTTAAGAAATAAGTGAAATTCTGGATATTTTTTGCGACTAATCTAAGAAATTGATTGCTATCAGAATATCGAGTGCTACTACAACATTAATTCTGTACACATTATATTGAAATTCATTGGAGGTACAAAAAGTGGAAAGGAGACCTTTGCTTTAAGAAGTTTTCAAGTTTCTTTCTCCTTTGAAAACAGACGCTGTTTTGTCATATGACTTTTTAGACAGGAAAATGGTTTGGAAAAATGGAGAACACGGGTAAATAAAATATAAAAAGATCTATTCAAATTAAAACTGATCAATGAGGACGATCATTTTCACTTTTGTACGGCATAGTGCATAAAGTTAAACATTAAGTGGTCGATTGGTAGGGTGTATAAGAATAGTGTTGAATAAAGTATATCAGTAATGTAGAGATTAGTAACGAATGAATTAATAATACAAGCATTAGTTATGTAGAAATTATTTCTTATCTACTGTTTTGGTACGGTGTATTAAAAATTAAAATGCAATGTATAATTTTAAAAAAAAATAGTTGTTTATAGAAAAACCCCCCATATTCTTTTGTTTTAAGGGACTTCAAGGACAATTTTGTCTTTAACCATGCTAATGCATGCATTAATAGCCTTGGTACTGCTAATACTATAGTTTGCGGAGTATGTTATGCATAGGATAATACCAAATAAGTTATATAACTAATACTTGTATTAGTTATTACGTAAGTTGAAAAATTATACCAAACAAAGAATTAGTAATACCAAAAACTAATGCATGCATTATTTTCTCTAATGCATCCTACCAAACAGACCCGTAAGGATTTTTTAGGCACTGACCTTCGTCCTCAACTGTCATCTTTCTCATGGATTCTTGAGTTAAGTCTAAAAAACCTGTATAAACATGTTTTACTCCTGATGTACACACAATCAGAAAATGATTGATAGTTTATCCCTTGACAAGGTAACAAGTCTAACTAGTCTGATATAAGATTATACATGAGAAATTAAGAAATTAGACTATGAAAAAAATGGTACTAAAACATACAAGCCACCCTGTAAGTTGTATGCTGCTATCTGTGCATTTTTATCAAAAGAAAACGAACCACACTCCCGCAACGATTAATCAGCTTGCTGCAAAATCTTCTTCCCAGCAGAGACCATCCCATGATAAAAGGGCTTAAAGAACCAAAATAAAGGAGCTATCTCAAAGCACTGGCTGTACATGTGCTCCAGATCTCAGTATTTTTTATTGACACTAAAGTTAGTTGCTATTTTCTACTTTGCTATAGGTTTCTGTCTCGTGTTGGAAAATTGTACATCCCCACTGAGAACGGAGCTAATGAAACTCTCTGCTTCTTCAGTAGTAACTTCCCCCTCAAAAACTGCAAACTTACCCTTTCGCGGCTTGTAGGCGAGCAAGAGCTTGTCTGATGATTTATATCCTGATCTATCAAACGCATTCAAGAAAGACTGCTGCTTTGCTCCATCCAGAAGAGCATAGGTAACTGAATCCCTTGAGCCTGAGGCTACATGCTGTCGCCTTAATAATGATTTTTGAGAAACCTGAAAACAGCAACATGGGGTCACAGAACAGCTAAATCAGTTTTATTATGTACCAGAGAACAGAGAAAATATGAATCATATATCACTGAACTAGTCCATACACTTGATGACCTACCGATAATAGAACTTTTTCTAGCTTCTCCCTTGTTTTAGATGACCTGAAAACACCAATCACACACACAGGAGTTTTCTCCCCGCAAATTTCATTGAAATTAGAACCTGTAATTAGTGGTACTTGTTTAGCCTCTGGTTCACTCTGCTCTCTTTTACTCTGTGAAGCTGCCTTCTTGTTTTTCTTTTCAAAAGTATCCAGTAAACCACTTAGATCTTGAATAGCAGACTTTATATCTTTTACAGAAATTCCTGTTTCAATTATATGCTTTTCCCCATTGGATAGCCAGCCAACAATGGCAGGAAGAGCATTAACTCCCAGCTTTTGGACAGCAGGATCAGAACCATCACGAACCTATTCAACAAGACACAAGCATTAGTGAAAGGAAAAAAAAGTGCATATCCCAAATTTAAGTTACAATTTTTCTGACTATTTATATCGAGAAGTTTAATCAGAGCTTTTAACAAATTAAGGGGCGCTACCTGTGCATCATAGAAGACAAAACGATCCCGATACAAGCCACTAAGAGCACGCCAAATAACCGGAGTGTCCTTCTTTGTAGAGAGAAGCATCACTTTAGGTAAACCTCCTATACTCTGAGAACCAAAATCAAAGTGGTCCAAGTCTATTCGCTTCGAGAATCCAGGAAGATGTTCTTGGCAAAAACTTTTCACCCTCTTCACATCTAAATCATCACTGTACTCCACCAAAGCACCATTTCCACTTGATTTTAATGAATACACAAACAATCTTGGTGCATTGCGGGGATATATGCCAAGGCCCTTGCAAAAGGATGCATCAGTTTCACAGTTAAGACTTCCCACCTGTCACAGTAAAAACACATCAGTGGAAATACAGTAATGTCTAAAAGGATTATGATAAAAGCAAAAGAACACATACCTTCATCGCCCCTTTCAGTGAGCTTGCGACTTCTCCAATAACAGATTCATAATGTTGGATACCTCTTGACGTAGATGTATGAGATAGTAACAGCCAAGTCATTCCCTTATCAGATATTTCTTTCTTATACATCTGCGAGTTTATGGAGGGGATGCTCTTAGCAGAGTTCCTGGTTCTAGACTGAGACCTGCCCGAACCACCAAAGCCACCAAAACCCCCAAATTGATTCCCACTTCCCATATCACCCCCAAACATGTTGGAAAATATATCATCTAAACCAAATCCGAAAGAGCTTTGGCTGCCAGGACCACCAAAGGAAAAAGAGAATGACCTTGCACCTCCTTGTCCACCCATACCACCTGGACGGAAGTTAAACCCACTTTGTCCTGGTCCACCACTTGTGAAGTATGTATATCCACCATGATCTCCAGCACCGCCAGCGTCAAATCCAGGAGCTCCTTTCTCATCTCCGTATAGGTCATAGTTCTTCCTCTTCTCCTCATCAGACAGAATGTCATAAGCTGAAAATTGATAAGACATATTATACAGCTAGTTAATAACATTGATCAGCAATACAAGCAAACACCCAGAGAAAGTGCATACTATAACTAGTTGCACATATCAAGAGAGCTCATTTATAATTGTTTTTAACCTTTAATCAAGACAGCATTTAAAATCAAAACCTACCAAGCACCTTTCGAAAAGAAAAGTAAACAATGCCATCTTGGGATCTCAAGATTATAGTGATAAATTTAGCAAGAACTTAAAGAAAATAACAAAGTGATCCTTTTAATTTTGTCAACTATAATTTCTTTCATTCTTTCTTTCCCTCCCCCTTTTAATTGGCAGAGAGTGCTGAAAAAGAAGATAGATATCAGAAGCTGCTATACCGTTATTAATCTCAGCAAATTTCTCTTGTGCACCCTTATTTTTGTTCTTGTCTGGATGGTATTGGAGTGAGAGCCTGAAAAGGGAGGGAGATAAAGGAGAAGATTAGAAGGACAGAAAATTACATTGCCAGAAAACTAAAGCAGAGAAGACCCACAAGTGAAAAATCAGCAAAATAAAGACAAGCAGATTTTCGAAAAAGTATGATACTTCAGACAAAGTTTAACCTTGAAAACCATAGAATCTAATCAACCAGGAGCATACTTGCATATTTCATATTGCAGGATTCTAATCTAAAGAAAATACCAGTAATCTACGGTATGCTGATAGTCAAGAGGCAATGGAAAAATTGTCAAAATGTGCCTATACTTTTCAAATTTTATAGTCCCATCCCAAGATAATGACAAGAATAAGTAGTTAAACCATTCAGATCAGATTAATCAATATAGGGTAATTTGTTTTCATGGGCAAAACAAGCTATGCTCAACCAATGCCATTAAAGGCTAGTTTGAGGTACACTTAACCCACAAAGCTAGGTGAAGCTCAGGTGGCCTTCCACTTCGCTCACTCGGCAGATTAGAGCAGGCACCAAGTAACTAAGGATAAGCCTTATTTCTATAGCCTCTGCTTTAAGAGGCTAGCACTTTAAAAAAAAATATAGTTGGCAAAGCGATACATTAATCACTAACAGCATAATAATGAATAATAAATTGAAGATTTACCACTAATAAAACTAGTTAATGCAAACTTAAAACTAAATCTTTAAATCTAAATCAGAAATTTAAAATGGTGCTAAATTTGAAATCATGATTTTTCACTCTATATACTTCGTTTAGTTAGTTACTTCGATTCTTATATTTAAATAAATATTTGTCTTCATATTGTTTTTCCTTAAATTACATCCATATTTTTGGTTTCCTTTCATTTCAATTGTGCTTCCATTTAAAGCCAAACAGACCGTGGTACTTCTCTATACTTTCTGTCTTTGACAGCCCTGAACTCAAGTACATAACCGGTTTCCAATTTCCAATCAAAGTTCTTAGCTTAATGATGAAAACATCCAGTAATTGCAGGCCGAAGATTCTGGATCTCTAGAAAGGCTGTAAACTTAAAGCTGTGAAGAGTCCTGCTTTTCTATTGTCATTCAGAGCCCAGTAATTTAGAGATATTCTGCACTCTTTTGGGGGGTCATTTGTTAGAAGTGAGGTTTCAGCCCAAAAGCATGTAAGACATGACTATAATTGAAGGCCAAGTAAAAGTACTCTAAGACACGTGAATGTTCGAATCACAAATAAAAGTACTTGGAAAATATTCATTACCACTACAAATCCTCAAGGGAAGCTAATTCCTATCATGATACATCAATCATGGCATCGGGATGACAGTTTATACGGTTATGACAAAGTTTGGCCAAGAGAAAGTTGATCGCTGGATGCTGAAGCAAGTTAAAAATAGAACAGCAAAAGCAGAGAACAAAGATAGATTAATGATAGAAAAAAGGCGAGCCTGTATATAGCATACTTGTGAAAAGCTTTCTGGATCTCACGCTGACTTGCATTTTTATCAACTCCGAGCACCTGAAAAAATTCAAACCTCTCAGTAAATGGAAGATGAAGTAATCACTGCGAAAAGGATACGTGGAGTATGAAACTATTCTAGCATTAAGAACCGCCAAGTAAATAAATCCTTAGCAGTGCCTAATATTTCGGCTATATTCACTTAATCCCAATAACCATGAGGGGAGCAACCCTTTTGCATTCAATGTCAATTTTGAGAGCACCAACTTAGTGATTATTTCAGATTCAAGTACGTGTGACATTGCCCAACTTTTTACGGCGTCTGTTTGGTAATGTGGTTCCTTTTTGCATTTGATTGTCCTTGTGCCACTTATACATCTGTGTGTTTTATAGGCAATAGGGGGTTACAAAATCTGAGTTAACAATGAAAAGCCAATCCATCATGAATCTCAGCATAACTGATCTATCTCCTTTTTCTTTCTTATTTAAAGTTTTTATTAATCAGTAAAATTTGAAAAATAAAGAGACTAGTATAATTCCAAAATCAGTCAATAATACACTCCTCCCCTCTCCTTAAAAGGAAAATTTTCCGTTTACTCTATTTCCTAGGTTTCAGAATACAATTTCTTAATTAGACATTATCCAATACAGACAAAATAGTCAAAGAGTAATTCTAATAAAACCCAGATAAAACCAACAGAAAAAAAATAAAAATAATTTTTAGAATCACCAAGAAAACTTAATCACCATAGTTTAGAACTAATGAAAAAACAGCAGTACCTCCAATTACAGCGACCTCAAAATCCAACAGTCTCAAAAGCAACAAAAAAAAAAAAGAACATGAATTTTCAAGCTCCAGCAACAAGGAGAACCATTCAACAGCTAAAATTTATTAATGTTCAATTAATCTAACTAACCCTCAATCCTACACTGGATGTTCGATCAATTAGCTAAAAATCCTCCAAATTTTGCAAAAGTAGGTTATTCTGAGGGCTGGTGTTTAATTTTCGTTACCACTTTTAAAAAATTTGCCAAAAGGGCATAATTTTTGCCGGGGCGGGGCATCCAAAGTTATGCCCAGCAGTCATAACTCATCACCTTGAACAAGTTATGTCCCGCCCGGCATAACTCTGGTGCAATTTATGCGGATATGCCCCCGTCAACCCCCCCCCCCCCCCCCGGGGGTGGGAAACTTACTTAAGTGGGGACAAAAGTTAATAGCCTGAAATGATCCTATTTGTGCAAATCTCACAAAACCCTCTATATCAATTCCACTAAATTCGGGCCTAATTCATGCCATACGATAATAGTACATAAATTTATCCACAAAAGAAAAGAACAAGGTGATGGGAACATACCTTATAAGGATCAAGCGTTTTGGATTCAATGTTGAGAACAAAGAGCGATGCGCATAGAACAATGGCTATTGAAATTCGTCGGGTTTTCATATTCGGGTCCAAATAATCTGTCGGGTCGAATTGTTTGTTCAGAAATCCTAAGCAAATATCAGTAGTCAATTGAGATACATGAGATAGAGAAGAGAAGAGAAGTTGGTTTTAATAGATTTCGCTGGGTAGGAGAAAGTTCCAGATCATTCGGCTGTTTAGATGACGTGGCACTTATTACGGGGCTCCACGACTTTTGGCCAATAGGATTTTAGATTTCTTTGATTTGTTGTCATAAGTAGTTTATAACTTATTTTGTTTTAGCTTGAGTGGGGCGAATAAGTTGAATTTATTTAATATTCTGAAATTAAATTTGTGGGTTAAGAAACAAGAGGCTTTCCTTGCTTTTCTCCAATTTTCAAACAGAGATATTTCTAATAAACTTATATATGGTAAAAAAAATATAAAGAAAGATACAAACAACTATGGATTAGTTCGATTTTGTTAACTTAAAAAATTTTCTTAAGATTAATTCATTTTATATTTAAATTTTAATGTTTATTCTTAACTGTTATAGAACTGAATTTCACATGTGCTTCTCGTATTACAAGAATTATATTAATTAATTGTATTAAAATGAATAAATAATTAAATAAATAAATAACAACTACGACGAAACAAATCTTATTTTACAGCCATTTTCTTTCCTTATTCAAATTATTATAGAAAATATCTGATAACTTAACTAAGACATCATCGTTGTGATTTTGTTGTTTAAAAAGTGCATCCATAATTCAAGTTTAGAAAATTCCATAAAGTACAAGAGTAAAGTATATAGCTAATTTCTATCTCAATTTGTGACATAACAACTATATGTAAAATGTGTCAAGAAACTGCCTCTCCCTATGGTAATATCAGCATTCCTTCTTTTGTTGCGACACTTGGTGCTCAATGGTTGATGATCCGCATTGAAATTGATAGAAGCAATAGAATATATTAAGTTAGTTTAAATATAATATTAAATTATATTGATATTGTGAAAAGGATTGACATTACTTGTATGTATAACTTAAATAGCACTCCTTCCTATATTACCTCTACAATTTTCAGCAAAAAAAAAAAATTAAATCGATAATAATACTTAGTTATTATTGTTAAAGAAAATAATAGAGAAGTTCAAGAAGTTTTTTTGTCAAAATGTGCATTTATTTTGTAATTAGTTAGATTTTATTACCAATACTAGAGTAATGTATGTTAGATCTATGTTTCAATGATGAAAAATAACATTATCTTTCTTACATATAACCAAATGAAGAAAGACTCAATACAAGAAGCAAAGCGAAAAGGAAGGAAAAGGAGATCGTTGATCATAAAAGATCAACATTAAGTATGCGGTCCAAGGCACTTAATGAAGGAAGATATAATCAGCAGATTTGAGGGTATAAGAAAAAGATTTAAGCATCGGTTAATCAGCAAGAAGATCCTAAATCTACTCCAAGAGTGAAGAAAAAAGAATCAGAAAGGAGATCCGCGCAAGAGATCAATCAAGTATGGAAATCCGTACAAGTTATCAATCAAGCCTTCAAAAAAAAAACAGTCAATTCTCAAGCATGTATCAAGGAACATATTTTGTAAACCTCCACACTTATTCTTGGAAAGAAACGTATATCAAGATTCATTCCAAGGATCAATTTCTTTAGGTTGTCAATCTCTCAAGATCTGCATCAATCAAGATCCATAAACATATCCTCACTGAAGCTATATATATATATAGCTTCAAGAGGAATGAACATACTTTCATCTGACCAACTTCAAGCTCTTTGTTTTACTCTTAGCAAACACCTTAATTCAGTTTGATTTATTATTTAACAAACAGAGAGAAGAGAGAGAGAAAATCACTAGTGAGGCACTGTATCAAAAAGAATTGAGATTTTACTAAGCATAAGAAAGCAGTTGATGTGTGCGTAGGAAACTCATCAACAAAAGTGTATTCAAAATATCAAGGAGCTTTGAAGAGAGAACCCTCTTGCAACCGAAGGAGACATGACTAGGATTTTGTTTATCCGAAAAATAGTACAGTTGAATTTGTAACGTGATCTATAGATACGTGAATTAAATTGATCCACAAATATAAAGCAATGAAGAGAAAAAATAAAAAATAAAGAATAATTGAAAAAATACGAGTCTGGACCGTGAATTGAACTTCTTCAGAAGCAAAAATAATATCAAGAACAAAGAGCTTAATAAGATGAAGTTAACAGAAAGTAATATTAACCCTTTTTCATACAAGTATTTCGTGTCCTTCCATGAATACAATTTTTTCTATTTATAGCTAAATTAGGGGAGACAAGATCCCCAAATCAAGTTTTTCTTTAAAGTGAATAAAGACCATCTTGATAGCCGCATAATGGTTGAGTGTAAATACTAACATTCTCTATAATGGTTGCTCCTTTAATGCTGCTTTCTTCAACCAGTATCTTATTTTCAAATTCTTCTCTCCGGTCTTGATGGCATCGGGACTCATACAACACCAGCCACATGATTCGATCTGATGTCAGTTATTTGCTGACTCATCTCCTATGTGTCTTTACTACCATGTGTTCACTTGACGAACATCCACCTGTCATCTGCTAATTTTACCCTATATAGATAGCCACCTAGTTAATGATGACCTTGCATTCTGCCTTATATAAACATCTCTTTTTTTCTCCACTTTCATCTTTCACTTTTACAAACTTCCTTATTCGAGTTTTCTTAAAGTTTTTCTGCAACTCCCCATTTATCAGTAAAACTTTCAAATTCATACTTTCTTTCACCGTGTCTTCTACTATTTCTTTCTCCGGTTACACATGCACTTACATCGGTGGCGGCCCATTCAAGAAGAACAAGTCTAAAAAAAATGTGACGCTTGTCATCCCTGTTCAAAAGGAACCCTCTGACCCCGAAAACGACAGAAACAGAGTTGTTGGTAGATACCCCTCTTTTATTCATTCGGCCAGTATTCCTATTGTAAAATAGGATTATGGCAGGAGCAATATTGAGGTTTCAACCCCTAGTGAAATGTAAAAAATTACTTTCAGCAAACCAGGGTATATATACATTTACACGTACCTTTTATATTTAGTTTGTAATAGCATCCTAGGAAGCTCAACTCTATTCAAGGATAAGGATGAAGCTATAGAATCTCAAAGAGGGCCTTTAACAAGATCTCAAGCTAAAAGGTTGCAAAACAAGGTCATTGGACTTCAGGAGCAGATAAAGAAATTATTAGTTGGGAGGAAGAGCTCAAGAATAAAGGATATGAGTTATCTAGGTGTTATAATTATTTTATGGTCCAAATTCATGTTCAAGAAGAGGTGGATTAGATCCCAAGAGACATCCTCTGAAAAAAGGTCCAAATCAGGCCATTGTTGGACCTATTTGGCACCTAAAATTATGTCCAAACTTGCAGCCCAATAAGTCTTACATGAAGCCATATTTTTATAACATAAAAAGGACTTACTTGCTGCCCAAGAAAGGTTCAATAGGCGTGATAGAAGTTGGGTATAAGTTGGTGCCAAGTTGCTTGTAAGTTGCCTTCAAGATTTCCAAGATCCTATCCATGATTGGTTTGGGACTTTCAAGATTCTATTCCAGATTGGTTTTAACTTATTTCTATATATTTTGGTACTAGATTTATTGATTTCCTAGGTATATAAGGTTATGTTTTTATTTTCCTAAGATTGTTGGAGTTACTTTCCAAGATTGACTTGGTTTTTATTTCCTAGTATTTTTCCTTTTCCTAAGGTAGTTGGACTTGTTGTCCAAAGTAGTTTAGGACTTTATTTTCTTATTTTTTAGGTAGAATTTCGTGACCTCTATCTATATAAAGGGGTGTATTCTTTGTTTTTAGAGGAGATTATTATATACAATATCAATAAAAATTGTGAGATTTTTCTTGCACTCTTGTTTGTGGCTACTCTTGGATTTATTCTTCAACCTTCAAGACTCAACTTAAGGTGGTAAGATTAAACCCTTTTCGAAATCTTAGATCACTTCTAGGTATTCAAGAAAGGTGATAATTTTAGGCTTATTATTGTTCTTGTTATTCTAAAGGGTCGGGTTTCACAATCTATCTCTTGTTTTTAAGTTTCTACCAAAGGCGATTAGTTCTTCGTTAGCTAATTGTTATTGTTAGAATATTCAACTTCAAGAATAGACTTCTTGAGGTAAGCTGATTTTCATTACATTTCGAAGCCATTTTTTTTGTTTAAATACTAATGTCAAAAATAATAGCGGTAATAATTACAACAACCTCCCAATATATCACGACCCAAAATTCCACCATAGGCGTTGTGTTGGCACCTAGTCTCTAAGACTAGGTAAGCCAATTTCCATTACGTATTGAAGCCATTTTTTTCGAATTAGATAAGTAATCAAGACTAACAGCGAAACAAATATGAATATACAACCTCCCAATACTGGTAGTACTGAGTCATGAACTCTAACTGAATACGTGGAATGATCACGAGGGCCTAATATACAATACTGTTTGATTAAAAATTAACATTACAATGAAATAAAAAGACTCCAAGGGGATGCGACGACCAAGCAGCTCTACCTTAAATCCTTACGATCCCGCTTTAACTCTGCTCAAGTTCGATATCTTCAATACCTGGCTCTGCACAAAAATGTGCAGAAGTGTAGTATGAGTACACCATGGTCGGTACCCAGTAAGTATCAAGACTAATCTCAGTGGAGTAGAGACGAGGTACAGTCAAGACACTCACTAGTCTAATAACCTGTGCAATATAATATACAAAATAATAGGGAACAAATAACAATAAGGGCAATAAAACAACCAGTGTTATGCACATCAAGGCACAAGAACAACATTCATATCGCTCAACAAGTAATAAATACAAATACACTCAATTAAATCAAGATCTTCAAATAAATGTCTTGCACATATAATTCTTACAAATAACTCTCTTTCAAATATAATTTTCTAAAATAATCATCTTTCAAACATAATTCTTTCAATAAATCTTTTCAAATATAATTTCCTCAAATAAATATCTTTCAAATATAATTTTCCCAAATAAATATCTTTCATATAATACTCTCTTACCCCGATCTTTCCCTTGAAAATCTCCCGAAAATCGCCTCTCCCCGAGCTCCAAATCGTCAAAGATGGTCCCATTTTCCGAACTTAAATCTGCTGCCCAGTTATTTCCTCTATGCGATCGCGGCAATACACCATTTTCCAGCCCTTTTTCACTCTATGCGATCGCGGTCATTCTCCCCCGATTGCGAAGAACGAATTCCCCAACAACCTTGTCCTACTTCTTCCGGACAGCCTCTAGTATAACGGTCATAAGCTTTTGTACAAAACTCCAAATAAAAAATGGTTTAACTTTCTGCATACAAGACATCAAGAGCTACAATTTTCTTTTTTGGCTATCTCCCAATTCCTTAAACATTTGGATATATAATCTTCCAAAGTCAGCCTTGTGCAACATAAAAAAAAATTTCGCGATTTCCAAACTCTTCTCGAACAGCCTGTAATTTATCAACCATAACTTTTGGTACACAACTCCAAATAACAATTGGTTTGATTTTCTGAAACCTAGACACAAGGGGCTATATCTTTCATGTTTAGATCATCTTTAAATTCCTTCCGCGAGATATAAGCTTCCAAACTCGGGTCAATGTAATAGAAAATATCCTCTACGCGATCGCGAAAAGCCTTCCGCGATCGTGTTACACGGGTCATTTTTTTCCATTTTGTGCTTCGCGATCGCGGCCAATTCCACGCGATCTCATAGCACACTGCTGTAGCCAAAAACCAGCAGCTATAAATGGCCTAAAAATAGTCTGAAACCACCCCGAAACTCACCCGATCGAAACATACCAATAAGTCTCATAACATATTACGGACTTAGTAAAAACCTCAAATCACATCAAACAACACTATAACCACGAATCATACCCCAATTCAAGCCTAATGAACTTTGAAATTTTAAATTCTATATCTTGTGCCGAAACACATCAAATCAATCCGGAATGACTTTAAATTTTGCACACAAGTCATAATTGATATAACAAAGCTATTCCAATTTCTAGAATCGGGTTCCGGCCCCAATATCAAAAAGTCAACCTCCCGGTCAAACTTCCCAAAAATTCATCTTTCGCCATTTCAAGTCAAATTCCTCTACAGACCTCCAAATAATTTTCCGTACACGCTCCTAAGTCCATAATTATCATACGGAGCTACTGACATCATCAAAATTTTATTCCGGAGTTGTTTGCTAGAAAGTCAATCCGGTCAACTCTTTTCGTTTAAGCTTCTAAATAAGGATTGTTCTTTTAATTAAATTCTGAATCTTCAGTAATTCAAACTCGACCACACCCGCGGGTCATAATACATATTGCGAAGCTGCTCGAGACCTTAAGTCACTGAACGGGGCGTTAATTCTTAAAATAATAAGTCGGGTCATTATATTTACTTGTATTCATGAGGGTCAGAATGCCATAATATATTTTAGGCTATGTCCAATAATTCGAACAAATCCTGTCTTTGCCTTACTTTGTTTTAAGGCGTTTTGGGGCTTCGATGTTATCAGAACCATTTCCCCAAGTAGGTAGCCGAGATTCTAGTATGCCGAGGGTAGTCTTTAGAACTGGGCAATGCCAAATAAGCTTCATGACCTCGAGTGTTTTTAACTTGAAACGGCCTTAGCCTTTAAATTCGGACAATGCCAAATAAACTTTATGCCCTCGAGTTTTATTAACTCGGAACGACCTTAGCCTTTAAATTCGGGCAGCCCTTGAGTTTTATTAACTCGGAATGGCCTTAGCCTTTAAATTCGGGCAATGTCAAATAAGCTTTATGCCCTTGAGTTTTATTAACTCGAAATGACCTTAGCCTTTAAATTCGAGCGATGCCAAATAAGCTTTATGCCCTCGAGTTTTATTAACTCGGAATGGCCTTAGCCTTTAAATTCGGGCGATGCCAAATAAGCTTTATGCCCTCGAGTTTTATTAACTCGAAATGGCCTTAGCCTTTAAATTCGGGCGATGCCAAATAAGCTTTATGCCCTAGAGTTTTATTAACTTGGAACGGTCTTAGCCTTTAAATTTGGGCAATGCTAAATAAGCTTTATGCCCTAGAGTTTTATTAACAAGGAACGGCCTTAGCCTTTATATTTGGGCAATGCTAAATAAGCTTTATGCCCTCAAGTTTTATTAACTCGGAATGGCCTTAGTCTTTAAATTTGGGCGATGCCAAATAAGGTTTATGCCTTCGAGTTTTATTAACTCGGAACGGCCTTAGCCTTTAAATTCAGGTGATGCCAAATAATCTTTATGCCCTCGAGTATTGTTTAACACAGAACGTCCTTAGACTTTTAAGTTAGGCAATGCCTACAGTCCCCGAGTGAAGTGAATGTTCGAACTCGGATTAAGGTGGCCATCGAACTTGGCATCGATTGACAGTTTACCTTTAGGCTCGATGCCTAGTCCCCGAGTGAATGTTCGAAATTGAATTTAAGATTGCCCTTAGGCTTAATATGTTTAAGTGTATGAAATTTCTTGAGAAATGCAAGAAACGTGTTTTAGGACGAGATGTTTATATGCAAAGAAGGCTCTTTTATTCTTGCGCATAATAAATCCTATTGATCGAGGCCCTTTATTCACGAGGATCACCCCCTCCCCCCAGTGTTTGAGGTTGACCGAAGAGATGCCTCGAATGCTGTCATGATCATTGCAATCGATTCGTAGTCGGTCTTTGATTTTAAGTTAGCACGGTTTAACTTGGAGAAAACACCTTGCAGAAAACCCATTTGGGACAAAATTGGTCCAAGGAAAAAAGAGTACAATGCGTACTTTCATACCTAGGGTCTTGTATCATCCTTTGTAGGTTGCCTGCAAGTGTTAGTTTGAAATGTAAACAAAAATAAAATAGAGAATATGGGTCGTACCTTAGTAATAATATCGCTTAAAGTGAATTATATTCTAGTTGTTCGGTAATTGCTCGGCGTTCATTGTTCCGAGCTTGTAAGATCCCTTTCCGATGATCTTGATAATTTGGTACGGTCCTTCCCAGTTCGGCCCCAGTTTCCCTTCGTTCGGGTTTTGGGTGTTTAGTGTAACCTTTCTTAATACTAAGTCCCCAGTATTAAAATATCAAAGGTTAGCCCTTCAATTATAATATATCTCGATCTGTTATTTTTGTGCGGCTAAACGGACAACGGAGGCTTTGCACCTTTCATCTATTAGTTCCAGGATCGTGCTCATAGTCTCGTCATTTGATTCCCTTGTTACATGTCTGAATCTGATGCTTGGTTCTCCGACCTCGACCAGTATTAAAGCTTCGGTGCTGTAAACCAAAGAAAATGGTGTGGATCCGATACTGGACTTCGATGTTGTACGGTATGCCCATAGAACCTCAGGTAGCATTTCTTTCCATTTTCATTTGGCGTCGATCAACCTCTTTCTGAGGTTTTAGATGATGGTTTTGTTGGTGGATTCTGCTTGTCCGTTCGCACTAGGGTGGTAAGGAGTTGATAAGATCATTTTGATCTTATGGTCTTCAAGAAACTTGCTTACTTTGCTACCAATAAACTGTTTTTCGTTGTCGCACACAATTTCGGCCGATATTCCGAATCGACATATAATGTGATCCCAGATAAAATCGATGACTTATTTTTCTCTGACCTTTTCATATGCATGTGCTTCTACCTATTTAAAAAAATAGTCAGTCACAAATAAAATAAATTAGGCCTTACTGGGCGCCCGTGGAAGTGGGCCAACCATGTCCATCCCCCATTTCATGAACGGCCATGGTGACAAGACCGAATGTAACAGCTTTCCTGCTCGATGAATCATCGGAGCATGCCTTTGGCATCCATCGCATTTTCAAACGAACTCCTTAGCTTCTCTTTCTTGGTCGATCTAGTAGTAACCGGCTTTGATTATTTTTCGCACTAGTGATTCAGCACCTAAATGATTTCCACAAGTACCCTCATGAATCTTCCTCGTAACGTACTCAATATCCCCCAGCCCTAGACATTTTGCGAGTGGACCATCGAATGTTTTTCTGAACGAGGTTCCGGCTTCGGCTAGGCTAAATCAGGCTGCTTTTGTACGCAAGGCCCTCGATTCTTTAGGGTCTGAGGGCAAATTTTTGGTCCTGAGATACTCTTTGTACTTGTTCCTCCAGTCCCAAGTTAGGCTTGTCAAGTTGATCTCGGCGTGGCCTTTTTCCACCACCGATCTCATAAACTGCACGACTTCCCCTAAATTGAACTCGTTATCTTCGACTGATAATTGCAAGTTAGTGAGGGCACCGGGTTTGCTGTTTTGATCCCGAGGTACGTGTTGCATAGTCCATTTTTTGAACCGATGTAATGTCACTTGTAACTTATCTAAGTATCTCGGCATTTGTTCTTCTCTAACCTCAAATGTTATGTTAATTTGGTTCACCACAAGGTGGGAGTCGCACTTGGCTTTGATCACTTCTGCTCCCAAGCTTTTGTCCAATTCGAGGCCTGCAATCATGGCCTCATATTCGGCCTCATTGTTAGTTAATTTCACAGTCTTAATAGATTGTCTAATTATATTACATGTCGATGGCTTTAGTACGATACCAAGTCCGGATCTTTTGGCGTTGGAGACCCCGTCTGTAAATAGGGTCCAGTTTCCCGAATATTTCCCTGACTTAACCAATAACTCTCTTTCGTCCTTAGGTATCAGGGCTGGTGTAAAGTTGGCCACGAAGTCTGCCAATATTTGGGACTTAATGGCGGTCCGAGGTCGATATTCAATAGCGTACCCACTTACATCCACGTCTCATTTGGCCAATCGGCCCAAGAGTTCGGGTTTATGCATAACGTTCCTTAATGGGTAAGTAGTTACGACACATATGTGTGTGACATTGAAAGTATGGTTTTAGCTTCCTCGAGGCACTTAGCAAAGCGAGCGCCAATTTTTCCATGTGGGGGTATCTAGTTTTGGTGTCACCCAAAGTCCAGCTAACATAATAAATCGGAAATTGCGTACCTTGTTCGTCATCGCCATGATTTATCAAAGTAAGAATCGAGGGTTCATATCTTTTTTTATCGATTAGTCTCCAAAAAATGAGGGGACTATCTATATATGGGTAAACTTAAGCTCGATGTGCGGTCGAGTACGTGGAACAATAGATGAGGTTTGGGAAGAACAAGGTACCTAATTTCTGATTTATTATGTTAGCCGGACCTTGGGTGAGGCCGAAACTAGATACCCCCATCTGGAAAAATTAGCGCTCGCTTTGCTAAGTGCCTCGAGGAAGCTAAAATCATACTTACAATATCACCCTATATGTGTCGTAACTGCTTACCCGCTAAGGAACGTTATGCATAAACCCAAACTCTCGGGCCGACTAGCCAAATGGGCAGTGCAAGTAAGTGGGTACGATATTGAATATCGACCTCGGACCACCATTAAGTCCCAAATATTGGCAGACTTCGTGGCGACTTTACACCGGCCCTGATACCTAAGGTCAAAAGAAAGTTATTGGTTAACTCAGGGACATCTTCAGGAAACTGCCCCTCTTTACAGACGGGGCCTCGAACGCCAAAGGATCCGGACTTGGTATTGTACTAAAGCCACAGGTAATATAATTAGACAATCTATTAAGACTGTGAGATTAACTAACAACGAGGCTGAATATGAGGTCATGATTGCAGGCCTCAAATTAGCCAAAAGCTTGGGAGCATAGGTGATCGAAGCCAAGTGCGACTCACTCTTTGTGGTAAACCAAGTTAACGGAACATTTGAGGTCAGAGAAGAACGAATGCTGAGATACTTAAACATGTTACAGGTGACATACGTCGGTTCAAAAAATGGACTGTACAACACGTACCCCGGGATTAAAACAGCGAAGCCGATGCCCTCGCTAACTTGGGATCGTCGGTCGAAGATAACGAGTTCAATTCAGAAGAAGTTGTGCAGCCAATGAGATCGGTGGTGGAAAAAGGCCACGCCGAGATCAACTCGACAAGCCTAACTTGGGACTGGAGGAACAAGTACGTAGAGTATCTTAGGACCAGAAATTTTCCCTCAGACCCAAAAGAATCGAGGGCCTTGCATACCATCATACCATTTGCAAAATGCTATGATAACTGCATCCAGGGGACCCAACGTGAAAGGGGCAAGTGTAAACACTTAAGAAACCCTCCACGTGGGTGGTAATTGATTCCTCAGGCGAGGGCACCACCACTTTTTTACCTACCCAGTTGCAATCCTCTTTAACCTTATCAAGGATGTTGTCAGTAAACGTACATATGTACCTCGACACCGGTTCACATCGACCCAGTACCGTAGGCGTATTCTCAACCTTGAAGTCAGCCACAGTAGGGCACCTAGTAGGGAAGTATGATCTCAAAAGGGGGTTCTTCAGTAGCATCATGAGGAACTGTAACACCTCGAAAATATTTTGAAGTACTTAAGCGCTATTAAGAAAGTTGATGTATGCTAATTATATTATTTTGTGTGCATACAAGGACTATTAATATAATGGATATCAATTGGATATGATAATAAGTGTTCGAGGCATATTATAAGTGATGTGAGGTTTAAGGAAAGCCCTAAGTCTAAGCCAAGATGGAAATTATGTGATAGACAAAAAATCCAAAATGAGTATGCACAAGACCAAACTTTGGACGAGCAGTTATGACCAAATTATCAAAGGCTGGAAGAATGTGATTCTGCGGTCAGATGTGCGACCGCAGAATCATTATGCGAACCGCAAAACTGATTCTGCGACCGCATAATGGCCACAGACCTGACCACTACAACCCAGTTCTGGGCATCAGTTTTGCGATCCATTGTGCGACCCGCATACCGATTGTGCGGTCCATTATGCGACCGCACACCTGAGTCCATACATGCGTTTTGTTTTTCAAATCCAGGTCCAAGAGTAGATTCCGACTACCGAGGGCAGTCCCTTCGACTCTCCACCAAATGATGAAATTCCCGATGTCGGACGGTGTAAAAATAATATATATAGGGAGCAACATGCTGCAAAGAAAATATTTGCGCTCGATGAGGTAACCCCGATATCGATACTATCAACCTCGGAAAGGTCGAGCATCAAAGGTAAATAGGAAGTCAAATAGCAATCACAGCCACCAGCCTCAATCGAATCGGGGGAAGCAAGAGATAGAAGAAGAAGAGGAGGATTTTTTGACTACTCGGACTTTTATTGTTCCCAAAGATTCTGACGCCACCAAATCAACTGTAGAAGAGCTGGAACAAGATATATTGATCGAGTACCTTCCCGAGCGAAAGGTATACTTAGGAACGGGATTAACCCCCGAACTCAGGAAAAAGCTTATACAATTTCTTATTGATAACATAGATTGTTTTGCTTGATCCCATTTAGACATGACAGGGATCCCACCGGAAATAATGACAAATAGGCTAAGCTTGGACTCTAGGTTCAAACCGGTGAAGCAAAAGAGAAGACCCTAGTCCGAGGTAAAAACACGCATTCATAAAGGATGAGGTAACTAAACTTCTCAAAATAGGATCCATTCGGGAGGTGAAATATCCGGAATGTTTAGCCAATGTAGTTGTAGTCCCTAAAAAGGGAATAAACTTAGAATGTGTGTAGATTATAAGAATTTAAACAAGGCGTGCCCCAAAGATTCTTTTCCACTGCCTAACATCGATCGCATGATCGATGCCACGGCCGACCACGAGATCCTTACTTTTCTCGATGCCTATTCCGGGTACAATCAAATCCAAATGAACCCAGAGGACCGATAAAAGACTTCATTTATCACCAAGTACGGAACATACTGTTATAATGTTTATGTCTTCTTTTTTGTTTCTTTATTTTCTTTTAGCTTCCGCATATTTTTTGATTTTTCTTTACTAATTCTTGAATCCCCTATCGTGTTGTTATCAAGTGGTATCAGAGCATAGGCTAATAAAGATTTCATTCTTGATAATCTTGGGAGTTCCTTGAGCCAAAAGAAAAAAAATAAAATAAAAAAATGAAAATCAGCCCCAAAAAAGTGTTGTTGCTCATTATTATTTTGAGAACTCAAGTATTATTTGGTTTCCAAGTCAAGAAACGAAACAAGAAGACGGGATCCTAGTTTTGAAGATTAAGGTAACTTCTTTCCTTATTCTTGTGGGTTTTGGATTTTTTAAATTCTTTCCTTTTTTTCCTACTAACCAATTTCTATTCCTTCTAGGTTTGGTCTTTCACTTATTTTTTTCTTTTTCTAACTCAATATTCTTATCACTAAGGGTTGTGACTAGTAAGGTTTATTAATAAATCTAAAGATTAACGATCAAGAATTGCTTTTAGTAGAAAAAGGCAAGAGAGGTGAGAGCATTAGAGGAAAAAGCCAAATTTGAGAGATACATATTTGTTTTAATCTTTGCTTAAAATATTTTAAACATGTAGTTATGAAGAAAGGAGGCGAGAAATGACTCAACAACTTAAAAAGTCGAACTTGAAGTATGTCGAATGGAAGGAAGATGATAGCAAAATTATTTTTCAAACTAGAGCTAAAGTGCTATCTAAGATTTGTGCCCTTAGAATTGACAAAGGGATTGTCTATAATGCAATTAGCACTTATATGGTTGAGAAATTGAACTTGCCTTGTATGGAGCATATTGAACCATACATGTTGAAAGGGGTAAAGGTAGATACAAGGGTGTTATTACTATTCTTTATTGGAAGGTATGAGGATGCGATCTGGTGTGATGTGATTCCCATGAATAATTATCATATCTTGTTGGGAAAGCCATGGTTTATCTACAGAAGAGCTTCATATAGCATGAAAAAAAATAGATATTGTTTTGAGGTTAACGGGAAGAAACTCATTCTTGGGCCTTTGACTCCCTCACAAATTTGTGAAGACGAAAAGACTTTTAAAGAGAATATGAAAAAATATGAGAGAGAAAATAATGAGAGGAGTAAGGGAGTGCATGTTGATATCCCAAGAGAGGAAAAATGAGAGGTTATGTTGAGTGAAGAGAATGGGATGTCAAGTGAGAAAAAGAGTGAGCTTGAGGAAAAAGAAAAGAGAGAAGGCAATGAGATAACAAAAGTCTGTGAGGTAGAGGGAGAAAAATAAGAGGGTTTGAGTGAAGAAAAAGAAAAAAACTTTAGTGAGAGAAAAGAGTCTAAGGGTGAGGAAAAAGTTAGTTTTGTGATAAAAACTAAAGAGAGTGTAAGCACGAAAAAAAATTCTTTACTTCCTAACTCATTAACTCTTTCTTGTTTTAGTTCTTGTGATTTTGTACAGCCATGTGTTGAAAGACATTTTGAAAGGGAATGTGAGGCACAAGAGATGGTGGTAAAGGATCCAATTGGATTCCAACATAAATTTGGCGAAATCAATTCTTGTTGGATGGTGGAAGATAAAAGCTTGGTTAAATTCTTTGTTATTGAACCTTTTGACTATTTTAATTCTTATTTACAGGTTTATGACATGGAGTTTCCTAAAACCATTTCTATGTTGAAATCATTGCATAAAAGAATACAAGGTGATGTTGTTTCATTAGTAAATAAGTCCAAGTATGGTATGTACAATTGGTTTATTCACATTCTTAGCCTTTCTAGAACACCTAAGGTATTTTTGGAGGTAATGAAATATACTCTTATTTCTTATGTTGGTGACTTTATAATTTTTGTGGATGATGATATTTTGATGCATATCAAGTCATTAACTGTAATATCTAAGTTTAAGTGCAAGAGTAATTTGCTTCCTTTTGAAATTGAGTATAGTAGATGATTATGTATTCCAACTTGGTGGAGAGAGACATGAAATTTATGAGGGTTTGCGAATGAGTTAAATATTTCTTCTTCTCTTATTCAAGTGTCTAATGAGTTTTCATGTGATAAATTGCTAGAATCTGAGTTTTGTTGTGTGATGGGAAGTCATTCTTCTAGTCATATTGATTGCGAGCTTGTAAAAGTGTTTGCTACTAGTAAAGAGGCTATGCATGATTATTGTGACGTTAGTGATCAAATACTCTTTCATGAGCTTATCTATGACTCCTTCTGTAATAGTTTAATCAATTGTTTAGAATCCATTGATGTTGAAAATATTATTGGGGAAAGTTATAATCGTGAGCTTGAATGTATTGAAACTTTTATTTTGGAAATTATGGGTTTTTTTAACCTTCTTGAGAATTTATGTACTTCTTTGAATAGCTTACATGTAGAAGAATCCATGGGATTTGTAATTGATACTTGGCTATATCATAAAAGTATCTTATTTGATACATGTGGTAGAGATACTTGCTTTAAATGGATGCGTGATCGATCTTTTGAAATTTCTTTGTTATGCACATTTTTGGACTACCTTATTGACAACTACAAATTGCAAGTTTTATTGCATAGTGCATTTAAGAAAGGTTTTTATTGGACAAATATAACTAAGCATAAATTTTATTGGGATTATGTTGTCTATATGCTTTATAAGGGAGTATATACACCTATTAGGCTTAATTGGATTAATTGGACACATGGTCACTATCTTATTTTATTCCTACCATTTTTTTTCATATTAGTGGATGCCATTTACTAGTACATGTCTTCTTTTTCTTGCAAGGTAGAAATTTGAGGATGAATTTTCTTCAAGAAGAGGGGAATGATAGCATCCTAGGAAGCTCAACTCTATTAAAGGATAAGGATGAAGCTATAGAATCTCAAAGAGGGTCTTTAACAAGATCGCAAGCTAAAAGGTTGCAAAACAAAGTCATTGGATTTCAGGAGCGGATAAAGAAATTATTAGGTTGGAGGAAGAGCTCAAGGATAAAGGATATGAGTTATCTAGGTGTTATAATTATTTTATGGTCCAAATTCATGTCCAAGAAGAGGTGGATTAGATCCCAAGAGACATCCTCTGAAAAAAGGTCCAAATCAGGCCATTGTTGGACCTATTTGGCACCTAAAATTATGTCCAAACTTGCAGCCCAATAAGTCCTACATGAAGGCACATTTTTATAACATAAAAAAGACTTACTTGCTGGCCAAGAAAGTTTCAATAGGCGTGATAGAAGTTGGGTACAAGTTGGTGCCAAGTTGCTTGTAAGTTGCCTTCAAGATTTCCAAGATCCTATCCATGATTGGTTTGGGACTTTCAAGATTCTATCCTAGATTGGTTTTAACTTATTTCCATATATTTTGGTACTAGATTTATTGATTTCCTAGGTATATAAGGTTATATTTTTCTTTTCCTAAGATTGTTGGAGTTACTTTCCAAGATTGACTTGGTTTTTATTTTCTAGTATTTTTCCTTTTCCTAAGGTAGTTGGACTTGTTGTCCAAAGTAGTTTAGGACTTTGTTTCCTTATTTTTTAGGTAGAATTTCGTGACCCCTATCTATATAAAGGGGTGTATTCTTTTTTTTTTTAGAGGAGATTATTATAGACAATATCAATAAAAATTGTGAGATTTTTCTTGCACTCATGTTTGTGGCTACTCTTGGATTTATTCTTCAACCTTCAAGACTCAACTTAAGGTGGTAAGATTAAACCCTTTTCGAAATCTTAGATCACTTATAGGTATTCAAGAAAGGTGATAATTTTAGGCTTATTATTGTTCTTATTATTCTAAAGGGTCGGGTTTCACAATCTATCTCTTGTTTTTAAGTCTCTACCAAAGGCGATTAGTTCTTCGTTAGCTAATTATTGTTGTTAGGATATTAAACTTCAAGAATAGACTTCTTGAATTCAAGAAACTCTTTCTTGAATTCAATATATCTTTAATTTATGTCTTCTTTTTTGTTTCTTTATTTTCTTTTAGCTTCCGCATATTTCTTGATTTTTCTTTACTTATTCTTGAATCCCCTATCGTGTTGTTATCAATTTGGCAAGGAAATAGATCTCATTATATTGGAGTTTTGTTGTAACTACCGAGTTTGTTTAGCTCAAGTAAGACTGTCAATATGGTGAATGGTGGCTTGTTTTTGGTTCATGTGTTCCCGGGCTGGTGAAACCCTTTCTCTTGATCATATGATCAGCCTCTACGCCCCTCAGATTTTCCTTGGAGGCATGATCAAACTCAGCAAATGCGGTAACCATGACATTGTTACCAGTGTTGATGATGAAATGACAGTGGCTGGATGGAGAGGTTTTTTTCATCGCTTCATGGGACATTTTACCGGAGTCAGCATCTCCTAATTCTCGAATCTTAGAACTACACTTGTAAGCTTTCTTAATATCCTTCTTCCCTATGTTAAAGAAATTTCCCCCTCTAACTAAACTTTCTTTTCTCTTATTTCAGTCACTCGTTGGGTTCCTCCAGCAGTTGAAAACCTAACCTAATGGGTTCAGAAAATTCTATATATTTTCACATATGAATCCCGCAAGTGGAAAGAAATTTCAATCAGATTCAATTAGAAGGCCAAGAACCATGGCGAGTAAAACTTCCTCTTTCATTTCTTAATCTTCAACTATATGAAGTATAATTTTTTTGACTTCTTTAAACAATATGTAGGCCTTCCGAATGGATCTTATGTCTGTCCCGTCGTCGTGGTCTCACTTGTCTCGAAGGTGGCTCAACAACAAATTCAAGAAGCCCTTGACCGGAAGAGGATTTGTGATGCCGCTCTTGGGTGAAGGCGAATCTTCCTTGAGTCCCCAGCCCAAGGGGAAAAAACAATAAGAAAGCATACCTTCAAGGTTGAGGCTCAGGAGAGGCCTCCAGTTATAGAAAAAATCCTAGAAGGACCGGCCACAATCGTCCTTGATGAAGAAGAAATCGAGGATGATGATGAAGCGGGTTCTATTTCGAGAAAAAAAAAAAGAACTCCCTCAGTTCTACCAGAGGATATAGAAGGACTCTTTACTGAGTTTGACTTGGTGTTGAATCCAGCTTCCGGGCTCCAGTTGCTACCTCTGGTCAAAAGGGTTACGCTTTTAATGCTCCTTCAACTTCTAATCCATCTCCAGCCCCTGCATCACCAACTCATGTCTCTCCACCATCCTCAATCGAACGAGAGGAAGATGTGCATTCCCTGCGGTCACCCGATCAAGGGAACATAGAAAATTCATTCCCGACATCCGTCTGGAACCCTAATGGTAAACGCAGTGTTACCTTTTTGGTTTTGGATGAATGACATCTGCTTTCCAAGCCGGTGGGAGTAGACAACTACTTGAAGCCTTTGACTTTGGATAAGGACTGAAGAAAAATGGACGATCTCCCCGTGGAATGCTTAATCGACAATAGCATGCATTTTGCTGCTCGAGTATCATTCTTCTCTTTCTCCATTTTACTTGCTAACCAACATCTTTGGTAACTCTAATTTGTTGTCTTTATAGGCCAACCTCCTTGCCTCCGAGGGCTTACAGAAGATGATCCTGGATAAAGAGACACTTGTTGTTGAGCGGGATCAAATTGTAGTTGAACGGAATCAACTTGTTGAGTGCCTCCCGGCTTTAAAAGCAAGGTTTGCTCATATGGGTGAACTAGAAGCCCTGCTGGAGCAAACCGAGCAAGAAAATACGGTTCATAGCCAAGAGGCCTTTCAGTTGCATGCTGAGCTTGCTGAGTTGAAAGTCAAGTGGGCTAAGCTGCAGGATGCTGTAACTTTGGCAGCTAAACGTGAGTTTGCTTCCATGGAAAAAATCAACAACCTAGAAGCAAACTTATGTTCCAAAACTGAGAAAGCTGCTACGACCGAGGAAAAGAGGGAAAGAACGTGGGAGAGGCTCAAAAGGGTCATGGAGTAAAATCGCGAACACGCGAAGACCAATAGTGACCTTTCTCCGGCATATGACATCTTGAAGGTCGATAAAGAGCGGTTGCAGTCGAAAGTCCAAAAGGCTCCAACCCAAGTTCCGAGATCAAGAAGATTATTTCTTGCTTAAGAGCAGTTTATCGCATGAGGAGGAAAACCTTAGAGGATGCCAAAGAAGTCACTCCAAATATAGATGATTGCATCACTGAAGCCCTTGACTTGGAGATGACTGCCTTTGAGAATATTCTTGCCCGGCCTACCACTTCATGTTCCTCGAGCACTAGCTTTGAGTCATAGGGGACCGAGGAAAAAGATGAAGATGATGATGAAGACAAGGGCGAAGGTGCTAAACCTGTTGCTGAGCAACCTTCATCTTCAAAATATGTAGTGAAGACTTCTCAGCCTTCGAACTCTTCTGATAAAACAAAATAATGTACTGTTTTTTTCCTTTATAATTATGTCGGAACCTCTATTGAGTCTGGTATGTTTTAAATAAATGATATTTTTTACTTTATTTGTGTAAAGACTCGGCCGGTCGTTTTGAGTATTACAGCCCCGTTCCCCTATTTACTACTCATTTTGTGCTTTACAGTTATTATGTGACTTGCCGGGGTAATTGGTTCGGGTCCGGTGAGGTTTCGGAGTGAATTGAGACACTTAGTCTCAAGGATGAAAGCTTAAGTTGAAATGGTTGACCGGATGTTGACTTATATGTAAACAACCCCGGAATAGAGTTTTGATGATTCAAATAGCTCTGTATGATGATTTTGGACTTAGGAGTGTGTCCGAAAATTATTTGGAAATCCGTAGTTAAATTAGGGTTGAAATAGCAAAAATAAGAAATTTAAGCTTAAAAGTTTGACCAAGGAGTTGACTTTTGATATTGGTGTCGGAATCTAGTTCTGAAAAATTTCATAGGTCTATTATGTCATTTATGACTTGTGTGCAAAATTTAAGGTCAATCGGACTTGATTTGATAGGTTTCGGCATCAAATGTAGAAGTTGGAAATTGTTAGTTTTCATTAGGCTTGAATTGGGGTGTGATTTGTGGTTTTAGCATTGTTTGATACAATTTTAGGCTTCAACTAAGTTTGTATGATATTTTAGGACTTGTTGGTGTATTTGGTTGAGGTCCCGAGGGCCTCGGATGAGTTTTGAATGGTTAACAAATTGAATTTTGGACTTGGTGTTTTGCTGAAGTTTTTCTGGTGCACGGATCTGCTTTCCTTCTACGCGATCGTGTGAGAAGGTCCGCGATCACATAGATTTAGCTGGGCAGTGGAGGATTTTATTCTACAAGATTGTGAGAAGGGGGTTGTGATCACGTAGTTGTAGGACGCCTTGATTCGCGAACGCGTGAGACATGTCGCGTTTGTGTAGAGGAATTGAGCAGAAGGTGGAGGTCACGCATTTGTTCTACGCGATCGCTTGAAGCGGGCCGTGATCGTGTAGGTTTGAGGGGCATTGCTTCGCAATCGCGTGGGAATCTCTGCGATCACGAATGCCATATTGAGGGGTAGGTTATTTTGTTCTTCGCGATCGCGGGACTTAGTTCGCGATCGCATAGAGGAAATGACTAGGCAGCACACTTAAGTTCTGAATTCCAATTTTGACGATTTGGAGCTCGGGGAGAGGCTAATTTTGGGAGATTTTCAAGGAAACATCGGTGTAAGTGTTCTTAACTCAATTTTGGTAAAATTACCCAAATCTATTGCTATTTTTAGCATTTAATTGGTGTTTTAAGTTGGAAAATTATGAAAACCCTTAAGGTTAAATTGAAGATTTGAGTGTCGAGTTGATGTCGAAATTTGGTAAATTTGGTATGGTTGGACTCGTGGTTGAATGGACATTCATATTTTATAACTTTTGGGAGGTTCCGAGACGTGGGTCCCATTGGCGATTTTTGAGTGGAATTTCGGATGTTTTTGGAAAAATTAGTATTTTCATATGGAATTAATTCCTATAATTTGTATTGATTGTATTGAATTAATTGTGACTAGATTCGAGGCGTTCAGAGACCGATTCGCGAGGCAAGGGCATATTGGAATAAATAATTACACGATTTGAGGTAAGTAACACTTCTAAACTTGGTTCTAAGGGTATAAATCCCTAAATTACGTGTTATGTGAATTGCATGGAGGTGACGCACATGATAGGTGACTGGCGTGTGGGCGTCCACCATAGAAATTATGACTTGAATAAATTATGTGGTGTTGTATAATTAGAGAATCATGTCATTATCCGCATATCCTCCACGTGTTAGAGGAAACTAAGTTGAGACTCATGGTAAAGATCATATTTAGGCTACGTGCCGATATTTTGGGACCCATAGAGTTGTGTTGTTGTTGATTTATTTGTTTGAATTGTAATTTTGTACTCAGACACATTCATCATTTGCATATGATATCTCAGTCCCTGTTGTCATTCATTGATACATCATATCATCATGTCGGGTTGATTTTCATGTCATTGAGAGCCCGAGAGACTGGAGATTTTGAGTGATATTATATGGGATCGGGCTGCACGCCACATCATATTTTATTTATTTATGCCTGGATATGGCTATTATAGCGCTTGGACTGAATAATCCCCTCCGGAGTCTGCAACTCCCACAGTGAGCGTGGTTCATTTATATTGAGGGATGGATCTTCCCTGGACATAGATCTTGTCCGAATCATTTATATCTGGGGATGGATCTTCCCCTAGGCTGGATTGGCCTTATACAGTACTGATTAACTGATTGTCAGTTGATGTGTATATATACGAGATGGATCTTCCCTACATTGGTTTGGCCATATACAGTACTGAGTGATTGAGAATTTTGAGATTGTGAGTGCACGAGGTTTTCCAAAGAGGTGTATCACATACAGCATGTACATTGGCATGTAGATATAGAGATGTCATATTCCTCATATCATTCAGAATAGTTCTATTTTATTTGTACCGAGTTTAACTGTTGAACTTGAAAGTATGCCTACATTTATGTAATGTTATTTCTATATTGGATTGTACCTGTGGAGCTCGTCACTACTTTCAGTCCAAAGGTTAGTCTTGTTACTTATTAAGTACATGGGGTCGGTTGTACTCATACTACACTCTGTACTTCGTGTGCAAATCCAGGTATTTCCGGACATGGCGGTTGCTAGATTTTCGGAATTTTATCTATTGGAGACTATCAAGGTAGCTGCTTGACGTCCGCAGACCTTGACTCTCTTTCCTTTCAGTGATTGTGCTGTTCTATATTTTCAGACAATGTTTTTATTACTCAGACTACATTATCATTTTGATACTCATGTACTCAGTGACACCAGATTTTGGTAGTGTATTTATATGAGTATGTGTGAGGTTTTTCTATTAAATCTAAATATTATGTTCTTAAATTTAAAAGAAATTGTGTCTTATTGCGGTTGTCGGCTTGTCTAGTATTGAGATAAGCGCCATCACGACATGCGGATTTTGGGTCGTGACAAGTTGGTATCAGAGCCTAGGTTATACAGGTCTCACGAGTCATGAGCAAGTTTAGTAGAGTCTTGCGGATCGGTACGGAGACGTCTGTACTTATCTCGAGAGGATGCCGAACCCTTAGGAAGATTTCACTTTCTTGTATTCTGTCGTGCAAATTTGTTGATTTCGGAAACTAAAACTTGTGTTATTATATTCTATCACGGATGGTAAGGACACGTACTACCGGATCGGATGGTCAGTCACCAGTGCCACCAGTTAGGGCCGCGGAGGTCGGGGCCATGGTAAAGGTCGAGGTGCAGCTCGTACAGCAGTTGGAGCAGCACCTATAGAACCACCAGTTGCCCCAGCTCAGGAGCAGGTTCCAGATATAGTTAAGCTGGTGGGGCCAGCTCAGGCACCAACTATGCCTATTGTGATTCAAGGCCTTCAGGGGGCTCTAGCACAGATATTGACTGTTTGCACTGGCGTTGCTCAGGTGGTTTCGGCTCAGGCCGCACCAGCCACTTCTCAGGCCGGGGGAGGTACTCATACCCCCTGTCGCTCGTACTCCAGAGTAGGTAGTGCAGGGACTTCAGATACCGGGGGCACTACCAGTCCAGTCGGTTGCAGCTGCTCAGACCCAGGTAGGTCCTATTATGAATGACGAGGAGTAGAATAGATTAGAGAGGTTTGGGAGACTTCATCCTCCAACTTTCAGTGAAAATGAGTCAGAGGGTGCCCAGGATTTCTTGGATAAATGCCAGCAGATGTTTCGTACAACGGGTATTCTAGAGACCAGTGGGGTCTCATTTACTACTTTTCAGTTGACCGGAGCAGCCTTCAGATGGTGGGAAACTTATAAGAGGAGCAGACTAGTTGGTGCAGCACCACATTCATAGCAGGAGTTCTTCATATTATTCCTGGAGAAGTTTGTGCCATAGACCCGCAGAGAGGAATTGTGCAGGCAGTTCAAGTTTTTACGTCAGGAGGACTTGTCCGTGACCTAGTATGAGATGTGGTTTTCAGAATTGGCTCGTCATGCAGCTTGGTTGGTTCCCACTGAAAGGGAGAAAATTAGGAGGTTCATTAATGGCCTCAATCATCAGTTCCATTTTGTTATGACTCTGGGGAATGTAGCAGGTGCTAAATTCGATGAGGTGGTTGACAGTGCTCGATGGCTAGAGATGGTCCATATTCAGGAGCGTGAGGAGAGGGAGGCCAAGATGTCTCGTGGTCCAGGTAATACCATCGGTGTTCCTTCTGGGGGGACAACCCTATCACAGCATGGGTCGACCTTACAAGCCCGCTCATATGGCTCGTCAAGCTCATCATAGCGCATCAGCTAGCCATAGTTCATACAGTGCTCGACATAGTTAGTCTTCTCTTAGTGCACTTTCAGCTCAGAGTTCATCTCGTGCACCATCAGTTCAGGGTTCATCTATACCAGGCTCTTCTGGTAGTTATTCTGGTTCTCGAGGTCCACCTCAGTACTTGCCGACATTTTCAGAGAATGGTTATTTTGAGTGTGGAGATTTGGGTCACATAAAGAGATATTGCCCTCGCCTTTCGGGAGGTTCAGCTCGGCAGTGGAGTCAAACTATGACAACAACACAATTGTTTCACCACCCGTCTAGCCAGCTCGGGGTGGGGCTCAGTCAGTTAGGGGTCACCCAAGAGAGGGAGGCCGATCAGGCGGCGGTCGGGCCCGATTATATGCTAATCCTGCCAGGCCAGATATCGTTGCTTCCGATGCAGTGATCACATGTATTGTCTCAGTGTGCCACAGGGAAGCTTCTATATTATTTGATCCTGGTTCCACATATTTGTATATATCATTATATTTTGCTTGTTATCTTGATATGCCCGGTGAGTCCTTAGTTTCACTTGTTCGTGTATCTATACCAGTGGTTGATATTATTATTGTGGACCGTGTGTATCAGTCGTGTGTGGTAAATATTGGGGGACTGGAGACTAGAGTTGATCTATTATTGCTTAGTGTGGTTGATTTCGATGTAATCTTGGGTATGGATTGGGATTTTCCATGTCATGCTATTCTGGACTGTCATGTAAAAACCTTGACATTGGCGATACTGGGTTGCCGAAGTTGAGTGGAGAGGTTCTCTAGATTATGTTCCCAGCAGGGTAATTTCTTACTTGAAGGCCTAACGGATGGTTGGGAAGGAGTGTTTGTCATATTTGGCTTTTGGGAGAGATGTTGATGCAGACACTCCTACTATTGATTTTGTACCGGTAGTGCGAGACTTTTCGAATATATTTCCTACAGACCTGCCGGGTATGCCACCCGACACGGATATTGATTTTGGTATTGACTTGGTGCCGACATTCAGCCCATTTCTATTCCTCTGTTTCGTATGGCACCAGATGAGTTGAAGGAATTGAAAGAACAACTTCATGAACTTCTTGATAAAGGGTTTACTAGGCCTAGTGTGTCGCCTTGGAGTGCACCCGTTCTATTTGCGAAAAAGAAAGACGGTAATATACGGATGTGTATCGACTACAGGCAGTTGAACAAAGTTACAATCAAGAACAAGTATCATTTGCCACGTATTGATGATTTATTTGACCGGCTTTAGGGAGCGGGGGTGTTCTCTAAATTTGATTTGAGATCTGGGTATCACCAGTTGAAAATTCAAGATTCAAATATTCTAAAGACGACATTCAGGACCTGTTATGGTCACTATGAATTTCTCGTGATGTCTTTTGGGCTGAACAACGCCCCAATAACATTTATGCACTTGATGAATAGTGTATTCCAGCCGTATCTTGATTTGTTTGTTGTAGTATTTATTGATGACATCCTGGTGTACTCACGTAGTTAGGAGGAGCATGCACGTCATTTGAGTATTGTACTATAGAGGCTAAGGGAGAAGAAACTTTATGCCAAGTTCTCCAAGTGTGAGTTTTGGCTTAGTTTGGTGGCGTTCTTAGGGCACGTGGTGTCCAGTGAGGGGATTCATGTAGATCCGAAGAAGATAGAGGCAGTTCAGAGTCGGCCCAGGCCATCTTCAGCTACTGAGATTCGGAGTTTTCTCGGCTTGGCTGGGTATTATTGTCGCTTTGTGGAGGGTTTCTCGTCTATTGCATCGCCCTTGACCAAATTGACCGAAAAAGGTGCTCCATTCAAGTGGCCGGATGAGTGTGAAGAGAGCTTTCAGAAGCTCAAGGCTTCCTTGACCACAACTTCAGTTCTAGTTTTGCCTTCAGCTTCAGACTTTTATACAGTGTATTGTGATGCTTCTCGGATTGGTATTGGGTGTGTCTTAATGTAAAGGGTAGAGTGATTGCTTATGCTTCGCGCCAACTGAAGCCATACAAAAAGAACTACCATGTTCATGATTTAGAATTGGCAGCCATCGTTCATGCATTAAAGATTTGGAGGCACTATCTCTATGGTGTGTCTTGTGAGGTATTTATAGATCATCAGAGTCTCCAGCACTTGTTCAAATAGAAGGATCTAAATTTGAGGCAACGAAGATGGTTGGACTTGCTAAAGAACTATGATATTACTATTCTATATCCAGCTGGGAAGGCCAATGTGGTAGTTGATGCCTTGAGTAAAAAGGTGATGAGTATGGGTAGCCTTGCATTCATTCCTATTGGTGAGAGGCCTCTTGCAGTTGATGTCCAGACCTTGGCTAATCAGTTCATGAGATTAGATGTTTCAGAGCCAGTCGGGTTCTAGCTTGTGTGGTTTCTCGGTATTCCTTATACGACTGCATCAGAGAGCGCCAATATGATGATCCCCATTTGCTTGTCCTGAAGGACACAGTTCAGCACGGTGATGCCAAAGACGTTACTAATAGAGATGATGGGATGTTGAGGATGCGGGGTCAAATTTGTGTGCCAAATGTAGAAGGGCTATGTGAGTTGATTCTTGAAGAAGCCCACAGTTCGCAGTATTCCATTCATCCGGGTGCTGCTAAGATGTACCAGAATTTGAGGCAGCACTATTGGTGGAGAAAAATGAAGAAAAATATACTTGGGTTTGTAGCTCGGTGTTTAAATTGTCAACAGGTGAATTATGAGCATCAGAGAAGGGGCAGATTGCTTCAGAGACTTAAAATTCCGGAGTGGATATGGGAGCGCATCACCATGGACTTTGTAGTTGGACTCCCACGGACTTTGAGGAAGTTTGATGCTATTTGGGTGATTATGGATCGGTTAACCAAGTCCACGCATTTTATCCCAGTTGGTACTACTTATTCTTCGGAGCGGTTGGCTGAGATTTATATCTGCGAGATTGTTCGCCTGTACGGTGTGCCAGTGTCCATCATTTCAGATCGGGGCATGCAGTTTACATCACATTTTTGGAGAGCAGTGCAGCGATAATTAGGCACACGGGTTTAGTTGAGTACATCATTTCACCCTCAGACAGACGGACAGTCCGAGCGCACTATTCAGATATTGGAAGATTTGCTACGTGCTTGTGTTATAGATTTTGGGGGTTCTTGGGATCAGTTTCTACCACTTGCAGAGATTTCTTATAACAACAACTATCAATCAAGCATTCAGATGGCTCCGTATGAGGCTTTATATGGAAGACAGCGTCGGTCTCCGGTGGGTTGGTTTGAGCTAGGTGGGGCTAGGCTATTGGGTACTGATTTAGTTCAGGATACTTTGGAAAAGGTTAAAATGATTCATGAATGACTTCACACGGCGCAGTCTAGACAGAAGAGTTATACCGACCTGAAGGTTCGTGATGTTGCTTACATGGTAAGAGAGAAGGTACTACTCTGAGTTTCGCCTATGAATGGTATTATGAGATTCGGGAAGAAGGGCAAGTTGAGTCCTAGGTATATTGGGCCTTATGAGATACTTAAGAAGATTGGAGAGATGGCTTATGAACTTGCATTATCGCCTAGTCTATTGGATGTTCATCTAGTATTTCATGTATCTATGCTACCAAAATATGTCGGAGATCCGTCTCGTGTTTTGAATTTCAGTACAGTGCAGTTGGATGGTAATTTTAGTTATGATGTGGAGCCGGTGGCCATTTTGGACCGGTAGGTTTGAAAGTTGAGATCAAAGAACATCGCTATAGTGAAAGTGCGGTGGAGAGGACAGCCAGTCGAAGAAGCTATTTGGGAGATTGAGCGAGAGATACGGAGCAAATATCCACACCTATTTGAGACTCCAGGTGTAATTATAAACCCGTTCGAGGACAAACGTTTGTTTAAGAGGGGGAGAATGTAATGACCCGGCCGGTCATTTTGAGTATTAAAGGCATGTCCCCCTATTTACTGCTCATTTTGTGCTTTACAGTTGTTATGTGACGTGCCGGGGTAATTGGTTCGGGTCCGGTGAGGTTTCGGAGTGAATTGAGACACTTAGTCTCAAGGATGAAAGCTTAAGTTAAAAAGGTTGACCGGATATTGACTTATGTGTAAACGACCCAAGAATAGAGTTTTGATGATTCCAATAGCTCTGTTTGGTAATTTTGGACTTAGGAGTGTGTCCGAAAAATTATTTGGTAGTCCATAGTTAAATTAGGCTTGAAATGGAGAAAATAAGAAATTTAAGTTTGGAAATTTGGCCGGGGAGTTGACTTTTTGATATCATAGTCGAAATCCAGTTCTGAAAATTTTCATAGATATTTTATGTCATTTATGACTTGTATGCAAAATTTGAGGTCAATCGGACTTGATTTGATAGGATTCGGCATCGAATGTAGAAGTTGAAAATTGTTAGTTTTCATTAGGCTTGAATTGGGGTGCGATTCGTGGTTTTAGCATTGTTTGATATGATTTTAGGATTCGACTAAGTTCGTATGATATTTTAGGACTTGTTGATGTATTTTGGTTGATGTCCCAGGGACTCGGTTGAGTTTTGGATGGTTAACAGATTGAATTTTGGAGTTGGTGTTTTGCTGAAGTTTTTTCGGTGCACATGTCTAGTTTCCTTCTATGCGATCACATGAGAAGGTCCACGATCACGTAGTCTTAGCTGGGCAGTGGAGAATTTTATTCTACACGATCTCAAGTAGGGGTTTGCGATTGCGTAGTTGTGGGATGCGCTGATTCGCGAACGCGTGAGACATGTCGCGTTCGCGTAGAGGAATTTGAGCAGAAGGTGGAGGTCGCGCATTTATTCTACGCGATCGCGTGAAGCGGGCCGCGGTCGCGTAGGTTTGAGGGGCATTGCTTCGCGATCGCGTGGGCATCTCTGCGATCGCGGGACTTGGTCCGCGATCGCATAGAGGAAATGACTAGGCAGCACACTTAAGTTCTGATTTTTTTATTTTTGACAATTTGGAGCTCGGGGAGAGGCGATTTTTGAGAGATTTTCAAGAAAAATATCGGGGTAAGTGTTCTTAACTCAATTTTGGTCAAATTACCTGAACCTATTGCTATTTTTAGCATTTTATTGGTGTTTTAAGTTAGAGAATTGTGAAAACCCTTAAGGTTAAATTGAAGATTTGAGGGTTGAGTTGATGTCGGAATTTGGTCAATTTGGTATGGTTGGACTCGTGGTTGAATGGGCGCTCATATTTTGTAACTTTTGTCGGGTTCCGATACGTGAGTCCCACTGGCGAAATTTGAGTAGAATTTCGGATTTTATTGGAAAAATTAGTATTTTCATATGGTGTTAATTCCTATAATTTGTGTTGATTGTATTGAATTAATTGTGACTAGATTCGAGGCGTTCGGAGGCCGATTCGCGAGGCAAGGGCATATTAGAATAAAGAATTACATGGTTTGGGGTAAGTAACACTTCTAAAGTTAGTTCTTAGGGTATAAATCCTTGAATTACGTGTTATGTGAATTGCATGGAGGTGACGTACATGCTAGGTCACGGGCTTGTGGGCGCGCACCATAGAAATTCTGACTTGAATAAATTCTGTGTAGTTGTATAATTAAAGAATCATGTCATTATCCATATATCCTTCACGTGTTAGAGGAAATTGAGTTGAAACTCATGTTAAAGATCATGTTCAGGCTACGTGTCGATATTTTAGGACCCACAGGGTCGTGTTACTGTTGATTTATTTGTTTGAATTGTAATTTTGTACTCAATCACATTTATCATTTGCATATCATATCTCAATCTCTGTTGTTATTCATCGATACATAATATCATCATGTCGGTTTGATTTTCATGTCATTGAGAGCCCGAGAGAGTGGAGATTTTGAGTGATATTATATGGGATCGGGCTGCAAGCCGCAACATGTTTTATTTATTTATGCCTGGATCTGGCTATTATAGCGCTTGGACTGAATAATCCCCTCCGGAGTCTGCAACTCCCACAGTGAGCGTGGTTCATTTATATTGAGGGATGGATCTTCCCTGGACATGGATCTTGTCCGAATCATTCATATTTGGGGATGGATCTTCCCCTAGGCTGGATTGGCCTTATACAGTACTGATTGTATGGTTGTCAGTTAATGTATATATTTACGGGATGGATCTTCCTTGGGCTGGATTGGCCATGTATTGTATTGAGTGATTAAGCATTTTGAGATATTGAGTGCACGAGATTTTCCACAGAGGTGCATCACATACAGCATTTACATTGGCATGTAGATATAGAGATGTCGTATTCCTCATATCATTCAGAATAGATCTATTTTATTTGTACTGAGTTTAACTGTTGAACTTAAAAGCATGCCTACATTTCTGTACTGTTATTTCTATATTGGATTGTACATGTGGAGCTCGTCACTACTTTCAGCCCAAATATTAGTCTTGTTACTTATTGAGTACATGGGGTCAGTTGTACTCATACTACACTATGCACTTCGTGTGCAGATCCAGGTACTTCCGGACATAGCGGTTGCTAGTTTTTGGAAGATTATCTGTTGGAGACTATCGAGGTAGCTGCTTGATATCCGCAAACCTTGACTCTCTTTCTTTTTAGTAATTTGTATTGTCCTACTTTTCCAGACTATGTTTGTATTAGTCAGACTATATTATCATTTAGATGCTTATGTACTCAGTGACATCAGATTTTGGGAGTGTATTTATATGAGTATGTGTGGGATTTTTTATTAAATCTAAATATTATGTTTTCAAACTTAAAAGATTATAGTAATTTATTGAGGTTATCGGCTTGCCTAGTATTGAGATAGGTGCCATCACGACATGCAAATTTTGGGTTGTGTCAAGTAGGTATCAGAGCCTAGGTTACATAGGTCTCATGAGTCATGAGCAGGTTTAGTAGAGTCTTTTGGATCGGTACGGAGACGTCTGTACTTATCTTCGAGAGGCTGCCGAACCCTTAGGAAAATTTCACTTTCTTGTATTTTGTCGTGCGAATTTGTTGATTCACTATAATCTTTTAAGTTTGAAAATATAATATTTATATTTAATAGAAAATCCCACAAATACTGATATAAATACACTCCCAAAACCCGGTATCACTGAGTACATGAGCATCTAATGATAACATAGTCCGACTGATAAAACACTGTCTAGAAATATATAACAGTATAAATAACTGAAAGGAAAGAGAGTCAAGGTCTGCGAACACCAAGCAACTACCTTGATAGTCTTCATCAGATAAAACTCCAAAATCTAGCACCCGCCGTATCCGGAAGTACCTGGATCTGCACACGAAGTGCAGAGTATAGTATGAGTACAACCAACCCCATGTACTCAATAAGTAACAAGACTAATCTTTGGGCTCAAAGTAGTGACAAGCTCAATAGGTACAATCCAATATAGAAATAACAATACAAAAATATAGGCATGTTCTCAAGTTCAATAGATAACCCCAATACAAATAAAATAGATAAATTCTGCATGATATGAGGAATATGACATCTCTATATCTATATGCCAAAATACATGATGTATGTGATATACCATAATGGAAACCTTGTGTACTCATACTCTCAGAATACTCAATCACTCAATATTGTATATAGCCAATCTAGCCCAGGGAAGATCTATCCCCAAATATATATCACTGGCAGTCAGTCACTCAGTATTGTATAAGGCTAATCAAGCCTAGGGAAGATCCATCCCTCAATATAGATAATTAGGCAAGATCCATGCGAGGAAAAATCTATCCCAAAAATATAAATGATTCGGGCAAGATCCATGCCCAGGGAAAATTCATCCCAAAAATATAAATGATTTGGGCAAGATCCATGCCCAGAAAAGATCCATCCCTCAATATAAAATCAACCGCGCTCAATGTGTGGGATGCAGACTCCAGAGAGGCTCCTTCAGTCCAAGCACTATAATAGCCAGATCCAGGTATAAATAAATAAAATATGTTGTGGCGCGCAGCCCGATCTCATAAATATCACTCACAATCTCCAGTCTCCCGGGCTCACATGACATGAAAATCAACACGACATAATGATATGATGTATCAATGAATGACAACAGAAACTGAGATATGATGTGCAAATAATAGATGTGACTAAGTATGAAATTTATATTTTTAAACAAATAATTCAATAGCAATACGAACTATGTGGGTCCCAAAAATATCGGCACGTAGTCTAAAAATAATCTTTAATACGAGTCTCAGCTCAATTTCTCTAACACGCGGAGGATATGTGGATAATGACATGATTATTTGATTAGGCAACTCCATAGAATCAATTAAGCCATAATTTCTATGGTGCACGCCCATAAGCCCGTCACCTGGCATGTGCGTCACCTCCAAACAAATCAAATAACATGTAGTTCAGGGATTTATACCCTCAAAACAAAGTTTAGAAGTGTTACTTATCTCAAACCGTGCAAATTCTTTATACCAATAAGCCCTTTCCTCACGATTCGGCCTCCGAACGCCTCGAATTTAGTCACGAATAATTCGATACAGTCAACACAAATTATAGGAATCAATTCCATATGAAAATACTAAATTTTCCAACAAAAATCTGAAATTCAACTTAAAAATCATCAGTGGGGTCCACGTCTCGGAACCCGACAAAAGTTACAAAATATGAACGTCCATTCAACCACGAGTCCAACCATACCAAAATTACTCAAATTCGATCACAACTCGACCTTCAAATCTTAAAATTATAGTTTATGAAGTTTCTACAATTTCCCCAAATTTTCATCTCAAAATACTAATTAAATGATGAAAATAATGATATACTCATGTATATTAACCAAATCCGAGTTAGAATAACTTACCCCGATGAATTTCATGAAAAACCCATAAAATATCGCCACAAACCGAGCTCTCTAGGTCCAAAAATGAAAAATGAGATGAAACCCTCGTTTATATGGTACCAATCTGATCTCCCAATGTGCTGACCACACATTTTTTGTGTGGTCCGCACATTCCAGGTTTCGCAGCCGCAATCCAAATTTTGCGGTCTTACTTCCGTAATGACTGCACTATGAGGCTTCAGTAAATTGGCCATAACTTTTGGTACAAATATCCAAATGATGAATGGTTTATCTTTCTGAAAACTCGACTCAAAGGTCTAAAACTTTCGTTTTTGATTCATCTCCAAATTCCTTGTAGATTAAAAGATATAAGCTTCTGAAGTGAGATCATCAAACCTGCATATTCTCTTTTCTGCGGCCGCAAGAGGATTTAAGCGGTCCGCACATTTTCTCTGCGGTCCGCACCTTGCCTCTACGGTCCGCACATGAGGCTTTGCCTCAGCACTCCAAAATGTGCCCTCCGCACTCCAATTGTTTCCACAACATAATTAGAGTGCCGAAATGCCCAAACTCATTCAAAACTCACCCCGAAACACACCCGAGCTACTCGGGACCCCATCCGAATATATCAACAAGTCCCGTAACATAACACGGACCTACTCGAGGCCTCCAATCTCGTCAAACAACATAAATTCAATGAATCGCAACCCAATTTAAGACCAATAAAAACTACAAAATTCCAACTTCTACATTCGATGCCGAAACCTATCAAATCAAGTCTGATTGACCTCAAATTTTGCACACAAGTCATAAATGACATAACAGACCTATGAAAATTTTTAGAACTGGATTTCGACCCCGATATCAATAAAGTCAACTCCCGGTCAAACTTCCAAACCTCCTATTTCCAATTTTGCTATTTCAAGCCAAAATCAACTACGGACTTTCCAATAATTATCCGGACACACTCCTAAGTGTAAAAAATCACCATATGGAGATATTGGAATCATCAAAACTCTATTCCCGAGTTGTTTATACATAAGTCAACATCCGGTCAACTTAAGCTTTAAATCTTGAAACTAAGTGTTCCAATTCATTCTGAAACTTTCCCGATAAATCACGTAATCACAATTGAGTATAAAATATTCAGTAAATGGGGAAACGGGGCTGTAATACTCAAAACGACCGGTCGGGTAGTTACATTCTCCCCCTCTTAAACAAATGTTCATCCTCGAATGAGTTTAGAATCATACTTGTAGTCTCAAATAGGTGTGGATATTTACTCCGCATCTCCCGCTCAATCTCCCAGGTAGCTTCTTCGACTGGATGGCCTCTCCACCGCACTTTCACTGAAGCGATATTCTTTGATCTCAACTTTCGAACCTGCCGGTCCAAAATGGCCACCGGCTCCATATCATAACTCAAATTACCATCCAACTGCACAATACTGAAATCCAAAACACGAGACGGATCTCCGACATATTTTCGTAACATAGATAAATGAAATACTAGATGAACATCCGATAGACTAGGCGGCAATGCAAGTTCATAAGCCACCTCTACAATCTTCTTAAGTATCTCAAAAGGCCCAATATACCTATGACTCAACTTGCCCTTCTTTCCGAATCTCATAACACCCTTCATAGGCGAAACTCAGAGTAGTACCTTCTCTCTTACCATGTAAGCAACATCGCGAACCTTCAGGTCGGTATAACTCTTCTGTCTAGACTGCGCCGTGCGAAGTCGTTCATGAATCATTTTAACCTTTTCCAAAGTATCCTGAACTAAATCAGTACCCAATAGCCTAGCCCCACCCGGCTCAAACCAACCCATCGGAGATCGACACCGTCTTCCACACAAAGCCTCATACGGAGCCATCTAAATGCTTGATTGGTAGCTGTTGTTATAGGCAAACTCTGCAAGTGGTAGAAACTGATCCCAAGAACCCCTAAAATCTATAACACAAGCACGTGTCAAATCTTCCAATATCTTAATAGTGCGTTCGGAATGTCCGTCCGTCTAAGGGTGAAATGTTGTACTCAACTGAACATGTGTGCCTAATTCTCGTTGCACTACTCTCTAAAACTGTGATGTAAACTCTGTGCTCGATCTGAAATGATTGACACTGGCACACCGTGTAGGCGAACAATCTCGCGGATATAAATCTCATCCAACCGCTCCGAAGAATAAGTAGTACAAACTGGAATAAAATGTGCGGACTTGGTCAACCGATCCACAATCACCCAAATAGCATCAAACTTCCTCAAAGTCCATGGGAGTCCAACTACAAAGTCCATGGTGATACGCTCCCATTTCCACTCTGGAATTTCAAGTCTCTAAAGTAATCTGCCTGGTCTCTGGTGTTCGTACTTCACCTGCTGACAATTTAAACACCAAGCGACAAACCCCACTATATCTTTCTTCATCTTCCTCCACCAATAATATTGTCTCAAGTCCTAATACATCTTTGGCATCACCGTGCTGAACTGTGTCCTTGAGGACCAGTAAATGGGGATCATCATACTGGTGCTCTTTGATGCGGTCATATAAGGAAGACCGAGAAACCACACAAGCTAGAACTTGATTGGGCTTTGAAACATCTAATCTCACAAAATGGTTGGCCAAGGCCTGAACAATAACTGCAAGAGGACTCTCACCAATAGGAATGAATACAAGGCTACCCATAATCAAAATGACTAATTTTTCGGACACACTACTAAGTCCAAAATCACCAAACAAGGCTATTGGAATCATCAAAACTCTATTATTGGGTCGTTTACACATAAGTCAACATTCGGTCAAGCTTTTCAACATAAGCTTTCATCCTTGAGACTAAGTGTCTCAATTCACTCCGAAACCTCACCAGACCTGAACCAATTACCCCGGCAAGTCACATAACAACTATAAAGTACAAAATGAGCAGTAAATAGGGATAACGGGTCTGAAATACTCAAAACAACCGGTCGGGTCATTACATTCCCCCCCTCCCCCCACTTAAACAAATATTCGTCCTCGAACGGGTTTAGAATTATACCTAGAGTCTCAAATAGGTGTGGATATTTGCTCTGTATCTCTCGCTCAATCTCCCAAGTAGCTTCTCTAACTGGCTGTCCTCTTCACCTCACTTTTACTAAAGCGATGTTCTTTGAGCTCAACTTTCAAACCTGCCGGTCCAAAATGGCCACCGGCTCCACATTTAAGTCAAATCACCATCCAACTGAACCATACTAAAATCCAAAATATGAGACAGATCTCCGACATACTTCCGAAGCATAGATACATGAAATACTAGATGAACACCCGATAGATTAGGCGGCAATGCAAGTTCATAAGCCACCTCTCCAATCTTCTTAAGTATTTCAAAAGGCCCAATATACCTAGGACTCAACTTGCCCTTCTTCTCGAACCTCATAACACCTTTCATAGGCGAAACTCGGAGTAGTACCTTCTCTCCTACCATGTAAGCAACATCGCAAACCTTCCGATCAGCATAACTCTTCTGTCTAGATTGCGCCGTGCGAAATCGATCCTCAATCAATTTAACCTTCTCCAAAGCATCCTGAACTACATCAGTACCCAATAGCCTAGCCTCACCCGGCTCAAACCAACCTACCGGAGATCAACACTGTCTTCCACCTCATATTGAGCAATCTGAATGCTTGATTGGTAGTTGTTATTATAGGCAAACTCTGCAAGCGGCAGAAATTGATCCCAAGACCCCCCGAAATCTATAACACAAGCACGTAGCATATCTTCCAATATCTTAATAGTGCGTTCGGACTGTCCGTCCGTCTAAGGGTTAAATGTTGTACTCAACTGAACTTGTGTGCCTAATTCTCGTTGCACTACTCTCCAAAACTGTGATGTAAACTATGTGCTCGATCTAAAATGATGGACACTGGCACACCTTGTAGGCGAACAATCTTGCGGATATAAATCTCAACTAACCGCTCCGAAGAATAAGTAGTACGAACTGGAATAAAATGTGCGGACTTGGTCAACCGATCCACAATCACCCAAATAGCATCAAACTTCCTCAAAGTCCATGGGAGTCCAACTACAAAGTCCATGGTGATACGCTCCCATTTCCACTCTGGAATTTCAAGTCTCTGAAGTAATCTGCCTGGTCTCTGGTGTTCGTACTTCACCTGCTGACAATTTAAACACCAAGCTACAAACCCCACTATATCTTTCTTCATCCTCCTCCACCAATAATGTTGTCTCAAGTCCTGATACATCCTTGGCATCACCGTGCTGAACTGTGTCCTTCAGGACTAGCAAATGGGGATCATCATACTGGCGCTCTCTGATGCGGTCATATAAGGAAGACCGAGAAACCACACAAGCTAGAGCCTGACTGGGTTTCGAAACATCTAATCTCACGAAATGGTTGGCCAAGGTCTGAACAAAAACTACAAGAAGACTCTCACCAATAGAAATGAATACAAGGCTACCCATAATAACCGCCTTTTTACTCAGGGCATCGGCCACCACATTGGCCTTCCCGGGATGATACGGAATAGTAATATCATAGTCCTTTAGCAACTCCAACCATCTACGCTGCCTCAAATTTAGATCCTTATGTTTGAATAAGTGCTGAATACTCCGATGATCCGTAAATACTTCACTGGATACACCGTAGAGATAGTGCCTCCAAATCTTTAATGAATGAACAATAGCTACCAACTCTAAATCATGAACATGGTAGTTCTTTTCATGTGGCTTCAACTGGCGCGAAGCATAATCAATCACTTTACCCTCCTGCATTAAGACACACCCAATACCGATCCGAGAAGCATCACAATACATTGTATAAGAGCCTGAAGCTGAAGGCAAAACTAGAACTAGAGTTGTGGTCAAGGCAGTCTTGAGCTTCTGAAAGCTCTCCTCACACTCATTCGACTACCTAAATGGAGCACCATTATGGGTCAATTTGGTAAAGAGTGATGCAATAGACGAGAAAACCTCCACAAAGCGACAATAATTACCGGCCAAGCCGAGAAAACTCTAACTCTCAGTAGTTGAAGACGGCCTGGGCCAACTCTGAACTACCTCTATCTTCTTCGGATCTACCTTAATTCCCTCACTGGACACTATGTGTCCCAAGAATGCCACCGAACTAACCCAGAACTCACACTTAGAGAATTTGGCATAAAGTTTCTCCTCTCATAGCCTCTGTAGTACAATATTCAAATGTTGTGCATGTTTCTCCTGGCTACGTGAGTACACCAGGATATCATCAATAAATACTACGACAAACAAATCAAGATACGGCTGGAATACACTATTCATCAAGTGCATAAATGCTGCTGGGGCATAGGTCAGCCCAAAAGACATCACGAGAAATTCATAGTGACCATAACAGGTCCTGAATGCCGTATTTAGGATATCCGAATCCCGAATTTTCAACTGGTGATACCCAGATCTCAAATCAATTTTGGAGAACACCCTCACCCCCTGAAGCTGGTCAAAAAAACCATCAATACGTCGCAAAGGATACTTGTTCTTGATTGTAACTTTATTCAACTGCCTGTAGTCGATGCACATCCGCATAGTACCATGTTTCTTTTTCACAAACAGAACCGGTGCACCCCAAGGTGACACACTAGGCCTAATAAACCCATTATCAAGAAGTTCCTAAAGTTGTTATTTCAATTTCTTCAACTCAGTTGGTGCCATGCGATACGGAGGAATAGAAATGGGTTGAGTACCCGGCACCAAATCAATACCAAAGTCAATATCCTTGTCGGGTGGCATACCCGGTAGGCATGTAAAAAATACATCCGAAAAGTCTCGCACTACCGGTACAGAATCAATAGTAGGAGTGTCTGTATCAACATCTCTCACAAAGGCCAAATATGACAAACATCCCTTCCCAACCATTCGTTGGGCCTTTAAGTAAGAAATTACCCTGCAGGGAACAAAATATGGAGAACCTCTCCACTCGATCCTTGGTAACCATGGCATCGCTAATGTCACTGTCTTAGCGTGACAATCCAGAATGGCATGATATTGAGACAACCAATCCATACCCAAGATCATATCGATATCAACCATACTAAGCAATAAGAGATCAACTTTAGTCTGCAATCCCCCAATAGTTATCACACACGACTGATACACACGGTCTACAATAATAGTATCGCCCACCAGTATAGATACACGAACATGTGAAACTAAGGACTCACAGGGTATTTCCAGACAACTAGCAAAATAGGATGATGCGTAATATTAAGTACAACCAGGGTCAAATAAATTGGAAGCATCTTTGTGGCCCACTAAAACAATACTTGTAACCGATGTATCTGAAGCAACGATCTCTGGCCTGGTAGGAACAACATAAAATTGAGCCCGACCGTCGCCTGATCTGCCTCCCCCTCTAGGGAGACCTCTAGCTTCATGTGCCCCACCCCTTGCTGGCTGGACGGATGGCAAAATAATTGGTGCAGGAGTCGTAGCCTGACTCCTCTGCTGAACTGGACCTCCCGACAGGCGGGGACAATATCTCTTCATATGACCCAACTCTCCACACTCAAAGCAACCCCTCTCTGAAAATGTCAGCAAGTACTGAGTGGACCTCGAGAACCAGAATAACTACCATAAGAACCTAGTACAGATGAACCCTAACCTGATGGTGCCCGAGATGAACTCTGAGATAGAAGTGCACTAAGAGAAGACTGACTTGGTAGAGCACTATATGAACCATGGCTAGTTGATGCACCACAATGAGCTGGTCGAGCCATCCGAGCGGGCCTATAAGGTCGACCCCTGTTGTGATAGGACTGTCCCCTAGAAGGAACACTGCCGGAATTACCCGGACCATGAGACCTTTTGGACTCCCTCTCCTCATGCTCCTGAATACGGACCATCTCTTGCCACCGAGCACTATCAACCACCTCGTCGAATTTAGCAACTGCTATATTTCCCAAGGTCATAACAAAACAGAACTACTGGTTGAGGCCATTATTGAACCTCCAGATCTTCTCCCTCTCAGTGGGAACCAACCAAACTACATGACGAGCCAATTCTGAAAATCGCATCTCACACTAAGTCACAGACAAGTCCTTTTGAATGCTCAAAATGCCTGCGTAGTTCCTCTCTGCGGGTCTGTGGCACAAACTTCTCCAAGAATAATACGGAGAACTCATGCCATAAAAGTGGTGTTGCACCAACTGGTATGCTTCTCTCATAAGTCTCTCATCATCTGAAGGCTGCTCCGGTCAGCTGAAAAGTAGTAAATGAGACCTCACTGGTCTTCAGAATACCCGATGTACGAAGAATCCGCTGGCATCTGTCCAAGAAATCATGGGCATCCTCCGACTCAGTTCCACTGAAGGATGGAGGACGGAGTCTCCCAAACCTCTCTATTCTCTTTTGCTCCTTGTCATTCATAATAGGACCCACATGGGCCTGAGCAACTACAACTGGTTGGGCTGGTAATGCCCCCGGTATCTGAAGTCCCTGCACTACCTGTTCTGGAGTACGGGCGACAAGGGTATGAGTACCTCCCCCGACCTGAGAAGTGGCTGGTGCGTCCTGAGCCGAAACCACCAGAGCAAGGCCAGTGCAAACAGTCAATATGTGGGCCAAAGCCTCCTGAAGACTTGGAATCACAATAGGCATAGCTGCTGCCTAAGATGGTCACGCCGGCTTGACTATATCTGGAACCTGCTCCTGAGCTGGAGCAACTGATGGTTCTACAAGTTCTGCTCTAACAGTTGTACGAGTTACACCTCGGCCTCAACCATGACCCCGACCTCTCGTGGCCCTAACTGGTGGCACCGATGGTTGGCCGTCCGATCCGGTAGTACGTGTTCTCACCATCTGTGAGAGAATAGAATAACAAAAATTTAGTTTCCGTAATCAACAAATTCGCACAACAGAATACAAGAAAGTGAAGTTTTCCTAAGGGTTCGACAACCTCTCGAAGATAAGTACAGACGTCTCCGTACTGATTCGCAAGACTTAACTAAACCTGCTCATGACTCGTGAAACCTATGTAACCTAGGCGCTAATACCAACTTGTCAGGATCCAAAATTCGCATATCGTGATGGCGCCTATCTCAATACTAGGCAAGTCGATAACCTCAATAAATTACTATAATCTTTTAAGTTTGAAAACATAATATTTAGATTTAATAGAAAATCCCACAAATACTGATACAAATACACTCCCAAAACCCGGTGTCACTGAGTATATGAGCATCTAATGATAACATAGTCTGACTAAAAAAACAATGTTTGGAAATATAGAACAGTACAAATAACTGAAAGGAAAGAGAGTCCGGAAGTACCTAGATATGCACACGGAGTGTAGAGCGTAGTATGAGTACAACCGACCCCATGTACTCAATAAGTAACAAGACGAACCTTTGGGCTGAAAATAGTGACGAGCTCAACAGGTACAGTCCAATATAGAAATAACAGTACAAAAATGTAGGCATGTTCTCAAGTTCAATAGATAAGCCCAATACAAGTAAAATAGATAAATTCTGCATGATATGAGGAATATGACATCTCTATATCTATATGCCAAAATACATGATGTATGTGATGTACCACAATGGAAACCTCGTGTACTCACACTCTCAGAATACTCAATCACTCGGTACTGTATATGGCTAGGGAAGATCTATCCCCAAATATATATCACTGACAGTCAGTCACTCAGTATTGTATAAGGCCAATCCAGCCTAGGGAAGATCCATCCCTCAACATAGATAATTAGGCAAGATCTATGCGAGGGAAAACCTATCCCAAAAATATAAATGATTCGGGCAAGATCCATGCCCAGGGAAAATTCATCCCAAAAATATAAATGATTTGGGCAAGATCCATGCCCAGGAAAGATCCATTCCTCAATATAAAATCAATTGCGCTCACTGTGTGGGGTGCAGACTCCAGAGGGCTCCTTCAGCCCAAGCTCTATAATAGCCAGATCTAGACATAAATAAATAAAACATGATGCGGCGTGCAAGCCGATCCCATAAATATCACTCACAATCTCTAGTCTCTCGGGCTCACATGACATAAAATCAACCCGACATAATGATATGATGTATTAATGAATGACAACAGAGACTGAGATATGATGTACAAATAATAGATGTGACTGAGTCTGAAATTTATATTTTTAAACAATTAATTCAACAGCAATACGAACTATGTGGGTCCCAAAAATATCGGCATGTAGCCTAAACATGATCTTTAATACTAGTCTTAGCTCAATTTCTCTAACATGTGGAGGATATGTGGATAATGACATGATTATTTGATTAGGCAAATCCACATAATCAATTAAGCCGCAATTTCTATGGTGCACGCCCACACGCCCGTCACCTAGCATGTGCGTCACCTCTAAATAGGGGTGGCATGTGGGCCGATCCAGTCCCTAAATGGGCCAAGTGGACCGGTCTCGTAGGTCGCGGTCCCGGTCCCTAAATAAACGCGCTTAGCGGTCCCGGACTAAATAATCTTTTTGTAGGAACCAGCTGGGACCGAGCCCACGAACTCATGGTCCCTGGCTAAACGGGTCGAGCCCGCGGGCTAAGTGGGCCCAATGGTTAAATCATGATTTTTTTCAAAAAATTAAATAGAAATTAGAGACAAAAAGATGTTAAAAAAATATCTAAGGCAATGCCTTGTAAATTTATTATAGAATTGTGACCTAAATTTTTTAATTCAGATTTAAACACAAAAATATTATAAAAAGATATTCAAAGCAATGCCTTGTAATTTTATTATAGCATTAAAAAATATGGCAATATCTTTTTTAGTCTTCCTCCCCCTATGGAATTAGCACAATATCATAATTGAGAAGAAAAAGAAACTAATCAAGATGTGCCAAAATACAAGTTACATAATACATACTAATTTTTGTTCATACAAGTTACATGGTATCTCTTACAAGTTTCATAAATCCTTCAAGGTTCGAAAAAAGTTCCGTTTGTGGTGGCGGAAATGTAGCTTGGTCATCGCCGCTTCCATTGTCGGGCGAAGCAGTATCCTCAGCAAGTTCAGCTAGCATTTCTTCGTCCATTGCAAAATATTAAAGGAGCCGTCAGGATTCATTTCCTCAATTTGCTGCGACAAATAAACTTCAAGCTCATTTAGTTGTGAAAAATAATTACTACTAGAACCAAAAAATCCCTAAACCCCGCCCAAGCACTAAGTGCTCTTACTCTCACAGTTCTTTTAGATGATTGAGAATCAGAAGAAGAAGGAGTTCGAACATTTGGTCTAGATTATTTAATGCAACTTGATAAGCATTATAAATTATTAATTCCCGGTTGAAATTGATTTGAACCGGTACTATGGTCAGCCGGACTAGGACTAGGTACACTTTTCCCCTCGGCCAAAGCTTTCAGCAGTTCGTATCTCACTCTATCTTTAGGGTATTTTTTTATGTGTCTAGTCAAAGTCCCTCCCCCGCGATCCAAAATATTTAAAAGCTAACTCCATACCACAAGTTTTATACTTAGACTTATTTTGTGGAACTAGTTAAGTAAAAAATGGCCAAATAGGAGATGTTTCCTGCCGTTTTGTAGGTTGTCTAGAAAAAGTAGGGGAAGTAACAAGAGTTTGGTCATCATTTGGATTAGCAGCGTTATCACTAGTTGGGTTAACACCAGGAGCAGGACTAGTGGGTGTATCATCATCCGGTTGAGTTTCATCAAGATCAATTTCCTCCTCATCATTTTCATCAATAGTATTATAATTATTAGAATAGAGATCATTCATTAATTCATGGTCTAATTATTCACCGGGTGCAATATTATGGCAAAATTGACTCTCGATAAATTGTAATAAACTATTATCGGTATCAAGAATAGCAGGTGTAGGATGGATATGGGATTTGGTTCGAGGAGCCGGGGGCAGGGGAGGAGGAACAACAGTACCACTAGATTCGCCAGTCTTGGATTTTCCCTTATTCTTATTTTTACCAAAAATATATTTTAAGGAAGACATCTTAATTAATCAACTAATAGCAAATAAATAAAATAAATAAAACAATAATATTAAGACTTAAGAGTTGGAACAAGTTTACCGAATTGACGAACAACTTGTTGATAATTGATTATCGTTGAAGACTTGGAGACTTCAATTCAACAACTTCACAATTCTTTCACAAATTGTAACAACCTCAATATTTTTTACTATTTTTTGGAATAAAGTAAGCAATAGCAGCAAGTATAGAAGAAAATTAGAGAGAGATTGTGATAGATTGATATTGATTTTGTAAGAAAAATGAAAGAATGAAGGGGTATTTATAGTTGTAAATAGGGAAAAAGTGTAATTATAAAAAGTTTGGGGTTAAAACAAAGTTGGGGGGGGGGGGAGGGGGTTAAATGGCTATTTTTTAAATAGCCAACGACTATTTTTTAAAGCCAACAACTCTTTTTTTAAATAGCCAAACGACTAGTTTTTTTTAAAAAAAATTACCGTTGGGCCCGTTTGGCCCGCCAAGGGACCAGTCCGATCCTGGTCCCTTGGCGGGCCAAACGATCCCGGTCCTAACGGTTCCTACTCATAAACCGGCCCACGAGATCGGCCCAAGCCCACCTCTAGCGGTTCTACCGGTCCCGGCCCACTTAGCCCTCTTAGCCCGGGCCCGGCCCATATGCCACCCTTACCTCCAAACAAATCATATAACATGTAGTTCAAGGATTTATACCCTCAAAATAAAGTTTAAAAGTGTTACTTACCTCAAACCGTGCAAATTCTTTATTCCAATAAACCCTTTCATCGCGATTCGGCCTTCGAACACCTCAAATCTAGTCACGAATAATTTGATACAGTCAACACAAATTATAGGAATCAATTTTATATGAAAATACTAAATTTTTCAACAACAATCTGAAACTCAACTCAAAAATCATTAGTGGCGCACACGTCTCGGAACCCGACAAAAGTTACAAAATATGAACGTCCATTCAACCACGAGTCCAACCATACCAAAATTAGTCAAATCCAATCACAACTCGACCTTCAAATCCTCAAATTATAGTTTATGAACTTTCTACAATTTTCCCAATTTTTCATCTCAAAATACTAATTAAATGATGAAAACAATGATATATTCATGTATATTAACAAAATTCGAGTAATAATCACTTACCCCGATAAATTTCTTGAAAAACCCATAAAAAATTGCCACAAACCGAGCTCTCTAGGTCTAAAAATGAAAAATAAGATGAAACCCTCGTTTATATGGTACCAATCTGATCTCCCAATGTGCTGACCACACATTTTTTGTGTGGTCCACACATTCCAGGTTTCGCGGCCGCAATCCAAATTTTGCGGTCGTATTTCCGTAATGACTGCACTATGAGGCTTCAGTAAATTAGCTATAACTTTTGGTACAAATATCCAAATAATGAATGGTTTATCTTTCTGAAAACTCGACTCAAAGGTCTAAAACTTTTGTTTTTGATTCATCTCCAAATTCCTTGTAGATTAAAAGATATAAGCTTCCGAAGTGAGACCATCAAACCTGCAGATTCTCTTTTCTGCGGCCGCAAGAGGATTTATGCAGTCCGCATCTTTCCTCTACGGTCCACACATGAGGCTTTGCCTCAACACTCCTAAATGTGCCCTCCGCACTCCAACTATTTCCAGAATATCATCAGAGTGCCGAAATGCCCAAACTCGTTCAAAACTCACCCTGAAACACACCCAAGCCACTCGGGGCCCCATCCGAATATACCAACAACCCCCGTAACATAACACTGACCTACTCGAGGCCTCCAATCTTGTCAAACAACATAAATTCAACAAATCGCAACACAATTCAAGTCCAATGAAAACTACGGAATTCCAACTTTTACATTCGATGCCGAAACCTATCAAATCAAGTCTGATTGACCTCAAATTTTGCACACAAGTCAGAAATGACATAACATACCTATGAAAAGTTTTAGAACTGGATTCTAACCCTGATATCAATAAAGTCAACTCCGCTCAAACTTCCAAACTTCCTATTTCTAATTTTCACTATTTCAAGCCAAAATCAACTACGGACTTTTAAATAATTATCCGGACACACTCCTAAGTTTAAAATCACCATACGGAGCTATTGGAATCATCAAAACTCTATTCCCTAGTTGTTTACACATAATTCAATATACGGTCAACTATTTCAACTTAAGCTTTAAATCTTGAAACTAAGTGTTCCAATTCATTCCGAAACTTTCCCGACAAATCACGTAATCACAATTAAGTATAAAATATTCAGTAAATGGGAAAACGGGGTTGTAATACTCAAAACGATCAGCCGGGTCATTACAAATTATGAGGATTTCATAAGAGAGGGACCTAATGTTTACGATACTCTTGAAGAGTACGCCCCATGTTCATTCTGGCACTTGCATATGAAGTTTAAGTAACATTCAATTCAAAATCATATTTACATAAGCCGGAAAATTTATAAATTTGCTTAAGTATATAAAGCTGCCAATACATGTGGCTAACTTATACAACTTGTTTCTACGAAGCTAGTCATACAGTCCCTGGTCCTGACTCGAGGTCTTTCATAGCAACTGAACTTTAAAAGTTCAAGAAGTAATTGCCAGTTCTAGTAGTCCACGATCCCATTTGACACTTTTAATGTTCTATTATACAATAGATCCCCCTAGTGTTCAGATGCAAAGTATGAGAATTCGAACACTGGAGTTCTTATTGCTATCAACGATCCTTCTTCGGAGTACGTTTTACATTGATGCCTCATTACAAATCTTGCTAGAAAAATCCATTTTGGACAAAAATTGGACGAAGAAAATTAGTTGATATGACCCTTTACCGGTTATAGCTAAAATCTGACAGGGTCCTTCCCGGGTATTATGAGTCACCTTTCATAAAATCAAGTCTCCAATTTCGAAATAACGAATATTTGCTCTGTGATTATAGTATCATTATATCCTTTGCATTTTTGCCACCATTCTTACATAAGCTAAGTTTCGATGCTCCTCAAGCAAGTCCAACCTAACCAACATTGCTTCATCATTCTCTTACTCGTTTGCTCGGGAATACATCATGGTTGTTCCCCAATCTCTACCGGAATCTAAGCTTTTGCACTGTACACAAGGAAAAAAGGCATTTTCCTGTGCTCCACTTTGTCGTTATTCGATGTGCCCACAATACTCCCGGTAGCTCTTTTGCCATTTGCCTATAGCATTCTCTAATTTCTTTTTGAGGTTTTGAATTATACCTTGTTGGTTGACTTTGCTTGACCGTTAGCACTTGGGTGGTATGGGGAGGATGTGATCCTTTTAATCTTCAATCCCTCTAGGAATCATGTAATTTTGGAACCTATAAATTGTGGCCCATTTTCACATGCAATTTCTTTTGGTACTCCAAACCAGCAAATGATATGATCCCAAATGAAATCAATCACTTATTGATCTCCAATCTTCTTGAAAGCACTTACTTCAACCCACTTAGTGAAATAATTAGTCAAAACTAAAAAGAAATTTACCTACTCGGGCCCTTGAGGCAAATGACCGACTATATCCATCCCCTATGTCATGAATGACCACAGTGACACTGCTTAATGCAAAAGCTCTGCCAGTTGATGTACCAATTGAGCATGACGTTGGCACTTATCACATTTTTGTACAAACGCCTTTGTATCTTGTTCCATATGGGGCCAATAGTAATCGACCCTCATTAATTTGAGCACCAATGAATCCACACCAGAGTGATTTCTACAAATCACTTCATGAACTTCTCTCATCACATGATTAGCCTTTGATGTTCCTAAACACCGAGCCAACGGACCCTGGAAAGACCTTCGGTACAATTGTCCATCTACGAGACAATACTGGGCAGCTTTTGTTCGTAATGCCCGGGAGGCTTTAGAATCTTCATGCAGTTTTCCGTGCCTTAAATATTCTATAAACTCATTTGTCCAATCCCAGATTAGGTTGGTTAAGTTAACTTCGCAATAGCCATCCACGTCTAGGACTGAATGCAACAGCTGGACAACTATACCATAATCAACTCCTTTTATTTTTACGGATGAACCTAAATTGGCCAACACGTCTGCCTCCACGTTTTCTTCTATTGGAATATGAATCACTAACCACTCCTTGAACTGGGAAAATCAATCTTGAACTTTATTCAAGTACTGTTGCATGCGCCCTTCTTTGGCATCAAAGATTCTATATATCTAATTTACCACTAGATGGGAGTCGCACTTTGCTTCAATCACCTTGGACCCTAGTCCTCAGGTTAATTCACGTCCTGCAATCATAGCCTTATACTCGACTTCATTGTTAGTCAATGAAACAGTTATAATGGCATGTCTCAGGGTTTCTCTCGAAGGAGTGATTAGTACGATCCCAAGACCGAAACTTTTTACATTGGAGGCTTCATCCGTAAACAAGGTCTATACACCAGAGACAGTTCCAGATACCAGAACTACTTCTTTAGCAGCTAAAGGCATCATTCCCAGACTAAAATCAGCCACAAAGTCGACCAAAACTTGTGACTTAATTGCAGTCCGAGATGTATATTCAATATCAAATTCACTAATTTCAACTGCCCATTTAGCCGGTCGACCTAATAATTAAGATTTATGAAGGACGTTCCTCAAGGGAAAAGTCATCACAATAACTATTGGATGACATTGAAAGTAAAGTCTAAGCTTTCGAGAGGAGACTACGAGAGCTAGAGTCAACTTTTCTAAGTGCGGATAATGTGTTTTCGCACCCGATAATACTTTACTAACATAATATATAGGGAATTACGTACCTTCTTCCTCTCGGACTAGGGCTGCACTTACCGCAACCTCATACCGCTAAATAAATTAATAATTATTCCCTCTCATTCAGTTTAGACATTTACGGAGGACCGAACAAATACCTTTTCAAGTCTTTCAATGCTTACTGGCATTCTGGAGTCAACGAGAAGTCATTCTTCTTCTTTAATAGTGAAAAGAAACAATGACATTTCTCTGACGACCTCGATACGAATCTGCTAAGGGCCGCCAATATGACGTTTAACCTTTGCACATCCTTAACACTTTTCAGTTGGTCGGGAATATCTTATATTGCCTTAATCTTGTCGGGATTTACTTCAATTCCTCTTTGAGAACCCAAAAAGCCAAGAAATTTTCAGGACCCAACTCTAAAAGTGTATTTCTCCGGATTGAGCTTCGTGTTGTACTTCCTCAAGATGTCGAATGTTTCTTGAAGGTGGGTCAAATGATTCCATGCAATGAAAGACTTAACCGGCATGTCGTCAATATAAACTTCCATGGTTTTGCCAATTTGATGGTCAAACATCTTATTAACGAGCCTCTGATAAGTAGCTCAGGTATTTTTAAGCCCAAAAGGCATCACATTATAGCAATATATGCCAAATTTGTGATAAATGAGGTTTTTTCTTGATCCTCCAGGTGCATCCTAATTTTATTATACCCGGAGTATGCATAAAAAAACTCATCAACTCATGCCAGCAGTAGCATCGATCATTTGGTTGATGTTTGGCAATGAAAAAGAATCATAGGCAAGCCATATTTGGATCTTTATAGTTTATACGTATTCTATTCTTATTATTCTTTTTTAGTACAACTACTGCGTTAGCTAACCAATCGGGATAACTTACTTCATGAATTAAACCTATATTTAGTAACCTGGTTACCTCTTCTTTCACAAACTTGTTCCTGACCTCGGTTATCGGCTGCTTCTTCTGCTTTATCGGAGGCAAATTAGGGTCCAAACTTAACTTGTGGACAACCACTTCTAGTGGAAAACCTATCATGTCTGAATAAGACCACGCAAAATAATCAATGTTAGCTTTAAGAAATTCAATAATTCTAAGCTTGTGTTCGGGGCTCAACCCCTTTCCCAAGTAAACCTTCATTTCTGGGAAATCTGCAAACAAAGCGATTTGTTCAAGCGCTTCTGCGGTTGACTTCGTTGCATCCACTTCTTCCGATACCTGGAATGATATGGACACCTGGTAAATATTCGATGTTTCTTCTTCTCCATCGTCCTCTACCTGTAATGGAAGGGAAGTTGACACTGGTTCATATAGTTGCTATTTGCAGATTTCTTCGGCCTTGCTACTAGATAAGGTGACTGTATTTATCTCCCTTTGCAACATGTTGATCACCCCTAATCTTCTTGATCTCATCCGGTGTAGGAAACTTCAGCAATTGATGATAAGTTGATGGTGCAACCTTCATTTTGTGGATCCATGGCCTACCAAGAATCACATTATAGCCCATATCGCCATCCACAACTTCGAACAAGGTGGATTTTGTTACCCCTTCGACATAGGTAGGCAACACGATCTCTCCTTGAGTTGTTACGCCTGTTAAGTTGAATCCATCCAGAAGCTTTGTCACCAAAAATATGTTTCTAGTTACATTTGCTTGTTCCAAAGCCCTCAATTGGATGATATTGGCCGAACTATCTGGATCAACCAACACACGTTTAATTTTAAAATATAAAACATTTAGAGATATTACCAGAGCATCATTGTGTGGTAAAATAAGGCCGTCCACATCTTCCTCCGTGAAGGTGATTTCATCATATTTCGATACTTCTCGGATTCTTTTTCCATAGGTTATTAATATCTCCGTCTTCTTCGCGGCCGAAAACATCACCCCATTTACTTCACCCCCACCAAAAATTATGTTTATTGCTAAACGGGGTGACCTTGTAGTTGGTTTTGCCAGTTCCGTTGCATCTCGACTCCTCTCGTGGTTGTTCTTAGCCCAGTTACTTAAAAATTCTCTTAGGTGACCATTTTTAACAGCATTTCAACCTCTTCACAAAGACATCATCAGTTCCCAATCCTATGACCATGTGTTCTGTGAAATTCACACCACAAACTAGAATCCCTTTGACTGAGATCTGATAGAATTGGTTTCGGGAACCTTGCCTCTTTGATATTTCTCTTGGCAAAACCAGCTCTACCAAACTAATGTTGAAATTGTAATCCGATAACGGGGGATATAATGAATCCCGAGACCTCGATAGTTCTTTATCCTTTAAAGTTCTACTACCCCGACCATGATCTGTCCTTCTATCCAGTCCGAATCTTTTTGATAACTGAAAACTTTTAGCTCCATGCCCATAAGTTTTTTCATTTGAATAAGGCTGGAAATGGTTCCTGGATGATCTCCAGTCTGCATCAGAATTATTTTTGAACTTTTTCTGATTCCGATCGTCATTATGACCCTTGGATGAAACTGAAGAACTCAACTGATCATCTTCAATTCTAATCTTTGATTCATAACGATTATGGACATCAACCCATGTGGTTACCTGGAATTTTAATAGGCTCTCTTTCAATTTCCTCGAGGCATTGGAGCTTAAAGGATTGAGGCCTTTGGTGAAAGCCTTTGCTGCCTATTTATCCGGTACTGCTGACAATAACATCCTCTCCTTTTGGAACTGGATCACAAACTCTCGCAGCAACTCCGATTCTTCTTAAGCGATTATAAATATATCCGCTTTCCTGATTTGAACTTTCATTGCTCCAACATGAGCTTTGATAAAAGAATCTGCAAGCAATTCAAAAGAATCAATTGAATATTCTAGTAAGAGTGATTACCAAGTTAGAGCTCCCTTTGTTAGGGTTTCGCCAAATTTCTTTAGAAATACATATTCGATCTCATGCAAAGCCAAATCATTTCCCTTTACAACCATAGTGTAAGTTGTGATGTGCACCTGTGGATCCGAAGTTCCATCATATTTTGGAATATCCGGCATCTTGAACCTCTTTGGAATCAACTCAGGGGTCACACTTAGTTTGAACGGTAACTGAATGTACTTCTTTGAATCCGGGCCCTTCAATACCGGAGGTGCCCCCGGGATCAGATCCATCAGAGCGTAAAATTCTTTAGCGTTTTGATTTATTCGATCATTCGTTTACCTCATGAGCTCGGGTTTAAGAGGATCATCTGTGTTGTTATCATTCCCGGATCCACTGCCTGCACCACCTGCTTGATTATTATTATATCTGAACTCGTCCCTTGAAGCGATGTTATCGGTTCTTTACCCTGTCTGATTTGCAGGCACAGTGGGAGGGACTCGAACTCCTCCATTGGAATTATTTGAGGCAACCGATAACACTTTCTGGAGCTCAGTCATTATCTGGTCTTGTCTTGAGAGATGATTCGTGATTTTCCTTTGCTGTGCTCTCAAAACTTTTATCGTCTTGACAACGGGTTCATCATCCATATCATCAGAGGTAGGACTCCTCGCACGCCGAGTATTTCGTTCTTCGCGGACCAGAGTCATTTCATTTTCGTCAAATGCAGGTTTCACTAGTCAAATCATCATGTTGATCTCCACCAGAGAAATTATCCTCGTGCTCATTGAGTGAGTTTTTAACATCATTAGATACCATATCTGTTTTTGCTTTACTAAAGAACAACTTCAAAGTATATTAGTAAAAGATGAACAGATCAAAGTAATATCACAATTGTCTACGCCCCACAGTGGGCGCCAAACTGTTTACCTGAAAACGGTACAATTGAATTTGTACTGTGGTTTATAAACACGAGAATTAAATTGATCTACAAATATAAAGTAATAAAGAGCAAAAATAAATAAATAAAGAATAATTGAAGAAAATACGAGTCTGGGCCTTGAATTAAACTTCTTCGAAAGCAAAAATAGTATCAAGAATAAAGAGCTTAATAAGATGATTTGAACAAAAGTAATATTAGCCCTTTTTCCGTACTAGTGTTTTGTGTCCTTCCATGAATATAGATTTCTCTATTTGTAGCTAAATTAGGGGAGACAAGAATTTCAAATCAAGCTCCTCTTTAAAGTGAATAAAGACCCTCTTGATAGCCGCATAACGGTTGAGTGTAAATACTAAGATTCTTTATAATTATTGCTCCTTTAATGCTGCTTTCTTCAACCAGTATCTTGCTTTCAAATTCTTCTCTCCTGTCTTGATGACATCAGGACTCATGCAATACCGACCACATGCTTAGATCCTGTGTGAGTTATTTGCTGACTCATCTCCTACGTGTCTTTATTGCAACGTGTTCACTTGACGAACATCCACCTAACATTTGCTAATTTTACCCTATACAGATTCACATTGAATCCAAATAAGTATAAAAACATCCTGTATCATTTAATTTTCTACATCTTTCACTCTGCACTTAGTGTCTGCTTATACTCATGTACTAATCTATAGTCGATTAATGGTAAACTAATCAACTATCCAGAATTTTTTTTAAAGGGTAACAATTCCCCCTCCCTTGTACTTTCAATGTACAATATACAAAAAATAAAATAAAATGTACAATATACAAAAACCGAATGTTGGACATCCCAACCTTCAGTATGAGCTTAGAAAGTGGAATAGCAAATCAAAATGTGTATTTTCGGCTCAATAATTTCAATGGTATGTTAATTAAAAAAAAAATGCAACACGCCTTAATATGAAATACAATTTAAGGAGAAAGCATATAGTAAAAGATTTGCCAATTTGTAAATGAGATATATATGGCGCAAGTCGTTTTTAAAATGCAATTAGTCACAAAGTCCGATTATGAGAAATCCATTTAAGTCGCATTGACCATCTGCAAATTATAAGTACATGGATATACTCTTCAAAACGTGAGCAGGCTCTTTGCCGAGGGCAGAACTACAACATTTTTTCCTTCTCCTTCATTCATTCCATTTTTGTTCCTATCAGATCGCTAATCCATTGCCATTTCCATACAAAACCCTCCGCAGAATCCCCAAACTCTTCGCATTTTCCCATTCTACGATTCGACTCAGTATCAACTCAACTCCGGAACTCAACCGAACCTTCAACTCCTTAACGCCATGGCTCTATCAGCCTCCGACTTACCGGCGATGTATTCGTTGCTGACAAATTCACTCAGTAGCGAACAAATCGTGCGTAAACCAGCTGAAGCTGCCCTAGCTCAATCAGAAAACCGCCCTGGTTTTTGTTCTTGTCTCATGGTAATTTTATTTATTTATTTATTTATTTATTTTTTTTTTTTTGGTTGCATTCGATTTTGTTGTTTAGGGTTTTTGAAGTACGTACATTGAATGATAAACTTGTGGAAATGGTGATGTTTTGTTGCCAATTTGTATGTAGGAAGTGATTACTGCTAAGGACTTAGTGTCTCAAGTGGATGTTCGATTAATGGCATCCGTCTACTTCAAAAATAGCATTAATCGGTATTGGAGGAGCAAGCGCGATTCCTCGTGAGTATTTCGCCTTGCTTTGAGTTTGTTACTAATACACATATGCATTTATGTTTATTATGTGTGTGTGTAAGATAAGTTAGTGTACTCCCCGAATTGTGCAGAAAAATCCTTTGAAATTGCTTAACAGATATAACTAGTTCTCAAATTCTGGAAATTTAGGGATGAAGATGAAAAGAATGGCATGAATGCCAGGAATAATAATAATAATAATAATTATTATTTCTGATGATGGTGGTGCGTAGGACAACTTGCGCATCTAGACTATTCCACTGTGTACTTGCTACCTCCACCAACACAATTACCGGGTAACTTGCCAACCAAGGTTTAGGTAGATTGGAAAAAATCACCTTGTGTTTTCAGCCTCCACTGGGATTTAGGAATGCTAGGAATTATTATGCTCCTTATCTCCCAAAGTGATCATGTCCTTTGAAAATTTTGTCTTATTTGCTGCAGAAATTCCCTGTGTTTTTCCTAACTAGCTATTCTAGGTGATGCCCTAAGTTATGTTTGACTGAATAGTTATTCGTTAAAGGAAATGGACCCCCATATATTGGGACTTTCGGGTAATGGACAGTAAATTGGGATTGATGAGTATCAGTTATTAGCATACTTTCCTGCTTCATTGTCTAAAGTGAAGTAATCATTCAAAGGAAATGGTCGGATCATATTGTTGAGCTTTTGTTATTTTTCCTGTGAAGGAACCATTCTGAATGCATTTAAACTTATAAATTTATTTCCAAGATATTTACCAAAAGAAATTACTCATTTACAGCTTACAAGGTAATATTAGCTTGGAACTTGTCAAAAGGTTGTTAAATTGATAGTGTTATTTGGGATATCAATAATCAAACTATGTACCTTTCCTCTCTCTCTCTCTCTCTCTCTCTCTCTCTCTCTCTCTCTCTCTCTCTCTCGCTCACTATATATATATACACTCATACAGATAGATGATATTCTGTGCTAAAATAAAATTATGGAAGTATAGTTACAAATGCTAAAGAAGTCACTATGTGGGATAAGAAGTCACTATGTGGGAAAGTTGGATGTTACTGTCAATATAATGATGGAAAATTTTAGTGATCGCCTGCTATAAGGTAGGTTATTATCCAATTTGTCTGATGATGCAACATATGAATGTGGATTGAATTGTCAGATTGCGTGTTCTTCCGGACTCTAGCACACTCCAAGCATCTTTTTATTTTTATTTTTTTTTATTTTGGGTGATTTGCCTTTTATGTTCCATATGTTGTGATTTCTCCTCCCCACATGTTTTATATTTGTATTACTGCTGTAAATGACTATTCGCTTCTTTCTGAAACATCTTGGCAGGGGAATTAGCAGCGAAGAGAAACTACATTTAAGACAAAAGCTGTTGTCACACTTGGGGGAAGAGAATTACCAGGTGATGCTGCTTTACTTATTTTTTTTGGTTTCGTAACGAGTACACAGTTAGCTGGAGCTCTCTTTGCGCTAAAATTTGTTCATTCCTGTTATTGACATTTGTTGCTTCAACTGCTATCACCACTTAGATATCTGCATAAAATTGTCATTGGTGCTTGCCTGATTTCTCAACTGGGTACATGATTGCATGATGCAGATTGCCCTTACGTTGTCTGTGATCATCTCAAAGATTGCTCGGATTGACTACCCCAAAGAATGGTAATTTTTTTGTAATGATTCAACTACGATAAATTATTGAGGAAGAACTATTCTATTCTTTTGTCTTTTATGATTATTATCTTGACTTCTTAGATTCTTTTTGAACATAAAGAGATTATAGAAAGAAATATGAAATCACAAGATGTTGTGGTTCACATTTTAGATGTCAAAGAGTTGAACCCTAACTGACAATTACAAGGCCCTTTTGGCGCCCAGGGGTTATAGCTCAATTGGCAAAGGTTGAGGGACTTGTGTCTTAGGTTAAAGGTTCGAGCCCTACGCCAAGCGAATTAACTCTGGTACTTAAATAGAGAAGGGTAGAGGGTAGAGCCCAGCATACCCGAGTTTCGAAGACTGTGATTGGTCCAAAGGGTTGGCTCCAGAGGGATTTCTCGGTAATTAACTTCCTTTTGTCTGGGGTAGACGCAGCCTCCTTATGCTCATTTTGAAGATTTGAACTATTCTAGTGAAAGGATTCCTTTGCTTGTCCACCCTTAACATAATCAGTTTTTTTAATTGGTAATTCACATGTAATTCATCTGATGGACGTATCACTTGGCCCATACCCCACCTATCGACCAGAATTGAAAATCGCTTGGTTATATTGCCAGAGCTGTCTCAAATTTTCAAAGAATGGTGATTCTGTACCATGTATTTCAGCCAATAATCTCATGCGTTCAATTTTATTGGGATAATTTTTGGTTTAAGTGCAAATCCAAATTTATATAGCTTTAGTTGATAGAGTTAAAGAGTGGCTGGAGTCGCATCCAAGAGGCCCTAAAGAAGTTAATGGTTTTGGTCTCTCAACTGTACTACTGTAGTTACCTGATTTCTTTTCCTGGACCACCAAGATGAATATTTTTAAGTTATAAAGCAAAACTAAACCACTGATGGTTTATGTTTGTGTTGGTTCTGAAGGAAACTAAGTTTCTACCAGCTTTTACATTTATGTGAATTATCCATCCTAATTACTATAATTCTTGTTTTGATACATTTGATTTTTATGGAATTGAAGAGCGTGTCAAGGTGAAGAATTGTCCTTTAACAGTATTATAGCGTTGATTATGACAGCACTTGTTTTGTTCCTTTTTCAAAAGGTATCCAACATAAAGAGATTATCTGCTAGAGCTTCTTTTTGATATTAGCTTCTTTTTGAAGGATATAGATCTTTGCTGCACCTTAGGGTTCTAATTACTTGCTTCTTGATGACATGCTAATCAATTGATAGTTACTCATTAAAAAAACAAAACAAATGAAGGCATTATGGAGATAGACTGGGGCTTTGAAGTTATTATCCATTTATATGATCCTTATAAACTATTACAAATTTAGACTCAATTCATTTTTACTCAATTAACAAGTTTGGTTCTGTAGAGGTCCTTGTTCATTGGAAGTGGTGAGCACCCTCCACTTCCAACCAAGAGGTTGTGAGTTCGAGTCACCCCAAGAGCAAGGTTGGGGGAATTTGGAGGGAGGGAGCCGAGGGTCTATCGGAAACAGCCTCTCTACCTCAGGGTAGGGGTAAGGTCTGCGTACACACTACCCTCCCCAGACCCCACTAGTGAGATTATACTGGGTTGTTGTTGTTGTTGTTGTACTACCAATTTCACAAACGTACCTTTTCTTGTTATAGCTTATTATCAGCTATCAAGTATTAACCAGTCAAGTCAAGCAGAAAGAGCATGGTCAATTGCATTCGAATCAAATCAGGTGTTCAAACCCCCCAGGAGTTTTAAAAATAGCTGATTATTGCATATTAGAATTATAGCATTCCACCTTGAGCTCTATGTTATGCCTCGTTCTTTAGTACTATCCTGATTCAGTCTTGGTGGTCAAGAAGATAATGCTGTTGTTCTAGGTGGTTATACTAGCAATACTATGGATTGCCATAATCCCTAAGATCTCCCCCGGTCCTTAATGGACTTGCTGCTCTATGCTTTGGTTGGTTGTGTTCCGATAGTTATAATGAAATTTTATTGTCTAATTACTTTTCTGGTATTTTCCATCTTTATCTATGCACTTATCTTTGATTTTTGAATTCTTGTACAGGCCAGATCTCTTTTCCTTTTTAGCACAACAGCTTCAATCGGCCAATATTCTTACTTCGCATAGAATATTCATGATTCTTTACAGAACCTTGAAGGAGTTGTCTACAAAGCGGCTTACATCAGACCAAAGGACGTTTGCTGAGGTGCTGTCTTCTTCTTCTTCTCCTCTTTATATCTTTGAGGATCAAGTGATTTTCTGAAAAGTTAAAAGGTTTGGCAGTGCATCTATATCTCCTCAAAGTTGCATTAAGTATTAGACTTATAACTAAGACATTTAGTCCTCATTTGTGAAGAGAACACTAAGAAATCTATCTCCAGCTAGCTAGTTTTTCCTTCTTTGAGTTGTGGGAGTCTTGTGTTGTCAACTTTTGGGTTCAATAGCTGAATTGTAGGTAAGAGCTCAAATATGACATGGCACGCTTACTGCTATCTATTTTATAGAACCTTTCCACATGCACACACGCTTTTTACTTGTAGATGTTTGTACATTACATGTATCATCAGCTAGTGTTGTTGCATTGGCATCCTGAGGTCATCATATAATTTTACTCCAAGGTGTTAGAATGCCTACTCTTTGTCCATGTGAATCATAATTTGGCATATTCTCCTCTTCTTCCTTTTCTTCATCTGTCTCATCACTTTCTGCTTTATTTTGCTGACTGCTCATTTGAAATCTCTCTCTCATTTCACTTATTGGTCAATGGTCATTAGGTGACAGCTTAGTTTTGAGTATCGAAGTAAACTATCTTGTCCACCATTTCCCTAATAATTTTCGGTCATCACATACTTTTGGCTCTTTGAGTCTGCTGTGGATTGTGGTCATAAACTTTAATATGAAGGATTGCACTTGCTGAGGCGTCTCGCTTGTTATTTTGTGATCTTTTAACAGATATCCTCCCAGTTCTTCGATTACAGTTGGCATCTTTGGCAGACTGACGTGCAGACAATACTCCATGGCTTCTCAGCTCTTGCTCAAACTTTTGGTGGTAATACTGCTGAGTTGAATCATGATGATCTCTACCTTACATGCGAGAGATGGTTTCTATGTTCAAAGATAATAAGGCAGTTGATAATTTCTGGTTTTCCAAGTGATGCCAAAACCTTACAAGTATGGATCAATTCTTTCTTAACTAACTCCTCCCCTCCCACACCTCACCCCCCTAAAAAAAAAAAAAAAAAAAATCAATAGGAGAGAAAAAGGGGGGTTTCTAGCTAATTCCCGTTGGTCAGAGTGGTTTATTGACTTTTTCTTCCCCTCTCCCCCCACAAATTTTAGGCAGCGGCATGTCAAAGAGGTTGCTCCGGTGCTGTTGAATGCCATCCAATCGCTACTTCCATACTGTGAGAACTAACTTTGGATCCTTATCTAAACTTCGTATTTACTTCTGCTCTATGATTATTTTTTGTTTGAATATACTTGCATTTATTTTAGTGTTAGTGTATCATATCAGAGTATTCAGGTCAGGCAACGTTAATTCTTAATTGTCCATCATGCTTTTTCTTTGTAGTTCCAGATGTGAAGAAATTTCACATTTTGCATTTAACTTTCCAGTAGAATTTCGTGAAAAATTGCAAAAAAATAAGGGTTGCATTTTATTTGTAGGAATTTGTCATGCTAACCTGATAATAAATGGTAATCAAGATATGGATGTCAGTGTCTTCTTGTCAGTCCCTTTCCTGACTATCAGCCTATCACATGACAAGTGAAAGAGTTACTTGGTTTGGGTCTTCTTGTTCTTTCCCCTAAGTGCCACATGGAGAAAATGCATTGAAATGCTATTCCAGAGTAATTTTAAATTTGCTTGCTTATGCCGTAGTACTCCTAGGAGTCATTAACTGAAGTGTTGTTTGCTGACTTCTACTAGGAAGGAACACCGTGAGGTACTCAAAGAATATTATGGTTGACTCAGAATTTTTTTATTGGTGGTTATTTCGGGTGCTTCATTGTTGGCCAAGTGTAACAAAGAGGTCTTTTCTCTATTTTCTTTCTATTCTCTCCACAAACAACTAACTGTGTCACAAGTTATCCTCTTTCTTGTGACCTGATTTGAGAACTCGCGGTGCACAATGTTTTGTCAGTTTACTGTTACACAAGTTATCCTCTTTCTTGTGACCTGATTTGAGAACTCGCGGTGCACAATGTTTTGTCAGTTTACTGTTACAGGTGGAGATGCTATTTTTCTTATGCGGAGAAAAATGGTGTTGTACTTTCTCATTAGAAAAAAGAAAATTAGTGTTGTAGCTGTTGACTATGACAACGAATTGTATTAGAGAGGCGGCAAGAGAAGTGTTAGGGGTCTCGAAGGGTTTCTCTGGTGGCCATAAAGGGGATTGGTGGTGGAACGAAGATGTTCAAGGGAAAAAAGCTAAGAAAGCGGCATGTTTGAAGCTTGTAGAGAGCATAGACGAGGTGGAGAAGAAGGCAAACAGAGAATGGTATAAGAAAGCTAAGAAGGAGGCGAAGTTAGAGGTTACTGCGGCTAAGACCGCGGCGTTCGGTCGTTTATATGAAGAACTTGGAGACAAAGGCGGGGACAAGAAGCAGTACATGCTAGCCAAAGTGAGAGAAAGAAAGGCCCGTGATTTGGACCAAATAAGGTGCATAAAAGACGAGGAAGGTATAGTTTTGTTGGAGGAGGTACAGATCAGGCGAAGATGGCAGTCTTACTTCCATAAACTCTTGAATGAAGAGGGAGATATGAGTATTGTGTTGGGCGATTTGGAGTACTCGGAGCGACATCGAGATTTTGGGTACTGTAGACGCATAAGAGTGGGGGAGGTCGAAGGGGCTATGCACAGAATGAGTAGGGGTAGAGCGATCGAGCCAGACGAGATCCCTGTTGAATTCTAGATGAGCGGGGGTATGGCAAGCTTGGAATGACTCTCTAGGTTGTTTAACATCATTTTTAGGACGAAGAAAATGCCCGAGGAGTGGAGGTGGAGTACGATGATGGGGATATCCAAAACTGCAACAACTATAGGGGTATCAAGTTGCTAAGCCATACGATGAAAGTTTGGGAGAGGGTGATAGAAGGGAGGATGAGGAGTGTGTCCATTTCCGACAACCAGTTTGGTTTCATGCCGGGACGGTCGACTACGGAAGCCATTCACTTTGTGAGGAGGTTGGTGGAGCAATACATGGCGATGAAAAAGGACTTGCATATGGTGTTCATTGACCTAGAGAAAGCTTACGATAAAGTCTAACGAGAGGCCCTATGGAGATGTTTGGAGGCTAAATGAGTGCCTGTAGCCTATATTAGAGCGGTCAAGGACATGTATGAGGGAGCTAAGACACGGGTAAGGACAGCAGGAGGAAACTCAGAGTACTTTCCAGTTGAGATGGGGTTGCATCAGGGATCAACACTTAGCCTGTTTTTATTTTCCTTAGCGATGATGCATTGACGCTACACATCCAAGGAGAGGTGCCCTAGTGTATGTTATTTGTAGAGGATATAGTTCTGATTGATAAGACGCGGGTTGGTGTTAACGAGAGGCTGGAGGTCTGGAGACATACCCTTGAGTCTAAAGGTTTCAAGTTGAGCAGGACCAAGACAAAATACTTGGAGTGCAAGTTCAGCGGCGTTATCCAGGAAGCGTACGTGGATGTGAGGCTTGATACTCAAGTCATTCCTAGGAAAGAGAGTTTCAAGTATTTGGGGTCTGTGATTCAGAGTGATGGAAAAATTGATGAGGATGTCACACATCGTATTGGAGCGGGGTGGATGAAGTGGAGGCTCGCTTCCGGTGTCTTGTGCGATAAGAATGTGCCATTGAGACTTAAAGGTAAGTTCTACAAAGTAGTGGTTAGACCGACTATGTTATATGGGGCAGAATGTTGGCAAGTCAAGAAACTCCCATGTCCAGAAGATGAAAGTTGCTGAAATGAGGATGTTGAGATGGATGTGTGGGCTTACTAGGTTAGATAAAATTAGGAACGAAGTTATTAGGGATAAGGTGAGAGTGGCCCCCGTGGAGGATAAGATGCGAGAGGCGAGACTTTGATGGTTCAGACATGTTAAAAGGAGAAGCACAGATGCCCCAGTCATTAGGTGTGAGAGGTTGTCCTTGGGGGGTCAGAAGAGGGGTAGAGGTAGGCCAAAGAAGTTTTGGGGAGAGGTAATCAGGCAGGACATGGCGCAACTTGAGCTAACCGAGGACATGACCCTTGATACGAGGGTGTGGAGGTTGAGAATTAGGATAGAAGGCAATGTTTTGAATAGCGTGCGGCGACAAATAGCGACGAGGGCCCGCTTCATTGAGGCGAGAAGCGAAGCGCTCGCCTTTTTGATGTGAAGCGACAATTTATACAAAAAATACTAACTAAAAACTCAACATCAATAATATATTAATAAATATATCAATTCAAAAATTAAAAACTCAATACATAGTCATAGTAGATTCATAAACTAAAACAAGCAACATCTATTCTTCTTCATGTTTGAAATAAAGCTCTCTGCCTCAGCCCAAAGTGAAGCTGTGAAGGAATTGTAAAACAAAAAACAGAGCAAAAAAAGAAAGAAGAAAAAGAAGAACTGAAGAACAAAAAGAAAGACAGAAATCAGAACAGAGCAAAAACAGGGTGCTGCTCGATAAAAAACAGAGCAAAAGAAAAAAAGAAGAGAAGAAGAAGAAGAAAAAGGAAGAAAAAACATAGCAAAAACAGACTCTGTTCTGTTGACTGCTGCTCGATAAAAAACAGAGCCAAAAAGAAGGGAAGAAGAAGAAAAAGGAAGAAAGAAAGAAAGGAGAAAGAAGAAAAAAAAAGGAAACTCGAAAAAGAAGAGAAACATAGGTGGGTCGAATTGGATGAAGAAGAAAATGGCAGAAACTCGAGATGTGGCTGGGTCGACCACTGTGGCTATGGCTGGAGAAAGAAATCGATGTGGCTGCTCTGCTGTTTGAAGCGTGAAGAAAAGGGAAATGTCTGAAAGCTCAAAGCCCTAATCGCGAGTCGTTTTCTTTAATCCCTGCGCTGTTTTAAATCCGCATCTCGCTACACTGTCGCCTCTTGCTACACAAGCAGAGGCGAGCGTTATTTGTAAAACGCAACGCACTGTGCATAAAAGCGATGGAGGCTCGCATCGCTATGCCTCACGCTATTAGCGCTGAGGCGAGCGCTATTTACAACCCTGATTGAGGGTGCTGACTTGTCAAAGAAAATACTAGTTAAAATTTTGATATTTAGATCAGTGTTTTGGATAGCGTGCGGCGGCAAATAGCGACGAGGGTCCGCTTCACTGAGGCGAGAGGCGTGCAGCGAAGCGCTCGCCTTTTTGATGTGAAGCGACAATTTATACAAAAATATAAAATATTATATATATTAATAAATATATCAATTCAAAAGTTAAACTCAACAGATAGTCATAGTAGATTCATAAACTAAAGTCTAAAGTGTAAAACACGCAACATCTATTCTTCTTCAAGATTTTCAAATTCTAGAACTTCATGAATGTTAGCATTATATTGGCTATCATCTTCTTCATCCTCGGAGTCTTCATCATTTAGGGACCGGCTTGAACTTGCTACTCCTTTTCCCTTGTAATTTGAACTTGAAGAACTCCCTCTAAGACCATAGATATTCTCCTCAACACCAGCCGCCATAGAAACAGTACCCCAATCAAGATCATCTCCTACATATACTTGTTCTTCTTCATGATTTTGTGGGGCTCCAGTTAACCATTCATTTGCCTCGTCAATGTTATCCAACAAAATTGGATCAATGGTATCGCGAGCTTCATAACGTCGCCTCAATGTTCTATTGTATTTAATATACACTAGATCATTAAGACGCGATAACTCAAGCCTATTCCTTTTCTTGGAGTGAATCGGCGCATAAATTGTTTAGATTAATTAATAGATACTAATAATAATACAATATAGAATATTTTAATATAATAAGTCTGTTTCTTACATGCTCAAATACGCTCCAATTTCTCTCGCATCCGGATGCACTACAAGTTAGGCTTAGTATTTTGATGGCAAACTTTTGCAAGTTTGGAGTTTGATGTCCAAATTGCATCCACCATTTAACTATAGAAAAATATTTTAAAAGTTAATAAGTATAAATCAAATAAATTAAATTAAAGCTATAAGGATATCTATATTAAAGTTAGTTATCTGGCGACCTTATTTCTCTGGCTCTAATGGCCGCCTGTAAACCAAAAAGGCCATCTGCTTGTGAGTACCTACCAAACTCCTCCCCTATTTGATCTACCATCGCTGAATAAGGGACCAACTTCTCAAGACATTGATGGTATCCAACCCAAACCTCTGAATCCAAAGTGTCATCTCTAGTGTTCTTGCAAAATAATCCTGGGTTCAGAAGATGGCCTGCTGCATGCAAAGGTCGATGGAGTTGATTCGACCACCTGCTATCAATAATCTCAAAAACTTTCTCATATTTCCTAACATCTCCCTCAAATGACGCTTCAATAGTCTCTTTGGCTCTATCCATAGCTTCATAAAGATAGCCCATTGGTGGTTTTCTCTCCCCATCCACCATACGAAGCACCCTAATCAAAGGACCACCAACTTTAAGAGCCCGAACAACGTCATTCCAAAATGATGGAGAAATAAGAACTTTGGCAACTTCTTTCCCCGCAGCTTCCTTTGCATTCATTTGAAAGAACTAGCTTTCTCAAGTTTTTCTTTTGCAAGTAAAAACTATGCAAAGTTAAGAAAGCCGTTGCAAATCTAGTCTTGGCCGGTCTCACCAAATTTCTTTCATTTGTGAATTTCCTCATCAAATTCAACAACAACGGCCTCTGACTGATGTAAGAATATATCTTGACGGCCTTAGTGAAAACTATAAAAGTAACAATAACAATTTTATAGTTAATACTTAATAGGACATAAGTATAAAACTATAAATAAAGTTAAAGCTTTAAAGATAACTATATTAAAGTTACCTGAAGCATATGGGTTTTCCTTGAATATGTCACCAAACATCAAGTTGATACAATGGGCAGCACATGGAGTCCAATAAATGTGTGGATACATAGCTTCCATCATCTTACCCGCACTAACATTCTCACTAGCATTATCGGTAACAACCTGTACAACATTTTCCTTTCCAATTTTATCAATAGTCTTTGTAAACAAGTTGTACATTTTGCTTCCATCCGTAGAAGAGTTGCTAGCATCGTAAGATTCAAGAAAAACACTCCCTTTTGGAGAGTTCACCAACACATTTATGATCATTTTCCCATTCCGCGTTGTCCATTTATCCATCATAATGGAACATCCAAACTTGTTCCATTCCACTTTATGCTCCTCAATAATTTTGTCTATCTTCTTCACCTCTATTTTAAGATGAGTTACTCTAACTTCATGATAGCTAGGAGGCTTCATTCCTGGGCCATATTGTCCTACGGCCTCAATGAATTTATCAAAAGTTTTGTAGTTAACACAGTTGAAAGGAAGCCCTGCATCGTACATCCATGCTGCAAAGGCACTTACCGCGCGATCCCTCAAAATCTTCTTGGCTTCTAAACCTGAACTAGAATCATCTTTTCCCTTTTCTTGTTGTTTTGCCGAGAAATAAAGATTGAGAGGACCTTTTGTCACAGTACGTGCCGTGGATGACCCACTAGAACTATTAGAAGATATCTTTTGAGTTTTTTGGAGGGGAGGTCCCATTTGATCATCTTCATCCATTTCATCATCTTCATCAATTAGATTCACCGATGCTTCAAAATTTATTTGAGTTTTTATCACATTTTTCTTATCAACAAATGCTTTTACTTCCTCCCTAACCTCGGGCGGACAAAGAGGACATTGTACTACATTTTTAAATCCACCTATCAAATGTTGCTTGTGACGAGTTATTCCACCATGATATGTTTTTTCACAAAATACACATTTAATTGCGGATCTTGATGAGCCTTTTATAGCATAATTCCAAGCTATATCATTTCGTTTATTACTATCGGATGACGCCATTTCAATGCTGTTATATAGAAAAAAAATTATCACGTCAGTATGCAATTAATTCTATTCTGTAAGACTATAAGTTTATAATTGAAAAAACATAGCAAAAAAAAAAACAGAGCCTAAAAAGAGACTACTGCTACTGCCTCTGCTGTCGAAAAAGAAACCCAAAAAAAAATAAGAGAAGAAGAAAGAGGAAGGGAAGAAAGAAAGAAAGAGCCCCTGCTCTGCCTCTGCTCGAAAAACAGAGCACCAAAAATAAGACAAGAAGAAGAAGAAGAAGAAGAAGAAGGAAGGAAGAAAGAGAAGAAGGAGTTGATCGCTGAACTGAAGAAAGAAGAAGAAGAAAAAGAAAAAGAAAAATCGAAGTGTTGACTGTCGAAGTCGAAGTCGAAGAAGAAGAAGAAGAAGAAGAAGAAAGGAGAAGAAGGAGATCGCTGAAAAGAAGAAAGAAGAAAGAAGAAAGAAGAAAGAAGAAAGAAGAAGAAAAAGAAAAAGAAAAAAAAAGATGACACCAATGGTCGAATCCAAGTGTCGACTGTCATCGAAGAAGAAGAAGAAGAAGAAAGGAGAAGAAAGTAACATACCTGGTTTACTGTGCTGATGTTTGATTATGGAGAAGATGAATCCCAAGCCCTAATCTTTGAAGTTGCTTAGTTGTATTCGCTGAAGGAGAAGCAGTTAAAACCAAAGCCCTAATATTTACAGGCTTACACTGTCGCTGCCTTTTTCTTCTTTTTCTCCAAATAGCGTCGCTACGCTACGCCTCTCGCCTCGCAGCGCCTCGCGCTACACAAGCAGAGGCGTACGCTTTTTTAGAATCACACCGCAACAGCCCAAAATAGCGCTACTGCCTCGCGCCGCGTCGCCACACGCTATTAGCGACGTAGCGCTCGCTATTTACAACACTGGTTAGTATGATATTATTTTTTTCTTATATGGCTATTACTACATATCTTATATTGTATTACTTGTTATTAGTGCTTCTTTCATCTTGTATTTTGCTATCTTAGTCTCAGTTTTCTAAATATCTTGTACTGTTATTATTTGCTATCAGTGCATCTTTCATCTTTTCTTTAGTTGAGGGTCTATCGGAAACAATCTCTCTGCCCGTCCAGGGTTGGGGTAAGGCTGCGTACATTTCACCCTCCCCAGCGTTGTTATTGTTGGTGTTGTGGCTGTTGGTGAACTTTCCTGAGTTATTTCAAGTGATATCTGGCTGTACATATACTTTATATATAGAGTAGAATTTCTGTCACTGGTTTCATTCATGGACTTAAAAAGTACATTTCGATCCACTGCACCGGTTTCATTCCTGAACTTAAAAAAGTATATTTCAATCCAACCACAAATGCACTTAAGAAATTTAAGGCAACTTGCTTGTCTCAGATATTGACGTTCTCTTGACAGTCTTTGGGGCATGCTTATGATTTTATCTATAACTAGGAAATATCAATCAACAATGACAACATCATTAACTTGCTAACCTTTATAAAGGTCAGCATGCATCCTTTAAGTGAGTACAAGAACAACTACTCCTCAATCCCAAAGAAGTTGGGGTCGACAACATCTACGCCTCAGTCTTGTACAAGTTGGGTCGGCTATATGAATCCTCAGCGATCATGTTTCTTCATTTAAGCTCAACTTATATTATCATCATACCAAATAAAAGAAAAAGTGAAAAATAAGCTCTCTCTCTCTCTCTCTATATATATATATATATATATATATATATATATATATATATATATATATATATATATATATATATAAAATAGTAATAGTAATAGTAATAACAATGATGATAATAATAATATTAAAAGTTCTCAATGTCTTTACTAACGTATAAATCTATGATAAAGTCAAAATACTCCTAAAGAAGCATCGGGTTCAAAGTCGACATACCAACAAGACTTAAAACCTATTTCCAACTAGTAGATATCATCTATATGGATCTTTTTCTTTCGTTGTGCCCTATCTTTAGCTATGTCTGCATTGATACCGAGAAATTGTATGTCTTTCCGGGCAACTTCCTTTCATGTGTGTTTTTAGAAGGAGTTGATATTCCTGTCATGTGATTATAGGTCTACCTCTTCCTTTTAACACCTTTACTTATCATAGTTTTTCACTTACAGACTAGTGTATCTGTCGGCTGACGTAGGACATGACCAAACCATTTCAAACGACTTTCTCTCTTTTTATCCTCAATGCATGCTACTTGCACCTTCCGGCGAATGTTGTCATTTTTAATCTTATCTAATCTTGTATGATCGCATATCCATCTTAGCATCCGCATCTCTGCAACACCATCTGGTGGATATGTTGTACTTTAGCGGCCCGACTTTCACTACCATAGAACACTGCCGGTCTTGTAACTGTTTTGTAGAACTTACCTTTTTCACTTTTATAGGCATCCTTCTATCACATAGCATCCTTATAAGGGAGTAACTTAATAAAAAGTGCCAGTGTTGATTGTGCCTGCTATGCCAAAGTCTCTGCATCTGACAAGTGATTCATTGCAGCTCTAGTTACAAGCTTTGGAGCTGCTTGGGACTCCTTTAAATACTAGTGCAATTTTGCTAAATTACTGTTACCTTACACTATTAAATGTTGATTAGCATGATATTATGCCTCAACTTTTCTTCCCTCAGACAGTATATAGTGGAAACCCGAATTCCTGTTTTATTGGATACTAGGAAAGGAAGATTGACAAAGGAAAGTAGAATGAAAAGGTAGAGGGGAAATGAACAAATTTTCATTGTCTCCCTTCTGTTTGATTGATAATATAACAGAGAAAAAGTAAAAGAAAAATGAGATTTGAACTTCTTTTTTTTTTTCCGGGGGGGGGGGGTAAAAGTTTTTAAATTTTTCCTTGTTTCCTATTTTTTCTCCATTGCTTTGATGCTGCCTAACAAAAGTAGGGAATATGTTTTATTAATGCCTTCTGAACTAGGAGATATCCTTATCACTACTTAAATTTGCAGATTCATCTTTCGGGGACCATCATCCTAAATTTTGGGACTTCTTAAAAAGGGCTTGTACAAAGTTAATGAAGATTTTAGTCGCTATCCAGCAGCGACATCCTTATTCTTTCGGGGATAAATGTGTCCTTCCACTTCTCATGAAATTCTGTTTAAGCAAGATTATAGATCCTGAACCACATATTATGTCTTTTGAGCAATTCATGATTCAATGTATGGTAATGGTGAAAACCATTTTGGAATGTAAAGAGTATAAGACAAGATTGACAGGGCGTGTCGTTGATGAAAATAGGGTAACATTTGAGCAGATGAAGCAAAACATATCTAGTACGGTTGCTGGCCTTCTTACTTCCCTTTTGCCTACGGACCGGGTTGTGCTCCTGTGTAATGTATTGATAAGGAGGTGAGGCATCCCAACTCTTTATGGTCTTCTGTTGTTGCTATTTTTATTTGAAGAAATCGATTTCCTGAATTAAGGCTTGCAAGCACCACATTATAAATGAACAAGATTAACAATTTTTAATGATCTTTTGGTCCTCATCTCCATTCTCATTTGTGGTAGACCAGTCATAACATCCTTAATCAATCTAGATAGTCCAACTTGAGTGGCGCAATTTTTGGTGCCGTAGCTCGCTAGTAGTATTAGATGATGTTCCACTCATTACATCGTTTGGTCTTACAGGGTTATTTTAGATGTGTGTAGGGTGTGAAGGAGGTGGAGAAGGTGCAATAAAGGGTAGTTCTACTTTTAGGAAAGTTGTACACTTGTAAATCCTGCTATGTGAGATGGCCTATTCTGACTTCTGAGGACATTAGAATAATTGAAATATCCTCTTGATCACTTGTTGTCTTTCGAAACGCCATTTTGGTACCTGGCAAGCACTTTCAGTTTGTTGACTTCAAACACTCCGATTTGCACAATAAACTGAAAAGAGCATTTAGAAGGGAGTGAAGGTGGAGATTTATTCTGCTATGTGAGATGGCGTATTCTGACTTCTGAGGACATTAGAATAATTAAAATATCCTCTTGATCACTTAATTTTGGTACCTGACAAACACTTTCAGTTTCTGTTGACTTCAAACACTCTCCGATTTGCACAATAAACTGAAAAGAGCATTTACTTATCAAAAAGAAAACCAAAAGAAGGGAGTGAAGGTGGAGATTACTTTCTTAATTTCTAGGTATCATCTGAATGTCCATAAGCTACAAGTAAAGGGGGTAGTTTGAATATGAATTGATGGTTCAATCTTCTGAGAGAAAATTTAACCCCTTGTAATTAAAATATGTTGTTGTGACATGTCTCTTTATTCTTGCAATTTCTCCAAATGTAGGTACTTTGTTCTGACTGCAAGTGATATGGAGGAATGGTACCAGAACCCAGAGTCTTTCTATCACGAGCAGGATTCAGTACTATGGTCAGAGAAACTAAGGCCTTGTGCTGAAGCTCTATATATTGTCTTGTTTGAAAATAATGGTCAGGTATGTTTACCCCATTCGCTGTGTTATTCGACAATCTTAACATATTGCCTTAATCCCCGTATGAACCTTTTATTTAATCTTCAGTTGCTAGGACCTGTTGTTGTCTCTATTCTGCAAGAGGCTATGAGTGGTTGCCCTTCTGCAGTTAATGAAATAACTCCGGCACTGCTTCTGAAGGACGCTGCCTATGGTGCTGCTGCATACATTTACTATGAGCTCTCGAACTATTTGAGTTTCAAGGATTGGTATGTGCTTTGATATGCTGGAAATATTGCTGAATCAAATAGATTTGACCCCTCAGACATGTTCTAGAATTTTCTATCCTCTACTATATTACCAATGGCATCTGAAACAGGGGATTCTCTTAAAATTCCAAATAAGGGAACCCTAACATGTCAAAAAGTTAATCAGTGGTGATAAAACTAGCTAGAGCAACCACACTAGCACTGGAATGAGCCATTTGGTCCTTCCAAAGTGGCAGTTAACCATCATAACAATAAAAACAAGCCACAAGTAGTACAGGAATGGAAGTTGCTATTATTAATAAATCCCTTTATCAAAAACAAAGTACGGGGATGGAAATAGTAACCACTGTTAATGTGACTGATAAAAGAACCACTGTTAATGTGACTGATAAAAGAACCACTGTTAATGTGACCGATCAAAAAAAAAAAAAACACAGTTGATGTGCCATAAAAGAAAATATCAGTTGTTATGAAGAAAATCCTCAATTATTCACCATTTATTAGCCTATATATCACAACATATTAAATTGTGAAAAATATGTTAAACCAAAAGGAAGTTCATTTATGTAGTTCGCGACAAGAAATCTGTACCGAAGTAGAGACAAAAGAGGAAGAACTTCATCCCCCAGTATGGTAAAAAGCTTAAATCATGAGAGACAAATCTCTGGTGAAAGCAACCTAGATGCACTCACAAAATGTAAATCGTGGTTATTGGTAAAGCTTTTGTTTTTTCGTTTTTTTGTGTTTTGCCCAATGCAATCCTAGGAGGTTGTTCCTAGGGAATTCTGGAGTTCCTAGGTTCTTCTTTCCTCTTATTCTCTGGCTTTCTGCCCCAAGACCTTACAAATTTAGCCCTAAATCAAGCCTCTTTGATGTCCATATCAAATTGGAGAGATCTTGTACGTGTTTATTGCTTTGCTCTGTATGGAGGAAACTTTTTGTCCACCAACATTTGTCCTATAAATTCTTGATGAAGTTGCATTTCCTCGTTAGAAATACTCATAGAAGAATAAAAGAAATAGCAAATGATAGGTGGCTTCGCCTTGATGTGTTATTCCTATGAATGGAATGAATAAAGTCAACGACATTTTTCTCAACATCATGATTTATTAAGAACTTTTCTCCTATAATCTTAAAGTAAATTTAGGTGCCATGCATATTGAATGGTTTTGTTCTCCCATTGCTTAAGATAGTGAAACTCAGCTGTTAGAGACCACTCTGCTATACGTCATCATTATTAAATATATCACTAGAAATTTTTGTTTGGGTTTGAAAGTTGAAAGTCAAGTTCTATTGGCAGTATAGGTCTTCACAATCTCTTAACATGTTATGCAGGTTCAATGGCGCATTGTCCTTGGAGTTGTCAAATGATCATCCCAATATGCGGATCATACACAGAAAAGTAGCACTAATCCTTGGACAATGGGTTTCAGAGGTAATGTGAATGCAGTTATAAAAAAGGAGAATTGCCCGGAAATCCCTTTACACAGTATTTGAATCAAGAAGGGTAGATGGAAAGTTAAAGATGTCTGCTTCTTCGTTTTTGTCAATTTTGGAATGGGTTAGAAAGGCTGAAATGCAAGAGTTACTTACCTTCCACTTTTTCTTCCTACCTAAAAAGGCTGAAATGCAAGAGTTACTTACCTTCCACTTTTTCTTCCTACCTAAACAAGGGAGATGGTACTTTTCTCTTCTTTTCTTTTGGGTTGAATAACTTCCCCTTCTGCAGCTCCTCTTTTAATCGTACTACACAAGACTATTACTTTCCTTCTCCTTGTTGAGATTGAGCATAGATGAATTTCCTTGAGCCTCCACACTGCAGTGATAAATAAGTTATTTTATCTTTGAGGTTTGAAGTTTCCTTTACGAACTTCTCGTAACTCTTGATTGTCCCCAGTTCCATGCTCTTGAATAGGTCAAACAAATGATTTTTATTAATTCTCTTGTCATCACAGAGATACGGAAAAAAAAAGGAAAACCATTACTCAAGAATCTTTTTAATAAAAGAAGTTCAGCATTCTGTTAGTGAGAGTTCATGAGTGACAAGTTGGTCCAAAAGACCCTAACAAGCGTCTGCCCTAGGGGAAAGATTATATGCTGTTCCTCACATTTCTACATACTTCCGCTTAATTTTAAGTTACTTTATTTGGGTTTTTACTAAAATTTGCCAGACTACAAGTTTAATGATCACTTAATGGAGTCAAGTAAAGTGTTTCTATTGCAATGGTGCTCATACTTGTCTTGGAAGTCGAGCATAAGAAATTTATGTAGTTGGTGTTGGATTCCCAGTATGTATAAGGTGTATTTATGGGAATTTATAACGAGGAGTATTCTATGAAATGTCCATGCAATCTTCTCTCTTCAATCAGCAGATCTGGTAAGAAATTTTTTAATATGGTGAATCATTGTTGGTTCTTGGTAATCTAAAATTAGTATTGTATCTGGATCTGTAATTGGAAATCTTCGAGTGTTTCTGTTTTCTAATTTCTTGCTCCATTACTTTTCATATGCTATCATTCCACTGGCAATTGTAGGTTGTGAACCTCTTTCATTGTCCTAATATCACCGAGATTCAGGGAAGAGTAAATAGAGGAATTGGTTCAATGCTGGCGTCATGCCATCACGTTTTTGGCTATTTTGTTTGTCAGATGTTTTTAAGCCTCTTAAAAAAATAAAGAAATGTGCTAGTGCATTTGACTGACCACCACCCAGATTATTTGATTAAGGGAGGTTAAGTTAGATATGTAAGCTTTAAAGTGTCAAGACTTCTATATGATGTATCTGTGCTTTGTTGTATGTGCCATTACCCATAGTTTTTTGGAGCTAGTGATCGCGCGTACTTTTGTGTAACTATGTTTTCTCGCAGATTAAAGATGACACCAGAAGAGCAGTTTATTGTGCTCTAATCAGATTGCTTCAGGACAATGACTTGTGTGTAAGGGTATGCCACATTTTATTCAAAGCAACTACCTTCTGAAACAAGTTGTACATCTATCATTGTTTTCTGAATTTTGAGTTCCCATTGATTCACTTTATGTTATACTGAAGCTACTTTGTCTCTTCTTTAGCTGACAGCATGTCGGTCCTTGTATTTTCATATTGAAGATGCAAATTTTAATGAGAAAGAGTTCTTAGATCTTCTTCCCATATGTTGGGATCTGTGTTTCAAATTGGTGGACGAAGTACAGGAATTTGACTCGAAGGTAGATACCAGCTGGTGTTCTTCGTAACTTCACACGGCCTATTTAGTTCTCATTTATTCATTCATCTATTAGTTTTCTTTTCTGTGTGTAATTCTATCCTATTTCTGGTATACTTAGTTCCATGGACCTCCGCAATAACTTTCAGTAAAGGGGAAGCAGTACTGATTCAGTGGTTTAATACACACACATAAGCTAATTTTTCAACATATTTTGGGTTTTATGTGTGGTTGTTACTGGTTGATGCTTGACTAGATTAGTATGGTTGAGGAGACTCCCAAATATTTGGAGGGGGAGGTTAGAAAGAGGGATCTATCTCCGAGTTATCTCTTGCCTTGTTCTTTTTCTTTGTTCTGTATAAAGAAATGCTCATGTTATAGTTGTCAGAAAATGGACAAAAAAGGAGAAGAAAAAGAAACAAGATTTGTCCCTTTCACTTTTTTAGTATCATGGAAATCCTTTTGTCTGATTCATAAGGATAGGAATAAACCGCTTTATGCTCAAAATGAGCAATAGTCATAAAAGGTCGTGTCTTCTTTCTTCCATTTTTATCAATTGGATATTTAGTTTTTGCAAAAAAAATAAGTACTTTCATTATTATTCATTGTTTTTTTTGATGAAGTAAGAGTATTATCATTGAAAGGCATCAAGAAGATGCAAAGTAGTTACAAACATAAAAGCAATGCTAGCTCCAGAACAATGTTGGCTAAGCTAAGTTTAGGGAGCTAACAAAATCCAAAAAATTGATCGGGCAATTTACAGGGGTAAGGAAATTCCAGCTGTAAAGGCTGACTAAACAAATAGCCTTCAAAGTGTGTGTTGGAGTTGAAATTCTATCAAAACATCTGCGGTTCCTCTCATTCCATAAACACCAAAAAATAGTAGCTGGGACCATCCTCCAGACTCTTTTGATGGCTTTATCAACTCTGCAAAAACTCCAAAACTCATAGGTATCTTTTATTGACTGAGGTTGCACCCAGCTCAGTCCAAAAATAGAAAGGAAAAAGTTTCAAAGTTCTATTGCAATTGTGCAGTGAAGGAAAAGATGGTTGATGGACTCCATATTTCATTATTATTCATTGTTAATAAACAAGAGTTTTTCTTGACTCCGTTCTTACCCCATAGAGATATTGAATAGAAGGGTTTTTTTTGTTTCCCACCATAATTTTGAAAATGAACGTTTAAATGCCCTTCAAAAGTAACTAAATAGATCCGAAACATATAAAATGCGGTTAATCCAGCCTTGGCCCAAGCTATTATTGTGAAAATTGGCGAATACAACCAACTATCATCAAGAATTTCATCTTTGGACCAAAAACAAGCAAGAGGTGGAATACCACAAAGAGAAAGTCTACCTAATAAATATGTGATTTTGGTAATTGGTACATGTTTTCTTAAACCTCCCATAAGACCCATATTCTGGCTTTTAGCTGGAGAATATCCAACAATAGTTTCCATAGAATGAATAATGGATCCGGATCCTAAAAATAATAATGCTTTGGAATAAGCATGAGTAATCAAATGAAATAAAGCGCTTCGATAAGACCCCATACCTAGAGCTAACATCATATAACCCAATTGAGACATTGTGGAATAGGCTAAACCTCTCTTAATGTCTTTTTGAGCAAGAGCTAAAGTAGCTCCTAATAATACTGTTATTATTCCTATAACCGAGATCAAATACATTATTTAAGGTATAACTCTGAAAAGGGGAAGAAGCCGAGCTAAGGGCTCGGAATGGATTTAGGAGTCTTTGTGTGAGCCGTATGCGGTGAGAGTCGCACGTACAATAACGAGGGGGGTTCGTGTCTATACGTGTAGTGTGGTGCTTAGGCCTACCCACCCTATTTGTTCCATGATCTCGACTTATGATGTGTTCTTCAATCCGTCTTTGGTTTTCATTTTATTACGGAATCTTCTACATATTCCAGTTGCTTTTAAGTTTTCTGCTCACAGTGTTTTCTTTTTGATAAAATTTTCAGGTTCAAGTTTTGAATACTATCTCTGTTCTGATAGCACGTGTTACTGAAATTATGCCATATGCAAACAAGTTGGTGCTATTTTTCCAAAAGGTATCTTTTTGGGCTTTCTTCTGCTGCTTCTTGTTGATGGGTTCACTTAAATATGAAAATTTATGTGTAGTTGAAGTTTTGTTTTATTGCCGTTACCATTCCAGAGTACAATCTCTGTAAGAATTAAGATTTTCCTGAAATTTCTTTTAGATGTTAGGAAAAGGCTCAGGACTTTCTAGTAAAGCCTTTTCATTAGTAATGCCTTTGAAATTACTACCGGTGGACCAATATCCATGTGAGTGGTAGATCTATGAGTCACTTCATGCTGTTTCTCAAGCACTTATTTGGAGACCCAAACTTGATTACCTCTATTGTCCTTACTCTCATTTTGTTTAGTTTGTAAAACATGTAAATACATCCAGAGAAGACTTTGTTGAGAGAATTGCATGTGAGAGCAGGGATTCTTAAAGAATTCCATGTGTTTTTGTTTCCATTATGTTGTATCTGCGTGAGTTTTACAGTTATTTCTTTTTGCTGATTAGAGCTGTTCCTTTATCAGGCATGGGAAGAATCTTCTAGTGAAAGCATCTTGCAGATTCAACTTCTTACTGCACTGAAAAATTTCGTAGTTGCTCTTGGTTATCAGTCAACTAAATCATACAGCATGTTGTTGCCGATATTGCAAAGTGGAATTAACGTAAACAGCCCTGATGAACTACTAGAAGACTGCATGCAGGCATGTTTTATACGTGGCCCATTTAATTGATTAATTTCATGTTAGAACTGTGTTCTAATTCCAGCCAGGTTATCATGCAGTTATGGGAAGCAACACTAATCAATGCACCTTCTATGGTACCAGAGTTGTTGGGATTTTTTCCATGTCTTGTGGAAATCTTGGAAAGAAGTTTTGATCACTTGAAGGTTGAGGAGAGATTTAACGAACTAATATTTTCAGTTGTCGATTGTTTTTTGTGCTGATCTTCCATTGACATGTAGGTTGCTACCAATATCATTGAAGACTATGTTATTTTGGGTGGAAGGGAATTTCTCAATTTGCATGCGTCTAGTGTTGCTAAACTTCTAGATCTGGTGGTTGGGAATGTTAACGACAAGGGATTACTCTCAGTTATTCCAGTCATTGACATCCTAGTTCAGGTGATTGATTTCCTTGCCACTTTTATTAAATTATGTATTTGGAAGGCTGTGGATTAACCAAATAAATAATATGCTACCTAAGCTGCTTTAGTTTCAGTGTACTTCTTTTGAACAGGAGTGCAAATGCTCAGAAATGAAGGGAGACTAAAAAAATAATGACATGCTTCTTAAAATGTATAATTCCGTATGTTCTGAATTTGAGCTTAGATAAGAGAAAAGTAAAGGAAAAGAGTAGTTGATATGATTCTTAAAACCCTCAATCCGTTTGTTCTACAATTTGAGCTTTGATAAGGTTAAAATGGATCAAAACTAAGTTTCAATACAAGCTTCTCATGTTATAATTTTGAGCTTTGATAAGATAAAAATGTATCAAAACCAGGTTTCAATACAAATTTCTCATTAACTCCCACTAGAACATTAGTGGATATAATATAGACCTAAAATGGTGCTTCCTATGAATGATATGTGCTGATGCTTTTGTGATGTGGCAGTGTTTCCCGATGGAAGTGCCTCAGCTAATCAGCTCCACTCTGCAGGTAGTTGTAGTTCTCTGCTATGTCTTTTCTTGTTTTTTCCTAGGCACTCCAACATGTCTATTTACCTTTTCTTTTATGGAATGATTTAATGTGGTTCAATGAATGTTGCCAGAAATTAATAATCACGTGCCTGACTGGGGGAGATGATCATGATCCTTCCAAGGCAGCTGTAAAAGCATCATCGGCAGCCCTGCTGGCAAGGGTTTTGGTGATGAACACCAATTATCTTGCACAGCTGACTTCTGATCCATCACTGTCTATACACCTTCAGAAATCTGGTTTTCCTGGTGAAGAAAATATACTGCTTTGCCTAGTTGACGTATGGCTTGAAAAGGCAAGTTAAATGATTAAATTTTGAGTTTTGATAGATATCATTGTGATTGATGGTTTTCTTTAGGACCTCTACAAAACCTGAGCTGGTATTTATGATAGTAAATGTGTTCTTGGTTTGTTTGTTCAATCAAAATATTGTATCAAGGTGCAAATATGTGAGCCATATCCATTACGATCCCAGTTGAGCACAAACATAGATGAGAGGCCTTTCCAGAACTATCAGAGAGATGCTACTAGTTACAATAGTATAACTGACTTTTCGGCCATAGCATCATTCAGTATAAGATGACCTATAAGATGAACTATTTGACATATCAGTCATGTGTAACTTGTATGGCTATAAATGCACTTCTACCATAAATACACTTCTATAGTAACAGGAGTTGCGACAGTTTCCTGAACCTGTAGATGGTTCTATAGTATTATCAGTTTTTAGGAAGCTAGTATGCTCGTCTTCTTTTATCAGTAACGAAGAATGATTTTGTTAATGATCAGAGCCAATCACGTTGGTGTTTGGCCTTTTACAAAAGTTGGCCGTCCACTGTACAAGAACGGCGATTGGGATCACCTCTACAAATAACTCCAGAAAAGTGCTAATGAAGTCCTACCATATTTTGTAGCTCATGTACTTCCTGAAGTTTACACCATAAAGCCAACATACACGAACATATATATGCGCGCAGTGTCTCGGCTTCGCTTCGGTTGTCAGATTGGTTTGCTTGTTATTGCCTCTCCCCTTTCTCCTTCCCGAGCCGAGGGTCTTCCGAAAACAACCTCTCTGCCTTTTTAAAGGCAGGGGTAAGGTCTGCGTACACTCTATCCTCCCCAGACCCCACTTGTGGGACTACACTAGGTTTGTTGTTGTTGTTGTTGTTGTAGTGTCTCGGCAAGTGCGTTGCACGTGTATGCCTAGTCGTGTATCAAACAATTTTGTAAAATAATATTAATATTATTAAGTCAAATCTTTGAGTATTTAATTATACATGAAAGAATAAAGTACAAGTTTCTATGAATGCTGAATATGGTTTTTCGTATAAAGGCTTGTTTATCGAGGTAAAGATGATTAAATATCATCTGAAACCTACGAAGATGAACAATCCAAGTTTAAATAGATACATGTGATTTTTTCAAGAGGCTCAGTGTATCACCTATCACTTCTACGGAGAGCTTTGATTCCCGATCCACTAGATCCATACTCACACCATGCACCTTCACCCATAATTCCAAAATTTTAGCTCAATATTGACATTAGCGATCAAATACACCAGAAAGAAAAAGTGAGGAAAGAAGATGTGAAGTTCATATTTGCAGGCCTCGTTTTTTTTCAATTTTATAAATAAGGTATTTAGGTTATTTAGATTAGGTCTTTAACTTTTTAGTTTAAGGGTTCAAACTTTTTTTAATAATATAATATAGATTTAGATTTGTATATACCCACAATGGCACTTTTTAATTGATGCTAATTCAACATAATCTTCTTCATTTGCTCACAAATTTAATTTATATGAATTTAAAATGTAGTAATTATTCAAGTGCCAGAGTGCTAATTTAGGATGATCAAGATGCTTTTGATATTTTCTTTTGTAAATAAATAAAGGGCACAAAAACTATTGTTCCCAAAAGACACAATTTTTTAGGAGTTTGAATATGCGTCTTTTGCAATTTGAGTTTGAATTGTTGCAAATAAACACGACTTGATAATGCTTATTGACTATTTTGTTCATTTCTTCTCACCCACTTCTACAAATTTGATATGAAAAATTAGACGTTATTCTTAATTTCATATTTAGTTTTCTTAATGTTTAGTACAAATGGCGGAGAAGAAATAAACTATTCCTTCATAGATCAATATAATTTATTAGTTTGTAACACCAATAATAAAAATCACATTGAATAGCTATAGATAATGGTATTATTTATTAATAATAATAATAATAACAACAGAGCCGGGGGTCTATTGGAAACAACTTCTCTATCCTCACAAGGTAGGGGTAAGGTCTGCTACTCTGCGTACACACTACCTTCCCCAGACCCCACGGTGTGGGATAATACTGGGTATGTTGTTGTTGTTGTAATATTAATAATAACAACAATATAAATAAATAAAATGTTGTATCTTTTCTCACACAAAGAGTTGTGCCCTTTAATAAAACAATTAACCTTTTGAAAAGTTTTTTCCTAACTGCTAAATACCAATGAAAAAAACACAAATATTTAGCGAAATATAATATAATCACTATTTAAAAAAAAGGGTATTTTGTCTTTATCTCTCAAGAGGTATCAAATTCATGATAAAAGATCATCAACCTTTAAATTCAAGTATTAATGTAAGACTATCCACGTCTTACTAACTTTGGAATATAATCTTTCACATAATACATGCATGAAACTAAATTGTATACCAATAAACTAATTTTCTACGTCAAAATGAATAAATAATACTCCCTCCGTTCCAATTTCTGTGAACCTGTTTGATTGGGCACGAAGTTTCAGAAAAAATGAAGACTTTTGAAATTTCTGGTCCTAAACAAATCAAAAAGGGCCCCAGAGTATTTGTGTGGTTATAAAAGCTTCTCATTAAGGGTAGAATTGTAAGTTTAAGCTATTGTTTCCAAATTTAGAAAGAGGTCATTCTTTTTGGAACGGACTAAAAAGGAAATAGGTTCACATAAACTGGAACGGAGGGAGTATAAATTTTCTTGTTTCTAATCATAACAAGCATGCAAGACACAATATATATCATGAGACCATGATCCTTTACCCTAACAATTATAGAAATTGTCTTTCATAAACCACTAAGGGTAGGAAACAACAAATAAAATATAAGTCGAGTAAAAGAAAATAGAACCTGTTTTGTCGTCATCAAACCATTCCAATATCTCCAAATAAAGGCCTGGCATGGTAGAATCCTTGCCAATGTCATGTGAAACCTTCTTATATAAAATCGTATTACTTTGACGTAATTTTACCAGAGCACTATTCATAGCCAACTTTGCAGAGTCAAACACCGCTCCTTTGTAGATCTCTTTTTGTGCTGGTGTCAGTGCTCTTAAAATTCATTTCAATTCCTCCACCCTCATTTCTTTACTTTTTGCTATATCGTTAAAATTGCTGGGTTTGTTTTCTATATGCGTGCCTTTAAGATAATTGCTTTAACTTTCAATCTATAAGACCATGTTTTTCCCCTCTTCAACATGATATTTATTCAAGGAGGCATCTCATTCAATCACAATGAACTTGGGTCTTAACATTTGAAGACCGCGTAATTTCATCATCTAAAGTCAACACATGTTTGGTCTTCTAGTTCCTGGGAATCGATATGTACGTATTGGTTACAACCGTTGGTGAAACAATATCTTTCATTATGGAGGCATCTGTACTAACACAAGAGTACTATATAAAATTCGACATTGCCAATATTCTCATTTTTTATTCCCTCTAATCTGAAGAGCAAAGCAACTGTTTTGTATTGTACTCATAGTGCAGTTTTGCATTTTCCTTTTTCTCGTCTTATGGAAGGCTGTTTCATGAGTAACTTTGTAACTATCTTCTCTTTGGTTTCACAAAGGCACAATCGTACTTGGGAGGCCCCTAATTTGAAGAGTAGTATAAAATTAGAGAGTACCTAGGAATCGTTAGTTAGAAAATAATCTAAACATTAGTAACTAATCTTTAAGGGTTGCTTCCTTCAATAAACTTGATATTTTTAGTTAACCTTTTTAAAATAATAAATAGGGTATTTAGCTTTTTTAGAAGGATATTTTGGTAATTTAACTTTTAATTTATGGGCTTTCCACTTTTAATATAATATAGATAGATTGTTCCTTCCAGGTTTTTGCCAGCGGTAGGGTTCGAACCCGTGGCAACTGGCATGCGCGCCTAACCCACATATCATGAACATCTATATTTTAATACCTATGCAAAGCTTGCTTACCCTCTAAACACCTAGAATTTCTTTCTATCCATAATGCCCAACAATCACAGACCTGGGATTGTCCTCCAAACTTTCTTCATCAATTTGTTCCTTCCTTTACCCCAATGACAATAGATCCTTCAACTCCCATTTCCTTTGCGCCTTCCGGATGACAGTCTGCTTCTTCAGCACTCAGAATCGCCTTTTCCAGTTCATGTAAGAGTAAGGCCATCATTGACACTTCCCAGTTGAAATATTGCCTTCTACAGTTCACGCACCAGCCAGTGCCACTCCAGTATTAGTGAACTTACAATCCTGCATCCTTAGTAAAACTATATATGTCAACAAAGGGGAGCAATTATTCTTGTTTCAACAAAATGTCCAACAGATGAAATTTCAGCGAGTAAAAGATCTGTTCTAATGGTAAATTGCGCGTCTATACATGCCAGAAGTATGGCTTTTTAGCTACTGTGCAAGTAAGATACGTCTTTCGTTTGTAGCAGCACCTCTTATGATTTTGACCTGTGTCCGTGAATTATTTATGCATCTTTATTGTGGGTTCATGTTGTTAAGCCTGTATTGCTCACACTTGAGGTCTTGCATCTTCTCAATCCTTTTATAGAAGGTTTGGGGACGCTTAGCTTGAAATTCTTCTTTGAACCTAGTTCTGATAACAACTTTGTGTGGTTTCCGTACCTGAAGTTTTATGTTATCCTTGGTTTTTTGTTTTCTGAAATTTTCGTAGGTTGACAATGTTACTTCGTTCCAGAGGAAGACAATTGGTTTGGCCCTTTCTATAATTCTAACTTTGAGGTTGCCTGAAGTACTTGATAAGCTAGATCAGATTATGAGGTATTCAATTGAATTTGTATTCATGAAATTTATTTCTGTATTTGTTTTTAATTATCCTAATCTGATATGTACTTTTTGTTTATGCCAATCTAACCTCTATGCTTTTGCTAGTGTATGCACTAGTGTTATGCTAGGTGGAAGTGAAGATATAAGTGAAGAAGAGTCTAGGTATGGTCTATAATCTTGTTTTTACTTTAATGGCTCTTGAGATTTTGACAACTAGTGAGACTCTCTTCTCATTATAAAATGTGAAACCACAGTAGTGACAGTGTAAACTCTAGCAAGCCTCATGTGCCGAGCAAAGAGTTGAGGAGGAGACAGGTAACCCCTGGTGCTAGTACTTATAAATGAATAGCGCAATGTAGCTTTTTACCGAATCAGTTTCTTAGTGAAATTTTCTTTCTAGATGAAACTTTCAGACCCAATAAACCAGATTTCGTTGGAGAACTCAGTGAGAGACAATCTTCAGACTTGTTCAGCTCTTCATGGGGAATCCTTTAGTGCAGCCATTGGTAGACTGCACCCTGCAGTACTCAGTCAATTAAAACAAGCATTGAAGATGCCATGAGTTAAATATTGGGTGTCAATTCTTGATGTAATTTTCTAAGTTGGTCTTTGAGTTCCAATGATCCCACCAAGGGGTAAGGAAGGTGAGTCATTCTTTTTATGCATGCATTTAAGTTTCTTCCTTCTCCTTGATCCCCAAATACAGAAAAATTTCGTCTTAATGTTTTTTGGACATATGTTAAGGGGGTGTATAATATCACAACAATGAATCTGTAGCAATTTAAAGGAATACATGCAGTAGTGAGTTATTATAACGGATCTTGCTCAAGGCTTTTGACTATGAACTTCTGCGTAAACTTCCTCTATTAATCATGATATAGGGTGTTTGTCTTGATTGCAGTGGAAAACCACATATATGTCTCAAATGTCTTTTGGTATTCACTCTCAAGTATGAATAAAAATGACAAAAGGGGGAAGGGTGGCGGGAGGGGGGACATTATGCTGCAAGATTTCTTTCATATTTGTTCGTTTAATATGGATTTAGTTTTGTTTAAGCTCAAGTCAGTGATTTCCTCTCACCTTTGCTTGCAAATTGAAAAAATGACTAAACAGCTGACAAAAATGGGAATAACTTCTAATATCATGGAGATTATTTCAAAATGTAGTACAGTGGTTTCTGAAGTTCCTTTTTTTTTTGAAATGGTTAGGTGTAGGTTTCTGAAGTTGATTGATTATTCGACCCTTACATTTGATCGTCGCAATCTGCAAAACTTCCATTTGGCTTCACTTTAACTTGCTATGTAACATTTTGCTTTAGCAGACTATCTTCACCCTAACATTGACCTGCATCCCCCCGCCTGCCCGCTTTATATTCTTTCCCACATCTCTCTCTCTCTGTGTGTGTGTGTGTGTGTGTGTGTGTGCGCGCGTGTGTATGGGTTCCTTGTATCATTTAAATGTGAAAGTTCGTTTGTTGATGAATGTAAGATTATTAGGGAGCTCTCTTGATTTGCATCTGTTTATGCTTCCTATCTTTACCAAGATTAAAACTGATGTAGTTTTCTACTGTCCAGGTCTCACTTGGAACATGCTGCTGCCCGGTTATTAATGAAATATTCCGAAAGTTCGATTGTTTAGCCCCTATGATTTGGTTGAATTTTGTTGTTCTGGATGGGTGAGCACCAATTTGTTCACTTTTTGGGCCCTAGTGGTGCAGGGGGGCTGGTGTTGACCTAATTTTTCTCTCCATTTGGTGTTCGGGTTACATTGTAAATAGCATGATCCTCTCATGTCGTGGTTTTTAAGGCATAAGGATCAGAGCTTGAGGTCTCAAGTGCACGAAATACTTTATAGTGTGCAGTTAAGATACTGCGTTCAGTTTTTTCGCCTCTTCAAAGTTATACCGAGTTTCATATTTCATGTGTGAAAATGTGACTGCATTTTAACATTTGCTCAACCAGGCAAGGACAATGACGGAGCCACTCCTAGAGACGACAATCTGGCTTAGCGACATTATCCAACTATTCTAGTTGTGTGCCTGTTTTTTTTTTTTTTTTTTTTTTTATTTCTTTGATGTGTTTGAAACAATATATGAAACAAAGCATTTAGCGGCTACATCGGTTCAAATTTCAACAGAGTGCTGCATGCAATAATGTAGAAAAGCTGCGTGTGCATTATTTTGAGGTCAAAGGGTGCAAGATTCAAATATAGCCTTATTGTCTTTTTGAATGATAATCTAGTGTTATAGACTAAGGACGGAGGATGTTGTAGAGTCCAAAAACCTCAGCTTATAGGCTCTTAGTAGAACAAAGTGAAGCAAGAACTTTTGAGTTCATTTCTCATGCATTAGTTGGGGGCAAAGGGAAGAGGAGGGACATTGCATGAGGGAGAGGGACAGTGGGAGTGAAATCTACATTATGTGCAAGACTTTCAGCGGTACCATTGGGCTACAAGTAGTTGCATTTGAAGTAACATAACGTTTGTGTACCTTTACGTGAGATCTCGTTGAAGTCCTAAGCTTATTGGTAACAAATAAAGGAATTGAAACAAGATTTGCGAAGGATGATTATATGAATCCTCATAATTTCCGCTACGGCTTTACTCATTTTTCATATCCTGGATATTACGTGGATAAGAATACTACGCTGGGAATCTTATTACATAGGGTCAAGTCTAGTAGTGCCTTTTCCTTCTATTCAGCTTAATTTAGATACTTGGCACTCCTAGACAGCTATAAACTGGTCCAAGAGAATAAAAACCAGATTTATCTTGTTGTAAATGGCATGATAGGAAAGGTCTGGTTATTTCACTGAATATGATTCTTGATGCTCTCTTCAGGTGTAGTTCTTATCAACGTTCGCTTATATATACTCTACTAGTTCTTTGCTTTTCGTCCAACAATTTAGGCTGCGTAAGTGCAGCAGATTCATATAGTAGTGTTAAAAGCTAGGGAGTTAGAAGGAAAACAAAATGAGACACGTTCCTATATTTGTATCATTTACCTTGCTTGTCACCAATTAATGCTTCTTTTATATTCGAGAAATCTACAAGGCCAGCAGGCGCAACCCGAGGGCAGTGCTTGTCACTAGCATTAATTTCATTCTTTTCAAACTCAGCATCATCCACTCTAATCTCAGGATTTGAAACACTTCGAACGACCTAATTTACATCAATCATAAACTGTTTCAACTGATACAAGGACACACCACCTACATTTTTGCAGCCTAGGCAGCTGCAACCATTCTATATCCTTGTTTGAAAGCATTTTAGACCATATGTTTTGCTTTTCATAAGCATCTGTTAGTAAAACTGTGTCAAACCAGAAAATCAAAATGTTAGTTAACACAAAACAGAAAATGCAAAAATATTCCAGAGCCCACAATTTTCTTATGCTGTCCTTAACGAATTTAATCTCTTTACTGTTGCCCAATGTCGTGGATTAATTCCTCTAGGATAGAACGGAAAAATTATTTTTTAATAGCTACACTTCAAATTACAGAACTTGAGCAAACTCAAATGACACTTATGTTTATTTTGAAAAACAATGCAACAACATAGAGGAGGGGAAATGTTTTTAGATCTTTCGGTGCGTAAAAAATGAGACCAAGCCTCTGAATTTTATAGAGAATAAAGAGTGAGATGGAGAGATGCAATTAAAAATGTGCATCTTCCATTTCCCCTTCACACCCTTACAAAAAAACCCAACAGCATCTACAATGGGCATTCAAGTGAACAACCGACTGTGATCATTAAGAGTTACTGAGTTACGCAAATGCCCAGGATTGAGACCTTATCAGAGTAACTATGATAAAAAGCCTCATTTAGATGTTAATCCATAGCTTACTTGAATTACTCATCATTTAGGATGAATTCCTTCATGCACAGAATAAACAAATCCAATTGAAGGAGAAGAAAAAGATGAATAAATTCATCTTTAGGCAAATCTGGTATTACACTATAATCAAAGTGGAGTCATCCAATTACATTCAGAGGTACAGGTAATGTTGACGAAATTATGGACTTCGCCAATAATGAGAAGTCAAAAACGTCTTTGTTTTTTAGAGAGAAAACGAATAAGATGTTTTTTGGCGAAGTCCAACACGACTATGATCCTAGTCAAGAGATGACACATTAAAGCAAAAACATCTTATCAACAGAGTAACTAAAAATGGGCATTAATGTTCACATTCCTACGACAAAGAAAAAATATTTAGGCACACCCATAAGAGAAAAAAAAAGGAAAGCATTGCCATATAGTTCAAAACGGAAGGCTTAAGCATCAAAAAATTTATTTTTAGAAAAAATGCCTATGAATCTAGTCAAGAGATGACACATTAAGGCAGATCCATATTAACAAAAGAGGTTTTTATTTATTGACAGAGTTCAAAAACAGGGAAGGATGGGCTAAAAAATAGATGTCAGCAGTCACATTCCTGGAATTCTAGTCAAAAGAAAAACAATTTTAGGCTTAACCATATCAAAGAAACAGTATCGTCATCCATTATATAGAGTTGAAAAGGAGATAAAAATTAACAAAAAGTATATCTTTAACCATAGGGCAACTCAAAAATAGGAGTAAATTTCATGGGTGATCATTCAACTTTGTGTTCATTACCCAAAAGTCATTTTTCTTTCCTTTGTTTCGTAAAAGTCATTCAACTTTATGTTTATTACCCAAAAGTCAATTTTTTTAAATCTTTTGTTACACAAAAATTTTACTATGCTCTAGTTATCACAATAATCACTTTGACCAGATTTACAAATCTTTCATCTGAAAAGTCTATTATGCCCTTGGCATTATAAATCATCTCATTTATGTAATACCTTCTATATTATATGCTATACAATATACTTTTACCAGGTATTTTACTATTTTATTTATTATTTTTATAATATATAGACCCTTGTGATCTGGCCCTTCTCGGACCCCGCACATAACGGGAGCTTAATGCACCGGGCTGCCTAGCATTCGTACATTTAATTTTTTCTTAACATTAATTTTCAAGATATATAAGTAGCATTATTAAATTTCCAGTAATATTATCGTGAATAAATCTCAAGTACATGTTCTTAACCATGCTTAATGAATATTTTTAATAAAAATTATAAAATTAAAGCTCACTGATTTATCAGCCAAACCATACTCATTAATCCAATAAATAAATACCCACATTTAGCACAATGGCACATCAAATTAATACTCTCAAATAAATAATATTATTAGATAAAGCTTTAAAAATTTAATATTAAACACAAATATCTATGAAACTTTTTTAAATATTTTTATTGACTATAAAAACTATAATTTGATTAACAAATTTGTTTGTTATTACTTCAAATAAATAATTTTTTTTTATCATTTTTATATTTAAAATATGTTCATGTTTAAATATGATTAAAAAAATTGAGTGCCATGAAAAAAATTAAATGTATGGATATATTATAAAAATAATTAATAAATAATTTAAATTATTTTAATTATACATAAAATACCTAGGTAAAAATATATTATATAGTATATAACATATATAGTGTATTACATATATGAGAGGATTTATAATGTGTGCATAATAAACTTTTTAAGTGAAAGTATTATAAAATCTGGCCATGGTGACTTTTGTGATAAATAGAGTAAAGTAAAATGACTTTTGTGTAACAAAAGAAAGAAAAATGACTTTTAGGTATGGAACACAAAGCTGAATGATTTTTACGTAACAAAAAGAAGAAAAATGATTTTCGCGTAATGAATACAAAGTTGAATGACTATCCATAAAATTTATTCCAAAAATAGATGTTAGCATTCACGTTCCTAAAATTCTACGATAAAAAGAGAATATTGTTAGGCGCGCATATATATATATATATATATATATATATATATATATATATATATATATATATATATATATATATAATAATAATAATAATAATAATAATAAAACAGCATTGACATCCATTACTAAGAGTTCAAAAACAGAGAAAAAAAGGCTAAGGTATCAAAATAACTCTTCTTTCTTCTCTTTTCATTAATATTCCCGCGCCCTAGCTCCATAGCTCAAATTCTCTAGTTAGGCTTGCATTTCGATTCATAACTCGCATAAATCACAAATCTCTTAAGCGTCCTAATCTATGTGACAGTGTTTGACTCAATACGAAATTATTATTATTTTATTTTTTAAAATTTGTGGTCTAGAACAACTATAAATTTTTGTGTAACTATAAATTAATTTATTAAGGGTAAAATAAGAATTCTAAAAATAAATTATTTCTAAAAAGAATATGATATTCTTTTCGGAATGGACTAAAAAAGAAAATATGTCACAGAATATACATTTTTTGTTTTTTGACTGTTTCACGAAACCCATATCTGAGAGTTTTATTGTTTCTTTGCTACATAAAGTAAGTAGCTCATTTCTTGCAGCACCTCTTACTTCAAATTAATTTTTGCGTCCTTTCCTGTCTTTAAAGTGAACTGTTAGATTGGACTTATAGTGCCGTATCTAGATAAGAGATTGTACAAAGTAGTTGCCACAGAGATTCTTATGCCACAAAGTATCTGGTATATTTTGTTTGGATAGTTCATGAGGCCTCGATCATAATATTGAACACGTTTTATATGTTTAAGAAGGCGTTGTAAAATGTAAATAATTTATTTTATATTGTGTTGTAGCAAATGCAATTGCTGCTTATTCCCGAGCATTTTCGCGTTCAAAGGGTGATGTCAAACTTCTCTAAATATTAGTTTCTATTTAGTTGGAAATGGAGGAACTGTTTACCCGTAAAACGGTATAATTGAATTTGTAACGTGGTTTATAGACAAGTGAATCGATTTGATCACAAAATAACAAATAAATCAAATAAAATGCAAGACTTACCGTTAAAATCGAGATAAGGCAGCAGATAACGTAGTTCCGGGAGCAGAGCTTCTGAAGACAGTCAACACTACTAAAAAACAGCAAATTTGCGACTGAATAATTCCGACCGATTTAATTCAGTCGCAATTTTCAATAGATTCGGCCGGAAACTTTATTAAAAATACATGTTATTTTTTTTTAATTTTTGGCTCAAAATTGCGACTGATTTAGTCGCTCTATTACGCAAAAAATACCGCGAAAATATTTTTTACTGTTTGCGACTGAATCAGTCGCAAAAATTAAATTTTTTTAAAAAATAAATTAAATATTTCGACCGATTTGGTCGGAATCTACAATAAAAACGAGGTCTGACTGGTCAACGGGATTTGCAACCGAATCAGTCGCAATTTGAAAATTCAAATTTCAAATTTGCGACCGATTCAGTTGCAAATCTTTTTTTGTAATACACCATAACCTGTTTTTTCTTCTTTCTTCTTTCTTTTCTAACTTTTTTTCCTCTCCTCCCCTCTCCTTTTCTGCCTCCACCCGCTCTATTTCTTGATTTTCTCCTCTAATCTAACCATATTAGGTATGATTTCCCTCTCTCTCACTCTCCCTCTCCCTCACCCGCTCTATTTTCCCGTCCAGCCCCCCCCCCCCTCTAAATTTTTTGTTCCCAAGTTGTTTAACTCGTTTTTGGTCCAGGATTCCGGCGGCTCATCTCCCCTCTTGTGGTGGTTCGGCAGCAGATCCGTTGGTCATTTTCCGGGTTTTATTTTTGGATTAAGTTAGAAAAATATTATGTATAAATTAACTATATAATTTTCAATATAGTATAGATAAATTAGCAATAATTTTTGCAATATAATATATATATAGTGATGTTAAAATTTTATTTGTTTAGATTAATTAGCTTTTGTTTCTTTTTCAGTTAGATGTTCTTGTGAAAATGGCTAGTATACTTGTATGTATCCAATAGTAAATCAAGAAAAAGGTTTAGAATAATTTGGGTATGTTCTATAAGTATGGAATTCTTATTTATATAAAAACATTTAGAATAATTTGGGTATGTTCTAAAGAAACAACTTAAGTGCTAATACTTCGTATAATTTAGGTTATAATAGTTAGAGTTGAACAATATTTTAAAGAGTTCAAATTTTTATACATTCAAGTTATGTTAGTTAAGAAACAACTTAAGTGCTAATACTTCTCCGTTTCGGCTTTTCGTTTGGAAATTCTCTATGATCTATCTATGTGTTAATTATATTATTTATTATTGAAATAAAATGAAGAAAATGCAATCAATTAAGTATTAGAGCGCTATCATATGCTAATTTGAAATAAATTAGATTAATTTTTATATTTTAGGACTTTTTTGTCTTACAATTATTTAATGTACATATTAATATTGAAACCACCCAAGTATTATAGTAAAATATATAATTAAACTATTTAGATAACCTTTGGGAGAATATAACTTAGTAAGTAGTATAAATAAAATAAATATGTCAATTTCTAGTTTTTTTTGTTTGTGTAGATGACATTTGCGCATCATAGATGGATGTATAATAGGAATCATCCTAATCGTGTGGGGTTAAGGGATGAATTTAAAGAAGGGGTTGCTGGATTTATTGCAAAGGCAAGGACACTTGATGATTTTCGTATTGAAGGAAAGTTTAGGTGCCCTTGTGTGAAATGCAAGTGTGTTAAGTTATTGTGAGAAGATGTTATTACATGTCATCTTTTTAAAAAGGGACTTATGGATAATTATTATGTATGGACTGCTCATGGGGAGAATCTTGATAACGTAAATGATGTTGATTTTTATAATTCTTTTGGTGGTGAGGAGGGTAGTCCCGTAATGGAGAATAATATTGAAAATTCTAGATTCAATGATATGATGAAGGATGCCTTTGAGATGTTCCCGAGGACTCAATCTGAACCAAATGATGAGACTAAGAAGTTCTTCAAAGAGTTAGAGGAAGCTAGTTGTCCGTTGTATAAAGGCTCAGTGTATTCTAAGCTGTCTGTTGCTGTTCGATTACTTCAGATTAAGTCGGATAGTTCTATTTATCAATCGGGCCTGAATTCTATCATTGGGCTTATGAATGAACTTAATCATAGTAACATTGATCTACACAAAGGTTTCTACACGGCAAAAAAAATTAGTTTGCAAGTCGGATCTTTCATCAGAGAGGATTCATTGCTATCAGAATGGTTGCATGTTATTCTATAAGGATGATGCATCTCTAGAGAACTGTAAATTTTGTAATAAGCCTCATTACAAGGATGCCACAAATGATAAGAAGAAGAAGATCTCGGAGAAGGAGATTCACTACTTACCCCTTATACTAAGGTTAAAGAGTTTGTATGTATCAATGAACTCTGCTCCTCATATGAGATGACATTATTAGCATAGAAGGCCAGGTGGTGTTCTATGTCATCCATCAGATGGAGAATCATGGAAGCATTTCGATAGGGTGTTACCGAACTTTGCTTGTGAACCAAGAAATATTAGGTTGGGATTATGCGTTGATGGATTCACTCCATTTGCAGTCTCTGCTGCACCATATTCATGTTGGCCGATGTTTGTTACACCGTATAATCTTCCACCTGAGTTATGTATGACAAGTCCATATTTGTTTCTAACTTGTATTGTTCCAGGTCCACGCAATCCAAAAAAGTTGATTGATGTTTACATGCAGCCTTTGATTGACGAGTTGAAGTTATTATGGCATCAAGGCGTGGAAACATATGATGTATCAATATATTACTTAATTTTTAATATGGTCTTATTAAGGGTAAATTATAATAAGTTATATATATTTAAATAATTCTAAATTTTTTTGCCCTCTATAGGTTCATAATCTAGTTAATGGCATAAATGATCAATTTTTGTAAGATATAGCTTGGGGACCTGATCCTAGTGTGAGAAAGATGTCTAAGTATTGTATCAATGGGTACAAGTTTCATACAGAAGAATGGTCTCACGATTAAACAAATATATATATATATATATATATATATATATATATATATATATATATAAAATTACTTCTTAATTTTCAGGAAAAGGAACGTGGGGGAGCTGTGACTTATGCTGAGGTCTTTGCAGAGACCCACAAGAAGAAGACGAAGGACAACACACGAGAAGGATGGGTCGAATCGCGTGCTTCAGAGACATTTGTATGATCCCAACACCAACACTATATTATTTTTTCATCCTGGTTTATTTTATTTATATAACGTATATTATTTTTATTTCAGGATAAGTATCATATTGATCTTGATGCATGGCGACAAACTTAGCATGAAGGAACTCAGCCGGGCCCGAAGGATATGACTGCAATTTGGACACAAGCGGCTAGTGGCGTGAATAAAGTTATAAATATTATATAATTATCTATTTTAGTATTAGTTTGAAAGTTGCGTGTTTGTTTTCTTACTTCTTTTTCTTTCTTTTCTTTATTTCTCGTGAAAATAATAAATAAAGGCCAAGTCTACGGGATTGGAGTAAAACCATCTTCCAGTCGTCCACCAGCAATATTATTCACTGGAGCATCAGTTTCCCAAGAAGACATGGAAGCTATGCGTCAAAAAGTGGATCAAATGTCGCAAAAATTTCAAGAAACTCAGGCTTTGATCCAAAAAGTGTTAAAAAAGAAAAGCAAGAAAGGAGTTGCAATGGAGTCTGAGTCTGAGGAGGAGACTAATTCTGAATAGGCTATTTGAATATTTTAGAGTTGAAGTTAGAGACATGTGTAATTTATGTTGTTTGATAGTTGGTTGTTTGATTAGTTAGTTGTTTGATTAGTTGGTTGAATTACTACAAATATTACTGTTCGTTTTGTAGTAAATATTGGATCTGGATTGTTATATTAGGTTTTGGATTGTTATATTAGGTTTTTGTTTGGTTGTTAGGTGTTTCGTTGGCTGTTAAGTTTGGCAAGTGGTGTAATTAGAAATATAATTGAATTTTACTTAAAAATGCCTAGATTTGCGACTGAATCGGTCGCAAATTTCACCAGGAATTACCTAGATTTGCGACTGATTCAGTCGCAAATTGAAAATTTTCTAACAAAATTTAATTGATATTTGCGACTGAATCAGTCACAAATGGAGAAATATCGATATTTTAAATTAATTAATAATCAATTTTTACAATTGTTTCAGTCGGAATAATTAATTAAAAATTAATTTTATTTTTTAATTTTTCGACTGAATCAGTCGCAACTTTTAATTTATATTTATTTTTTTAATTCCGTTTAGTGATTGAATCGGTTGCTAAATTTGTGACTGATTCGGTCGCAAATGGCCTAATTTCAAATGTCTCCGTATTTTTCAGTTTGCGACTGAATCCATCGCAAATTTTTGACTGATTCTGTCGCAAATATATTGCGACCACGTGTTTTCTGAATGACACTTTTCAGTCGAAAATCCGTCGAAAAAACACGATTTCTGATTGATTTGACGTTAGCAAATTTGTTGTTTTTTAGTAGTGCAATACAAATATCAATAGACAAGAAATAAAGTATTATTGTTGTGATGACCCAAAAAGTTATCTTTAAATTTAATAATTAATTTTGTGTTCTAAGACCTCGAAAAGCACTATTTATTATTTCTCGACTTGCGTGCACAATCCGTAAAATTTTCCGAAAAGTTTTCAGGTGAAAAATGGATTAAAATGTGAATAGGAAGTTTAAAACTCAACTGAGTTGACTTTGATCAACATTTTGAGCAAACGGACTCGGATCAATGTTTTAACAATTCCGGTAGGTCCGTATCGTGATTTGAGACTTGGGCATATGCCCGGAATCAAATTCCGAGGTTCTTAGTCCGAGATACAAAATTTTGATGAAAAGAATTAAAAGTTTAAGTTCAAATAGTAACCGGATGTCGAATTTATGTGCAAACGACCCCGAAATAGAGTTTTGATGATTCCAATAGCTCCGTATGGTGATTTTGGACTTAGGAGCGTGATCAAAATTTTATTTGGAAGTCCGTAGTGAAATTAGGCTTGAAATGGCTAAAATAGGAATTTAAAGTTTGGAAGTTTGACCGGGGAGTTGACCTTTTGATATCGGGGTCGGAATCCAGTTCTGAAAATTTTCACAGCTCTGTTATGTCATTTATGACTTGGGTGCAAAATTTTAGGTCAATTAGACTTGATTTGATAGGTTTCGTCATCGAATGTAGAAGTTGGAAATTCTAAGTTTCATTAAGCTTGAATTGGAGCATGATTCGTGATTATAGCGTTGTTTGATGTGATTTGAGGTTTCAAATAAGTTCGTATGATGTTTTAGGACTTGTTGGTGTATTGGGTTGAGGTCCCAAGGGCCTCAGGTGAGTTTCAGATGGTTAACAGATCAAAAGTGGGACTTAAATGCTGTAATATTTTTGCTGGAAATGCTGTCAAAATCGGGCTGCCTGCCAAAATCGGGCTGCCTGTCAAAATCGGGTTGCCTGTCAAAATCGGGCTCCCTGACAAAATCGAGCTCCCTTACAAATCGAGCTCCCTTACAAAATCAAGCTCCATGACAAAATCGAGCTCCATGTCAAAATCGGACTCCCTGACAAAATCGAGGTCCCTGACAAATCGAGCTCCCTGACAAAATCGAGGTCCCTAACAAAATCGAGGTCCCTGACAAAATCGAGGTCCCTGACAAATCGAGGCCCCTTACAAAATTGAGCTCCCTGACAAATCGAGCTCCCTGACAAAATCGAGCTCCCTGACAAATCGAGCTCCCTTACAAAATCGAGCTCCATGACAAATCTGTAAGTTATAAAAACAGGTGACTTCGTCCCATTTGCCCTTTTGACGAATTGGAGCTTGAGGAGAGGCGATTTTGATATATTTTCAAGGAAAAATATTTGGGTAAGTGATTCTAACTCGGATTTGGTCAATATACACGAACATATCATTGTTTTCACCATTTAATTAGTGTTTTGAGATTGAAATTTGGAAAATTTTAGAAATCTCATAGAAACGAATTTTTGAAATTTCGGTGTCGATCCGGAGTCGGATTTGAGTGAAACTGGTATGGTTGGACTCGTAATTGAATGAGTTGTAGGATTTTGTAAGTTTCGCCGAATTCCGAGATGTGGGCCCCACGGGCAAATTTTGAGCTAATTTCGCATTTCATTGAAAAATATAATATTTTCTTATGAAATTAATTTCTATAACTTTTGTTGACTGTATCAAATTAATTATGACTAGATACGAGTCAACCGGAGTCAGAAAATCGAGGAAAAAGCATAATACTTGATTAAATTGGAGCAAGTCGAGGTAAGTGACTTGTCTAACCTTGTGTGGGGGAATTATCCCCTAGAATTGATATTGATGTGATTATTGAAATGTGTTGAAAGTCATGTACATGAGGTGACGATTGTGTACACGGGCTAAATATGAAAGATTATATTTTTAAATTGTGTAGATCATTGTTGCGCATTTATTAAATTATTTTATCTTGTTATATTCTTTATCATTGGTCTGAGATATATACTTTAAATTGTTTGACCTTTTCCTGCTAATTGTTATACTTGTTTAGTTGAAACTTGAATTCTTTTACTCTGTGCATTATTTGAAGGGTGATTTTCTTTAAATTAAACATTATTAATAGGAAGTATTTGACATTTTTAAATTTGATATTGAATGCAACGTATTAAAATTTTTTAAATATTATTTTCCTGAATTATTTATTCTTGAATATTTTTGTAAGATTTTTTGTACTCATTGTGATGGAGCCGTGAGCTCTTTATTGTGGAAAAATATTATTGATGATTTATTTTGGCATGAGCCGTGAGCTCTTTATTGTGGAAAAATATTGTTGTTGAATTATTTTGACAAGATAAATTATTTGAGCACTTGAGGTGCAAATTGTGATATATATTGTGATATTGATACGCATGCGGTGGTATAAGGTCTGGGTATTGAAACGCATGCGGTGAGATAAGGGTGGCTTGATACGCGTGGCTAGTAGGGGAAACTACTAGAAGTCATGCGGTGTGATAAGGATGGCTAAAACGCGGGATGCTATTTTGGAAAAAATATTTTCTTTAAAATAAATTGTGAAGGCTCCCGCGGTGAGATAAGGAACTGTGATATTGTAAATTTATTTATGATTTGGGACTACGAGACGGTACCTCGGAAGTGCCCTTATTGATATTGATTTATGGCAGCAGTTACCTTGATTATTTGTTGTGATTTTCTTAATGTTGAAAGGAAATTCTGTTTTGTTTCCACGAGATATCATTTGCCATTATTTTGCGTAACTAAATGGTGACATACTACTTGATTCATTTCCAATGTCATTTTATTTTACTACATTGATAAACATTTTACCATGCCATTATTATATTCCAGTAGGGCCTCACCTGACCTCGTCACTACTCTACCGAGGTTAGGCTTGGCACTTACTGGGTATCGCTGTGGTGTACTCATACTACGCTTCTGCATATCTTTTTGTGCAGATCCAGGTACATCTTACCAGCCTAGACGTCAGTGAGTTACCTGCGCACGGAGACTTCGAGGTATATCTGCCAGCGTCCGCAGACTCCGGAGTCCCCTTCTATCATTTTATGTTGCTTCCGTATATTTTATTTAGACCTTGATATATAGAGACATTGAAAAAAAATTATTAGAAGCTTGTGATTTATTTCTAGCGGGTTTTGGGAGTTGAAATTGTTTGAATTGTAGTTTATTTCTTTCAGATATTTATTATTATTCCGCATTGTTAGGCTTACTTAGTTTTAGAGACTAGGTGCCATCACGACATCCTACAGAGGGAATTTGGGGTCGTGACAATTGTGCTCTTGAATAGTATATAGCATCAGTTTATAAGAAAATTCCTATCCTTACAATGGCTGTTGAAGTCACTATTTATAGTTGCCCCTAGGGAACAAGGTCCTAGGATCAAGCTTCTCTTAAATGACAATTATAGGGGCAATTGAAAAATGTGTAATGGTAGACTATGAATGCCAAAATTCTCTATAACAGACTGAATATTTAATACTTTAGAATATTTTTCATTGAATGCTATCGTGTGGTAGACATTCGTTTGTCTTCACTAGCAATATTCCCTTCTGGGGCTTCCCGGTGCTACCCGAAACTGCTACCCCCGTTCTTGATTTCCATCTGTCTCCGGTTCCACGTGTCGTTCTATTATACGAGTATTTAATATAAACCGATTTTACCCTATACAGATAGTCCCCATGCTCCGCGGTAGCACATCTTTGTGTCATCGGGAAGTTGGTGAAGATACCATTTTTGGCGGAAACTTTTCTGATCTCCTCTGAAAAGTTTCTCATGCTTGATTAGACACACGTCTCTCCGTATTTAATGCCCGAAACATGCGTCACTCCATGATTTAGCAATACTTTTGCCGGTTCTCGAGGTAATCATGGCCACGATTTTAGCCGCCTATTCCTTTACTTATAGGCCTCACCCTTCTTCCTTTACACTTCATAGTTTTTCAAAACTCTCTCAACTTATTTGCATTCAACTCTTTCTTGCTTTCACTCCTCTTTAATATTCTTCTTCAAAGAATTCTTAGTTCCTTCTACTAACAATGGCCTCCTCCTCCAAGAACTCAAGTTCTTCAAAAATCAAAGAAAGTACCGATTATTGTGCTCCTCCCACGGTGAGCACCATCATCCCTAGAAGGCTTAGTACAATCAAGGATTTTGAAGAGAATTTTCCTTCCGCCAACTCTTGTACATGGGCTGTTGGTGTGTACCCTTCCTCCATCCGTCCTTCTAGCATTCCTGCTGTTAAGGAAGATTGTGGTTTCCATGACCTAGACATCATCGCTCCCGACCTGGCGGAGCGAGTAACCTCCCCTAAGAAGGATTTTACATACATTTATACGCATCTCTTCACTTTGGGCCAATCTCATTGAGCGGGAGACTTGACCCCATAATTTTGGAGTTCTGCTTCCGGTATCAAGTCTACTTGGCACATGTGAGTCCTTCTGTATGGCGGACGGTAGCCTTTCTTCGGCGGTTATGCCAGGATACGGGGGAAGAGCTCTCCTTGGATTGAATGATGAACCTTTACTCCTCCAAGATTTCCGTGGAGGAGTAACAAACTTTAGCAAACGTGGTCACCATGCTTTTCTCACCATCATAGATGATGACAACGATTGTGGATGGATGGAGCTATTCATTATAGTTGCCACCAGGGACATCATCCCGACCATAACTTCATCTTTCCCCGAGTCATGGAATCGTACACGTAAGTTCAATGTCTGTCTTTTACCTGATTAAAGGTTGTTTCAAGTTGTTACTGATCCTTCTCTTTTCACTATTTCAGCAACTCGGTGGACACCACCGAGGGTTGAAGGTTTGGACCAGTAGGTCCAGAAGATTTTGGATATTACCACGCCCGAGACCTGCCGGTGGAAAAAACTAGCCCTCAAATACGGGTGGAAGGCCAAAAATTATAGTAAGTTGATTCTCGAACTAATCTTATTTTCACCTTGTGTAAAGGAAATTGGCTAGCTTCTGTTTCCGTTGAATTCAGTTCTTCCGCAGGGCTCTGTTACAGTCCCCAAGGAGGATATTTTAGTTGATCCCACAGATGCGGCAAGGTTACTGCTGGAGGCTTTCACCCGAATGGGCACCATCGAACCTCCTTCTGGTATAGGTGATTCCTTTCAGAGTCCCAGGCCGGAGAACAAGCAACAAAAAAGGAGACATTCCTCCACGGTCGAGGGTAAAAATAAAAGGGTAAAGAACACCGCGATTGACGATGATGGGGAAGCAAGTGATGAAGGGGCTTCCCTATGGAGGAGACAACGACCTTCATCAGCTCAACAAACTGCTCATAACCCTAACCGAGGACGATGCCCAAGCGCTCTGGGGAGAGTATAACCTAGTGGAGAATGCCAATTTACCCTTTCCAGTCCCAACTGCTGCTCCCAGTACTATGAGGCTAAATACCAGGTCTCTTTCGTCTTCGGCTGATGAGCAACCTATAACCAGCACTGCCTTTGTCGCAGCTGCTTCTCATCCCACAATACCATCGGATTCATCTCCTTCCATGCCAATCATGCCTTTATCACCAACACCTGCTATATCACCCCCACCGGCTGCAGACACCGGAGAGGAGGATGTCCCTCCTCCCCAGTCCCCAAACCATGGGAATTTGGGGCGCAACTATTCACCCCTTTCTTCGGATCCTCAGAGAAGGAGGAATGTCTCTCTCTCGGTCTCTATTGAGTGCCATCTGCTATCTTGGCCGGTGGAACTCGCCAATTACCTGAAGCCGCTGATTCAGAGAAATATAAGAAGAAAATACACTCTCTTTCGGGGAAGTTTTTGATAAATAATGCCATGCACAATGCAGCAGCGGTATGGTACTCGTTCTCTTTGCTAACTTTTTTCTTTTGATTTGTTATGGAATAATTTATGACTTGGATTTTTGCTTCGTAGGCCAACTTCCTTGCTTCTAAGGGCCTTCAAAAGTTGATCCTTGATAAAGAAGAACTTACATCCGAGCGGGATCAACTGTTGGTCGAGCGAGACCAGATCGCTGCTCGCCTCCTAGTACAAGAAGCACAACCTACTGAAGGCGGTGAATTGGAGGCTCGGTTGTAGCAGAGTAAGAAGGAGGTGATGGCCCTTAGCCAAGAGGCCGCTCTGTTAAATGTACAATTTCAAGAGGCCAAGGCTATGTGGTCTAAGGTCCAAAATGATGTTCTTGCTGCTGCCGAACGCGAGGCTGCCTCAACTAAAAGACTGAATAATTTGGAGGCAACCTTGAATTCCAAAGATGAAGAGGTTGCTGCTGCTGAGGAGAAGCGTGCCCAGATGAAAGAGAAGTATAAGAAGGTCATGGAGCATAATAAAGTTTTTAACTCCACTATCGTGACCTTGATCTCAGCCTTCAGGCCACAAGGTCCGAGCGGAATAACCTTTCGATCGAGGTTCATCAACTTAATTAAGGGCTTCAGCGCCGAGTGGATTCCCTCATTGTTGAAAAAACATATTTTATGTATATCATGAGGAGAAAAACCTTGGAAGAGGCTAAAGCGGGCGTCATTGATTTTGATGCCGAGATTGCCAAGGCTCGTGTGCTGGAGTCAACTGCCCGAAGGGGCCTCCCGGTTCAACCTGATGCAACTGACTCTTTTGGTTCCAGTCCGCATTCTCAGTAAATGAGGAGGAAATTGAAGGGGATGATGATGAAGGCCAAGGTCCCGAGCCTACGACAGATCCGCCTACTTCACCTGGGGGCGCAAACACTTCTCTTCCCCCAAGTTCTGGGGTGCACTTGTTTAGTTTTTTGCTTTCTTTTCCCTTTATTGTTCTTTTCATACTTTTGTACTTGTGCTGCTTGGCATGCTTGTTATATAAAAGTGCTTTTTAAGCATTGCGCAAAGTTTACTTTTTTGCGTCTAATTATACAAGGCTTCAGGTGTATTTCCCCCCGATAGCATTTGGATTTCGGGCATAAATGCTTCCGAAACCAACCCTTTACTGTGAGGGTTTCATGAGAGAGGGCCCTCTTATGTTTACGGTGCTCTTGAAGAGGACATCTCCTGTTCATTCCGGCACTAGCATTTGAAGTACTTGATTAACTTTCAAATGATAAAATTAATTCACCGTTTGGACAAGAAACAAGATAAAAATAAAAGGACTTTACTTTATTCCTTTCATTTTCAAAAGTACATAAGCATTTGTTGTGGTGAAAAGCATTTGCCATTACTTGTGGCTAATTTGTACAACTTGTTTCTACGGGGCTGGCCGCGCAGTCCCCGATCCCGATGATACATCTTTGTTCCCGGTTTTCGTAGTCCCGATTTATGTGGCAGTCATGTTTCCGTATTTGCATATCATTCCCCCCAGTGTTTGAATGCGTAGAATGCGAATTGGAACACTATAAATCTCGCTCCTTTGAAGATCCCACTAGTGAATGGTTGGATAATCTTTGGTCTGATAGCAAGCTTCACTTCCTGTTAGGAACTTTTCTATAGAGCCAAAGATTATCTGACCACCCCTAGTGTCTTGCACTCATCAATGGTCAAGTAACCTTTAGCTCAAAAGCAAGATTTATTTCCCGGTAGGAATTTTGCTACCGAGAAAAAGATTATCTAACTGTCCCATAGTGGTTCATTGTTTCCATGCCTTGTCGTTTAAAGGTCTTATTTATATTGACGGTGCTTCCTTCATAGTATTATTTTCATTGCTGACTCGTTAAAAACCTTGCCAGAAAAACCCAATTGGGACAAAACCTGGATGAAGGGAAAAAGAGTGCAGTACATACTTTCAGTATAGGTGGTGCTCATCAACAATAGTACCTTTTGAGGTGTGCCACATTCCAGTTGCTCGAAAATTTTACTCCGTCTTGATTTTCCAAGTTGTATGATCCTTTCTCGGAGACAACTAAAACCCGGTAGGGGCCTTCCCACATTGGACCTCGTTTTCCTGCATTGAGCTCTCGGGTGTTTTGAGTTACTTTCCTCAAAACCAAGTCTTCTACTTTGAAATAACGGAGATTGGCTATTCGATTATAGTATCTTTCCATTCTTTGTTTCTGGGCCACCATCCTTATATGTGCCAAGTCCCTGCATTCGTCGAGCAACTCCAATATGACCAACAACGCTTTGTTATTTGCCTCTTCGTCCGTCTGGAAGTATCTCATGGTAGGTTCTCCCACTTCCAACGAGATCAGGGCTTTTGCTCCGTATACGAGAGAGAAAGGTGTCTTTCATGTGCTTGACTTGGCCATTGTTCAATACGCCCATAGCATTCCCGGTAACTCTTCGGTCCATTTGCCTTTGGCTGCTTCCAATCTCTTTTTGAGATTTTGAATAATCACCTTATTTGTTGACTCCGCTTGGTCGTTTGCACTGGGTGGTATGGCGAAGACGTTATTCTTTTGATCTTCAAATCTTTAAGGAATTTGGTGACCTTTGCACCTATAAATTATGGCACGTTGTCGTAGGCTATTTTCTTTAGTATTTTGAACCTACAAATTATATTCTCCTACAGGAAATAGACCATTTCGTGCTCGCCGATTTTCTTGTATGGACCTATTTCAACCCACTTAGAAAAGTAATCAATTAAAATCAAAAGAAACCTTACCTTAACGGGAATAATACCGAATGCAATAGTTCTATTAGTTGATGCACCAATGTTGCCTGGCATTGACACTTGTCACATTTCTGAACAAATGTCTTAGCGTCCTGTTCCATCCGGGGCCAGTAGTAACCTGCCCTAATTAGCTTTAATACCAACGAGTCCGCACCCGAGTGATTTCCACAAATTCCTTCGTGAACGTCTCTCATAATGTAATCGGCCTCGAAGGCTCCTAAACATCGGGCCAACGGGCCTTGGAAGAACTTTCTATACAATTGACCTCTCGTGAAGCAGTAACGGGCTGCTTTAGTGCGTAGCGCCTGGGATGCCGTGGGATCTTCTGGTAGTTTTCCATGCTCAAGATAGTCAATGATATCATTTATCTAGTCCTAGACCAAATTGGTCGTATTTACTATATAATAGCCGCCCATATCCAATCTCAAATGCATAAGCTGCACGACCGTACCGGATTCTGATCCCTTCATTTCCGTGGATGAGCCCAGATTGGCCAGCGCATCTGTTTCCATATTTTCTTTTCTCGGGATGTGGGTGATTGACTATTCCTTGAACCGTGCGATCATAGTCTAGACTTTTACTATATATTATTGCATGCGTTCCTCTTTGGTGTCGAAGCCGTATACCTGATTTACTATAAGTTGGGATTCACACTTGGTTTCTATGACCTTAGAGTCTAGTCCTCAGGCCAGCTCAAGTCCTGCAATCAAAGCCTCATACTCGGCTTCATTATTAGTCAAGGGAACAATTCTTATGGCTTGCCTCTGGGTTTATTCCAAGGGCAGGATTAATACTACCATGATCCCGGACCCTTTCACCTTGGAAGCTCCGTCCATGAACAAGGTGTAACACAGAAAGTTGATGTGCGCTAATTATATTATTTTGTGTGTAGACGAGAACTATTAATGGGATGGATATCAATTGGATATGATAATAAGTGTACGAGTCATATTATAAGTTATGTGGGGTCTAGGGAGAGCCCTAAGTCCAAGTCAAGTTGGAAATTTCATGATAGACTAAAGTTCCAAATGAGTACGCACAAAACTAAATTTTGGACGGTCATAACTATATATATGTAAATATATAAGGATTTAGGTGATGTATACCTATTGATTTAAAGGTCTTTGAGTCTAGTTTCTAATGCTTCAAACCGTTTGTCATTTGGACATTCCTACAAGAAGTTATGACCAAATTACCAAAGGCTGGCGGAGGAGCCTGCAGATGCGAAGCATCCGAGGCCGCGTCAGAAAGAGAGGCTGGCGGTGAAGTGCTTCCATAGCGTCCAGGACCGCATCCAAGCTTCAAAGAAGAGTGAAGTGGGGATGCGAAGCATCCAGGGCCGCATCCGAAACCCAAAAATCTAGGCCTATAAATATAAGGTCGGGTAAAGAGGGTATTTTGTGTATTTGGGGGTTAGGGTTCTTGAAGTGAAGGGGCGATTTTGAGCTCAAATCAAGTCCAATCGACCAAGTTAAGTTGTTAATGATGTTTTGGGTTGATTATTACTCAATATACATGAGTTCTAACATCATTCTTACATCCAAATACAAGATTTCATCATCAAATCCTCAAGAACACAAAAATCACCAAAGTTGTGATTTTTATAGATTGATCTACTAGAGGTAATTCCAATGCTTCAAACTCGTTTATTATGAGTAGTTAGAAGTATTTGAAGCATTTGTTACATGTTTTAATGGTTGAAAGATTGGATTATAAAACTCTAGTTCATGGCATGAATAGTACTTTTGAGAAACTAAGAGAGAAGATGAATGGTAATCTTGGCGACGAAATTTATGAATACAATGAATCTATGGGATTTGTTACTAATATTGGTCTCATTGGATGTTGTTATTGTATATTGAAGTTGATTAGTGTAGTGCATCGTTGTAGTATCATTAAGGGAAGAATTTGAGGTATGTTGGCTAAACTTTCTCTCTTGGAATTGAATTCCATAATGTTTCCGTAAGATCAAGTATGATTGGCTCAAGATTCCTAACTCCTACATTCTGGGTCATTCCCTATAAATTTGATTATCCCGAATGAGCCTTATGTCAAAATATTGATGTTCAAAGTATGTGTTGTGTATTGATATGTTATGGCTTTGAATCGTGTTTCAATGAATGATAGTATGCCAAATTGTGCGAGAAAACTCAATATGATTAAGACTCTTAATTGCTCATATGTGTACCTAAATTCTTGATTGGAAATGTCTTACTGTTGATAACCTATAAAGATGTGAAAGAAGTATGAAATGTGATGATTGATATAAGTGAAAGTTTTACATGTTGCCAATGGAGCCAATGAAATGAAATGATGTGAGAAAGGTTATGAAATGAGCCTTGATTCAACTATTCCGAATTGACTTCGAAAATAGAATTGCCTAAAAGCCTATAAACTCAAGTCATGCTCATAAGTGGCTGTTTTAACATACGTTATGATTTGTGAGTATCTTCAATGTGTTTAGCGTTCTTACATATTCGTGAGTGAAAATTATGTATTGCCCTTTGTGGGGGAAAACATGTCAAGAGTAAATGGTGTGTTATTTGCTGATGATTTAAACTTGTGCATCAATTGCCAATCATTTTACTCCACTTCTCGAAAAGAAATCTATGGTGCTTAAATTGGTAATTTCTAATGAACTTAAAGTTGTGATTTCCGAAATATTATATGTATGTTAATATTTATGATGATGATACATGAGAGAGAAGAAATAAGGTAAGCATGAAATACTGAATATGGCCACCGTGCCTTGAATAAAGAATCTTGTGAATGGCCAAAAGAGCCAAGAAAATATTGTTGTTATTATTGGTTGAAAATACTAGTGGAGATTTATACAATATGGAAGATGATGAGGTAAATACATTTGTACCTATATTATTTTTGTGAATTATTCCCCTTATTTAGGATGAGATTGATGTGATAAAATTATTCCTCTTAATTGGGATAATATTGATTGATATAAAAGGGTTGATGTCTCAAATAAGACAGCCTAGCCGATGATCGGACACCATGTCGCACACATGGTGGTGATTGTGCTGGAAATTATAATTGAAATTGAGATTTTAGTTGATGTCTTCAAATAAGATAGCCTAGCCGATCGGGTCGTGATCGGACTCCGTGCTAAGATTACGGTGGTATTAGTATTGATAGTAATTGTGGTTGATTCTCTAATGAGATAGCCTAGCTGATCGGGTCGTGATCGGACTCCGTGTTATAGACGGTGGTATTGATATTGAGAGTAATTGTGGTTGATGTCTCTAATGAGATAGCCTAGCCGATCGGGTCGGGACCAGACTCCTTACTGAGAATACGACGGTAATGGTATTGTGAATAATAGTATTGTGGACAATGGTATATCGATGCTAATGAAATCTCCCAATGTGAGATATGGAAATTAATTTGAACATTGTCTTGATCGTAAATTGAGGTTTGATGTTGATTAAGTTTTTCATTGATATTATGATAATCTTGTTTGTATTATTTGTCATTCTATTGAGAGGGTGTTTAGTTATACATACTAGTGCTATTCGACAGTACTAACGTCCCTTTTGCCGGGGGCGCTGCATCTTTCAATGGATGCAGGTGGTTCCACAGCAGGAGACATTGATCAGTGATAGCAGTGCACCTTTTTCCCAGTTGACTTGGTGAGACCCACTTCATCCCGGGGTCATGTATCTTTTGTACCTTGTGTATTCCGTTTGAGGTATAGCCAGGGCCTTGTTACCGGGATTATCATTGTACTCTCCTTTATCCATAGAGGCTCCGTAGACATAGTGTGGGTTGTGTATTGGTGCTGGGAAAGACAAAATATGTTATGTTGTGGCTGTATTACTTGTCCATTTGAGATATTAAAAATGATGAATCTATTAGAAATGAATTGATATTGTAGACGTGAACACCATTTTGTCTAATTAATGAAAATATGTATTATCTCCATTTGTGGATGAGTTTGGGTAGAATGAAATCTAACAGGCTTGCTCGGTCGGGTTCACTCGGTGGGCGTGACAAGCTTGGTATTAGAGCCTATGGTTTTAAAGTGTCCTACGATGTCTCGGAGCCGTGTCTAGTAGAGTACTTATTATCAGTGTGTTGTCAACCACATCTATAATTAGGATGCTACTTGGACATTTAGGAATAATACCCTTCTTTGATATTCTGAATCATGCGATGAAACTGGTTGTGAAACTGTTCTTCCTCCAACTCATGCGTTGAGGTTCAAGGTAAGTTTAAATGCTCTTTTGGTTTGTTACAAGTAATGTTGTCATGTGACATGATGGATGGGTAAGGGCCTAGATATTAAAGAGATGGCACATGTATCATGTTGAATGAGTGTTATGGCCATATAAGATAAGTATATAGTACCATGAGTATACTTTATATGAGAAAAGTGCTAGAAGTGATTACCCACCTCCAAAGAGGCATTGACGTGATGAATGAGACCTAAGCTTAACTAGTACATGTGGATAGTGTGGGAACCATGTGTATGATTCTAAGATGTAGATTTGTTACATAGACACGTGATATATGAAAGGCATGGTATAGAGAGTAATAATAAATGTGTACGTCTCCCACGGGAGACAAGACATTATGAAAGGAGAGTCAATTGAACCCACAATGAGAAGACCCTAGCACTAGGAATGTTATAAAAAAATCCCAGGAATGTGCGAAGTTGTGTTACACTCCAAAAAGGATATTGACACGAGGGATTTGGATCCCAAGATTATGTGGCTGAATAAGAGTAGAGAACTTATGGGGTTAATACCATGGGGACTTAAATCTCCCTAATAGTGAATCATATACATGATGACTAGAGATGTGAAACATGTGTTCCTCAAATTGCTAAATTCAAAAGGGTGTCGATATGTGTTTTGGAAAGTGTTTAGTAGTAAAGAGGAATTGTGAGAATGTTCACACGGGAAATAAAGTGGTTTCTTAAAATCCTATAAGACTTATAATGAGGAAAGAGGGTGGCTAAGAAAGGTCTGAGCACGATGTTACTTCACATATTGAGGCAATATCATGCAGGTTGATGTTATCAGGGTCTGCGCGCAAGTTAGTAGATGTTATTCATTTGAAACAGATGGTCCCATAAGAAAACTGACCTAGTAATGTCTTTTGTTGAGAAAAAGATGCAAGTACTAATAAGATTGTAACCGTATAAAGGAAAATTTTGTAGAACTCAATTCCTAGGAGGTCATATAGAAGAGAAATCTGACATAGATGCTCCACTAATGATGAAATGTGGCAAGATGATCGTTTATGGCTATAGGCAACTCAAGAATCATGAGAAAAACAATCTAACACATGACTTAGGACTTGCGGCTGTGATTTTACATTAAAAGTTTGGCGTCATTAATTATATGGGGTCCAGGTGGACATATTCACAGACCAAAGGATCCTTCAATATATTTGCAAATAGAAGAAATTAAATCTAAGGTAGAGAAGATGGCTTGAGTTACGTAAGGGTTACGATATCAATATTCTATATCATCAGGGGAAGCCAATGTTGTGGCGGATACTCTAAGCCGGAAATCTATGGGTAGTTTGGCTCACTTGGAGGCATGTCAAAGGCCGTTGTCCAAGGAAGTTCATCGTTTGGCTAGTTTGGGAGTTTGTATTGTAGACTCTAATGAAGGAGGGGTAATTGTACAAAATAGGGCTGAATCATCGCCTGTTGTGGAAGTCAAAGAGAAGCAATACAACGATCCATTTTTGGTGCAATTGAAGGAGGGGATTCTAAAACATAAAATAATGGTTTTTCTTTTGGCATGGATGATGGTACACTAAGGTACGAGGGCGTCTATTTGTTCCAAATGTGGGTGGTCTCCGGGAAAGAATTATGACTGAACCTCACACCTCTAGGTATTCCGTGCACCCAGGTTCTACGAAAATGTATCTTGATCTCAAGGAAGTCTATTGGTGGAATGATATGAAGAAGAATGTGGCAGACTTTGTGGCAAGATGTCCAAATTGTCAGCAAGTAAAGGCCGAACACCAGAGGCCCGGTGGGTTGGCACAGAACATAGAAATTCCAATGTGGAAGTGGTAGATGATCAATATGTACTTTGTGGTAGGATTATCGTGCACTCCGTGCAAGTTTGACTCAATTTGGGTGATTGTGGATCGACTCACAAAGTCATCACACTTTTTGCCGGTTAAGTCTACCGACACAGCGGAGCAGTATGCTCAGTTGTATATCAAAGAAATAGTCCGGTTGCATGGCACCCCAGTTTCCATCATTTCTGATCGGGGAGCACAATTCACGGCTAATTTTTGGAAGAAATTTCGGCAAGGTTTAGGTACTCAGGTGAATCTTAGTACAGCCTTTCACCTACAGACTGACGTGCAGTCAGAGTGGACTATTCAGACGCTTGAAGATATGTTGCATGCTTGTGTTCTAGACTTCAAAGGTAGATGGGATGATCATTTACCACTCATAAAATTTGCATACAATAATAGCTATCATGTAGCATTCAAATGGCACCGTTCGAGGCTTTATATGGTAAGAGATGTAGATCTCCCATTGGGCGGTTCGAAATTAGGGAAGTAGAGTTGATAGGGCCAGACCTCGTGCATTAGGCTATGAAAAAAGTTAAAATCATAAAAGAGAGGTTGAAAACTGCTCAGAGTCATCAGAAATCCTATTCGGATGTTCATCGTAGGGATTTAGAGTTCAAAGAAAATGATTGGGTATTCTTGAAAGTTTCCCCCATCAAGGGGTGTAATGCGATTCAGTAAGAAAGGAAAATTAAGTCCGAGGTATGTCGGACCATACAAAATCATTCAGAGGATCAGTGAGGTGGTGTACAAGCTTGAGCTACCACCTGAGATGTCATTAGTACACCCGGTGTTTCATATGTCCATGCTAAAGAAAGTAGTTGGAGACCCGATAGTCATTGTTCCAATTGAGACTATTGAGGTTAATGAAGAATTTACTTATGAAGAGATTCTGGTTTCTATTATTGACCGTCAAGTCCGAAAGTTGAGAATTAAAGAAATTACATCTGTAAAAGTGTTATGGAAAAATGAACAGGTTGAAAAGGCTACTTGGGAGGCCGAATAAGAAATGGAGAAAAGAAAGTATCCTTATTTGTTTGAATAGCCATGTATTTATAAAGTTGTGATCTATGAAAAATATTCTAAGAGTTGCTTTCTATGAATTTTGTATCATTTGAACAATTTGCGTTAACGGTGTTCCTTTTCGGAAATATATTGGTTATGAGGGCACAATTGGTGTTTATTTGTATGATGTTACATCGTTGGATTATGTATATGTTGTTAAGATTAGTTTCTGGGGTTCTCTGGCAGGTAGACAGGCCCAGTTACAGGGAAAACTCTGCCGAAATATTTACGAATTTGTAAAGATAGCCAAATTTTAAGGGCCATAAGTAAGTTAAAATTTTGGAAAGGAAGTATGAGATCGATGTAGTCATGTGTTCCTATGTATAATGGTTGGAGGTATAAGGATAACTCTATTCTTATAAGTGACTTGTGAAACATTCGAGGACGAATGTTCTTAAGTTGGGGAGGGTGTAACACCCCGGAAAATTTCGAAGTACTTAAGTGCTATTAAGAAAATTGATATGCGCTAATTATATTATTTTGTGTGCAGACGAGAACTATTAATGGGATGGATATCAATTGGATATAATAATAAGTGTACGAGTCATATTATAAGTTATGTGGGGTCTAGGGAGAGCCCTAAGTCCAAGTCAAGTTGGAAATTTCATGATAGACTAAAGTTCCAAATGAGTATGCACAAGACCGAACTTTTGGACTCCACATATATATAATTGGTTGTGTGATTTAATACCTATAAAATAAAATATCTTTGAGTCTATTTTCTAACGCTTCAAACCGTTTGTCATTTGGACATTCCTACAAGAAGTTATGACCAAATTACCAAAGGCTGGCGGAGGAGCCTGTAGATGCGAAGCATCCGAGACCGCGTCCGAAAGAGAGGCTGGCGGTGAAGTGCTGCCATAGCGTCCAGGACCGCATCCGAGCTTCAAAGAGGAGTGAAGTGGGGATGCGAATCATCCAGGGCCGTATCCAAAACCCAAAAATCTGGGCCTATAAATATAAGGTCGGGTAAAGAGGGTATTTTGTGTATTTGGGGGTTAGGGTTCTTGAAGTGAAGGGGCGATTTTGAGCTCAAATCAAGTCCAATCGACAAAGTTAAGTTGTTAATGATGTTTTGGGTTGATTATTACTCAATATACATGAGTTCTAACATCATTCTTACATCCAAATACAAGATTTCATCATCAAATCTTCAAGAACACAAAAATCACCAAAGTTGTGATTTTTCAAGATTGATCTACTAGAGGTAATTCCAATGCTTCAAACTCGTTTATTATGAGTAGTTATAAGTATTTGAAGCATTTTTTTACAAGTTTTAATGGTTGAAAGATTGGATTATAAAACTCTAGTTCATGGCATGAATAGTACTTTTGAGAAACTAAGAGAGAAGATGAATGGTAATCTTGGCGATGAAATTTATGAATACAATGAATCTATGGGATTTGTTACTAATATTGGTCTCATTGGATGTTGTTATTGTATATTGAAGTTGATTAGTGTAGTGCATCGTTGTAGTATCATTAAGGGAAGAATTTGAGGTATGTTGGCTAAACTTTCTCTCTTAGAATTGAATTCCATAATGTTTCCGTAAGATCAAGTATGATTGGCTCAAGATTCCTAACTCCTACATTCCGGGTTATTCCCTATAAATTTGATTATCCCGAATGAGCCTTATGTCGAAATATAGATGTTCAAAGTATGGGTTTTGTATTGATATGTTATGGCTTTGAGTCGTGTTTCAATGAAAGATAGTATGCCAAATTGTGTGAGAAAACTCAATATGATTAAGACTCTTAATTGCTCATATGTGTACCTAAATCCTTGATTGGAAATGTCTTACTGTTGATAATATATAAAGTTGTGAAAGAAGTATGAAATGTGATGATTGATTAAGTGAAAGTTTTACTTGTGGCCAATGGAGCCAATGAAATGAAATAATGTGAGAAAGGTTATAAAATGAGCCTTGATTCAACTATTCTGAATTGACTTCGAAAATAGAATTGCCTAAAATCCTATAAACTCAAGTTATGCTCATATGTGGCTGTTTTAACATACGTTATGATTTGTGAGTATCTTCAATGTGTTTTGCGTTCTTACATATTCGTGAGTGGAAATTGTGTATTGCCCTTTGTGGGGGGAAAATATGTCAAGAATAAATGGTGTGTTATTTGCTGATGATTTAAACTTGTGCATCAATTGCCAATCATTTTACTCCACTTCTCGGAAAGAAATCTATGGTGCTTAAATTGGTAATTTCTAATGAACTTAAAGTTGTTATTTCCGGAATATTATATGTATGTTGATATTTATGATGATGATACATGAGAGGGAAGAAATAAAAGTGTGGAATAACAAATATGGCCACCGTGCCTTGAATAAAGAATCTTGTGAATGGCCAAAAGAGCCCAGGAAATATTGTTGTTATTATTGGTTGAAAATACTAGTGGAGATTTATACAATATGGAAGATGATGAGGTAAATTCATTTATACCTATGTTATGTTTGTGAATTATTCCCCTTATTTGGGATGAGATTGATGTGATAAAATTATTCCTCTTAATTGGGATAATAGTGATTGATATAAAAGGGTTGATGTCTCAAATAAGACAGCCTAGCTGATCGGGTCATGATCGGACACCATGTCGCACACATGGTGGTGATTGTGCTTGAAATTTTAATTGAAATTGAGATTTTGGTTGATGTCTTCAAATAAGACAGCGTAGATGATCGGGTTGTGATCGGACTCCGTGCTAAAATTACGGTGGTATTGGTATTGATAGTAATTGTGGTTGATTCTCTAATGAGATAGCTTAGCTGATCGGGTCGTGGTCGGACTCCGTGTTAAAGACGGTGGTATTGATATTGAGAGTAATTGTGGTTGATGTCTCTAATGAGATAGCCTAGCCGATCGGGTCGTGATCGGACTTCTTACTGAGAATACGACGGTACTGGTATTGTGAATAATGATATTGTGGACAATGGTATATTGATGCTAAAGAAATCTCCCAATGTGAGATATGGAAATTAATTTGAACATTGTCTTGATCTTAAATTGAGGTTTGATGTTGATTAAGGTTTTCATTAATATTATGATAATCTTGTTTGTATTATTTGTCATTCTATTTAGAGGGTGTTTAGTTATACATACTAGTGCTATTCGACAGTACTAACGTCCCTTTTGCCGGGGGCGCTGCATCTTTCAATGGATGCAGGTGGTTCCACAACAGGAGATATTGTTAAGTGATAGCACTGCACCTTGTTCCCAGTTGACTTGGTGAGCCCCACTTCATCCCTGGGTCTTGTATCTTTTGTACCTTGTGTATTCCGTTTGAGTTATAGCCGGGGACTTGTTGCCGGCATTATCATTGTAGTCTTCTTTATCTATAGAGGCTCCATAGACATAGTGTGGGTTGTGTATTGGTGCCGGAAAAGACAAAATATGTTATGTTGTGGTTGTATTACTTGTCCATTTGAGACATTAAAAATGATAAAGCTATTGGAAATGAATTGGTATTATAGACGTGAACACCATTTTGTCTAATTAATGAATATATGTATTATCTCCATTCGCGGATGAGTTTGGGTAGAATGAAATCTAACAGGCTTGCTCGGTCAGGTTCATTCGATTGAGCGCAGGTCGCTCTCCTCGATTTTGGGGCGTGACATATAGTCCAGACTCTCGATGTCGATTTTGACACCATCACCACTTCTTTGGTGGCCAAAGGCAACGGTCCAGGACTGAAATCGGCCACAAAGTCATCCAAAATGTGTGACTTGATCGCAGTCCGGGGTTTTTACTCTATGTCAAATTCACTCATTTTGATTACCCACTTGGCCAGTCGACCTGAAAGTTCAGGTTTGTGAAGGATATTCCGCAGAGGAAAGGTTGTTACCATGGCATTGGAAATAAGGCCTAAGCTTTCGAGCGAAAACTATGAGAGCTAAGACCAATTTTTCGAGGTGTGGGTAGTGAGTTTCTGCTCTCGTTAAAATTTTACTAACATAATTGATAGAAAATTGCCTACCTTCATGTTCATGGAATAAAACGACGCTTACCGCTACCTCCGAGACCGCTAAGTAAATCAACAACTGTTCGCCTTCCTCCGATTTTGATAGTAACGAAGGGCTCAATAATACCTTTTCAAATCTTTCAAAGCCTCCTGGCATTCCGGAGTCCATTCGAAGTTGTTCTTCTTTTTCAGATGTGAGAAGAAGTGATGACATTTTTCCGAAGACCGAAAAATGAACCTGCTTAAAGCGGCCAGTCTTCCTGTTAGCATGTGAATCTCTTTCATATTTGATAGTTGGTCGGCAATGTCCTCGATGGCTTTAATTTTATCGGGATTGACTTCGATTCCCCTTTGTGTCACTAGGAACCCCAAGAACTTACCGTAGCCGACTCCGAATATATACTTTTCGGAGTTAAGCTTCATGTTATGCTTCCTTAGGATGTCAAAGGTTTCTTGGAGGTGTGTAAGATGATCACCTGCGTTCAAAGACGTAATCATCATATCATCTATGTAAACTTTCATTGTTTTTCCTATTTGTTTTTCAAACATTTTATTCACAAGCCTCTGATAAGTGGCTCCGGCATTCTTAAACCCGAAAGGCATCACTTATAGCAATATGTGCCAACGTTGTTATAAACGAAGTTTTTCATGATCTTCCGGGTTCATTTTGATTTGGTTGTACCCGGAATAGGCATTGAGAAAGCTCATCAACTCGTACCCGACCGATGCATTAATTATTTGATCAATGTTTGGCAATGAGAACGAGTCTTTTGGGCATGCCTTATTCAGATCCTTATAATCTACGCATATGCAAAATTTATTATTCTTTTTTTGGACTACTACTACATTAGCTATTGAGTTAGGGTACTTTACCTCCCGGATTGAACCGATATCAAGCAATCGAGTTACCTCTTCTTTGACAAACCTATTTTTGACCTCGGCAATAGGGCATTTCTTCTGCCTTATCGAAAACCGAGATAGCATTCATGTCCCTTGCCGCCAGTTGATATCCTCTTATTTGTTTAATTCCCTTTGGAGTTGGGAATTTCAGAAGTTGATGGTATATTGACAGCACAACCTTCATCTCGTGTTGCCATGGTCTTTCAAGAATAATGTTGTAGCCCATATCGCCGTCTACTACTTCAAATAAGGTCGTCTTCATTACCCCTTCGGCATTCGTGGGCAGTAGAATCTCCCCTCGGGTAGTCACGCTTGCAAATTTGAACCCAACGAGGATCTTTGTGGCCGGAATGATGTTCCGGTTAACTTGACTTGTTCCAGCACTCAGGGCATCATTGTGCGGAAGTAGGAGTCCATCATCGTCCTCTTCCGTAAAGGTGATATCATCCTCGGTGACTTCTCAGAGTCTTTTGCTATGGTTTACCGATACCTTTGTCTTTTTTGCGGCTAAGAAGGTTACACCATTGATCTCGTTTCCTTCGTAAATCATGTTGATCGTCAGACGAGGAGGGTCTTCTCCCATCTTTGAGGGCTCCGCATTATCTCAATCGCGACCGTAGTTATTTTTAGCCCGGTCGCTTAGGAACTCTCTAAGATGGCCATTTTTCCAACAACTCGCGCAAATTCCCCAGTTCGGTGGCCGTTGGTCTCATGATACTCACACCATATATTAGGATCCCTCTGACTAGGGTTGGATCTTATCGGCCTCGAGAACAGTGCTTTCTTAATGTTCCTCATCACCGATACTAGTTCCACCACACTGACATTGAAGTTGTACTCTAACAGTCTGGGGTAGGTGGAATCGTAGAAACCTGACGTTGCTCTATCCTGCAACAATCTATTATTTCGACCACAGTTATCTCTCCTATCGATAGCGAACCTTCCACGGAACAGAAACCTCTGCCGCATCCTTCAGCCCTGTTGTAGGGAAAAAACTAACATTTAGTCGACCGTCAATCTGCGTCAATATCATCCTTCAACTTTTCCTTATTCTTCTCTTGGTCCCGACCCTTGATTGACATCGGGAACCCGAGCTGGTCATACTCTATTCTTATCTTCGATTCGTAGCGGTTGTGGATATCCGCCCATGTTGTTTCCTAAATTCGAGAAGACTTTCTTTCAGTTTTTAGGAAGTGACAGAGCTCCTCAGGTTCGGCCCCTTAGTAAAATTATTTCCCTCATAAACCGCATGAGTTCGATTTTTAAGGGATCATTTTTATTATTGTTACTAGATCCGTTGTCGTTCCCCCCGGCCCTGTCAAAGCCGAACTCACCACTCGGGGTGTTGTTATTAACCCTTTGTGCTGTTTGGTTTGCGGGAGAAACGGGAGGAAATGGACCTTTTCCATTCGCATTGTTGGAAGCACCCGGCAATTCTTGCCTCAACTCTGTCATGACCTGATCTTGTCGCGAGAGATGGCCCATAATAGCCTTTTGTTGTTCCCTCAGGATTCTCACTGTTTCTACAATGTGCTCATCTTTAATGTCATCAGGGGTGGCCTCCCAAACATGTCGTGGATATTTTCCGCCATGGACCGGCATGTCTTTATGCCCCTCGTTGCGGGTATCGATGATCGAATCTTCATGTTTAGGGTGATTTCCTTAGGCCTCAACGTTGTGCGTGATGTTGACATCATTATCTGCCATTTTTTATAATTTTTTGCTAAGAAACAAAGAATTAAACAGGTTAGTAATAGATGCAAGGATCAACCCAATTACACAACTGTCTATGTCACACGGTGGGCGCCAAATCGTTTATCCGTAAAACGATACAATTTAATTTGTACCGTGGTTTATAGACAAGCGAATCGATTTTATCCTAAAATGATAAATAAATCAAATAAAATGCAATACTTAGTTTTAGAATCGAGATAAGGCAACAAATAGCGTGGTTCCAGGAGCATAGCTTCCGAAGGCAGTCATACAAATATCAATAGACAAGAAATAAAGTATTATTGAGCTCTTGAATAGTATATAACATAAGTTTATAAGAAAATTCCTATCCTTACAATGACTGTTGAAGTCACTATTTATAGTTTTCCCTAGGGAACAAGGTCCTAGGATCAAGCTCCTCTTAAATGACAATTATATTATTGAAGAATGTGTAACAGCAGGCTATGAATGCCAAAATACTCTATAACGGACTGTGTATTTAATACTGCAGAATATTCTTCATTGTATGCTATTGGGTGACAGACATTCGTTTGTCTTCACTAGCAATATTCCCTTTGGGGGCTTCTCGGTGCCAGCCGAAATAGTTGCCCCCGATCTTGATTTCCACCTGTTTCGCTTTCCATCTGTCTCTGATTCCACGTGTCGCTCTATTATATGAGTATTTAATATGAACCGATTTTACCCTATATATGAACAATAAAATAAGCTACAATAGGATTTGCAATATGATACCTCTTAGACATTTTTAGAGGGTGCAAATTCCTTACATATTCTGAAACCCTCTTGTTTACAATATTTGCTTTCGGGTGTAAATTTTCTTCTATGGATTTTATAGTTTCTTTTTTTATTCCTTACAGCTTTGAGAAGGGATCCAACACTTAGTAGTATGTAAATTTCTTTTTACATGCAACCACTGGATGCAATTATATGAATACCTTTTAGTTAATTTATAAAAGAAAAAGAAAAAAATAAAACTAAATATTGTGAATTCTTGGATGTTTTGCTTTAGCAACATTTTAGGTGATAGAGCAAAATGGAAAATAAAACATGTTGAGGAGCCCAGTCAAGTGAGATGTTATTGCTGAGGTGAACTGAAGGAAAACACTGTTTCATATTTTGCTTCGGAAGGCATGTGAAACTCTCGTCTTATATGCAATTTGGATGGTCTTATGTTTCATATTTTGCTTCGGAAGGCATGTGAAACTCTCGTCTTATATGCAATTTGGATAGTCTTGTGCACCTTACTTTGTTAGATGCTAAGCAAAGGTTAGGTGCTCAAGTTATAGAGTTTTCACTCTCCTTGAAAATTGGTTATGTGGTTTTAGCTTGTCTGTTTAATTTTGGGGTCATGATACTCTCAATCTCCCTCCGTTTGTCATTCTAAACTTCTATTTGTTGGGAAGAGTGTCAGGCTAATAGAAGAGAAAAATATATTTAGAGAAAAATAATAAATTGCATAAGACAAAACAAGACAAGATTTATGTGATTCGACAATTTTTGCCTACTCCACGGTCACACACAGAGTAACTTTATTGATATTGAGAAAGATGTGAGGTATGCTTTACAACTGACGAAGGGGATGCCGATTTATAGGCAAAACGTTTGCTAAAAAAGGTTTCAGCGAATGTGAATACGCGACAGGACGTCACCGCAAACTGCGCGCCCAATTCTTTCTTTCGCATTTGCAGCCCACCAACTTTGACTTTTTCTTTCTTCACTCATTTTCTTGTTTTTTCTCTTTGTCTTTTTCTACTTATTTTTTTCCTCTTTCTTTTATTTCTTAACCATATTCCAACAATAAAAACAACAACTATTCTCTAATGTGACGCCTTCACATTATTAGTTTTAGCGGCCAAGTGAGGCAATGCACATCCTCAGTTTGTCAACACCGACAACTTTGGTTAACATATCTGATAGATTCTTCGATCCGGTTATCTTCTGTAGGGAAAGAGTTCCTTCACTTATCAACTCTCGGATATGATGATACCTTAACTGGATATGCTTCGATCTTACATGAAACACTCGATATTTGGCAAGATGAATTGCACTCTGGCTATCGCTGAAAAGCTCACAATTGTCCTGCTCTTTACCTAACTCTTTAAGCAAATTTTCCATCCAAATCATCTCTTTTCCAACTTCTGAGATTGCCATATACTCTGCTTCAGTGGTAGATAGAGCACCCAAGGTGAACACACAACAGTACCACCCAAGGTGAACACACAACCTGTGGTACTTTTTCAACTATCTAGATCACCGCCTAAATTTGCATCAGCAAAACCTTGTAAGATAATATTGCTTCTTTTAAAACAAAGTGCTATACCTGAGGTGCCTTTGAGATATCGCAATATCCATTTTACACCTTCCCAGTGCTCTTTTCCTGGATCTGACATGTATCACTTACAACTCCAATTGCATGGGCTATGCCAGATCTTGTACAAACCATAACATACATCAAACTTCCTATTGCTGAAGCATATAGAACTTTGGACATGTACTTCCTTATTCATATGTCTTAGGCGATTGGTACTTTGACAGATTAAGATGGCTTTTGAGTGGAGTGCTTCTGGTCTTTGCATCATGAAGACTGAATCTGCTTAGTTCCTTCTGTATGTATTTTCTTGAGACAACTTTAAGGTTCCTTCAGACCTGTTTCTGTTAATCCTCACCCCCAAGCATTTACTTAGTTGGTCCTAAGTCTTTCATTTCAAACTTCTCTGCCAGTTGTTGCTTAACCCTGTTGATCTCATTTATTCTAGATCCTGCAATTAGTATATCATCAATGTACAACAATAAAATAATATAAGATTTATCAAGATTTTTGATATAACAATAATGGTCCATCTCACATTGTGTGAAACCATTGTTATGCATGAATCCATCAAATTTCTTGTACCATTGTCGGGAAGCTTGTTTCAAACCGTACAAACTCTTCTTCAACTTACACACAAGGTTTTCTTTACCAGAAACTTGAAAACCTTCAGGTTGCTTCATATAGATGTCGTCTTCAAGGTCACCATGCAAGAAAGCAGTTTTTACATCTAGCTACTCCAAATGTAAATTTTCTGCAGCTACGATACTTAGCATCAACCTGATAGTAGTTAATTTACCTATAGGAGAAAATATCTCGGTATAGTCAATTCCTTCATTCTGCTGAAAGCCTTTTTCTACTAATCATGCTTTGTATCTATTCTTACCATCATGCTCTTCTTTGACCGTGTACACCCACTTATTCTGTAATGCCTTCTTTCCTTTTGGTAACTCTGTAAATGTCCATATTTTATTCTTTTGGAGAAAATTCATCTCTTCTTTCATGGCTGTCTTCCACTTATCAGATTTTGTCACCTGCATTGCTTCTACAAAATGCTATGGTTCTCTACTATCAATCAGAAGTAAATAGTGGAAAGAGTGAGTTAACCTATCTCGAGTATTTGTGATTGTTTTAGATCTCTTTAATGTAGTTTTAGGAGCAACTGATCTCGAATTTGATTCAAGTCCTGACTCCAGATCTGATTTCGCATCTGATTCTATCTCTTGTCTTGGTTCTGATCTATATTCAGCTTCTGGTTCTGCATCTTCAATTTCAGAATAAGTTGTAATCTCTCTAGCCACTTCATTTTATGAGATGTCTTGTAACTCAACTGTTTCAGATGTCTGTCTGCTGGTGCTGGCTGGTTCTACTTGATAAGTAGGAATTTTGACTACTTATTAGCGCCTTTTTGCTTTTGTTTTAGTCCAAAAGTGCTTAATTGTATTCTTGAAAACTGATAAAATATGCTTAATTGTAGGAATATTAGAAGATGAGCTCCAAAGATGAAATCCACTCCAAGAAGGAGTAATATCAACTTAAGGACAAACATAACACAAAAGCTCAAAGTGCGGTCCGTAGAATACCATCTACGACCGCTTGTCATGAAGCAATTCCATCAGAGAAGGTTGCAAGATGCGGACCGCATATGAAATTGTGCGGCAGGAGAAACTGGGTAAAAGCCAAAGTTCAGAGAACATGTATCTCAAGTTCAACAAGAGTGCGGACCGCACAATTATTGTGCGGTTGCAGAAGAGCATGATGCGGCCGCAGAAATATTCGTGCTATCTGTAGAAAGAGATAAGTGCGGCCGCAGTTCAAAATTGTGCGGCCGCAGGTTTCCAATCCTGCCAGGCCGAAGCAAAGTGCAGACCACATATGAAATTGTGCGGCCACAGAACCTCCAAAAGGGCATCTTTGTCCGATAATTCCAACACTGTATAAATAGAAGAGTTTCACTTTTTAGGTCAAGTTTTGACATCAGCTGCTACAGTAGATAATTTCTTTTACTCTTTTTAGTAGTTTTTGCTATTTTGAGCTTTTTGAATATTGATTTCATTATTTTAATTATCAATATGGGTTTAATTATCATTTTTTCTTCTTTTTCTTCTAATTTAACCATGAGTAGCTAGATTATCACTAGGGTTGTGACCCAACCTTAGTGTGTAAACTTAATGGGTATTTGATTTATTACTTGTTTGTGGTTGTGTGTTGATTATGTTTTTGCTTCTATTTGAAGAATTAATGGTTGCAAATATTATTTCATGCCTATTTGACTTGGTCTCTACTTGAGAAAGAGAGACTTAGTATAGAAAAACATGGCTAGCAAGAAATTGGGCCAATCGAGAGATTGATAAGCCCAATTAAAGTGTTGAACCTAGAGATAGTAAAATCCGACTTGAGCTTATTATCAACCGTTTTGTTCAACACCTATTTGGACTTGTGAAAGACAAATTGGGCAAAATCACTCTCTGACCGCGAGGTAATGAGTGGGTACTCGAGTGTTGATAGCTATAATACACCCCCAACCAATAAAACAAGCTTTAAAGTTTACAACCCATTAGGCAAATACCTAGGTGAAGGTCATAGCCCTAGGCCTTTTATATCATTTCAAAAACAACCAAAAAACAGTTTCCTAGTTTTATTCTTTAAATCGCAATCATAGTTCAATTTATATTTTCAAACAAAACCAAATATTGAAGAAGTGCAAATTTAGATATACAAGCTCACGCGCTAAGATATATACTACTGACACTCATTCACATAGCTCCATGCGGAATTCGACCCCGACTCTTGTTTGGTATTACTATTGCATCGACCATTTTCATATCCTCAAATAGAGCAGTGAAATTGGACGAGATAACTACTCCAAGCTTGTCCTTGTGCACCACATTTTCATTGAATGTGATATTCCTGTGTTTTAAGATCTTTTTATTTTGATCATAGCAAAATCGATAACCAAAATTATCATCATCACAACCAATAAAGAAATATTTCTTGGCTTTAGGATCAAGCATATCTCTATCATTGGAGTTTACATACAATGTTCTCTTCTTGAAGCCTCGTTCTACAATCAAATTTCCTTTAGTTATCTTTAATGATTCATTACCGAATACTGTCGTGTGTCCTTCACTGTCAATCTGACCCATGGATATCAGATTTTTCTTGAGGCAAGGAACATGTCAGACATAGTGTTCCTTGTAAAGTCTTTATATGAACTTCACCTTTCCCGACAATATCCAAAGGTTCGTCGTCTGCTAGATACATTTTTCCGAATTTTCCAGCAATATAATTATGCAATAATTCCTTGCATAAGGTAGAGTGTAAGGATGCACCTGAGTCTAGAATCCAAGATTCGACTGGACTGTCTGCACAACAAATTAGTGCATCACCTACGTGTTCACAATTATATTTGCTTAATTTTCATCCTTTTTCTTTGGTTCTCTACACTACTACTGTAGTGACTTTTTTTTTATCGCAATTCCAATAGTTAATGTCTTTGAGAGTTTTGGATTTCCCTCTTCTCATTGACTTTGATCTGCTACGACCATGACTTTGTCCTCTTTGGTTTCTTCTCCCCCTGCTTTTGGTATTAAAAGCAAATCCCAGGGAGTCATTTGAATCTCTTCGGCGAATATCTTCCCTTAGAACCAAGTCTCTAATATCATCCAATTTGAGTTTGGTACTTTCCGGTGAACTACTAACTGCAATTACTGTCGCAGACCAACTCTCCGGTAGAGATGATAGTAGAATCAATGCCCTGACTTTGTTATCAAATATTATATTAACAGAACTCAACTAAGTTAATATTATATTAAACTCATTGATATGTTTCGTAACAGATCTATCTTCTGTCATTTTCAAGTTGAACAATCGACACATCAAATAGACTTTATTTGAAGTAGATGGCTTTTCGTACATATTTGATAACGCTTAATCAGGCATGCGCTGGTCTTCTCGTTAATAATGTTGAACGCCACATTTCGTGTCAGCGACAAATGAATTACACCAATAGTTTGGCGATCTAATCGATCCCAATCTGCTTTGGCCATATTCTCTGGTTTTACCCCGGTCAAAAGTAAGTATAATTTTTTCTGTTACAAATATTCCTCTATTTGTATTTTCCAGAGTTCAAAATATTTGTCATTGAATTTTTCAATCTTAACCTTCCTTTCTTCCGATGTCATTTTTTCACATTTTTTTATGTGAATAGTAACCGAAAATAGTAGTGTGTAGGAAAAAATGCCTCAACCTTATAAGGTAGACAACAATCACTATTGGTGAACAGTACTATCACTATTAATGAATAGTACTTCACTATTGTGAATAGTGTTAATATTGATGATCATTAATGTCGCACTATTCTTGTGAATAATATATGCACCACTACCATGCTTCTACCATAATTATACTGTCTGTGCTCTGATACTAGTTGTTGGAAAGCATGCCAGGCTAATAGAAGGGAAAAATATAGATGAAGAGAAAAGCAGTAAATTTTACAAGACAAAATAAAATTTACGTGGTTCGGTAATTTTTACCCACTCCACGGCCACACACAGAATAACTTTGTTGATATTGAGGGAGAAAGAAGATTGTGAATGATGATTTACAACTGAAGAAGGGAATGCCTATTTATAGACAGAACGTCTGCTGAAAAACGATTCAGCGAATGTGAATACGCGGCAGAACGACACCACAAATTGCGAGCCCAATTCTTTCTTTCACATTTGCAGCCCACTAACTTTGACCTTTTCTTTCTTCTCTCGTTTTCTTTCTTTTTATTCACTACTAAAGAAACGAAAAAAACCGACCGCCAAAACCGACCGATGTTGGTCGATAATTGGCGAAAATCGACCGAAAACCGATCGATTCGTGGCAGTCGGTAATCGTAAGGTCGGTAGAGCTAACTGGCCAACTTTGGTAGGTATTTTCAACCGATTTCGGTCGCTCAATTAAATTCCAAGAAAGAAATAATTGCCGAAAAAAACGGTCGAAGTCGGTTGGTATTTCTTGACCGAGGTCGGTTAGTATTTTAATTATGTAATTAAAAAATACATCATTCAAGAACCGAACCAGGGTCTGTACTGTGGCAAGATACTATTCTACCACTAGACCATTGGTGCATTTTATTTTAAGACTGTCTTTTATTTTATTTATACTCTTTAATTACATTTTTGCGCGAAAATAACCGACCGATGTCGGTCGATTTTTATTAAAAAATAAAATTACCGACTGAATTATGTCAGTTTTTAAAAATGACCGGCCGAATTAACCGACCGATTTCGGTCGGTTTTTTAATATTAATTCTAATTTATTTTAAATGAAAAACCAACCAAAGTTGGTCGATTTCTTGAAAAATAAATTTGCGGGACGCTAAAATAGTTTCCCGCATTTTTGCGCCAAAGAAAACCGACCAAAGTTGTTCGGTTTCATAAGACAAAAATATTAAAAAATAAAATATTTTGTAAAACCGACCGACTTCGGTCGGTTTTTCGGCCGATTGTTTGACCGTCGGTCGACCGCGACCGATTGTTGCCGAATTTCTAGTAGTGATTCTTGCTTTTCTTTTGTCATTTTCTACTTCTTTTTGTCCTCTTTCTTTTCGTAAATAGGGTTTGTTCCAATCAGTATCTAGGTGAGATGAATTTATGGAAAGTGTGTTACTATTAGTTACAGTAATAGACAGGGGGTAATTGAGGCGTTATATTGGGTTAATGCGGGGTGGGCTAAGAATTTCACATTGATCTTGGAAGCAATAAAAAAAATCCTTCATCTTTTTACTTTCTATTTTATTGTTGCGCTTAGTTGAGAGATCTTTGCTTGTTTTAGATCCTTTGGAAGCTGCGAAGTCGTTGCTAATTTTAGCCCTCATATTTTTGCTTTGCATTTAATTTTATGTTGTATAATATTCTCTTCTTCTAGCAATACCCGCCTTACTTGAGATTACGATGTTTTAAGCAATGTTTCTTTCTTCCGACTTGCAAGGCTTTTGATTACTAAATTTTTTGGATTTGTTGGGATTTGAAAATAAGTTTTAGGATTCATTCTGCCAGGCCAGATCCCTAAGTAGGTTGTGCATATGCAACAACAAATACTCAGGCAGGTAACTTTTAACCCCTCTTTCTCAAAAAGAATAACTTTTAAATCCTCGTTGTGTCTGGTGTGCTCACGTGTAGATGCTGATAATATATTTGTAATGCCAGCCCGCTTGAGGAGTGAATTCAGACATTCTAACATGTTGAGATTAATTTTGTCTCGATTTAAGTTATCATGTCTTTTCTTAATTTGTTCTACTGAATTGAAGAATCAGATAATTAAGTTATCTTCTCAATTGTTTTTTTCCCCTTGGTTCACTGCTTCTCCAATCACATGTCAGCTCCTTTACAGCCAGGCAATCAGATAAATATTATGAAATAATGATCTAAGGAGTTCAAGTCTTATATATAGTGATTCTACCTGAAGATCTAATACTTGGATTATACATCATTATACTGCTATTTCTGTAAAAGACTGGATCGGAGAGCACATACAAATTACAATGGCTATAACAAAAGTGATCCTTAAATATCCTGGTTCTGGAAGGTACGTGTACATACATGTTTGTCCGAAACCAAAGTGTGATTCTTTTGGACTCAAGCAACACAAATAGGTTAAAAAACAATTGGGCACCATTTTATATATAGCGCGGTTATTCACCGCTTTATACCTTAACAGCAGTTTTATCCGTTAAGATATAGCGCAGTGAATAACCGCGCTATATATAAAATATGGCTCCACCAATAATTCATCTGCACTTAACTGACCCACCAATAATTCATATGGGTATAGCGCCTATTATGTATGCGCTATACATCAAATAATTGTACCCCCAGACTAGTTTTTTTCTTATTTAGGGAGTTTCAGAATTTGGTAAACATCCATTAAGGATCCTTCAAGTCTTCCAAAATATTTATTCGTTAAGTTATTTTGCATTTTGTCATAATGTCCGAAAAGCAAAAAATTAGGGTTTCATTATATTGGGGAGGTGAGGTTGTGGCGGAGAATAACTTAGTACGCTATAGTTGTTCTACACAGTTTCATGTAAAGTTGGCACTTATAACGGGGTACGATAGATTAGTATCGTTGTTATGTAAAAAAGTAAGTGTGAGCAAACATTCAGTGAATATTAAAGTAACCGGAAGATATTCGTATTCTGTTACTCCGCAAGGGGTTGCTTGTTATGCTGAGTTTAACATCGAAGATGATGAAACTCTAACAGATTTTTTGAGGACTCCGGATGAACACCAGAAACTTCTTGTGATAAAAATATTAAAAATGTACGTCAACGCTGAAGACGTTGGCAATAATAAGGTTTCACAAAATAGGGATATCCCTGAATCATCGGGTGGTTTTTTTGGAGCAGTTTTATCCGAAAAGATTCCAGGTGAAAGAGTTTGGCCAAATCTAAACTTATCTCCACGGGCGAATGAAGAGTAAGGACATAATTTATCCCCAGGTTTACATAATCCACAAGTCGAGTGGTAAACTTCAATTTTCCTTTATGTTACGAAGTTTATTTTTATGTATTGAATTTGTATTAAAACTCGTATATTCCACAGGGAGTACCAGCCAGATATGAATTTTACAAGTTATGAACCAACAGACAGTTGGAACATACCTAGTTTTGGTGTGTTGGATCATGATGGTCATGGGATATCGACACATTATGATTTGTAAGTGAAGTGATAAAGTTTATATGTAAAGTTTGGATGAATTTGAGAAACTCATTATTTTATTGGTTGTGCAGTGAAAACGAGCAACGTGAAGGTCCTGTCCTTACTCAATTGCCCGAAGACGACATATTTAATCGGGATTTAGAAGATGCGCAGAGTCAGGAAGATGATAGTGATTATAACAACAATGCTGGTGAGTCTGGAGATGACACACCCTTCCCTGATGAGGGTGATGATGATGAGGACGAGAATGATGAACCTGATTTGACGAGGGAGCATGCTCCATCTCCCGTTAGACCAAGAGTGTACGAGTCCCATGTGCCATTTCATTCAAGGGTGATTCCCTACCATGATCAGTTGCCAAGTATGCCGGGTGTGGATGTCCTCACAAGGGATCTTGATAAAATTCGGACAACAATGTGGGATGAATCTAGAACAACGATGCTGTCAACGGGCATGCTTTTTGCTGATAAAGCGCGCCTAAGCAGGGCGGTGCGAATGTACAGCATAAAAGAGTGTCGTGAGATCATGGTTCATGAGTCATCTCCGAAAGTATACAAGGTTATTTATCGTAGATGGTTTCAAGGTTGTAATTGGATGCTGCGTGCGAGAAAGTTGAAAATAAATATGTGGATTATGGGGAAATACATTGGCACCTACAGTTGTGAAATAGACACATTCAGTGGGAATCATTTTAACTTGAATGTTGACTTGATTTCTCTTGTCTTTATTCCACACATTGAAGCGTCCAAAAGGTACAAGATCAAAGAGTGTATAACATATGTCCACCAGGTATATGGATGTACCATTACCAAAAGAAAGGCATTTCTCGGGCGTAAACGTGCGTTTGAAATTATTTATGGTAACTGGGATAAGACATTTGTCGCTCTACCCAGGTACATGGCTACATTGCAACACTTTAACCCCGTGATTTTTGTTGAATGGAAGCTTGAGCGGAGTTCGGGTATACCAGAATAGATCAAATATGTGTTCTGGGCATTTAAATAAGCCATTGATGGTTTTGTACATTGTCGGCCGGTAATATCCATAGATGACATTCATGTCTATGGAAAGTTTGATATTAAGTTGTTGATAGTCGTTTCTGTAGATTCTAATGGAAGTATATTTCCCCTAGCATTTGCTATTTGTGCCAATGAAAGCCAAGAGACATGGACATTATTTTTGAACCACTTGAAGGAGCACGTTGTCAAATAACGTTCAGGTATTTGTCTAATATCTGATCGACATGGCGGTATTTTAAGTTCTGTACAGAATTTGCGTGCATGGCAGGAACCGTATGCCTACCACCGTTACTGTGTTAGGCACTTGAAGGACAACTTCCAGAGGGATTATCTGAACAAGGACTTGCATGATTTCATGTAGATGGCTGCAACAGATCACCAAGAGTGTAAATTCAGGAGGCGAATGGAATTAATTAGGCAGGAAGACCCAGAAGCCTATCGTTGGTTGATGCGACATGAGCTTGACAAGTGGACTTTGCATGCGGATGGTGGTAGAAGATGGGGAATTCTAACTACAAATGTGTCATAGTCTTTCAATGGGTTATTGAAGTCTGCACGTGGATTTCTGGTCACTGCCATGGTGCGGATGTGATTCAAGCAGATGGCGGAGAGGTTTGTTGGAAGATATAGAGGCGCATCGTCATTGATGGAAAGGGGTGTTGAAGATATAGAGCACAGTGGCATTCTTTTTTACAGTATTGCAGCAAGCGGTGTCTCATTATCGGGCACGTCTCAATGTCTCGGCAGCAAGTTTAGTAGCCCGACGGACATACCCATGCAAAGTTGTTGCTCCCTCACCGGTATACTGCAGCATCTGCAGTCCCAACTAGAAGAACTAATGTAAGCCAATAGCCTGCATAACATGTAAACTATTAATTACGTAAGGATAATGTAACGCTATAAGTAAGTATAACAACTAACATACCAGTGCCTCATGCCTGCCGGCGTATGGAATGTACCGACCTCCAGCGCGATGAATGGGATTCCCGACGAGAAGTCGGGTAACGCTGCGATACCAACCCATATACTCATGCTCACCATCCGTACGCTCAGGTGCAGGGGGTGGATGAATTAGGTTATACCTCTCGTCCCAAACCTCAATCTGGGCCTCTAGCCAGGCCACGTATGTCTGGTCAACCCTAGAACGATCATCCTGCTGATAATATGTCCTAATCCAAGTGGGTGGAATAAGTACAAGTTGCGGTCGACCAAACTGACGAATGACTTGCTCTGTGGCATGATGCTCAACAATATCGAGACATATCAGTGGGATGGAAGAGCTCCACATAGCTCGGCCACGAGAGCAATAATCGGGCAAACCAGCTATGAGCGCGTCGCCGTATGGCCTCCATACGAACTATTAATTAAACATATGATTCGTCAGTAAACGCAACAGATATAAAGCGAGGCCAAGTAAACTTAAGTATACATGTACTTACGCGCCTTCAAGCAAATCCAACAAATCCCTGTAATAGGGGAGATGATGTCGGGCCTCGAACTCGCGTCCGTAGCCTCGCCTATCAACCCACCTCCAAGAAAAAGGGAGAAACGGTGGAGGTAGTGCATCCAGAGCCATCGGTGGTAGAGGTGGTTGGAACTGCAGGAACCGCTCCCAGGACCAAACCTAATATAAATTGTGGACGTAAAATTTAAAAGTATTTTTTTACTATGTATGTTATAATCATGAAAAGAATTGACTATGTTTTCACCTGCAACAGCGGTAAAAATCCGGCAACGTCTCTCTGGGTTCCCATGCATGCCGTACACATCTGCCTATACATGTAACCTAGAAAAGATGCACCCCAGCTGTAACCAGGTAAATCATCTAGCTGCTCCACATGATGTAGAAATCTCAAGCTGACTAGGTTTCCCGAAGTGTTCAGGAACAATACACCACCAAACATCAGTAGCAACAACAATCTCGTGTGCCGGTCGATATCCTGCGCCGATGAAGCATTCGTAATATCCGCATCCATCGTCTCCTACGCTGGCTGGAAACCGGTGAGTCGTTGCAACATATGCAGGTAATGCACTCCCCTTTAGTCTCTAAGAGCATGCAGGTAAGCTACATGTAATCCATCAACCGGCAACCCGAAGAGCACCTTCACATCCTCAAGCGTGATGGTAGCCTCGCCGATGGGTAGATAAAATGTGTGCATCTCCGGTCACCACCTCTCTATCATAGCCGTGATCAACGCCCAGTCGAACTGCAACCGGCCGGTCTCTATGATCCTGTAGAAACCCGTATTCTGAAAGCATCTAACTATATAAGGGTGGAGTGGGTGATCCCTAATGAACTCCCACATATCGTCTATATGTCTGGGGCGGAATGTCTGGAACAAACACTGCCCATCACAGATGTATGAAGACCTATGGTTGCCTTGTAGCAACAGTAGCTCTCGAGATGCAGGTCCGGGATGCACAGGGGGAACCTCCATGGCGATGTCTGTAAATTGAACAATATTAATTAAAGTATTTTTCTTTTTGATTGCTTAACGTCTTTAAATATATTGCAATATCTTTTATATTAATATTTAATTGATATTTTTACTATATTATTACTTAAGTTGATACATTTTCTATATTATTATTTTATATGTTAATTTATTATTTTATATAATAGGTTATTATTTTATATATTAGTTTATTATTTTATATGTTAGTTAATTATTCTATAATTTAGTTTATTATTTTATACGTTAGTTTATTATTTTATATATTTGTTTATTATTTTATATCTTAGTTTATTATTTTGTATGTTATTTTATTATTTTATATATTAGTTTATTACTTTCTATGTTTGTTTCTTATTTTATATGTTAGTTTATTATTTTATAACTATACATGATATAATTAATAAGTCTTCATATAAAAATACTTAGTTTGACAAATATTGTTATTTTTATGTTATTTTTTTATATTTGTTGACTAACATTTGAGAGAGTTTGTGTTTGAACTATCATCTTTTTTTCAAATATTTTTGGGATTAACAGATAATTAAATGATTAATTTCAATAACTACAAAGATACTATTCTAAAGGGCACTACATTTTACTACGCTAAAGGGCACCAGATTACAATTACAGGCACTACATTATAATTACGGGCACAACATAACACTAAAGGGCACTAAACAATAATAAAGTCACATATTAATATATGTACAACAGTAAAATCTAAATAACATTAATTATTAATAAAATAACAATTTATCAATTTTATTAATCTTTTAGCACATAAATAATCTAATCCGGATAAAAATAATAAATTAATTTAATCACAAAATAATCACAAAAATACATATACCATAGTGGTAAATAACTAATAAATTTTTTTTATAACAACTAATAACATTAATTATTCATAAAATAATAATTTATCTATTTTACTAATTGTTTACTACAACAATAATCTAATCCGGATAAAAAATAATAAATTAATTAAATCACAAAACAATCACGAAAAAACATAGATCACAGTAAAAAACAACTAATACGCCTTTTTTATACATGAGTTATAACAAAAAGTAAGTCGGAATACCTCGATTTAAAATTTTTTGAAAGGTGAGGAATTGATGATTTGGGGGCCGAAACGAGCAATCCACTACGCGATAACGCCTTATATCCGATGTAAACTTGCTACAATACCGAGATGTTACACTTTTTGTGGGACGTGTGGGCTCCACTTAGTTTTATTTCTTTAAAAATGGAGGGGGGGGGGGAGGGGGGGATTTTTTGGTTTGGGGTCTGCTGGTTCACGTCTAGTGGGGAAGGAGATGACAAGGTTTTTTTTATATAGATATAGCGAGCATATATAGTATAGCGCCTTATATATGCGCGTTATACCTCCCGCCCATTTTAAGTTCAAATATAGCGCGGTTATTCACCGCGCTATATCTTAACGAATAACACCTGCCGTTAAGGTATAGCGCGGTGAATAACCGCGCTATATGTAAAATGATGCCCAATTTTTTTTTAACCTATATATGTTGCTTGAATCCAAAAGAACCACACTTTGGTTCCGGACTTCGCGTATACTAAGAGCCCGTTTGGACATAAGAACTTTTTCACTTTTTTTCGAAAAAAATTCACTTTTTTCCGAAACCAGCGTATGGTCATAAAATTTTTAATTTTTACTTGAAAATAAATTTTGGAATTTTTTGAAAATTTGAAAAACTCCAAAAAGTAATTTTTCAAATTTTTTACTCAGATCACTCACAAAACTTAAAAAAAACTCAAATTATATTTATGTCCAAATACAACTCTAATTTTCAAATACTATTTTCACTTAAAAAAAAATTTCACTTTTTTTTTTAAATTTTACAATTATTATGTCCAAACGCCCACTAAGTATGTATTTACTATTGACAAGTCTACACCTCTGCCCTTTCAATCTCCACTTTCTTAGCTCTATTCTTTTCAAACTTAAATAAATGGGCCGCTCCGCATTTTTAAAGTTTTCTTTTCTATTTCTGCACATAGTTAGGCATATGTCCGCTGAGCAGAGAAATGTGCCTCTCTCTTCTTCTCGACTTCAGTTAAGTCTCTACTTGTTGAGGGTTTTAGTGATTTAGCTTCTAGACTTTACATCTACAGAACCTTGGAGTCTCATATGGTTATCTTCTTGTAAATTGATGTAGGAAATGGCTACCTTCTGAAACTTGACTTCTCTAAGGTCTTTTTTTTCTTTTTTTCTTTTCCCTTATCAGAGAATGACTCTGCAAAATTAGGGACCTTATGCAATTCGTCGAATTGGTGAATGACTTGTGACAGGTGAAAATGTAGAACATTAACTAAATTAGTCCATGGATTGATTTGAGAATTGATACAAACCAGATTAAATAATTCCAAAGAGAATTATTTAATTATTTACTCTAATTAATCCCAAATACCCTAAGAGAATAACCTCACAAGATCACTCCAAAGAAAGGGTTCACACAAGTGTTTCCTAATACTCACTCTCTTACAAAATACTCTATAATGAAATAAAGGAGGAGAAAGAAAAACAAGAGTGAAAAGCTCTTGAATTGGTGTGTTTGCAAATGAGGAGAAACTCCTCTATTTATAGCAAGAAATCCTTGGCTTAATAATGGATATTATGTCATGGTAAATGTCATGATCCACAAATTTTGTTATAATGGATATTATATCATGACAAATGTCATGAAAATTTGGCCATATTACAAATCTCCACTTTGGCCTAATTTCGGCTTATATATAGTAAATTTTCTCCACATTCTCCGCAAAAACCCTAATAGGCAAAATCATTCTTTGTAAATGCCAATCAAGCTGACACTGGAAGAGGTTTTGTGAACATGTCAGCAGGATTGTCTCTAGTGTTGATCTTCTGAACAGAGACTTTTTCTTCAGCAATGGTTTCTCGAATGAAATGATACTTTATATCAATGTGCTTTATCCTCTCATGATACATTTGATTTTTAGTCAAGTGAATGACACTTTGACTATCACAGAAAATGGTAATACCACCTTGGTGTAAACTGAGTTCCGCAAATAGACCCTTCAACCATAAAGCTTCTTTGATCGCCTCGGTTACTGCCATATATTCTGCTTCGGTAGTAGATAAAGCTACTACATGTTGTAAAGTAGCTTTCCAACTAATAGCGCAACCACCGATGCAAAATACATAGCCTGTCAGTGATCTTTTTTTGTCAAGATCACCTGCATAATCTGAGTCTACAAAACCAACCAAAGTGTTAGTATTTCTCCCAAACTCTAAACATGTGTTTGAAGTACCTTACAAGTATCTAAGAATCTATTTCACAGCATGCCAATGTGCTTTACCAGGGCAAGCCATATACCGGTTTACCACGCTCACTGCTTGTAAAATGTCTGGACGTGTACAAACCATTGCATACATAATACTGCCGACTGCACTGGAATAAGGAACTTGTGCCATGTACCTCTCTTCTTCCTCTAACTGCGGGGATTGAGCAGCTGATAACTTAAAATGAACATCAAGAGGGGTACTAACTGGTTTAGCATCTTTCATGCCAAACCTCTCCAAGACTTTTTCCAAGTACTTCTTCTGGGTCAGAAATAGCCTGTTGGCTTTTCGATCTCTTTGATCTCCATGCCAAGGATTTTCTTAGCTACTCCCAAATCTTTCATCTCAAATTCACTTTTCAGCTGACTTTTCAAATTGTGAATTTCTGTTAAATCTTTAGCAGCAATGAGCATGTCATCAACATATAATAATAGGTACACAAATGAACCATCATTTAACTTCCGGAAGTAAACACAACTATCATACATGCTCCTCGAATAACCATGACCCAACATAAATGAATCAAACCTTTTATACCATTGTCTTGGAGACTGCTTTAATCTATACAAAAATTTCTTCAACAAGCAAACATGATCTTTTTTTCCTTCAATTTCAAATCCTTCGGGTTGATGCATGTATATTTGTTCCTCAAGTTCGCCATGTAAGAAAGCTGTCTTAACATCAAGTTGTTCTAATTCCAAATCATACATGGCAATGAAGGCAAGCAAGACACGAATAGAGCTATGTTTAACAACAGGTGAGAAAATATCATTAAAATCAACTCCTTGTACCTGACTATAGCCTTTTGCAACTAATCGTGCCATATACCTCGCATCTTCAACCCCTGGAATGCCATCCTTTTTCTTGAAGACCCATTTGCAACCAACAATTCTTTTTCCTGATGGCGGCTTCACAAGAGACCAAGTACCATTCTTGTGGAGAGACCCAATTTATTCATTCATTGCAATCAGCCATTTGGCTGAGTCAGCACCAGAAACTGCTTCTGAATATTTTGATGGTTCTCGAATTTCTTCAGTTTTCTGTGCAACTGAAAAAGCAAATGCAACATAATCTCCAAACCTTAATGGTTTTTTACCTTCTCTTCTTGGTCTATGTTTGGCTATAGAATACTCCTCTTCTTCTAGTTCAACTTCAGGAGTTCAACTTCAGGAATTTCAGCTTCTGTCTCAACTTCAGGAGTTTTAACTGTATTTTGCTCCAAAGTTGATGAGCTTGGCTCAGAAGGAATGCCAATCTCAATCTCCACCTGGTTCTGTGTACACTTTCCTTTATCTGTATCACAAGAACTAGAAGACACTTTTCTAGAATGCAACTTATCACGACCCGGAATTTCCCACCGACGGGACCGTGATGGCGCCTAACATTTCACTTGCTAGGCAAGCCAACGTTAAAGAATTATTAAACCAATTCCTTATTTCCATTCAGTAATTAACAATACTTAACTAAGATAAAATATATTAAGTGCGAAATATCATAAAAACTGTATTAATTACTACCACCCGGATTTGGAGTCACAATTCACGAGCATTCTAGAATTTACTACAAGTAATAGTCTGAAGGAAATAGAACTGTTTGAATGAAAGAAACAGTAGAACATAAAATGTAGACGAGGACTTCAAGGTCCGTGAACGCCGACAGATCTACCTTGAGTCTCCGGACAGTGGACCAATAGCAAAATCTCAATCAACCCAAACCGATATCAAAATCTGCACAGAAAGTGCAGAATGCAGTATCAGTACAACCGACCCCATGTACTGGTAAGTGTCGAGCCTAACCTCGACGAAGTAGTGACGAGGCTAAGGCAAGGCACCTACAAATCAACATGTACAATTCAACAGTATATATAAATAACAGAAATGAAGAACTAAACAGGAAATGTCGGGAGAGGAACATACTGAGGGGAATACAAGATGAAGAACTACAACAGAATGATCACTAGAGCAATCAATATACCATGAATCATCAGGAATAGTGAATACAGTGAAAAAAAATACACGGCATCACCCTTCGTGCTTTTACTCTCAATCTCACCATAAAACTCAATAGAAATGGCACGGCATCACCCTTCGTGCATTAACTCTCACATCATGGCACGACATTACCCTTCGTGCATTAACACTCACAATATGGTACGACATCACCCTTCGTGCGTTAACACTCACAATATGGCACGGCATCACCCTTCGTGCGTTAACACTCACAATATGGCACGGCATCACCATTCGTGCATTAACACTCACAATATGGCACGACATCACCCTTCATGCATTAACACTCACAATATGGCACGACATCACCCTTCGTGCATTAACACTCTCCCTTACCATAATGCAATGCATAAATAATAAAATGGAGATAGAATAACAAGTACAAACCTTGCTTCAACATTTGGTTCCATATCATCAATCTCAACTTTGAAATAAAAACTCAAATTTTACCAGAAAATCCGTAAACATGATAATGACGATCAATTTAACAACACTAGTATAACACATAGCAATTAGGCATATGAATGAGACAATATAAGAAAACAGGAGAAATATGGAAAAAACAGGTAAATTGGAGGCGCATAAGTGCTCGTTACCTCACATATACGCCGCTCTCATGAATTTCACTTAGCAAATAATCTAAGGTTCATAATTTCCTCAAGTCAGGGTTAGACACAATACTTACCTTGCTCCGAAGGCCACTTAATTCTCAATCACAGCTTTTCCTTTGGAATTCACCTCCAAACCACTCGAATCTATTCAAAAATGACTCAGTAATATCAAATATTTCTAAAGGAATCAATTACATTGCATAAATTTAGAATTCCTAAATTTTCCTCCAAAAAGTCAAAAATCGACCCCGGGCCCGCTTGGTCAAAACCCGAGGTTCGGACCAAAATTCATTTACCCATTCACTTCTGAGCCCAAATATATAATTGGTTTTGGAATCCGACCTCAATTTGAGGTCTAAATCCCCAAATTTCGAAATTCCTAAGTTCTACCCAAAAATCCCTAATTCCACCATGAAAATCCTAGATTCTAGGTTGAAATCTTGTAAAAAGGTGTAAAAGATTGAAAGAAATAAGTTATGAATCATTTACCTATGATTTGGGGAAGAAATAGCCTTTGGAAAATCGCCTCTTGAAGTTTAGGTTTTGAAAAATAGGAGAATGAATGAAAAATCTTGTCTAAGTCCAAAGTTATCAGCTGCAGATGTCGCATTTGCGACCAGAGCTTCGGAAATGCGAAGGGACTATCACAATTGCGAAGCCTTCACAATCCTGCTGCCCTTCGCAAATGCGAGGAAAGTGTCACAATTGCGATCGCTGACCTCGCAAATGCGGACAAAAGATCGCATTTGCGATCCATACCCCTCCCAGACTCCCTTCGCAAATGCGAAGAAAAGTTCGCAATTGCGAACACAGGCTGGCCCAGCTTCTCTTTGCATTTGCGATGAGAAGTTCGCAAATGCGACCTTAACACTGATCGCAAATGCCAACCCTGACCTCGCATTTGCGAGGTCTGAGGCCTGCAACACAGCTGAAGCACACCAGCTATTTTTCTAAGTCCAAATCACTCCGTCGCCTATCCAAAACTCACCCGAGCCCTCGGGGCTCCAAACCAAACATGCACGCAAGTCTAAAAATATCATACAAATTTTCTCGCGCGATCAAATCGCCAAAATAACACCTAGAACTATGAATTTAGTACCAAATTAAATAAAATTTTCAAGAATACTTTAAAATTTTTATTTTCTCAACTGGACGTCCAAATCACGTCAAATCAACTCCGTTTCTCACCAAATTTCACAGACAAGTCTAAAATATCATAATGAACCTGTAACGGGCTCCGAAACCAAAATACAGACCCGATACTAACAATGCCAAATATCAATCAATTCTTTAAAAATAATAATTTCCAGACTTTTAATTTTCATCAAAAATTCATAACTCAAGCTAGGGACCTCCAAATTCAATTTCGGGCATACGCCCATGTCCCATAATTTGATACGGACCTACCGGGACCATCAAAGCACGGATCCGAGCATGTTTACCAAAAATGTTGACCGAAGTCAACTAAAATTAATTTTTAAGGCAAAAATTCTTATTTTCATTAGTTTTCAACATAAAAGATTTTTGGAAACCTGCCGGACTGCGCACGTAAATCGAGGAGGGTAAAAATGAGATTTTTACGGATTAAGAGCGCAGATTTGATTTCTAAAACATAAGATGATATTTTGGGTCATCACATTCTCCACCACTAAAATAACCGTTCGTCCGCGAACGGACATAGAAAAGTACCTGGGCTGGTAAAAAGGTGGGGATATCTACTCCGCATATCGGACTCGGACTCCCAAGTAGCTGCCTCAATAGGCTGACCTCTCCATTGCACTCGAACTGAAGGGTAACTCTTTGATCTCAACTGGCAAACTTGCCGGGCTAGAATTGCCACCGGCTTCTCCTCGTAAGTCAAATCCTTGTCCAACTGGACAGAGCTGAAATCTAACACATGGGACAGATCGCCATGATACTTTCAAAGCATGGACACATGGAATACCGGATGAACAACTGCTAAACTAGGTGGCAACGCAAGCCTGTAAGCCACCTCTCCCACTCTCTCCAGGATCTCAAAAGGTCCGATATACCTAGGGCTCAACTTTCCCTTTGCTCTAATTTTTCATCATTTACATGCATGCATGCATGGCAACCAAATATCTTTAAATCAGAATAATTGGCAGGAGTACCTGACCACACTTCCTCTGGAGTCTTAAAGTTCAAAGGAGCAGAAGGAGCACGGTTGGCAATATAACAAGCTGTAGAGATAACTTCTGCCCAAAAGGCGTTTGTCAACCCAGCATTTGAAATCATGCAACGAGTCCTTTCCAAAAGAGTTCTATTCATTCTTTCTGCCACACCATTTTGCTGAGGTGTCATTCTCACAGTACGATGTCGAGCAATTCCTTCATTCTTACAAAATTCGTTGAATTCATCATTACAAAATTCCAAGCCATTATCAGTTCTAAGCCACTTAACCTGTGTTTCCTGCTTTCTTCTCAATCAAAATTTTCCATTGTTTGAAATTTAAGAAAACATCACTTTTATTTTTCAGGAAATAAACCCAAACTTTCCTTGAATAATCATCAATGAAAGTTAACATATACCTGGTACCACCTTTTGATGGGGTACGTGAAGGACCCCAAAGATCTGAATGAATGTAATCCAAAGTACCTTTTGTTCTATGAATCGCTGGAGATTTGAAGCTGACTCTTTTCTGCTTTCCGAACACACAATGTTCACAGAACTCTATATTTTCGGTACTTTGGCCACATAAGAGACCTCTTTTGCTGAGGATGGAAAGACCTTTTTCACTCATATACCCCAATCGCATATGCCATAATTTGGTGATGTCAGAATCTGATTTATTTGATATTGAAGCTGCAGCAGCACCTGTAACAGTAGATCTCAAAAGAGTATACAATGTACCAGATTTGTATGCTTTCATGATCACAAGAGTACCATGAGAAATTTTCAGAACTCCACCTTCAACTGTGTACTTGCACCCAAGAGATTCTAGAGTGCCCAAAGAGATGAGACTTTTCTTCAAGTCAGGAACATGTCTAACATCGGTGAGAGTTCTCACCACGCCATTGTGCATTTTGATTCGGACTGTACCTTTTTCAATAACTTTGCAGGCAGCATTGTTGCCCATCAAGATAACTCCACCTCCAATAGATTTATATGTGGTAAATAAATCCCGACTAGGACACATATGATAAGAACAACCCGAATCTAAAATCCACTCATTGTTAGATTTAAAACTATTATTAGTTGCTAAAAAAGTAGTTCCCTCAGTCTCATCAGCAGCTACACTTGCTTCGGCAGTGTCACTATTTTTGTGCTCATTTTTCTTTTCTGTATGCTTTTCTTTGTTTTTCAATTTAAAGCATTCAGAAATAATGTGACCTTTCTTATGACAATATTTGCACATGATATTTCCGTATCTGGATTTTGACCTTGATTTAGGTTTCTCACTACTTGAATCTTTCTTATTGGATCTACCTCTTATGAATAAGCCTTCCCCTTGGTTCCCACTAGTTTTTCCAGTAATATCTCTATCTATTTGTTCTTTTGATTTCAAAATAGATTTGATATCTTTATAAGAGATATTATCCTTTCTATAAAGCATAGTATCTCTTATATGTTTAAACGAATGGGGTAAGGAAACAAGCAATAACATAACTTGATCCTCATCTTTGATTTCAGCATCTATGTTACTTAAATCCATAAGAAGAGAATCAAAAGTATCAAGATAAGTAAGTATAGAGGTACCTTCAGCCATACGAAAAATGTAGAGTTTTTGCTTTAGGTAAAGCCTATTTTTTACTGTTCTTTTCATATATAGGGTTTTAAGCTTTTCCCATATGCCTTTGGCTGAACTTTCTGCTGCAATTTCATGCAAAACCTCATTTGAAAGATTTAAAATAATACCTGCTTTTTTCTTTTTGTCTATAACGGCAAACTCCTCGTCCGTCATTTTATCCGGCATCTTCTCTTTTCCTTGCAGTGCCAAATCTAATCCATCCTGAATTAGGATAGCTTCCATCTTTAATTGTCACGTTCGGAAGTTTGCACTTCGGTCAAATTTTTCAACATGAGACTTTGTTAGTCATTTTGGCTATTTAAACTAACCTGGTTAGATCTGGCTCTGATATCAATTTGTTAGGATCGGAAACCCGGGTAGTGAGAAATTTAGCCAAACAACGGTATAATGACAATAACAAAGATAATGAAAGTTGATAATAACGACAATTAAAGAATATAAAGAAGACACAAATTTAACGTGGTTCTGTCAAGGTGACCTACGTCCACAAGCGGAGATGAGCAATTTCACTATACCAACAAGAGTACAAAAGAGAGTACAAAATTAGAGTAAATACTCTAATTAATCCCAAATACCCCAAGAGAATAACCTCACAAGATCACTCCAAAGAAAGGGTTCACACAAGTGTTTCCCAACACTCACTCTCTTACAAAATACTCTATAATGAAATAAAGGAGGAGAAAGAAAGACAAGAGTGAAAAGCTCTTGAATTGGTGTGTTTGCAAATGAGGAGAAACTCCTCTATTTATAGCAAGAAATCCTTGGCCTAATAATGGATATTATGTCATGGCAAATGTCATAAAAATTTGGCCATATTACATTCTCATTTAGAGGAACTTGATCCTAAGACTTGTTTCCCTAAGCAGAACTATAAATAACGGGGTTAACAACCATTATAAGGGCATGAAATATTTTGCACACAAAAACTGTACTTCACTATTCTACACTGAATCTAAGTAATTTTATCATCGCTCTGACATTATCACTGTTCTTGCTTCAAGAAAGCCCGAGCTCAGACTCAGGCTTGTTATTTTTTTTATTTTCAATTGTTAATCTTATTTTTGTCTTATTTCTTTATCATTTTATAGATCAAATTGATTCGCTTGTCTATAAACCACATTACAAATTCAACTTTACCGTTTTACGAGTAAATATAACTCGTCCCACCAAAGCTTAGGCCGATGAAAATATATCACCTTATCTTTCTTGTATCTCTACTAAACTTCAAACTTTTAGATTCATACCCACTTCAATGATCATTAAACTTGACTGATTCGTTTTAACAATTCCTCGTCGACTTTGATTTTATCAAAGCCTTTGCTCTTTGGTGGGCACATCATAAAAATTACAAAATTATGATTGTCAACTTCGTCGACTTTAATTTTATTTTATCAAAGCCTTTGCTCCACTACAAGAAGGAGAGAATACAATGATATTTATTTAGTGACATTTGAAATAAATATTAGGGAAAAAAGTATTTCATGACATTTATAAAATAATGTCATAAAAACAACGATATTTGATACAAAATATCGTATAAACAATGACATTTATGAAATAATGTCATAAAAACAACGACATTTGATACAAAATGTCGTAAAAATAATGACATTTGATACAAAAATATCGTAATAATAATGACGCATGATATAAAATGTTATAAAAACGACATTTGATACAAAATGTCAAAATATTATGACTTTTATTTTAAGTGTCATATTAGTAGTTGCGACTATCAATATTCACATCTAATGTTGGAAATTTTATTATATTTTTTAATTGTTAAATAATTCTTTGTATAATAAAATAAGTCATTCTTTATATTTAATTAGTGATAGTAAATGTCGACAAAAAACTGGTTAAAAATATTGACATTTAACGATAATGCCAGAATAGTGTAAAAAAACGATAACGACCGAATAGCTTTTACTTTTGATTTTTAATCCCAATAAATAGAATTTAGTGACATTTAGAACTAAAAATGAAAATTAGGAACTCTTAATAAAGACCTCACTTTAATACTTTTCTCTCAAAACTCTAACAGCCTCTTGCCTTTCCTCAGGATTGTTCTTGGATTCCAAGGGAAAGTCCAGATGTCCATCTGCAAAGTCAAGAAAATATAGAATTGGGAAAGACATCAACAAGGTATTATGAATTTTAGGATTATTATCAACTTCTCATTTATTTATATTTTAACTAGTTACAGGGTCAACAAGTTTGGATTTATAGATCAGTGACATAGATTGTGAAACCTGGGCGGCAATCTATTTCAAGCTAAGGAAGGCCTCTGCTAGCCGATCAATCTGGAGAAGTTGGCCCCTTTCGATGTTTTTCCAGTGAATATGATGGTAAGTTCGATTATTATGGAAGACTTGGTTTCACAAAAACTCTCCAACACTATATCTAGAGATGGACGTGGGCAAGATTGAAAATGCTTGAAACCAAGTTTGGAGAAAGATCCTGCTGATTATCATTTTCCTTAGACTAAAGACGATCTTAACTTGTTTTTAGAGATGTATAAAAAAAAAGTTATATTTGCTTGAGAACAACTATGCATTGTTACTTAATTATACTTTGTTGTTGTTTACAAAAGGAATATGCAAAAGTGGTTACTTGTTTCATTTTTGTGGTATGTGATGTTCTCAAGTATCAAATACTAGTTATTTCATCACAAAGAATTTCATAATGTTTTAATATAAAAATTAAAAATAGAAAAACTATTGACAGGACATATTTTCCGATATTTCTATTTTATGTCGTAAGGAAGACGAGTCGAGAGTACATGTTATTGACATTTGATAAAATGTGATAAATCAAATGTCACTAATTATTCCCCGACACTAATTTAAATGTCAGAAAATTCCTGACATAGAAATTTTCGACATTTATTTTAAGTGTAAAATAAATATCGATTTTGTGACATTTATGTGATTAATAGCGACATTTATAAGTTGTCATAGCCTTGTTTTCTTGTAGTGAGCTCTTTGGTGGGCACATTATAAAAATTGCAAATTATGATTGTCAACTTCGTCTGAAATCTTTATCTACTCATACATCATTGTCATTCGCAATATAAGTAAAGGAAAATGAAATTCTATGAAAGTAGAAATTTTGTATCTCAATATCTCGGTCATTTTCTTCTTATTTCTATATATGAAACCCCTTTACTCAATTCATTCTTTTCCATTTTCCAAAACCATGAAGCATAAATAAGTTGGTGTGTTTTCTTTCCAACTCCCCTATTTATTATCCTTTGTGCTAATAATCTTGATTGATTTGAAAAATTGATACAAACCAGATGAAATAACTCACAGAAATAATTTTAATGATTATTTATTTTTTAACGTTGGTGCTCGTCAAGTTTGCGCATATCTTATACCATTATCTGCTACCTTCCACCTATACAAGTAATGAGTAACTCTTCCCAACAAAGCTCAGAATTTTTTTTTATCTCTATTGAGATTTAAACTTAAAAATTAGTTGAGTTGACTACTTTTTGGGCTGGCCGTTAGAGTTAGCCAAATTTTAAATTGTAATGGCAAAGTAATCACTAATCCGATTAAATTGACGTTTTGCCCCAACTAAAACACGGAACAAAACTCCAGCAAGCGATACTGGAGTTCAATTTTTTGACAAGTGAAACCCGAGTAACTTATGCTGAAATTCAAAATTTTGTTGAACTTTCAAACCCAGGAACGATTCCTAACTTTTGAACCTTTACTGGTGCAAAATCTAGGAATGATTCTTGATATTTAAACTTTACTAGAGCAAAATACAAGAATAATTCCTGATTTTTGAATTCCTATTGTACTTTAGTTTTGGACCTTTACTAGTGAAAAATTCAAAATCCATGAACGATTCCAATTTTTGAATCTTTACTAGTGCAAAATTCCGGAACAATTCATGATTTTTGAATTCACATTATATTTAAGCAATTTTTAACCTTTAAATACAAAATATATGATAGATTGCTGATTTTTGAACCTTTACTAGTGCAAAATCCAAAACATTCCATGAACGATTCATGATTTTTGAATTCACATTATGCTTCAACAATTTTTAACCTTCAAATACAAAATACAGGATAGATTACTGGTATTTGGACCGTTAACAGTGCAAAATTCACAACAATTCAAGAACAATTCATGATTTTTGAATTCATATTATATTTCAGCAATTTGTTACCTTTAAATCCAAAATCGGGGATAGATTACTAGCTTTTGAACCTTTTCAAGTGCAAAATCAAGGAAAATTTAGGAACGATTAATGGTTTTTGAATACATATTATACTTTAACATGCTGCTTCAGGTCATTCAAATTCCATGAACAAATCCTGGATTTTGAACTTGCTAATATTCAAAGTCTTAGAATGCTTTGGTATTTTAGATAGGGATATTTTTGTCCACTACTTTGCTAATGTACTATTTAAATATGTTAAACTAAGCCGACCTAAAATGTAGCTATATATATCAAAATTTTCACAATTTAAACACATTTTAAGATTTACACCCATTTAATTTACCATTGACATTCATTTTAATGATTCCTCGTCGACTTTGATTTTTTCAAAGCGTTTTGCTCTTTGGTTGGCACGTTATTAAAAAGAAATAAAACTACTATTGTCAACATCATCGAGATTATTATCTAGTCATGCCTCATTGTCATTCGCACTCTCACAAAAAGAAAACAAAATTGTAGTGAGATATTATGCTGAATATAATTGGTTGATGATTAATAAGAGAGAAATTCAAAAATAGTCAGATTTACGAGTGGTAATTGAAAAATAGTCACAATTTTAAAAGTAATCGAAATTTAGCCATTTTTTTGTAAAGATAAATTTGAATGAAAACACTGTTCAAAATCTGTAAAATATTCTCGCATAATATACTGGAGTTCGAATTTTTTACATGTGAACTTCCAGCATAATATACTGGAGTTCCAGCATAATATACTCGTCCAGCATAATATGCTGGAAGTTCATATACAAGGTGCTCCAATCTCCAGTATATTATGCTGGAACTTTTCCTCGTGTTGGAGTTCCAGCATAATGCTGGAAGTTCATACATAGGTGCACCAATCTCCAGTATATTATGCTGGAACTTTTCGTGTTGCAGCAAAATAGTGGCTATTTTTCAATGACTTTGCAAACGCTGACGATTTTTGAATTACCAATTCGAAAATTTGCTAGCCCGTGCTATTTTTATGAGAAACCTAACTTGAGCCCAATAGCTGATCTCAGGCCCATGCAGGGCTAGAGAGAGGAAAGGCATTTTTTTTCTAATTTATATCTAATCAATTTTAGTGGCTTGGCTAAGTGGGATAGCTTTGTTTTATAACCATTTGGTATTCACTGCTCACTATAATCCCGATTAATTCAATTTCGCTCTTTTTACCAAAAATTCTTCATCCTTAGGGATCGAACACACGACCTCATGTTAAAGATCTTGGGCAGAAGAAACCTATCTTATATTCCACTAAATTCCTTGATGGTAGGTCATTTGTTTTACGTAGTTCTATATATGAAACCCTTTGAATACGTTCTTTTACATTATCTTTCAAAACCATGCAGCATAAGCAAGTTCCTCTGTTTTCTTTCCAACTTCCTTGTTTCTTTTCTTTTGTGCTAATCTTGACATTAGCCACTGCTCAAATTATAATCATTTCTCCTCCTCCTCCTACCACCACTCCACCACCCACCAAAAGCCCACCACCACCTACCAACACCACCCCACCACCTACCAACACCACCACCCCCACAACCACCATAACGAAAGCTGCCAATATTACAAAACCAGGATGTCAAAAACAGTGCGGAAATCTTACAGTTCCATATCCATTTGGAATTGGTTTAGGATCAGATTGTGCCATAGACCCAAGTTTCGAAATCAACTGTGACACTAAAACAACAGGTTCTCCGATGCCACTTCTAGGGAACATCAAAGTCTATGACATCTCCGACTCTGAAATGCGCATATCAAGTGTCTTAAATCGGAGATGTTACTCATCTACTGGAGTTTTGATCCTAGATCAACCTGCGTGGATGACTTTAGGAAGCTCGAGTCCTTACAGTTTCTCTTCCCTGAACAGGTACTTAAGAATGTTAACATATACTATAATAATTAATAAATAACACATGGCAAATGGGCGAGTTAAATCAAACCTGAGCGAATCAAAATATGTCCAATCAATAAATGAGTCATGATCCGACCTACCCAAAGTTTGCTTAAGACAAATAACGAGTCATAACTTAGCACTCCAACAAGAACCTCCCTTCTATTCTATTTTACTTTTGGAAGAAAAAATGTGAAAAGAATATTGTACCTTTCTTAAATTATTAGCTTATTAGGTATGTTTGGATTTGGATTACAATTGACCTAATGGGATTGCACTACTTTGGCTTGTTTTGACCCAATAATTTGAGTTCAATCCGTTGAGTCAAGTAAACGAATTGGTAATTATCCGATCCGTTTGGGAACAATGAGTTGATTTTGCAATCTCTTTATGCAGATTCACTGTCGTTGGTTGTGATGAAGCTGCTATAATAGTTGGAGACGACTTCGCTAATGGCTGCCCCACTGTCTGTACTACCTCCGGTGATGTAATTGAGGGAAGATGTATGGGTGCTGGTTGCTGCCAAATAACAATGCCAAAAGGCTTGAAATATTTCAACACATCTATGCAAAGCTCGAAATTAAATCACACTGCTGTTTGGTCGTATAGTAAATGTGGCTACGCATTTCTTGGTGAGGCAAGTCGCTTCGAATTCAAGGGTTTACAGGATCTCAGTGATCTCAATTTTGTAAAGAAGATTAAGGATAATGTTCCCATTGTGCTAGATTGGGCTATCGGAAATCTTACTTGTGTTGAAGCACAAAAACAACACGATTATGCTTGCCTGGATAATAGCCAGTGTGTTGATTCTGACACTGACATTGGGGGCTACCGCTGCAGCTGTAACTCCGGATATGAAGGCAATCCATACATCGGTTCAGGCTGCCAAGGTAACACGATTTCTACTTTCACACAATGTTTTCAACTTCTTTTTGTTTTTGGCAAGTTTGTCTTTTTCTTTTTCAAGACTATTAATACTATTTCAATTTAGACGACACACTTTTATTATTAGTATTGGACTATATATATATATATATACATATTTTTACTTTTTCTTCAGTTGCGCCTTTTTCATTAAAGTTCACGCTTTAGTTGCGCTTAAAGCCCCAACGGCGCTTAAAGATTTTTTTACGCTTTACGCTTTTGGTCACCATAAACACTCCTATAACATTACTCAATTTCAGATACACCCCGATATTTATAAATTAAACACGTATGTACTATAAAAATCCTACACAAATATTAATATCCTTAGTGACGCGCTAAAGTTTCTAATTTCAAACCTAAAATAGTTTAGGAATGGACAAAGTTGCCCTTATCTCCATTCTCATCGACATACACACCCGCTCCATCCCTGGTAGCGTTAGAGGTGTCCTCTGTAACACGACTGAGTCTTTTTTCTACTAAAGTTTTTGGAATATGAGCAACACAATGTAATTTCTGCAGAGAGTGGATTCCCATCCTCGCAGTACTCTTCATATTTGCAATTCCTGATTATCTAGGCATGAGGCAACAAAATGTAACAGTTTGAAATTGCAACCGTATAATATTTTTAAGTGTACTACTATAATTTATTTCAAAAAAAAGAAATTAGTTGACTATTTTGAGGTGAATCGGTCTAGCAATGAGGTTGCCAACTACTTATTTATAAAGTATTGTTTAAAGATTCAAAGCTCTATAAATGTTGCTTAGCTTTAAAATATTTAAGCTATATGATAAAAATACGATTTAACATCAATTAGTCTCATCGTAAGTGGAAAAGACCAAGAAATAGTGGAAAAGAAATAACGCTATTTAAATAATCCTAGTTGCCAGTGAACAAAATAATGCTGGAACTTTCATTAAACGAATTCAGGTCTTACTTTAGGATATATATATTCACAGCTTCTGCAATTAAATATGTGAAAAAGAAAGATAAAAAGGACAAATTATTATTTTTTATCCACTAGCACAAGTAATGAATAACTTTGTCCATGAGACATTTGTGATAAATACAACAAAAACAGAGCAATTTGAATATATATATATATATATATATATATATATATATATATATATATATATATATATATATATATATATATATATATATGATCTTCATGATTTTCAATCCACTTCATTGACTGGCCGGCCACACTCAGGGGTGAATGTAGTGTTGAACCTAATTTTCGACGCGAGATAAAAATTTATATGTAAAAATTATTAAAAATTATAAAATAGTAGATATGAACCCATAACTTTAAAAATATAATGGGTTTAATGCTAAAAATCTTAAAGTTACCCATAAGATTTAAATCATGTATCCGCCTCCGGCCACACTCTTGGGTGCTGAAGCATCCGGATTAATATGACTATATGTTCTTTGTTTTGTACGCCAGATATTGATGAATGTGCAGATCCAAACACCAATTCGTGTGAAAAGATTTGCATAAATATGCCGGGGAGTTACAACTGTACCTGTCCAAAAGGATACAGCGGTGATGGCAGAAAGAATGGTCGTGGCTGTATTGCACCGAACTCGAACTCTGAATTCCCATGGATCAAATTTTCTGTAGGTAAGTTTCTCATATATTAAACTTGTCTTTACTTGCATATTGTAAATACAGTATTTTCTAAGTTATGAAATGACTAGAAAAGATGCAATTTTTGTTTTTAACTATTATTATGGCATCGGATATTTCACTACAGTAAAGGAGAGGGACAGAACAGGCAAACTGATAGCACACGATAAATATGAAAAAAGTCCACGCCTTTCTATATATTTTGCTATTTCCATCGTAGACCAACTTGAGTTTCTGTAGAACTATACTACTCCCTATGACACATTTCTATATTTAGTAACACTTTTAATTTAAAAAAATTTCTTTTATTCTTAATAAGATGATTTCTAGCCACATAAATTGCTATAGTTTGTGTAAAACACAAGTTTAAAATATCTTCATTTATTTCTTAAACTCCTCAGTCAAACACCTTCACATAAATTGAGATATATGGAGTATTTCTTTTGTGATTCATGCTCCATATAAGCGGTATTTTTGTTGCACTAGAATTTTTCATCTTCTATAAGAACCAAAAGTATTTGTATCATAGTTCTGACCTAGTCTTCTATAGCCAAGAATGATGTTGAGTAGCATAAACAAGGATTGCATAATTATTCGTTGTAAACAAACTTCAGTGGGAATATAATATTTTCTGTCTAAAAGTCAAATGCTTATCTTGTGAAATCACTATATATTTGAATTAGTTTTCAAAAAGAATAGATGAAAGTACAGCTCAATAGCTCATAACTTATAGGATAGTATATGTATAATATTTACAAGTTGTCAATATTCATGCATGCTTCTTTTCTTATATTGTTTACCCGAAAAATCGGATAATGTTAAATTTATGTATGATTCTAAGAATACGTAATACCTTTTGATATAAAGATAACAAAACAAGTATTTTGATTATGAGAATGACAATGATGAACAGAAAGAATGAATAAGATCCAGTAAAACAAGCACGAGGAGATATCTTTGTATATGAGAAAAGATCTTTTTGTTCCAATCTATACCGTGTATTCAGTGTGTCCATAACTTACAAGGATTTCCCCTTTTATAGTAGAGGATCATTACAACAAATAATAAAATAAAGCATATAGTGGAGGACCCATGATGATTTGTCTCTTCCTCGATTCCCGCCAAGATTCTCTCTCTTGGTGCGGTTGCAACGGCTCTTGTCTCTGAGCTCGATACTGGCTCGAACTCATTACTGGGTCGAGCCTTTCGGTCTTGGCTCGAGTTTGACCTTCGGGATGGGTGTCACGCATTTTCGACCTCAAAGCAGTGCCTTGCAGATCGATTCGGTCACGGGCTCGATAAGGTTATCGAGCCGATGCCTCGAGCAACCTTCGGACTCGAGGCTCGTTAGTACTGACTTCGGAGCTCACTCCCAAAATCTCACTCCGACTTCTTACCACTTGAACTCGATCGAACGTAGGAAGGCCGAAATCTATTTCGATCGTATACAGATAGTCCCCTCGTTTCTCACGAAGGATGCGGTGAGAATCGATGTGATTTTTGGTGGTTCGATCGGGTCATAAGCCGACGTTTTAACAGGGATCGATTATGACGTATGTGATAGTTGTCCCATCGATTTAGCCTTTCAAGGTATTTAATGCTTGTCAGATGGCGGTCGGCCACCTCTGATATTGAACCATCATGATGCGAGCCTATAAATAGCACTTCCATCTAACATTTACCACTTTTACACATTCACTCCCCCAAATTCTCTCATATTTTCTTTCTATCTCGTCGCTACCAGAGTTTTGGTATCGTCAATTTTTCACTTTCCTTTGTCTTTCTTCCTCTCATATCAATGGCCAAAACTTCAAAAACTGTACCTCGGAAGGAGAAAACTTCTTCTTCACGGCCGTCCAGTGACAAGGCGCCGGTGGAGCCGTCCACTTATGACTACGTTCCCGGCCCGTGTACTCTAAAGATCGATTTCAATGTTGATAATCCTTCGTCCGTCCTGGGTCGATGCGAGCATGTGTCGATGTATATGTGCTCTATAACGAAGGTTCATCTCGAGGCCGTTAGAAAAGACTGCAACTGGGTTCCGAGGTTGTGTTTCAAATTCCATCCCCTGAAGAGAGCGTCATCACCCATGTGGAGGGGTTTTTAAGTATTTACACTTATCCCTTCACATTGGGTACGGTCGACCCGGTGATCATTGATTTTTGCAAAAGATATCAGGTCACCCTCGGTCAAATTCATCCCTCTCTATGGTGTATAGTAATCCTACTTCGCTTCTTCTCCATCAAAGCCGAGGGGCTGGATTTTTCCGTGAATCACCTCATACGGTTGTATCAGCCTCAAATTTTTCGAGGATTAATCAGACTTCATCGTCATGCATTGAAGGCTTTGATGTCGAGCATCGACGAAGACAAGGATCGGGGTTGGATGGAGCGTTATATTCGGGTGAGGACCCGTGACCTTATTCCGGAAGAGAAGATATCGTTCCCCAAAGAATGGAATTTCGACCGTAAGTGATTCTCATAAGACGTTGCTTTTCGTATCCTTTCCCGATTTTTTCTGATGTCTCTTCCCGATATGCAGCTGCCCCTTGGATGCCACAAGCGGTGCCCGACCTCGAGGATTGGGTTCGGAAGTTAGTCTCGACTTCCTCTTATGCCGAACGCGCTTGGCGTGATTTGGCAAAAGGTATATGGGAGGCCAAGAACCATGGTAAGGTTTTACTTCTCGTTTCCTTTGAAGTGTTATTTGTGCTCCATTCGTTACCGATTTCCTTTCATGTAGGTGTAACCAAGGATGCCGCTTTGAGGCCTTTGAGCGGTGAAGAAGGAACCAAGTCCCCGGTCCCGAAACCGGGGAAAGATAATAAGCGAAAAGTTGCCTCTCGGTCCAAGTGAAAAATTGCTCTTCCGATTGACTCGGTCCAATGACTGAGAGAAGAAGAAGAAGGCGAAGAAGAAGAAGAAGAAGAAGAAGAAGAAGAAGAAGGAGGAGGAGGAGGAAGAGGAGGTGCCTCGGCTTTGGTGATCCGATCTGTGAGAGCTATTGAGGTCACCAAAGCTCCTGAGCCGAGGGCGGCTGAACCGATCGGGGTTGGCCCCGAGATCCCGAGTCTTGATCGGAATGCCCCGAGTGATTTGCTTGGGGTTATGATAGTGGGTTGTTCGCCTTCCCTTCCTACCTTTTCTAAGGAGGCGTTAAAGGAAGCTCGAGAATTGAAGACCCCCAATATGGGCGGAGGCTCTAGTGTAGGGGATCCCTTTCGGGATTGCTTTACTGGAGTCGAAGATGCCTCCGATATTGGGGACGCTTCTCTCCTACTAGAAAAGGCCCAACATTTCATTACTCGGGTAACAATTTTACTATACTTGGTTTCTTTGTTCTTTTTCGAATTTGACTCGTGCACTTTCTCTACTGTGTAGGCCATTAGTAGGTTTCAAGTCGACCTTAGCCAGTGTGAGGTCGAGCTTCAGAAGGTCTTGGGGGAGAGAGATGCCTTGCCGATTCTTTGCAGCCAAAATGACGAGGCTATAAAGGACCTCCAAGCAGATTTGGCTAAGGCTCGTGAAGAAGAGGCCGAACTTGATAAGCAGGTGAGCCTCATTATGTTAAGTATGGGTTTGACTCGACTGTGGAAGTTAACCCTTCGTTGTCTCAGCTGCAGCAAAAGGTTGAAAAGATCTAGTCACTTCGGGAAGAAGTCGATCAAATCAAAGCTGAATGTAATCGGTGGAAGGAGACTATCGACCGCCTGGCTGCAAAAAAAGAGACCATTTTGACCAACTTATTATCGGCCGATGTTCAGCTTTGAAACGTTAAGCAAAAGGGTTCGGCTCAAGCTAAGAGGATCGAGGATCTTGAAGCTCGGCTTGCTGAAGCCAAGGTGGAGGTTGAGTCATCGAAAATCTTGGTGGATAATTCCATTATCATGTATCGGGCTGATGCCGAGGCTGCTGAGATAGAGGCACGAGAGGCGGCGGATACTGCCGACACTCGAGCACATTGGATTGCCAAACTTGCTAAATGTAGGTCTCGGAGGGAGACCCTCGAGGAGATAAACTCTCGAGGTTTCGACCTTACTGAAGAAATAAAAAAGGCTAAAGACCTCAAAGCTGAAGCCTTGGCTTCTGATGGCGATGATGATGACGGTAGCAAGAGCAGATCCGAGGATGGGGGAGAGCCTGACAGAGAAGCAAACGCCCCTAAGGATGATCAGGAAGCTTAGTTCATAATTTTTTATGTTTGTAATCAATCATGTAGAAATTTTTGTATATAGACAACTTGGCCGATTTGTGAAGACTTTATACGTGCCTTACAAATGTTTTCACAAGGATCTTAACAATTCAATCAAATTTCGACTTCGTAGTCTCTATGATTGATTGTTCGAAGTGACGTAGCCCTTAGGCTTACTAGTTGAGTCAATGATTCGAACTTGAAGAAATATAATCCGTAGGCGTAATAGTCGAGTGAGTGCTTGCTTGAACTCGAAATGAAAGTAGCCCGCAGGCTTTAATCGTCGAGTGAATGATTCGAACTCGAAGTAATGTAACCCTTGGGCGTAATGGTCGAGTGAGTGCTTACTCGAACTCGAAATAAAAGTAGCCTGTAGGCTTTAATCGTCGAGTGAATGATTCGAACTCGAAGTAATGTAGCCCGTGGGCGTAATGGTTGAGTGAGTGCTTGCTCGAACTCGAAATAAAAGTAGCCCGTATGCTTTAGTCATCGAGTGAATGATTCGAACTCGAATTAATGTAGCCCGTGGGCGTAATGGTCGAGTTAGTGCTCGCTCGAACTCGAAATAAAAGTAGCCCATAGGCTTTAGTCGTCGAGTGAATGATTCGAACTCGAAGTAATGTATTCCGTGGGCCTAATGGTTGAATGAGTGATTGCTCGAACTCGAAATTAAAGTAGCCCGTAGGCTTTAATCGTCGAGTGGATGATTCGAACTCGAAGTAATGTAGCCCGTGGGTGTAATGGTCGAGTGAGTACTTGCTCGAACTCGAAATTAAAGTAGCCTGTAGGTTTTAATTGTCGAGTGGACGATTCGAACTCGAAGTAATATAGCCCGTGGGCGTAATGGTCGAGTGAGTGCTTGCTCGAACTCAAAATGGAAGTAGCCCGTAGGCTTTAGTCGTCGAGTGAATGATTCGAACTCGAAGTAACGTAGCTCGTGGGCGTAATGGTCGAGTTTGTCTTAATTCTGATTGCATAATAAATCTCCAAATAGAGGAATTTTTCTTGGATATAAGTCATTATACATGTGTTCATGTTTCGCATCTGGATTCGGGCCAACGACCCCGAAAGCACATTTTTCGGGGTTGAGCTTCATGTTGTATTTTCTCAAAATCTCGAACGTTTCCTGCAAATGGGCCAAATGGTCCTCTGCGCGCAGGGACTTAACTAGCATGTCATCAATATAAACTTCCATTGATTTACCTATTTATTCTTCGAACATTTTATTTACTAGGCGTTGGTAAGTAGCCCCCGCATTTTTTAGCCCGAAGGGCATCACATTATAACAATATGTTCCATATTTGGTGACAAATGAAGTTTTTTCCTGGTCCTACGGGTTCATCTGGATTTGATTATACCCGGAATAGGCATCGAGAAAAGTGAGGATCTCGTGGTCGGCCGTGGCATCGATCATGCGATCGATGTTGGGCAGCGGAAAGGAATCTTTGGGGCATGCTTTGTTCAAATCCTTATAGTACACACACATTCTAAGTTTGTTCCCTTTTTTAGGCACTACAACCACATTGGCTAACCATTCAGGATATTTCACCTCCCGAATGGACCCTATCTTGAGAAGCTTGGTTACCTCGTCCTTTATGAATGCGTGCTTTTCCTCGGACTGGGGTCTTATTTTTTGCTTCACCGGTCTAAACCTAGGGTCAAAGCTTAGCCGATGCATCATTATGTCTGGTGGGATCCGTGTTATATCTAAATGGGACCAGGCAAAACAATCAATGTTATCGATAAGAAATCAAACAAGTTTCTTCCTGAGTTTGGGGCTCAACCCCGTTCTCAGGTATACCTTTCGTTCGGGCCAGTGCTCGATTAGTATGACTTGCTCCAGTTCCTCAATTGTAGATTTGGTGGCATCAGAATCATAGGGGATCACGAAGGATCGAGGGATCCTCTGATCATCATCTTCTTCGATCTTCTGGTTATCTGGCTGGGTCGAAGCCGACGTCTGTGATTGCTATTTGGTGTTCCATTCTCCTTCTGAGCACGATCCCTTTATCGGCGAAGGCGAGGATATTGATTTTGCTTGCTCGACGGCTAACATTTCCTTTGCGGCCGGTTGTTCTCCGTACACTATTTTGACACCTCTCGATGTTCGAAATTTGAGGACCTGGTGTAGGGTTGAAGGTATAGCTCTCATGTTGTGGATCCATGGCCTTCCGAAAAGGGCATTGTATCTCATATCACCTTCGATCACGTGCAACTTTGTTTCCTAGATGGTTTTGGCCACGTTTATTGGTAGGAATATCTCGCAGGTGGTGGTTTCACATGCCATATTGAATCCGTTTAGAACCAGAGTTGCGGGCACGATCTGGTCCTGCAGGCCGAGCTGTTCTACGACTTTCAATCTGATGATGTTGGCCGAGCTACCTGGATCGATTAACACACGCTTAATTTTAGTTTTATTCATGAGTATGGATATTACCAGTGCATCGTTATGAGGTTGGACGACTCCTTCTGCATCTTCATCCTCGAAGGACAAAGTCCCCATGGGTGCATAATCTTGAGTCCGAGATTGCTTTTCCCTCACAATCGATGTTTTAGTGCGTTTAAGCACCGGTCTCTGAGGGGTATCGACGCCGCCAATGATCATGTGAATGATGTGCTGCGGTTCTTCTTGCTCATTTTGCTTGTCGAAATCCCTGTTTTTAAAATGGTTCTTCGCTCTATCACTCAGAAATTCTCGAAGGTGCCCTTTGTTAAATAAGCGGGCAACTTCCTCTCTTAGTTGCCTGCAATCTTCCGTTCTGTGGTCATAGGTGCCATGATATTCACACATTTGATTGGGATTCTTTTGGGCAGGATCGGTTTGCATGGGTCGAGGCCATTTAGTGTCTTTGATGCATCTGATAGCCGACACGATGGCGGATGCACCAACGCTGAAGTTATATTCTGATAATCGAGGTGCTTCTATAGGATCGACATATTTATCAAAGCCTCTCTTGCTCATAAGTCCCCGAGAAATTTTCCCTCGATCAATCCTTCGATTGTTCCGAACTGTATTGCGTGATGAACCGTTGTTCATCCGATCTGCGACGTACGGTTGATATCGGTCTCTGTTTGACCTTTGTTCTCTATCGATCTCCCTTTGGTTTTTAGTAGCTGTCCTGTTCTGATGCACGGGTCCATACGGGGCTCCCAACTGATCATCCTCGACCCAAATCTTCGATTGATATCGGTTGTGTATATCTGCCCAAGTTATTGCTGGATACTCGATCAAATTTTGTTTCAGCCGACGTGATGCTGTCAAACTTAGCTCCTTCAACCCTTGGGTGAAGGCTTGTATGGCCCAATCGTCTGTGACCGGTGGCAATTCCATGCGTTCCTTTTGAAATCGGGATACGAATTCCCTCAGCGTTTCATTACCCCTTTGCTTTACTTTGAAGAGGTCTGACTTCCTTGTTGCAACCTTTATGGCACCAGCATGTGCCTTTACGAACGAATCTGCTAACATGGCAAAAGAATCGATGGAATTTGGTGGTAAATTGTAATACCATATCATTGCTCCCTTCGAGAGGGTCTCCCCAAACTTTTTCAACAACACGGATTCGATCTCATCGTCCTCCAAATCGTTACCTTTGATGGCACATATGTAAGAGGTGACATGTTCGTTAGGATCGGTCGTACCGTTATATTTGGGAATTTCGGGCATACAGAATGTTTTGGGGATTAGTTTTGGTGCCGCACTCGAGGGAAAAGCCTTTTGTATGAATTTTTTCGAATCAAGCCCTTTTATCAGTGGAGCCCCCAGGATTTGATCGACCATGGCATTGTATGTTTCCACTCTCTTGTCATTGGCTTCGACTCGTTTTGTGAGTTCCTCGAGCAATTTAGTAATTTCGGGAGTGGTCCCAGATTCTTGCTCGTTTGATTTCACTATGGCGGGCTCCGTTCTGGAGGTGATTTCTCAAAGCGGATTGGAATCCGGCCTGCTTTGTATATGAGTTTGGCTCTGTAACCTAGCTATCGCAACTTGTTGGGTTTGTAGCATCTCGAAGATCATACGCAAGCTGGCCCCGATTTCCCCCGCGTTATGGGTGTCTCGGGCTACGGATCGAGTACCGCCCTGAATGCTTCTTTCCGGTTCATAACGCTGATTCGCCTCCAGAGGTATTTGTGAATTGACATCTAATGGTACTTCGGCTCGAATTTGGGTACTTCGATTCGAGCCTAAGTGCCATCGTCAACTGGCCTTCCGGCCCCGGGTGACAAGTTGTTGGTTTCATCTTGAAGGCCGACTTCGTGGTCGATAGGTAAAGCCATTGCTGATTTGAGTTTGTAGGTTGGTGTGTACTGTAGATTTATACCAAACAATCACTGTTATCCTTATCCCCACGGTGGGCGCCAAACTGTTTACCCGAAAAATTGGATAATGTTAAATTTATGTATGGTTTTAAGGATACGTAATACCCTTTGATATAAAGATAACAATACAAGTATTTTGATTATGAGAATGACAATGATGAACAGAAAGAATGAATAAGATCCAGTAAAACAAGCACAATGAGATATCTTTGTATATGAGAAAAGATCTTTTTGTTCCAATCTATACCGTATATTCAGTGTGTCCATAGCTTACAAGGATTCCCCCTTTTATAGTAGAGGGTCATTACAAAAAATAATAAAATAAAGCATATAGTGGAGGACCCATGATGATTTGTCTCTTCCTCGATTCCCGCCAAGATTCTCTCTCTTGGTGCGGTTGCAACGACTCTTGTCTGTGAGCTCGATACTGGCTCGAACTCGTTACTAGGTCGAGCCCTTCGGTCTTGGCTCGCGTTCGACCTTCGGGATGGGCGTCGCGCATTTCCGACCTCGAAGCAGTGCCTTGCGGATCGATTCGGTCATGGGCTCGATAAGGTTATCGAGTCGATGCCTCGAGCAACCTTCGGCCTCGAGGCTCGTTAGTACTGACTTCGGAGCTCACTCCCAAAATCTCACTCCGACTTCTTACCACTTGAACTCGATCGAACGTAAAAAGGCCAAAATCTATTTCAACCGCATACATATATCATGAAGCCCCCTCATCGCTTTACGTCTTTAATCCATCTTTAATCCATCCGAATAGCTTAAATCTCACTCTTTCTATTACAAATAAAGAAGGGTTAAATGTTTTCTTATAAACAACACAGGTATGGGAGTTGGTTTTGTGTCCCTAGTGGTTGGGACAACTTGGCTCTATTTCAGCATCAAGAAAAGAAACCTCATTAAACTTCGGGAGAAATTCTTCCAGCAAAATGGTGGTTTGCTCTTGAAACAACGAATCTCTTCTAACGAGGGTGGAGTGGAAGCAACCAAAATTTTTACTGCTGAAGAGTTGAAGAAGGCTACAAACAACTATGCCAATGATAGAATTCTTGGTCGTGGTGGAAATGGAATTGTCTATAAAGGTATACTACATGATAATCGCATAGTTGCAATTAAGAAATCTAAGTTTGTGGACGAGGATCAGGTTGAACAATTCATCAATGAGGTACTTATTCTTACTCAAGTCAATCACAGAAACGTTGTGAGACTCTTTGGATGTTGTTTGGAAGCTGAAGTTCCTTTACTGGTCTATGAATATGTATCTCATGGGACTCTTTATGAGCATATCCATAACCAAAATGGAGCTCCTTGGTTATCTTGGCAAAATCGGTTAAGAGTTGCTACTGAGATAGCAAGTGCACTTGCTTACCTTCATTCATCCGCGTTAATGCCCATAATTCACAGAGATGTCAAGTCTGCTAATTTATTATTGGATGATGTTTACACTGCAAAAGTGGCAGATTTTGGAGCTTCAAGATTAATTCCACTTGATCAAACACATCTTGCTACATTGGTTCAAGGGACATTAGGTTATTTGGATCCTGAATATTTCCGCACTAGTCAATTGACTGAGAAAAGTGATGTTTATAGTTTTGGAGTAGTTCTTGCGGAACTTTTGACAGGAATAAAGCCTATTTCTAGGGACAAAAATAACGAGGACAAAAATTTGGCGGAGTATTTTGTTTTGTCCATGAGAAAGAATCAATTGTTTCAAATTCTTGATCGCAGAGTGGTAAGAGAAGGAAGCCTCGAGCAACTTCAAAAGGTAGCTGAGTTAGTGAAGAATTGCCTTCACTTGCACGGAGAAAATAGGCCTACGATGAAAGAAGTAGCAATGGAACTTGAAAGTTTAAGAAAGTTTACCAAAAATAACCCTTGGTCTAATGCAGAGAATGAAGATGAATCATCAGATCTTTATACAATTCAATTTGACTCTAATACAAGTATCAACAACTTATCTGGACAATACAATTCCAACTCCAACACAAATAGAACTAGCAATTTTTCCGGACAATATAGTGCGGATAGTTCTTCATTTATATTTAATAGAAATATCCCGCGCTGATCCAAACCAGAAGGCTAAAATATGATGATTGATGAAGATTTTCTGCAGTTGTACGTTCTTTCCTTCTTGTCTTTATTCAATGTTGAATTTTCTGATGTAATATGTTTGATTTTTGATTTGTTTTTTTCTCTTGAGAGTCAAAGTCCGACTAAACTTGTTAATCAAATGTGTTGTTTCTCATTTTTATATGAGAAAAAATTGTTGTTTATGGTATCTTTGTATATCATTTTAATTATTTATTGAAAACTAAATTGATTTATGTTCGATTTAGGAATACAAAGATGTGTTTGCTTGATCTAATTAAGGTCTCTCAGTTTAGGGTAACTCCTTTTCAGTTTATCATTTGTTACAGGCTTACAGCAATTCATCAACTTAATTGGTGTCTGCTCTTACAGAGTTGATGCAGTTTACAATAACCAAGAGGCAAGAGCATAGAAAGCAGGACGACAAAGTTGTTTTCTTGACAACATTTTAGCTAGGAAAGTGAGGAGAAATATAAATGTACAACAATAGTATAAAAAACAAACTTTCTCATAATAAAACGACAACAACAATAACAACAACAAAAACCTAGTAAAATCTCACAAGTGGGGCCTAAGGAGGGTAGTGAGTATGAAGATCTTACCCCTACCCACCCGGAGGAATAGAGAGGTTGTTTCCGATAGACTCTCGGCTCAAGAAGATGAAAAGAGACAATAAATCCGTTACAACAACAGAAACCAGAAAAATAATATCAGCATCATAAAAGACAGAAAATAGATGAAAAAGTAATAACAATAACCAGTAATAATGACACAAAAAACTATTATTATCTCATAATAAAACGAGAAACAATATATTTAAAAGCTAGCTTCAGTAGGAATTTGACTCTCAAGGCAATAGAATCCTTGACGGAAAAGTTTTCTATGCAAACCAAAATTCAAAGAGAAAGGTACAAATTAAAAGCAAAAAAAATTACATCAGAAAATTCAACATTGAAGAAAGACGAGAAGGAAAGAACGTACAACTGCAGAAAATCTTCATCAATCATCATATTGCCCTTCTGTTTTGGATCAATGGGATATTTGTATTCGGAGTACTATACATCAATGAAGAACTATCCGAACTATATTGTCCAGAAAAGTTGCTGCTATTTGTGTTGGAGTTGGAACTATATTGTCCAGAGAAATTGTCGATACCCGTATTAGAGTCAATTGGAATTGTATAAAGATCTGATACTTCATCTTCATTCTCTTCATGTCCATGTCCGTTAGGCCAAGGGTTATTTTTGGTGAACTTTCTTAAACTTTCAAGTTCCATTGCTACTTCTTTCATCGTAGGCCTATTTTCTCCGTGCAAGTGAAGGCAACTCTTCACAAGTTCAGCCACCTTTTGAAGTTGCTCGAGGCTTCCTTCCCTTACTACTCTGCGATCAAGAATTTGAAACAATTGATTCTTTCTCATGGACAAAACAAAATATTCTGCCAAATTTTTGTCCTCGTCATTTCTGTCCCTCGAAATAGGTTTCATTCCTGTCAAAAGTTCTGCAAGGACTACTCCGAAACTATAAACATCACTTTTCTCTGTCAGTTGACTTGTGCGAAAATATTCAGGATCCAAGTACCCTAATGTCCCTTGAACCAATGTAGCGAGATGTGTTTGATCAAGAGGGATTAATCTGGAAGCTCCAAAATCTGCCACTTTCGCAGTGTAAACATCATCCAATAATAAGTTGGCAGACTTGACATCTCTGTGAATTATAGGCATTGCCGCGGATGAATGAAGATAAGCAAGTGCACTTGCTGTCTCAGTAGCAACTCTTAGCCGATTTTGCCAAGATAACCAAGGCGCTCCATTTTGGTTGTGGATATGCTCGTAAAGAGTTCCATGAGATACATATTCATAAACCAATAAAGGAACTGCAGCTTCCAAGCAACATCCAAAGAGTCTCACTACGTTTCTGTGGTTGACTTGAGTAAGAATAAGTACCTCATTGATGAACTGTTCAACTTGATCCTCGTCCACAAACTTAGATTTTTTAATCGCAACTATGCGATTATCAGGTAAAATACCTTTATAGACAATTCCATTTCCACCCCGACCAAGAATTCTATCATTCGCATAGTTGTTTGTAGCCTTCTTCAACTCTTCAGCGGTAAAAATTTTGGTTGCTTCCACACCACCCTCGTCAGAAGAGATCCGTTGTTTCAATAGCAAACCACCATTTTGCTGGAAGAATTTTTCCCGAAGTTTAATGAGTTTTCTTTTCTTGATGCTGAAATAGAGCCAAGTTGTCCCAACCACTAGGGACATAAAACCAACTCCCATACCTGTGTTTGTATAAAAAAATTAAAATTAAATCCCTCTTTATTGCAATTAGAAAGAGCGGGGATTTTAGCAATTTGGACTGATTAAAGCTTCATGATCTAAGAGAATGGACATGTATGCTCCTTTACTGTGTGGTATCAGTTTGGCTGTTCTGTCTCTTTCTTTAATTCTTTTTATATTTCTTTTAGTTACTGGGACGGGTCACAGGTGTGTCTAAAGATTAGCGAAATATCCAACGACATCCTAATCAATAGTTACTAAAGAAGAAAATTGCATCTTTCCTAGTCATTCCCTAACTTTGAAAATACTATGTATCACATGTGAGTAGAGACGAGTTTAATTTCTGGGAAACTTACCTACAGAAAACTTAATCCATGGGAATTCAGAGTTCGAGCTTGGCGCAATACAGCCACGACCATTTTTTTTGCCATCACCGGTGTATCCTTCTGGACAAGAACAATTGTAACTCCCCGGCGTGTTTATGCAAATAGTTTCACATGAATTTGCATTTGGATCTGCACATTCATCAATATCTGACATGCAAAACACAGAAAATAAAGTCATATTTATCGCTGACGATTTGTCTTTTTTTATCTGTTTTTCTTTTTACACATTTACTAGCAAAAGTTGTCTAGAAAGACGTGAAATTGTTGAACGAATAATTCCAGCATTATTTTGTGCACTTATGGCAACTAGGACTATTTAATTAAGCTTGGCAACTAGGAACATTTAAACAGCTCTCAGATCTTGTTAAATGTGTTTTGCTCTGCCTTGCTCCTTTTCAATGTATCTTGACCTTTTCCACTTAAGATAACGAAACAAGTTGATGTTAAACCATATTCTTTATCATGTTTAAGGTACTAAATTATATGTACCTTGGAATCTTTAAACATTACTCTATGAAATAAGTTACTAACTAACAACCTCACTGCTAGACCAATGCAACTCAAAATAGTTTATTCAATTAAAATTACAGCGGCGTTGTCTCTCATGCATAAAGTCCTACTTATCTATAACATTATTAATATTCCATATATTTTCGTATAAGCTAGTAACAAATTACTATAAGCTGATGAAGAACAATTCGAATTCAACTTTTAAAAGTATTAAGTGAGATTTTAAAAAATAGAGGGGATCAAACTACCTCCTCCCCCACAAAAGAAAGAAAAAACAAAAAAGTAGAAAAATAGAAAGGAAAAAAAAAAGACTCGGCAATTTATATCTATTAAGTCAAACTTTGGTAAGAGGGATGAATTACTTATAAGCTAAGTTGGTCGGACTCGGGTGTGGATATCCGATACGGGTACAGATCCGAGAGTCGAATTCGGCAAAATCTAAATTTTAAGATTCGTGGGGTGCGGATCCGGAATTCCGGATATGGATATGATTGCTCGGATTCGGCTAAGAAAATTCATAATTATAAAAATATTCTAAATTTTTATAGAAGCAACGAATATGAGACAAAAGGACTATAATATTGAAGGTATGTCATTTCCCATATTTAAATTTGTTTTATCTTTTATTTGAGAAATCAAAATCTCAAATTTCCCCCCAAATTTGTCTATGGAATCCAGTCAAAGTATCTGAAGTTGGTTGACAATCCCAAACTTATCTCGCACCCACACCCGTCCCAGTGTCGTGTTAAGACGAGTTCGTCATAAATAATAAAGAGTTAGTGCAACTTAGGTGATAAGTCCAATCCAGGTTTGAACCCAAAGAGCAAACATAGAACTGCTACCTTAATACAAAAAAGAGTAATACTATTTTCTTATTAGTCCGTTCAGAAAACAACGCACTTTAATTTCTAAAGTCAGGAAAAATTTAACTTGAACATCCCATTTTGTATAGTGACAAACTTTTATAGCCATACAAATTTATGACATGCTTAAAAGTTTAAAACTTTTCATGTCCACACGAAAGTCATGACATATTTAAGACCACAAGTTTAAAAAAAGTTTTCATTTCATTCTTAAGTTCCGTAATCAATAAAACGATATCATATAAATTGAAATAGAAGAAATATCTACTAAGTCAAACTTCAATGAAAGGGATGTATTAGGGATTACTAAGCTTCACCTCCAATGTCACGTCAGGTCCAGGTTTGAATCGAAAGAGCAAATTGAGAACTACTATTGATTTTCTAGTAAAAAAAAAAACAATTCTTCTATAAGCAAAAAGGAAGTTCAAACATGTGAGAAATCAAGTTACCTAGGCAGCCAGAGCCAATGTATGGATTGCCTTGGTATCCGGAGTTACAGTTGCACCTATAACCACCAAGGCCAGTATCAGAATCAACGCAGCGACTATTTTCCAGGCAAGCATAATCGTTGCGTTTCTGTGCTTCAACACAAGTTAGATTTCCAATAGCCCAATCTAGCACAATGGGAACATTATCCATAATCTTCTTAACAAAATTAACATCACTGAGATCCTGTACACCCCTGAATTCGAAGCGACTCGCCTCACCAAGAAATGCATAGCCACATGGATTAAACGACCAAGATCCGCTGTGATTTTTCGTGCTTATCATAGACGTATTGAAATATTTCAAGCCTTTTGGTATTGTTATTTGGCAGCAACCAAAACCCATACATTTTCCTTCAACTACTTCCCTTGAGCTACTACAGAGAGCGGGGCAACCATTAGCGAAGTTACGTCCATTTATTATACCACCATCATCACAACCAACCACAGTGAATCTGCCCAGGTGAATTTACAATCAGTAAGTTTAGATGTAAACAGATGGCCAAATCAACTCATTTTTAGTAATCCTATCAATTTAAAACGGGTTGATTGATAGCATTTTTGTTGGCTTGATCCACTGGATTTCAATCTAATTTAATTTGGGTCAAAACGAGTTAAACTAGTATAACCCCACATGTCAAACTGCAATCCAAATTTAGACATACAAAATCAGATTTGAGATTGAAAATTATGTAAACATAGGAAGAATATAAACTACCCCTCTATTTCAATTTATGTGAACTTATTTTGACTGAGCATAAAATTTATAAAAGAAATGATTTTTTTTTAAAACTTGTGGCTCTAAACAAGTTATAATATTTGTGTGACTATAAAGTGGAGAGTAATAATTTAAGAGAAAACATTGGTTTTCTTTTCACCTTTTCTTTCAAAACAAAAAAATTAAAAAACGATGGGAGGTTGGATCATGTTAGACGGGTTAGCTTATGACCCATTATGTTTTTGACGCATCTTAATTCACCAATTTAGGCTCTCGTTTGGCCATAGATTTTAGTTTATTTTTTCAATTTTTTTAAAAAAATTGATTGTTTATGAAATATGATCATGTTTTGAGGAAAAAAACTTCAAAAATTTTCAAATTCTCAAAAATTGGTGTAGGATAGTTTTTGGGTGAATTTTTTTTTTTCCCACTCACAAAACTTCTAACTTTTTTCAAATAAAATGCATGTCCAAACACAACTTTAATATTCAAAAATTATTTTTCAACACAACTTTAAAAACTCTTTTTTCAAGTTTCAATCAAATCTATGTCCAAATGGTAGCTAGGTCTAAGCTAACTTCGATTGATTGAGCATGGCATATTTACTGATTTGACCCATTTATACCCGCCCAAGTTCAAATGAACGAGTCCATTTGCCACATATGAGCATTTTAAAAACAATCATGGTGCATATATATGATTGGAGCAGAAAACTATAGGTTCAGTTCTGGATAGGCCTACTACCTGTTGAGAGAAGAGAAACTGTAAGGACTTGATCTTCCTAAATTCATCCAAGCAAGATCATCTTGAAGCAAAGCTCCTGTTGATGAGAAACACTTCATATTTATGGTATTTGATATTCGCATTTCAGCATCTGAGATGTCGTAGACTTGGATGTTCCATATGAAGGGTGTTTGAGAACCTGTTGCATTTGTGACACAGTTGATCTCGAAACTTGCGTCTAAGGCACAACCAGATCCTAAGCCAATCCCAAATGGATATGGAACTGTAAGATTTCCACACTGTTTCGGACATCCTGGTTTTGTGATGTTAACAGCTTTGGTGATTGTGGTGGTCGGAGAGGTGGTGTTGGTTGGCGGCGAAGTGGTGTTGGTGGGTGGAGAAGTGGCGGGACTGGTGGTGGGAGGAGGAGGAGAAGGGGTGTTAGTGGTGGTAAATTGGGCGGTGGCTAATGTCGAGATTAGCAAAAAGAAAAAGAAACAGGGAAGTTGGAAAGAAATCTGAGCAACTTGCTTTTGCTGCATGGTTGTGGGAGATATAATAACGTAAAAGAACGTATTGAGTAACGGGTATCATATATAGAACTAAGAAGAAAATGGCTTACCAACTAAAATTTGTGATAAAGTATTCATTTATTTTTAAGAAAGGTTTGGGGCTCTAATTATGGAGTCGCTTCGGTTAAGGAGTACTTTACCTCTTAATATGGGATATTTCGATGCAAATCCGAACGTAGTTGGTATATCGAGTGGGAAACCAAAAAAAGAAAAGAAGAAGAAAATGACTTTAGATACTGAGATGCAAAGTTGAGTGGTTATTATTCCCTCTGTACATTTTTAGTTATTTATTTTAATTTTGCACTCTTTTTAAGAAAAAAATAAATGAAGCATGTATTTTATAATTTTACCTATAATAATGATAGCATTTTCAAAAGTTTTGACAAATGATTTAGGGAATAAGTAGTTAATGATAAGGGTAAAATGAGAAAAAAAAATCTGTTTAGTATAGTGGACAACTAAAAGTAAACGGATGAGTATAATTTAAAAATAATTGTTTTCTTTTTGTATATTGCGAATGTCAATGAGGCATACTAGTAAAAATGTCGACGACGCTGACAATCGTAATTTTGACTTTTTAATAATGTGCCCACCAAACAGCAAAGACTTTGACAAAATCAAAGTCGACAAGGAATCATTAAAGTGAATGCAGGTTAGTGATTCAATGGATACGAATCCTCGATATCGGGTCGAAATTTGAGCAGAGAAAGAAAAATTTCTGTTTGAGTTAATACAGTAAAATAATCGAGATGTGAGCTAAACTAATCTAAATACTAAATAAAGAAATGATTAAAGCGAGTTCTGGGGATTATTTTATCTGGTTTGTATCAATTTCAAACTAATCCATGGACTACGTTTAGTCAACGTTCTACTTTTTAACCTTTGTGTCACAGCAAGTCATGCACCATTTCGAAGCATTGTATAAGGTCCCTAATTTTGCACACTCATACTCTGACCATTATGACAGTACATATTGCCTGGCAATTTGCCATTTTGCAGTTTTATATATTGCTCTTAATATAATGTAGGATTGATACAATTTTCTTGTCCAAAAATTGTTTGAGTAGGACCTGTAGTCTGCAGTTTGCACTTCTTATTAAACTACGATATAACTCAATTTCCTCATTTTTCCGAATGTGTTATTTCTTCTAGAATTTTTTTTGTACACACACATGTCCTCTTCGTACACACTCGCAAATCCTTTGATTCTATTTGTTGCCATTTCAAACTTTACGGCCTCTAGATAGAAAACAAAGTAGTACGTAGGGTAAATGACTATATAACTAAAAGTACACGTACAATGGGCGTAAAATGGTTATTAAGATCTTCTCTGAAAGTAGTACGTAAGAATCTGTGTATAGGGTGTCTTGTAATTATTTCCTTTTTCCTCCTAAGGTTTTGTATACGGTTAAAGTCGGGCCCACCCGACGTTACTATTTGACAGAGACCGGGAGGTTGTATCGAAAGACGGCCTCGTAACGGAACAGACTAAATTACGAGGATAAGGTACCGAGTTCAGAATCGAGGTACCTGTCGAGATCGAGGCTAATAGCGATCGAAACCAAATGAGACAAACATCGAGTAAAATCGAAGATAGCACAATAACAGAAAGGCGAGATATCCGTGACTGGTCGAAGATCATGGCGTAAATTTCGGAACGGATCAAATCAGAAACGGTTAATTAGCTAATCATGAGATTTTCTTCTGTAATTAGAATTATACCATAAGTAGAATTCCTCTACTATTTAAAGGGGGTTCTAATCATTTGTAAGACACATTATTGACAGATATCAAAGCAATATATTTCTCTTTCTCATTTATACTATTGTTCATCGACTTGTTATATTTTAATTGTTCTTACATCAACCAGTTCGAGGGTATCCAAACTCGAGGGCTGAGTTCCATTCTAACACTGCTTTGCTTTACTTTATAGTTCATTTCTGTTATTAATCTTCATATTTATCAATTGGTATTAAGTGACATCACGTGTCCTTAGAACCACATTATAAATTTAATTGTTATCTAATTTTAAGGGTAAATAGTTTGGCGCCCATCGTGGGGCCAAGGATAGTAGTGGTTGCTTAATACTGATTCCGATAACACACACTGCTTTACATTTGTTCTCGTAAGAATCTTTATTTTCAGGATAAACATGTCAAACTCACAAGTAGCGCCTACACATGGTGACAATGGCCTCAGATTTAACTGGAAAAAATGACAATATAGTCGCCCCTGGGATCGAGGCGCCTCAGGCTGACCTCGAGGGAGCACCAATTGCAAATCCCGTCGATGTCAGTTCACATATCACCCTAAATTTAAATTTAGGCGTTGATCCCGAAGGTAGCTTATGCAGGGAAGTTCGATCAGGTGGTCGAGGTACGCAGAGCGGAGAAGATGGTGGAGTTAGCCTCCAATTGATATTCGAAATGTTACAGGCTCAACAAGCCGCTATAGCACAACTACAAAATCAGCACCGAATACCAAGTAGGATCGAACCAGAAGTCGTCCACAAGACCGAGCCTGTGCCGGAAAGGTCGAACGCCAACAAATCAGAGACTAACCCCGCCATTATGAAAATGCTCGAGGAGCTCACTAAACAGATTGAATCAGGAGAAAACAAAATCGAGGCAAATGACAAGAAAGTAGAGACAAACAACTCCCGGGTTTGACCAAATACCGGGGGCACCGCCGATTCTAAAGGGTATGGATTCAAAGAAATTCGTACAGAAGCCTTTCCCTCCAAGTGCGGCACCGAAACCCATTCTGAAAAAATTCCGAATGCCAGAAATTCCTAAGTACAATGGGACCACCGACCCTAATGAGCATGTCACTTCTTATACATGCGCAATAAAAGGGAATGACTTGGAAGACGATGAGATTGAATCTGTTCTACTGAAGAAATTTGGAGAAACTTTGTCGAAAGGAGCAATGATATGGTACCACAATTTGCCGCCTAATTCCATCGATTCCTTCGCCATGCTTGCAAACTCCTTCGTAAAGGCACATGCCGGAGCAATAAAGGTTGCGACTAGGAAGTCGGACCTCTTCAAGGTGAAACAAAAAAATAATGAAATATTGAGGGAATTCGTATCTCGATTCCAGATAGAATGCATGGAACTACCACTGGTCACAGACGATTGGGCTGTTCAAGCCTTTACTCAAGGTTTGAACGAACGAAGTAACGAAGTTCGTTGGCATCACGACAGCTAAAGCAGAATTTAATTGAATATCCAGTGGTATCTTGGGCCGATGTACATAATCGGTACCAGTCAACGATTAGGGTCGAGGATGATCAATTGGGGACCCCTTCCGGTTCCGTTTATCCAAATAGGCCTGTCGGCAGAACTCAAAGCGATATCGACAGAAAACTCCCGTCGAACAGAGATCGGTATCAACCATACAACGCAGATCGTAGAAACAGCGGTCCAGGACACAATCCTATCCGAAATGATCGAAGAAACGATCGTGGATAGAGCTCTCGAGGGATTATGAGCAAAATTGGCTTCGATAAATATGCCGATCCCACAAAAGCACCACGATTATCAGAATAAAACTTCAGCATCGACGCATCAAGTATTGTGTCAGCCATTGGGAGAATTAAAGATACTAGATGGCCCAAACCCCTACAAACTGATCCATCCCAAAGAAACCCCAATCAAATATGAAAATACCATGGTACACATGGTCATAGAACCGAAAACTACATACAACTAAGGGAGGAGGTGACCCGTCTATTCAACAAGGGTCACCTTCGAGAATTCTTGAGCGACCAAGCTAAAAATCATTTCAGAGATAGGGATGCAAACAGGAAAAACGATCAGGAAGAACCACAACACATGATTCACATGATAGTTGGTGGGGTCGAGATTCCACAAGGGCCTGTGTTCAAACGCACTAAAGTATCAATCACCCGGGAAAAACGAACTCGAGACTATGTGCCATAAGGTACTTTATCATTCAATGATGAGGAAGCAGAAGGGGTCTCACAACCCCACAATGATGATTTGGTAATCTCTATCCTTATGAATAAAATTCAGGTTAAACGTGTTTTAATTGATTTAGGAAGCTCGACCAATATTATTCGATCGAGGGTCGTGGAGCAGCTCGGCATACAAGATCAAATCGTACCCGCAGCTCGGATTCCCAATGGCTTCAATATGGCGAGTGAAACAACTAAAGGTGAAATCATCCTACTAGTAAATGTAGCCGGAACTATTCAATAAACAAAGTTCCATGTGATTGAGGGCGATATGAGATACAACGCACTGCTCAGAAGACCCTGGATTCACAACATGAGGACGGTCCCCTCAACCCTTTACCAAATGTTGAAGTTCCCAACACCGGATGGAGTAAAAATGGTGTATGGGGAACATCATGCTGCCAAAGAGATGTTCACAGTCGACGAAGTAATACCGGTATCGGCGCTTTCGTCAATAAAGGGATCGGAGTCCAAAGGAAAACAGGAAGCTAAATATCAACCACAGTCACCAGCCTCGAGTTAGTCGGAGAAGCAGGGAACGGACGAGGACGATGACTACTGGACCCCTCGATCCTTCATAATCCCCGAGGATTCTGACGCCACCAATCGACAGTCGAAGAGCTGGAGTAAGTCATATTGATCGAGCATCTACCCGATCGAAAGGTATACCTGAGTACGGGGTTAACCCCCGAGCTCAGGGAAAAACTAATTAAATTTCTTATCAATAATATGGATTGTTTTGCTAGGTCCCACCTAGATATGACAGGGATCCTGCCGGAGATCACTACACATCGACTGAGCTTGGACCCGAAGTTTCGCCCGGTAAAACAAAAGAGAAGGCCCTAATCCGAGGTAAAACACGCATTCATCAAGGACGAGGTAGCCAAACTTCTCAAAATAGGATCCATTCGGGAAGTAAAATATCCTGAATGGTTAGCAAACGTAGTCGTAGTCCTTAAAAAGGGAAATATACTTCGAATGTGCGTAGAATATAAAGATTTAAACAATATATGTCCTAAAGACTCTTTTCCTCTGCCGAATATCGACCGCATGATCGATGCCACGACTAGCCACGAGATTCTTAGTTTTCTCGATGCCTACTCCGGGTACAATAAAATACAAATGAACCCGGAGGATCAGGAAAAGACTTCGTTCATCACTAAGTACGACACTTATTGTTACAATGCAATGCCGTTTGGACTAAAAAATGTTGGTGCCATTTATCAACACTTAGTAAATCGAATGTTCAAAGAACAAATAGGTAAATCAATGGAGGTTTATATTGACGATATGCTAGTTAAGTCCCTGCGAGCAGAGGACCATTTGATACATTTGCAGGAGACCTTCGATATACTAAGGAAATACTACATGAAACTCAACCCGAAGAAATGTGCATTCGGGGTCGGCTCGGGCAAGTTCCTCGACTTTATGGTATCAAATCGGGGGATCGAAATCAACCCCGATAAGATCAAGGCAATCAAAGACATCACAGTCGTGAACAATGTTAAGGTCGTACAAAGATTAATAGGGCGCATAGCCGCCCTAGGACGATTCATCTCGAGGTCTTCAGATAGAAGTCATAGGTTCTTCTCACTGCTAAAAAAGAAGAACAATTTTGCATGGACCCCGGAAACCCAACAAGCATTGGAAGAATTAAAGTGGTACCTCTCGAGCCCGCCGTTGCTTCATACTCCGAAAGAGGATGAACAACTCTAGGGGGAACGGACAGGCCAAATCGACAAACAAGACTATCATTCAAAATCTAAAGAAAATATTGAACAACGCTAAGGGAAAATGGAGAGAAATATTGCCCGAAGTCCTTTAGGCGTATCGAACAACGTCAAAATCCAGTACTAGGGCAACACTGTTCTCTTTAGTATATGGCGTCGAAGCTCTTATCCCGGTTGAAGTCGGGGAACCTAGCGTCAGGTTTTGATATGCAACGAAAGAGTTAAATCACGAGGCTATGAATACAAGCCTCGAATTGCTAGATGAAAAATGGGAAGCCGTCCTCGTTCGAATGGCCGCACAGAAAAAGCGGATCGAAAGGTACTACAATCGAAGAGCCAATCTTTGACACTTTAAAATCGGGGACTTGGTTTGAGGAACGTCACCCTCAATACTCGAGACCCAAACGAAGGAAAACTTGGCCCGAATTGGGAGAGACCGTATCAGGTCCTCGATATCATCGGAATGGGATCCTACAAACTTGACACGATGAACGACGAATAATTACCAAACAATTAGAACATATCACTCCTCAAATGATATTACTGCTAAGGTACGACCTTATCCATTTTTGTTTATATTTTATACTAACCATTTGCAGGTGTTTAATCGAAGACACCAAAGGATTTTTCAAACACAATGTCCTTAGGTCTGAAAGCACGTGTTGCACTCTTTTTTCCTTAGACGGATTGTTTTCCAAATGGGTTTTTCCGGCGAGATTTTTAATGAGGCAACCATTATTCGTGCTAACTTAGAGCAATTCAATAGTATCTGAAGCTCTTTTACAATCAACCTCGAATACTGGGAGGCATCACCCTCGGATAGTTACAAGGAAAATACTTCGTGTCAATAGGGTCTCGATAGGTAAAGGACCAAACGGTCAAATGAACCGTGTCCATGTAGATTACTCGAGCCCTAATGGCAAAACATGTACGCATGTATAATCTATTGAAAGAAGTATTTTTCCTTACAAGATGTTCCATGCCTTAGAGAAATTTATACTTTACAATTTCATACTTATGATCTATTGTGGAAACTGGCTTAAGGGCCGATCACAACTGAAGTTCAAACAATTTACCCTATACTCGGGGACTGCCGTCCAAAAAATCGATATGATCGAATTACTAAACCTCGAAATCGTAAGACCTTAAAAAGAAAATTCTCAATTTTATAGGCCACGGCCACCTCACTCGGGGACTGATACTTCAACTGAGTTCGAAGTATAGCAGGGAAACAAGCCTACAGGGCAAATCTCAAACTAAAGGCTATGGCCAAATTAACACGGTTTGGAGACGTCCGAATTCCGTTATAAAACAGGCCTTCAAATATTCTCATAAACCGGTTAAAAAAGGCAACCCTCGGATGAATTACTAAGGGTCTTGATAATATCGACCCTCGAATAACCCTAAGGGGTAGCGAATTGTTCGAACTCCCGGACAATTTTGTGCTAAGGCATAACAAAGCAAAGGATTTCGATAACACCAATCCTCGAAAAACATAATGTGTACAAATTTATCTCGTGCTAAGGCATGACAAATTTTTATAATTAATTTTTCAAGCCGAAAAAGGGGAAAAGCCATTCTTTTGAGGCCATATCGGCCTAACTCAAGAGCCTAGGAGCCATTTTATTTTTTTGAGTTCAAAAAATCGTCCTTACTCAACTAAAACCTAAGGGTCACTCTACTTCGAGTCCGCGCAAGTACTCACTCGATTTTAAAGACTACACTGGTCCGACTTTAGTCTAGTTGCCTAAAGTCCCAAACTTGGGAGCAAAATCTCCATAAGGCATGAATGAAATAGAATTTTCACGAGGCATGAAATAGAATAAAGACAAGTCAAAGAGAAAAAAGATCTTTTATCTATACGAAAATTTTTACAAGGACCGATCAGGGTCCCGCACAAAAAATCAAAAAAGAAAAGCCTAAGATTCCTAATTTTCCTCAAGGGTAGCTTGTTCTCCATCGAGGTCCTCCTTATTATCGGACCTGCTCTTGCTGCCATCATCATCATCATCATCGGAAGAGGTCAGCGCTCTAGCATCAGCTTCATACTCTTTAGCCTTTATTATCTCATCGGTAAGATTGAAACCTCGAGCATGGATCTCCTCGAGGGTTTCCCTCCGAGATTGGCATTTGGCGAGTTCAGCAATCCAATGTGCTCGAGTTTGAGTGGTCTCGGCTGCCTCTCCCGCTTGGACTTGAGCGGCTTCAGCATCGGATCGGTAGACAGCCACGATCACCTCTGCCTCGGCCTTTGCCTTTTCGGCTTTAGATTTGGCCTTTGCAAGTTCGAAAGCCAACCGAGCCTCGAGCTCCTCTATTTTCTTTGCCTGAGCTAAGCTATTCTCCTTAATGCCTCGAAGCTGACTTTCGACCGATGACAATTGGGCTCGAGCAGCCTCTTTTTCAGCAGCAAAGCGGTCCATACTTTCTTTTCACCCCAAGGTCTCCGCCTTCATCATGTTGACCTCCTCACGGAACTGCTCGATCCTCTTGATCTTCTGCTGCAGCTGTGAGATTGAAGTGTTAGCCACCGTTCCCGAATCGAGCCCATGAACTTTTAAGATTTTTATTACCTACTCGATCAGGTCGGTTTGATCTTGGTGAGCCTTGGCTAACTTGGCTCGGTGGTCCTTGATCTCCTCTTCTTTTTTCCCACTGAGAAGTTTAAGGGAATTTCTCTCCTCCGTGAGCCCTCGGAGGTCGGCATCGCATCAGCTCAGCTCTTCTCGGGACTTTGAAAATACCTCCTGATGGAGCGCCAAAGCCTATACAGAAAAAAGAAAGGAAATTAGATATGAAGAGAAAAAATAAACTAAGTATGATATCGACAAAGGGAGTTGGGACTCACCCGATTCAAGGCTTGTTGAGCCTCATCGAGAAGACTCGATGCTTCACTCAGGTCGGTAGCATCCTCGACCCCGATAAAGTAACCATAGAAGGGGTCATCCCCTCCATGGGCCTCGTCTACTTCGGGAGTCCTCGTAACTTGGGCCTCCCAAATTACCTCCTCGAAAAACGTAGGGAGAACCGGCGAGTCTCCAATATCTATTGCCCCAACTGAACCACTTGGGGCGTTTTCCTCGCTGCGAAGGGCCTCGAAGCCGGCCCCTTCAGGCATACCCACCTTTTTCTCATCTCGGCGGGAGGCATCTTTGATCTTCGATGACTCGGGGACTTTGCCCGAGTCCTTTTCCAAGACACCCTCGGCTCGAGGCGGAATCTCCTTAACCACTACCGACTCAGCGGCCTTTGGGGCCTCGATGGTTTTCTTCACTCGGGCCACCAGTTCCGAGCCATCGTCTTTATCTTCTTCTTCTTCTTCCTCCCTTAGCCATTGAATCACATCCGTAGGTAGGGCAACAATGTCTTTCTTCGGCTTACGAACTAGATTCTTCTTAGGCTTTGGATCCTCGGAGGTAGAGGTCCTTTTTAAGGAAGTGAAAGTAAAGTTTGAATCAATGAGAAATGGGTCTATTTATTGGATTCCCGGTGACGGTTCAAAGGCACTAATGGCCGACCACCAACTGACACTACTTGTGGAACTGTACCGACGGGACACTTCAGTCACTCCCGTCGCTTACGTCACGAGAATGATGTCATGACAGGCCGAGGTAGAAAATCGAAGGTTCAATTCGTTTCTTGTCATTTCACTCCAAAAAACGAGGAGACTATCTGTATACGGTTAAAATCGGACCCGCCCGATTTTACTATTTGACCGAGACCAGGAGGTTGCATCGAAGGACGGCCTCATAACGGAACAGACTAAATCACGAGGATAAGGTACCGAGTTCAGAATCGAGGTACCTGTCGAGATCGAGGCTAGTAGCGATCGAAGCTAAATGAGACAAACGTCGAGCAAGATCGAAGATAGCACAATAACAGAAAGGCAAGATATCCGTGACTGGTCGAGGATCATGGCGTAAATCTCGGAACAGATCAAATCAGAAACGGTTAATTAGCTAATTATGGGATTTCCTTCTGTAATTAGAATTATACCATAAGTGGAATTCCTCTACTATTTAAAGGACGGTTCTAATCATTTGTAAGACACATTGTTGACAGATATCAAAGCAATGTAATTCTCTTTCTCGTTTATACTATTGTTTATCGGCTTGTTATATTTTAATTGTTCTTACATCAACCAGTTTGAGGGTATCCAAACTCGAGGGCTGAGTTCCATTCTAACACTGGTTTGCTTTACTTTATAGTTCATTTCTATTATTAATCTGCATATATATTTATCGATTGGTATTAAGTGAAATCGCGTGTCCTTAAAACCACATTATAAGTTTAATTGTTATTCAATTTTAAGGGTAAACAGGTTTAGCATTTAGTATTTGCATTTGTTCATGCAACTTTAGAACCGAGTAACAACGTAAGATAGTTACGTATACAAATACCTGACTAGCTTATAAGACGTCACTTCTGCTCATAAGATGGAGACCCCAGGTTTAACATGAGTATGTAAAGACAAATAATTTCTTTATTAAAATAGGTAAAGGTTTCCAGATCAAAATGAAAAGCGGAAGAGCAAAAGAGTTTCTTAGGGCATGATAATACATAGAAATTAAGATTTATTCAGACTTAAAATTTAAATAAAAAATTCATGTAACTAGTTAAGAAAAAAAAAAAAGGTAACCCAAAGATGAACTCTTGTACGACTTAAAAGGAAGGAGAAACCATCAAGGGCTGTGGTCACTCTACTCTCAACAAGAGGTTGGGTTCGAGCATTAATAATAATGAAGAAAATCCTGATAGAGAGTGTTTCTCCCTTTAATGGGTCTTACGCGGCATGAATTTAATTAGTAGAAATTTTCTTTTCACGGCCGAACAGACATGGATCACAGGGAGAATCTCTGGATACAGATTGCAAATGCTTGAGTTTCAACTTATATGATATAGATAATGCCAGAGTGAATCTCATATTATCAAGGAGAATCCAGCATAGGCCTTACTTTATTGAAACTTAGACTTCACTAAAATATCGGTAGATTAATATATATTTTGTTGTGAAAATTACTGTAAAGTAAAGAAATTAGGAAAACAAATTTCTTGCTGTGTTTGTGTGGAAAGAATCATGTATTATTCTCCAAAGGGTACTGATCAAATGACAAGTATTGAAGTGTTTTTGTTACTATATTTTGTATCTGGATTTGCCATTCCAGCAACCGTCAAAGAGTATCTAAAAGAATAAAGTTGCTTATTCAAAGATATAGTACAAGAAAGGATCTACCAAATCAGATGTCGGTACACATTTCAAAATAGTTGTGTAAGAAAAATTTATATACAAATCAGATGTCGGTACACATTTCAAAATAGTTGTGTAAGAAAAATTTATATAATGTAGCTCATTTAATTAGATGTAAATCTTTTAATTAACCATAATTGATAATCTAGTAAAAATAGGTAATTAACTAACCTGCTATCACATATTAAAATGTACTGATAGTATAATTATTCTTTTTCAAAATGCCGGTGTACTTATTTAACTTAATCCATTTTAAAAGTATTATGCCTTATTCCCAACAATAGATGGAACTGAATTACATGGTGCACGTTATATTATTTTATATTATTAGTGTATTTACACAACTAATGAGAATTTCAAAACGATCAAAGTGTGACCTGAAAGGAAATATGTATGCCGTTTTCTCTTAACTCGAGTGTTTGAATATCTAGAGTCATAATAATAAATTTGGCTAATAGTTGACTCGTGCTCCATGGACGAAAAGAATGATAGAAATGTAGTTCATTGTTCTCCTTTTCAATGAAGATTTTTTCAGGGTCGACATTCAGGATTTCAACAAGAAATCGTACACATGATGATAAATTTACGAACGTTAGTACTGCAATAATAGGAAAATAAGTCTTAGCATGCTTTCATATATTGGTTAAACCTAAAATTTAGTTAATAGACTAAATCAATTAAATTTATAAGATTAGGCCACAAGCAAATGCTTCAATTCAATTAGGTCGATCTTTGCTACCGAAAAGTAGATGAACGAATCAAATAATTATAAATAGAGTAATGTCATAATAATAAAGATCAAAGTAAAGGGAATTCTTATTGATAGTTCTCCAAAAGATGTATACAATTGATCGAAGCTCTTAGAGCAGAATCAGTAGCCAAATTGATATAGTAACAACATGAGTGGGTAAACTTGAATGAGATACAATTGTGAGAGAAAGGGAGTATTTATATTATAAACTAGTATAATTGTCTCTTAAAATTACGCCCGTTATGAGCATTATCGGCTTGTTCCGTGCGTTACACTTGATGGATTTGTAATTGTTCAGGAGTTAATGCCAAATTCCAGATGTTTCGGAATTTGTTGAATTGAGGATCATCTTCTCGGGACAATATAGACTCTCCATATAATTTCTTCCACAATGATGTCGTCTGCTCCTGGTTAAGCTATTTCAGAAGGTTCTTCTTGATCGACCTTTCAATTCTTCAATCAAAGCTGACATGATTGACTTAGCGCTGAGAAAACACTTACCACATGTCGAACATTATGCTTGCCACATGGTATGATCGTATTTTACCAATACATATAGTCTTCTCACTTTAGTTGCTGAGAAATATCCGGGAAGTGAAAAGAATTTCAGGAGGGAAAAAGACAGACATGTCTGACACCTTTATTACAAATTTAACGCAACGTGTGCAGTTTTCACTTAATGCCCGAGATACTTGGCGAAATCTGATTGAAACACTATCATTTGAGGTTACCGAGGTAATGAAGATTCTGAATCTATAAGTACAAGAATCCTTCATTTACTTCTTGTAGTTCTTCAATCTTCCGAGTACTCTTCTTACTGCAATTTGCATAATTTTCAAAATCTTCTGTAATTTTCTCTATAACTTCCGCTTAGTTGATTGAGATTCTTCAACATTAAAACCAAGGAATCCCAGAACCGCGGCCTTTTATCGACTGAAATCCCTGCTTCACAAAGTCCCGATGCCATCATGAGTGTACGTACCATCATTGTTGACGAGTATGAAGAAACCTAACATTAAAGAGAAGAGAGAAGAAACCTTTATCTAAAAAGGATAACCGGGATCATGCCATTGGAAATCCTTTTCTGAGGAGCAAGAAAATGATAAGCAAGAGGTCACCCTCTCAGAACCCACTGTTTTAGAGATAATGCCTAAAAAGCTGAATTGTTTTAGCAGATTGTGTTCTTTGGCACAAGACAAAAAGAAATCAAAACACGCTCGTGAGTGAGTATGTGGCCATTATCCAGCCGGAGCACATTTTCCTTCTTCTAAAGGATTGCCACTGGGTGACAATGTCAACATTCACTCTGCTCAGGAAGATGAGCGAATTACCACCCACCGAGTTGGTTCTTCTTTTGTATATAAATACCTCTTTGCTCTCGGATTTCAACTAGCTATTGATCCTATCATCAAAGAAATATGCCGAATATTTAACATCTGCGTGGCTCAAATGGGTTCGAGTATTTGGAGACTCCTAGCATGCCTCTGTTTTTTATCAGCATTAACTAGAGAAGATTTCACTCTCAATATCTTCCCGACCTTTATTCTCCGAAACTATACCCGATGTAATGATCCAATTGGTTATTATGAGTTCTAGAACCCCTTTTCTACTATTTTTTTCCCATTTATTTAGTAATTTATAACGGGATGGGTGGAATGTGTCTCTGAAGGTTTAGAAACATTTTAGAGCAGTTGGTTGTCAACTAAATGCCTTTAAGTTAGAGTTGACCAAATCTATGGAGCAAGTCTCCCATTGCTTTCGCAAACCAGTGGGGACAACCCCCCCAAAAAAGGAGTTTTTTATTTCAGAGTAAATAGATTGGGAATCATGATTTGAAAGTTCCTATAGATTTATATGATAATTTTAGACTTAGGTTTATGCTCAGACACCGAGGGGCTCGGGGTGTGATTTGACACTATTGCATGAAATTCTAAATTTCAGCTATGGGTTCATTTTATCATTTGGGAGCTAGAGAGCATGTATTGAGGTAAGTTTAGGGTATTTTTATCCGCTTTATTGGGGTAAATAATTCTAACTCAAATTTATGATTATTACATGAATTTATCACTAAATCTAACATTGAAATATGAATTTGAACAAGAGAAAATGGAGTTTTCAACCAAAATTTAAGAGAGTGGATTTTGTGATTTTGAATACCGATTTGAACTCAAATTTGAAAATAAATTCTATATTTGCACTCGGGAGGTTATGAGTCACCGAAATTTGGTCCTGGTCTCAAATTTTGACCATGCGAGCTCAGCTCAGATTGGTGTTGACTTTTGAGATTTTGATAAAGATTGAATCTTTTTCAGATAAGATTTATTTTCATAGAAATATTTGATCTGGTTGAGTATTATTTGGCTATATATATTATGGACATTTGGAGGCCATAAAAAAATGAAAGTTCATCAAGAGTGAAGCTTATTTTGGATAAGTAAGTATCTTAGGTAACCTCGACTTGAGAATTGTTTTCTAAAATGGACTTATGTGCTACATACTACGTGTTTCAGGTGACGTATATGCAGAGTGACGAACATATGTGGGCACCGGGTGTTTACCATGTTTGAGGTGGATTTTAGACTCTTTATGCCTTATTTTGATACATGCTCTACTTGTAACATACTTTATTTATTGGTATGACTACATGAGCATATTATTCATACTAGAATAATATTATAGACATACATCACATACTAGTTTAATGTTATGAGTTTCATGTGCTTATTTTACATAGTAGAACTACACGCGTGCGCGCGCGCGCGCGCGCGCGCACACACACACACACACACACACACACACACACACATATATATATATATATATATATATATATATATATATATAATTCTCATATTTATTTATACTATTGTGAGCTGTTAAGTTATTAGGTCATGTGGATTCAGGTTTCTATTTTGAGGTATTAGTTAGGGCGTGTGGATTCAAATTCCTATTTTGATGTATCAGTTAGGGCTTGTGGATTTATGTTCCTTTTTTAAGGTATCAGTTAAGGCGTATAGAATCCCTCTAGAGTGCACTCCCATATTTCTCTCTTGATGGCGTACACGCGAGTTTGTGAGATACTGATGGATTTCAAGTTTGTTATGGTATCAATTGTTGAGTTTGAGAATGGAAGCTTTATCTATTTAAGGTGAATTCTTTATGCCTATTCATGCATTTCAAATGCTTTGTTGTACATATCTTCTACATATGTTGATTCTATGCATTCATCGCATTCTTGGACTTGAATAGTCAATATAGCAATTTTTATGCTCCATCTGTTTCTCACGCTCTATCTGTGTTTATCTTTATATGCGATTTTCTGTGCCTTTCCTTTCATGGTATGGTTATTATATATGAATTGCACAGGTTATTTAAAGTGAGTATTTTTGTCAAGATCTTGTCACTAATTCGTTGGGATTAGACTTGATACTTACTTAGTACACGTTAATTTTTATACCCATACTATACTTCTGCATATCTTATTTTCAATGCTAATCCTGGTACGAGTGGGACCCGTGAGAGCTCAATAGCTAGTCATCTTTGGAGACTCGAGGTAGAGTTTCTTGTCCATCCGCAATACCTTAGAGTCACTTTCCTTATGTACTGTTGTTTCTTTATTCAAGACAGTGGTGTATTTATGGCACTTATGTATTATGGCATTATTTAGAGCTCATGACATTTTGACACCAGTTCCTAGGGGTGGTTATGTCTATTTTCGCAATTATTCTATTACTCCCTCCGTTTCAATTTATGTGAACCTATTTTCTTTTTAGTTCGTGCCAAAAAAAATAATTCCTTTCCTTATTTGGCAATAATTTACCTTTACGCAATGGCTTATAGCCACACAAAATATATGTGCCTCATTTTACACCACAAGTTCAAAAGTCTTCTCTCTTTTCTTACACTCCGTGCCCAGTCAAATGGGTTCACATAAATTGAAACGGAGGGAGTAGTAGTTTCGTAACTATGTTATGGCATTAGTTTCATTTACGACTTGCTTAGTGTAAAAATGAGAAGAATGATATGAAGTTTTTCTTCCTTGTATTTTCGGTATGTCATTTTGCAGTACATGCCTTGGATTATATACAAATATGAATGAATCTAGGGCTAAATTCTACATTGCCAAGTGGCAATGTCCTATCAGTTAGTACAAAGTTGTACCTAAAACAAATACATGGATGGAACAAATAATTAAATTACATGTATAAAGTTGTACATGGATGGAGCAAATAATTATAATACACATTCACATGTGCTATACACAATGTGAATAACCTATCTGAAAAGGGAGGCCCGGGAGTGGGCTGTGGGCAATTAGGCCCAATGCAAAATGCATTACGGACCCAAGTTAGGTCCAAACTCCGACTAGCCCATATTCGTTAAGTATACAGATCTGTACATCATCGACTCTGTAGATCATCTGCTCCAACACCCCCCTCAAGTTGGAGGGGGTAGAAAACACACCCAACTTGCCCAAGAGATCACGATGAAGAGGTCCGACGAGTGGTTTTGTGAAGAGATCTGCCAATTGGGAAGAAGATCGAACAAAATACAACGAAATCAGCCCAGCTAGGTATTGTTCGCACACAAAATGATAGTCGATTTCAACATGCTTGGTCCGTTCGTGAAAAATAGGGTTTATTACTATATGAATCGCTGCTCGGCTGTCGGAGTGAAGAGTGACGGGAAGAGAAATGGGAAGTGACAGATCCTTAAAAAGACATACCAACCATGTAAGCTCAGCAATCATGCTCCACATGGATCTATATTCTGCCTCGCCCGAACTGAGTGAGATGGAAGTCTTCTTCTTAGATTTCCAAGAAATCTGAGAGGTACCAAGGGAGATGTAATAACTACTCACCGACTTCCTCGAGTCTGTGCAGGTGGCCCAATCAGAGTCACAAAAAGCGAGGAGCTTGAATGAGGAGGAAGAAGACATAAAGAGCCCAAGCCCAGGATCTTTGAGCAGATAGCGAAGCACACAGAAGGCTGCATCTAGGTGTGGCTTTCGTGGGTCTTGCATGTACTGACTGAGGTGCTGGACAGTGAAGGATAAGTCCGATCGGGTGTGAGTAAGGTAGTTAAGTTTGCCAAGGAGATGGCGATACAAGGTGGGATCCTCTATTGGTTCCCTTGTGTGAGTAGACAAACGAGTAGATGAGTCAAGTGGAGAAGAAACATATGACAAATGGAGGGAATCAAATTCTTGGAGAAGGTCTAAAGTGAATTTGCGTTGAGAAAGGATGAGTCCATCGCGTTCTCGGATAACTTCCATGCCTAGAAAAAAATATAAGTCCCCGAGATTTTTTATTTTGAATTCTTGATTGAGAAATTCTTTTAACGCATGTAATTTTGCATTGTCATTCCCTGTCAAGAGTATGTCATCCACAAAGACTGCCACTATAGAAATGGAAGAATCTGATTTTTTAAAGAACAAGGAATAATCGTTTAACGAGTGGGTGAATCCCTTAAAGTTCAAAGCAGTTGTAAGCTTGGCATATCACTGTCGAGATGCTTGTCGTAGCCCATAAATCGATTTCTTTAACTTACAAGCATGGGTAGGTGAAAGAGGTACAACCCCAGGTGGGAATTTCATGTACACTTCTTCATTTAGATCTCCATGTAGGAAAGCTTTATTCACATCGAGCTGGTATAGACCCCATCCTTTCTTTACTGCAGTAGCCAGTATGCATCTGATTGTGGACATCTTCACCATAGGTAAAAAAGTTTCATTGAAGTCTATCCCCTTTTTTTGTATGTCTCCTCTAATGACCAATCTTGCCTTTAGTCTTTCTATACTGCCATCTGAATGTTGTTTAACTTTATACACCCATTTGCATGGTAAAGCCTTCCTCCCAGGTGGTAATTGAACCACTTCCCAAGTCTTATTAAGTTCAAGTGCCTCAATCTCTTTGTCCATTGCTTCCTGCTATCCTGGGTGATGTGTTGCCTATAAATAGTTGGTAGGTTCTTGTATATTGGACAATGTGTTTAGCATATGTTGATTAGTAAAGAATAGTCCACTGAAAGATACACAAGCAGGTGTAACAGGTGTGAGAAAGCAAGAGTTGCTAACATTTGTGAGTTGGAGTTGTGTGTGGTCTGGTAGATTTCCTAATAAGACCATCCATTATAGGATCGGAATCTAAAGAAGGAAAGACTGGTGCAGATGTTTGTGAATGACCATATGATACTGGAGAATCTGGAGAGAACCTAGAAGAAGAGGTAGAAGGAATAGGTGTGATAGGAGGAATTGAAGAAATGGGAGAAGAACAAAAATCAATTGATGAATCAGTAGGCCTTTGGGAAGCTTCAGTGTCAGATCTGCTAGAAAAAGGTGTATTTTCAGGAGTCTGGTTACTTAGAGTAACTTTAGCAATGGGTAAAGAAATAGCAGAAGAAGAATTAGACTTAATAGAAGCAAATGGAAAGAATTCTTTATGAAATACAACATCTCTAGAAATGAAGGGTTTCAAATTCTTGAGGTTCAATACTTTGTAACCTTTTTTTCCATGAGGATAACCTAAGAACACACAAGGTGTAGCCCTTGGTTAAAACTTAGTTTTATGATTTAAGAGAGTAGAAGCAAAACATAAGCATCCAAAGCATTTAAGGTTTGAGTAATTTGGCTTGCTTATAAAAAGAACTTCATATGGAGTCTTAAGATTTAAGACAGTTGTTGTAAATCTGTTAATCAAATAGGTTATTGTAAGAAGGCAGTCACCCCAGTATGATATAGGTAGATGTGATTGGTATAGCAAGGCTCTCGATGTCTCTAAAAGATGCTTATGCTTTCTCTCTATAACTCTATTTTGTTGTGGTGTGTGTACACACACGTGGTTTGATGAATAATACCTTGTGACTGAAAGAATTCTGATTGAATGATTCCACTTCTTAATTCAAAAGCATTGTCTGATCTTATAGTCATTACCTTGATGTTAAACTGTCTCTCTACCATAGCTAGGAAGGTTTTCAGAATAGTGAATACATTTGATTTGTTGGTTAATAGGTAGGTCCATGTACCTCTACTGAAATCATCAACAATTATGAGAAAATACTTAAATCCATCATATGTAGCATTATTGTATGGTCCCCAAGTATCCACATGAATTAATTCAAACACTTTCTTGGTAGAAATAGAATTAGAAGGAAAGGGAAGTTTGGACTGCCTTGCCATAGGACAAATAACACATGGAGTGGAGAATTTGGAACAGTTGGATATAGAAACCGATGAAATATTTTTCATATTGCTAAGGGGCATATGACCTAATCTGTAGTGCCACAACGTTTCCTTTACAATTGAATCAGAAAAACTAAAACATAAATGTAAACTATGATTGGAAACAGAATTCCTTCTTGGAATAAAAACTCTTCTAAACTTAGGTGAACTCTTAGACACTGCTGCTCTATATCTGGATCTGAGAATGTAGAGATCTCATTTCTCTTTACCAATCTCCAGTGGGCTTTTCATTGAAGGGCCCTGTAGAAGAAAACAAGAAAATAGAGTGAATAAAATATATTGCTTGAGTTGTTTTCACAACTTGTGCACAGACAACAGATTATATTTAAAAGATGGAATATAGAGAACATTCTGCAGAAATAGATTAGGCAAAAGGGGCACAGTTCCTGAATGAGTGACTTTAACTCTGTAAGAGTTAGGGAGCTTTACCATGAGAGATTTTGGCAAGGTTTTCAAATTTGTGAAAAATTCTTTGTTGAAAGACATATGTTCTACTGCTCCACTATCCAATATCCAAGAATCATTACTGATTTGATTTGAATAGGTAATTTCTTCAGAGAAGTTGGTCATACCAGCACAAATCACTTTTGTTGCAGGATCAGAGGTTCCTGCACTGTTTTGTCCTATCTTCATTTGCTGAAAAAGCTGCAGCAGCTGAGCCATATTTTCCTTGGTGAGATTTTGAACTCCTGTAGTATTTTCTGCTCCCTGTTCACTATCCTCGTTTGAGAGGAAAGCATTGTTTGCCTGGGTACCTACCTGAAACCTTTTCTGCCTTGTGAACTTGAAGTCAGCTGAAAACCCATGAATCCTATAGCACTTGTCTATGCTATGTCCAGGCTTCTTGCAATAGGAACAAATTCCTACATTTTTCTTAAATTCAAAACTCGTTTTCTGCATCATGTTTTCATTAAGCTTCCTGAATTTTCGTGATTGGTTTGTAGCATTGAATGATGCAGACTCCCCTGGGTATGCAGGGGTAGCATATCTCTCTCTCTATTCCTCATCTTGAATCACAAAAGGAGTATGCATGTCCAATGGAAGGAAAATGTGATGATAATAAAATGTTGCTCCTTACCCCAATAAATATGTCATTTAGTCCCATTAGGAACTGCAGTAGTCTCTCATATTGATGTGCCTTCAAGCTCTTCACATGTGCCTTCAAGCTCTTCACTTTTGCCCCACACTCACACTCACACTCACAAACACAAACACAAACACAAACAGAAAAAGTGTTGAGTGCATCTAGTTCATCCCATAGGCTCTTCATTTTGGTGAAGTAAGTTGATACACTTGAATTTCCATGTACTACTGAACTTAATTCCTTTTGTAATTGGAATAACTTTGCTCCATTTGCCTGACCAAATCTATCTTCCAGGTCACTCCATAGATCCTTTGCACTCTGTGAATAGAGAACACTCTCAGCTATCTATTTGGACAAGGAGTTGAGTAGCCATGAAAGTACTATATAATTACATCTTGCCTAGGCTTGCTGGATTGCAGAATCAGTTTTAGGGAAGATAACAGAACCATCGATAAATCCCAGTTTGTTCTTTGCAGACAAGACAATGATAACTTCCCTTCTCCAACCTCCATATCCTTTTCCATCAAACGATGAGGATACAAGGTTCATCCCTGGATAGTCAGAAGGGTGAAGGTCGTAAGGGTGAGTAGAATCAATCACTCCTGAAGCAATGGTAACTCTAGGTGCAGGAACATTGGTGGTGGAAGTACCAGAAGCTAAAGTTTCAGTCGATTGTGGTGAAGAACTTATAGCAAACAAGCTTAAGAGAAAAAGAAGAAGAAGAGTGAAAGCTGGTTTGTGACTGAGAAAGCGAAAATGATAGCAGAATCAAACCTGCTCTGATACCATGTAAAAATAAGAAGAATGATTTGAAGTTTTTCTTTCTTGTATTTTCAGTATGTCATTTTGCAGTACATGCCTTGGATTATATACAAGTATGAATGAATCTAGGGCTATATTCTACATTGTCAAGTGGTAATGTCCTATTAGTTAGTATAAAGTTGTACCTAAAATAAATACATTGATGGAGCAAATAAATAAATTACATGTATAAAGTTGTACATGTATGGAGCAAATAATTATAATACACATTCACATGTGCTATGCACAATGTGAATAACCTATTTGAAAAGGGAGGCCAAGAGTGGGCCGTGGGAAATCAGGCCCAATGCAAAATGCATTGAGGACCCAAGTTAGGCCCAAACTCCGACTGTCCCATACTTGTTAAGTATACAGATCTGATTAACAGATTTTTACATCATCGGCTCTGTAGATCATCGGCTCCAACACTTAGCTCTTGCAAACAAGGTGAAGATTCTTGAAGCCGCTTTCGAGGCTTCAAAAACAAAGAGAACCAAGCTTCAGGCCGAGCACAATAAATTTTCCTATGAACTTGATGACCTGAAGATCCCATCAGAGCTTGTAGTGAACTTTTATACCTTGAAGTCTCGATTGAAACCTTGTAAGAAGTGGATGCCGGGATTCCGAATATTAGTGAGGCAATACGTAAGGCTGATGATGCAGTGAAGGAACCTGAGTGAGCTTGGAGTCATCTTTCTCTGGAGAATTCCAAGGCCTTACCGAGGAGGAAGAATCATCTTCTAAAATCCAAGAAGAAAAATTCGAAGGAGAGGATACTGAATCACATCCTGCCTCCTCAGTTCCTCAAGACGCTCAACTTCCGACGGTTTCAACTTCCGTGACCAAATGATGTCTTCCTTTACTTTTGTTTGTACCATGTATAGTTTATTTGGGTTTTTATGCCTAGAAATGTATAGTTTAAGGAGAAGTATAGAAGCCCCGGTTAGGAGGTGCGAGCGGTTAGCCTCGGTGGGTAGCAGGAGGGGTAGAGGTAGGCCTAAGAAGTCTTGGGGAGAGTTATTAGGCGGGACATGACGCAGCTGGAGTTGACTGAGGACATGGCCCTACACAGGAGGGTGTGGAGGTCAAAGATTATGGTAGAAGGTTCGTAGGTAGTCGGGCGTTTCTCTTTGTGTTACTCAGTTCGCTAGCATTAGAGTTAGTATGATATCGTTTATCCTATTACTACCTAGAGCTTGACTGCACTGTTGGATTCAAATTTATTTCATCTTGCTGTTGTTCCTGCTTGTTGAAATTACCTTTTCTTTTTCAATGGTTCTCTAGCCGAGGGTCTATCGGAAATAACCTTTCTGCCCTTCCCGGAGTAGATGTAAGGCTGTGTACATCTTGCCCTTCCCCATACCCTACTAATGGAAAACTATTGGGTTTGTTTGTTGTTATTGTTGTATCTTTTGTCACTTTGGGTGTCAATATCCCAGTCGAGTGGTTATACTTAGTCGCATAGACTTAAGTTTTTTCTTTTTTGGTTATCATTTCAAGAACGATGACTTAGAGCCATAACTTGGAGTATCTGGATTAAATATAAATAAGGGACCTTTTATGTTATTTAATGCTTACGAAGATGCTGCTCATCTTTATTTCAGCAAGAAACGGATAACTGATCTGGAGAGAAGACAATACCGAAGGGATATCAAATCTAATGTAGAGTTTATGAGAATATATTAAGTAGACATGTCTGGATAATAAAAATAATGAAATTCTCATTAATTCATGTGGAATAATTGATCTGTATACAATATCAATGATAAAACACTTAATAGACTTGAAAGATTACATATCCGAGAAAAATAATTCGATTCGTTTATAAGGGTTTTTTTATCAAAATGGTCGCTACCAGACTGTCTATACATACTTAACTTATCCAAAATAATCTTGTTCTGATTATATCGCCTAAAAAAAGTGCCTTGCAAAGCTTTCCTAAAATAATTGATCTTTGGTCTTAATGAATCATCTTCATGACTCTGTATAGTGTAGCTCCCCAGTGTTCGAGGTTGAAGTATGAGATCTCAAGACACTGGTCCTATGATTCGACTTCCTTGATCTTTTACTCTGGTAAATTTATCTTCTATCGATCTGGTTCTTGGAAATAAAATATAGGGGACAAGAAGAGCGTAGATAAAAATGGCACTTTAGTCTCTTTGGTCAGACATTTTTTACCCTGTTATCTAAAAATATTAATATAAATAAATAGCAATTCAAAAAATTAACATGAAGGCAACAAGCCGTTGTGGATCTTCTAGAAGTAGTAACGCTTTAAGTGTACAACGTTCCAATTAGACTAAAGCTACTTCCACTACTAAAAATCTGATACCATGTTGTCACGACCCAATTTCACCTGTAGGTCGTGATGGCGCCCAATACTACAGCTAGGTAAGCCAACTAATAAATTTAGCATACTTTGATAAAGTTTAAAACCAAGAAAAAAAAATATAAACCCAAACTCTACCAATGTGTGTGCCAAGACCTGGTGTCACAAGTGAATGAGCATCTACTAGATTACAAATACTGTCTGAAATGAAATAGACAGAATATAAATATAAGAAGAGACACTGGTAGCTGCAGAACGGCTCAGAAAGGCAGCTCACCACTATGCCTCGGGATGACGTGGGTATGTGATGATAGGTCCTCCACTAGTACCTGTCTCAGGTCCTGCACAAAAAGTGCAGCAAGTGTAGTATGAGTACGTAAACAACGTGTACCCAGTAAGTATCAAGCCTAATCTCGAAGTGGTAGAGACGAGATGGCCGACTTTGACACTCACTATAGGTCAATAATAATAACTGAAATATAACTAGAATATTTAAATCAGCATGGTTTACAGAATTTACAATAATTTGTTTAATCAGCAGAGATAATCAAATTCCTTCAAATGTAACAATTCTCAATATATTAATTAAATTCCTTCAATTCAGAAAAATTCTAATTTATCAATTAAATCTCATTTACAGGAGTAACAATTAATTCCATAAACAAGCAAGAATAATAATTCATTAAATTCCAAGGATTTTTCCAAATAATTAATTAGCTTCTCAAGCTGAAATAAATTATTAAAGTATCGTGTAATTATTATTATTAAGCATGATTTCTGCCGAGGACGTACGGCCCGATCCAGAGTGTCGTGTACACCGTCGAGGGACGTGCGGCGCGATCCATAGATGCATCTATCCTGCCGAGGCGTTCGGCCCGCTCCACAAGAAAGGAGGACATTTACTTATGTGCCTCTGGAAGGACAGTATGTTTTATTATAAGATAAATTTGGGAGGAGAATAATTTCTTTTTAACAATTACTTGATTTAAACAAAAATGAAACATATGAGATTTCCATCCTTTAATATCTTAATCTAACAATTCACAATATATTCATATAGATATCAATTACTATAAATAATCAAAGAATATAATTTACACAAGTAAGGTATGTTTTGAGTCCTAAACTACCAGGACTTTAGCATTTAATAGTAGCTACACACGGACTCTCGTCACTTCGTGCGTGCGTAGCCCCCCACAATTAGCAACAATTATTAAATTTTTAATCACCTATGAGGTAATTTCCCCCTCACAAGATTAGACAAGAGACTTACCTCGTCTTGCTCCAATTTAATCCAAAATTTTGCCTTTTCCACGATTATCCAACTCTGTCTGGCTCGAATCTAGCCAAAACAATTCGATACAATCACTAAAAATTATAGGAAATAAATTCTATAAGGAAATACTACATTTTTAATAACAATCCCGAAATTAATTAAAAATTCGCCCACGGGGCCCACATCTCGGAATCCGACGAAAGTTATGAAATCCGACAACCCATTCAATTTCGAGTCCAACCATACCAGTTTCACTCAAATCCGACTCCGAATCGATACCGAAATCTCAAAATTTCATTTCTTTGAGATTTCTAAACTTTTCCAAATTTTAATCTCAAAACACTAATTAAATTGTGAAAACAATGATGTACTTGTATATGTAGACCAAATCCGAGTTAGAATCACTTACCCCAGTGTTTTTTCCTTTAAAATCTGCCAAAAGTCGCTTCTGCTCAAGCTCAAGTTCGCCAAAAATGGCAAATGGGACGAATGCCCTCTTTTTTATAAAACTGCCCAGCAGTCTTCGGAACTGGTCCTCGAACTGGGCCTCGATCGGGGCTTCGATCACAGGCTCGAGCCTGGACCTCGGTCATGGCCTCGATCAGTGCATCGAGGTTAGGCCTTCGATCATAGCCTCAATCATGGCATCGAGCTTGAGCCCTTGATCAGGGCATCGAGCATGGGTCTCGATCCTAGCCCTCGAGCCTTGCCTTCGATCATGCCCTCGAGCCTTGCCTTCGATCATGTCCTCGAGCCTTGCCTTCGATCATGCCCCCCTCGAGCCTTGCCTTCGATCGAGGCTTCGATACTGAGTCTCGTCCCTGGCTTCGACTCAGGGCTCGTTCGTGGGCTCGATATCTGGGCTCGATACCTGGGCTCGATCACAACCCAGAATGTCCAACAGAAGAGGAAAAATTGCAGCAGCTTTTTAACTTAAAATTTTGATCCGTTAACCATTCGAAACTCACCCGAGGCCCTCGGGACCTCAACCAAATATACCAACAAGTCCTAAAACATCATACGAACTTAGTCGAACCTCTAAATCACATCAAACAATGCTAAAATCACGAATCAAGCTCCAATTCAAGCTTAATGAAGCTTAGAATTTTCAACTTCTACATTCGATGTCGGAACCTATCAAATCAACTCCGATTGACCTCAAATTTTATACACAAGTCATAAATTACATAATGGAGCTATGAAAATTTTTGGAACTGGATTCCGACTCTGGTTTTTCAAATAAAATTTCGATCACGCTCCTAAGTCCAAAATCACCATACGGAGCTGTTGGCATCATCAAATTCAAATATTCCGGTGTCATTTTTTTAAAATGTTGACCGAAGTCAAACTTAGCACTTTAAGGCCAACTTAAGGAACCAAGTATTCCGATTTCACCTCAAACACTTCCAAATCCCGAACCAACCATCCCCGCAAGTCATAAATTATTACAAGCACCTACGAAAAGTTTTATTTTAGGGAACGGGGTTCTAAAAGTTAAAATGACCGGTTGGGTCATTACAAAAAACCGACCAAATATTTCCGACCAACGTTGGTCGGTCAAAAAAAGCGACCAAAAACCGTCCAGGCTGGACGAAAACTGGGAAAAAAAATTTATATATTTTTTAAACTAAATACCGACCAACGTGGGTCGGTAAATTGGTCAACGAATTGACCCAGCTGGTCAGACAAGAAAATTTTGGATTACCGACCAACGTTGGTCGGTAATCTGGATCTAATTTTTTAAATTTTAATAATTATTTTATTATTTAAAATATTTTATAATATTTAAGAATTTATATTTAAAATTACCGACCAACGTTGGTCGGTTAATGTAGGGGAAGCATTTACCGACCAACTTTGGTCGGTAATTGTTATTTTCTGCAAAATAACCGACCAAAGTTGGTCGGTTATTACGTCAACATTGGTCAAACTTTCGAATTACTTTTATATTTACTATCTAAATAATATAAATATAATTCGTTAACACTTTTGTAATACAAATAATGAATACACTAACATATACTATATATAACATGCTATTTGTAAATTGATTCATCGACTTATAACTTACTTAGATGCATCGATGAATATTAAAAACAAAACGTTTGACCTATATCGACTAATAGTAAAAACAAAACGTCTCGACTTATATCGATT